>NC_133665.1:196617521-197340330 GCF_037893015.1 Macrotis lagotis
CGTATCTGTGTAAGTGCATGTGTTCCAAGCCCGTGCAGGTGGTGAGGATTGTAGGGAGACCCCCCCCCCCCTGCAATCCTGAGAAAGGGCGGCCGATCGGGAGAATTTTCACCTTTCATCAGGCTGGGCTACCAGAAGATGATGTCACCTCACAGCTGATTGGCTGTCGCAGTACCTAGTGCAGGCAGGGAAGAGAAAGGAAGATGCCGGCTGGAGGCTGCCTCCGTGGTGGCGGCTCCCGGCTGGCTCTGGTGGGCTCTGGCCCGCGCCTGTGATTCTGCCCGGCTCGCTGGGGTGGGGCCATGGGAAGTCCTGGGAGCGGCCTTCCGTGAGGGCCTGGCCAGCGGGCGGCTGGAGGCATGAGGCGTCTGATCTGCAAGCGGATCTGTGATTGTAAGTGGCAGCGCCTGGGTGAGAGCCGAGAGCAGCCGGGCTCGGGAGGGAAGCCGGAGAGGAGGCCCTTCCCAGCCCCACCGCCACCACCGAGGAGGGGAGGCCAGGAGCTGGTGTTCAGAGCCATTCTGTTCTGGGCTGGCCATTTCCCACTTTTTGTCCTGGATTTCTCTCCACGGCTTTTGAGCAGGCTGCAGAAAGCTCCGTTCTCATCCATCTTTTCATGTCCTCTTTAGATAAAAGCTTTGATGATGAAGAGTCAGTGGATGGAAACAGGCCGTCATCAGCTGCCTCAGCCTTCAAGGTCCCTGCCCCAAAAACCTCCGGAAACCCTGTCAACAGCGGCCGGAAGCCTGGTTCCTCAGGGGGACCAAAGGCTGCAGGTAACGGGGCTTCCATTCCCAGCTGTACTGGCCAGACTTGGAGATGGGGAGGAGGATGACCACAGCACTGCCCAGAGGGCCCATGTGCTGGGGAAGGGCCTGTGGGACCTCAGGGCGGGGTGCCCGAGCATTCCCCAGCAGCTTCTGGGGTTTTCTCTGAGGTGCTTTATTGGACATGGTATGAAAAGGTGGACCCACCTTCTCCAAAGGGTCATGTCCCCTGGGCACTGGAGAATCTGCCCCAGTGGGGACGATGGGGAGAGAAGGTGCAGGCTGGGTGAGGCAGGGAGCCCCCACCTGGGGCATCTGGGGGTCCAAGGAGGGAGCCTCTCCCAGAATCAGTCTCTCCTGTTCCATCAGGGATGCAAAGTTAGGGTTCTTGGGTGGAGCAAGGATTTGAGGTGTGACCATTTTTGCCCTGTGATTGTCTGTAGACTGAAAGTCTTCCCTTCAAGACTCCATTCATTTTTGAGTATCTGCCTCCGGTCTTCACCTGCAGAGTAGCGGCAAGGAGTCTCTGCATCCAGGGCCACAGACTGCTGGTCTGAGAGACCCCCAGATCCCTTTAGGGAGCGTGGCCAGGCCTTTTGCAGTTCTGTCTCCTTCCTGATGCTGCTCACCAAATGCTAGTGTGTCTAGAGCAGGCTGGCCCGGGAGCCCTGGTGGGAAGTGGGCTGGGCATTTAGCTCTGTCCTGGTCTTGATGCTCGTGGGAGATGAGACAAGCTCCCACAGGGTGGGATGGCAGTCTTGGGAGAGGCAGGGGGGTGTCAGAACGGGGAGAGCAGGTCCCCTGCTCCGCTGGAGGGAGGGGATGGAAGCTGATAGCCAGGTTGGGCATGGTGTGGTCAGACTGATGCTGGAAGCAGGGCTTTGGGTCCTGGGGGTCTCTCCGTTCTGGGCCCCACCTCAGGCCATCCTGTTTTTCCTGCCCCTGTGTTGGGGGATCCCTAGTGCTCAGAGCATCAAGGGGAGCAGGGGGTGGGGGTGGCCAGGTGACCCTTCCTGGTCACCCTCCTGGGATTCCCTCCCCCTTGGGCTGAGAGGCACCTGGCCCCTCTTGGTTCATTAGGGCTTGGGGCAAAGAAAGGCCTTGATGTGACCTCTCCACACACACACACACACACACACACACACACACACACACACACACACACTCCGCCTGCCCCCCTCCCCCCATGGGGCTCTTTGGATCTGCTTTCTTTTTTTTTTTTTTTGAAAGGCATTTTTTGATCAGAACAGGTTTCATTTTTCTTCACTGCTGATATTTCAGAGAGATGCCAGGAGCACTTCTCACTATTAATGATTCACTTTTAAATATATCCTTGGTAAGGAAATTTCTGAATCGTTTTGCAGCATTTCTGTAAACAGCTGTTTCTTGTCCTTGCTGGTTTTGTCTACTAATTAAAGATGATGTGTGTCACCTTCTTGCCAGGTCTAGATGCTGTTACATGACCCAGGTGACCCTCATGTGCACACACGAATTCCAGTTCTAGCTTTAGTCTTGGCAGTGACGAGACTGAACAACTTTATTCAAATACCAGGATCAAGAATTATTCTGTATTAAAACAATTTGTGGCATATGAGATGTCCTAATTTGTTTAGATTTTAGGATCATTTTTACTTCATTAAGCACTTTTTTTGTGCATGGAGGAAAATAATCTGGTTTTAAATAGGAATTATTACAATAAATTTCTTGTTGGGTCTAGGCAAGATCATGTGATTCTGGGATCAGTCAGATGGATCTAGAGAAATCTAGAAAAGCTCTGGGACTTGGGTCTGCCAACCTCAGGGGAGCCTTCTAATTGGGTGCATTCTCCTCCCCTCACCCAGTCTGAGGCCCTTCAGGAGTACTGACCCAGGGCTGTTGGGTCAGGTGCATCTTTCTCCTTTTAAAGCTTGTGAAGCTCTGACTGCCCTTTTCTGCTCCTCTTCGCTTTTAAATTAATTTTCTGGCCTTTCCCTTTTCTGCATTGGCATTTCAGGCAGTCTTCAGTGCCTGTCATGGAGATGGGCATTGACTAGGCAGAGGATGACTTCTCCAGGGTCTTTCTCACATTGGATTCTTTCTTGCTAACTGGGTGACCCTAGACAGGTCACTTCCTGTTTGCCTGTGTCCATTTCCCCAACTACCCAAGGGGCGTGAGGATTAATGGCAAGCCTGGAAGCCCTGTACAGACCCTGGGGTCCAAGGATCCAGAATGAGTGAGTGCTATTGGTGGAACTGATGGGAGTTTTGATCCAGAGAGAGACTAAGGCAAAGCCATAAATGACCCCATAGGAAAGAGGAGCTGAGGGCTGAGACAGACTGCCAGGGGGTACTCTGCACGATCATGACTCTAGAAGACTTGGCCAGCATGTGCCTACCTGCTCTATCACAGTCTCTGCCAGGAGGAGCCTCCTGGTAGGTCTACCCTCCCTGTTCTCCTTGGTTTAGTGGAGAGCACTATGCCCATTGTCCTTCCTCCTCATAGGTCACTGGATTCAGACTCTGGCCAGAGCCTCCCAGGCATGCTGTCCTGTCCCTGGTCTGGCTCATCCTCTTCATTTCATCAGTTCCTGCTTTCATAATGAAGGGGTCCCTTTGTCCTCTGGGCAGGAGCCCTCCACATCCTGGATCTTGTTCTTACAAGCCCCCAGGGTGCTAGTTCCATCCCTCCTTTGGACTCTCTCCAATCCAGCCATCCCAGGAGGCCTCCTTAGAACCGTGTTGGCTTCTTCGGGAAGTCTCCTAGGTGGAGCAGACTAGTGTGGCAACTCCACTTATCTTGGTGGGTCTGAGGAGGGCTACAGGAGAAGTTGTAAGCCAGGGAGCTGCTAGGAGGCTCAGGAACTGAGGAGGGAGGGGCAGATTGAGGGAGTCTTCCCATGGGTGGCTGGGGAAGCCAGAGAATGGGAGAGCCTCTGAATGGAGGCAGAAGAGACGAAGGGGTTGGGGCAAGGGGAGGACCAGACCAATCATCTTTGATGATTGTAGTCTGTTGCCCCTCTCTACTCTCAGGTCAGAGCCATTGTCCTATGGTTAAAGTCCAAAGCCCTTGACATTCTAACTGGTATCTGCTGTCTTTTTAGTTTATCTGGTGGTTTTTGTGGGGGGGGGGGTTTCTTTGTCAAGACAATGGGGTTAAGTGCCCATGGTCACACAGCTGCTAAGTATCATGTGTCTGAGGTCAAATTTGAACTCAGGTCCTCTTCCCTCTAGGACTGGTACTCTATTCACTGTGCCACCTAGCTGCCCTCTAATATTTTTGTTTTTAAGAGCAAATTGTTATTGATAATGTTTGTCTCTTATATTAGCAGGATTTGTCCTAGGCTGCCATACCATATATCAGATTATTTGTCAGAGGGGAGAAGAAACCAAAGAAGAGCCAGTTAGCAGAACTAAGAAGTTTGTGAGAAAAGGTTGGGCCTGCCATCTCTTCTTAGGGTCAGGCCAGGGCCAGGTGATCTTCTTGGAGACTCTATCTGGGAGTTTCTTGGCAGAGACCCCTGAGATGTCCGTCATTTCCTTCTCCAGCTCATTTGACAGAGAAGGAAACTAAGGTCTAGTCATCTACACTGGTGGTTTTCCTTCCTTTGCCGAGTCCTTGTGTGTGTTTTGTCCAAATTGCACTAGAGCCTTTCCAGTTTTCTGTATTCATATTTGTCTTTTCTTTCAGTATAGCAATATTCCATTGTATTCTTGTACCAAAATTTGTTTAGTCATTGCCCAATTGATGAGCATCTACTTTGTCTCTAATTCTCTGCCACCACTACAATTGCTTCTGTGAATATTTTGATGAATATGGAAATTTTATTCTTAAATTTCAATTGGATAGCCTCTTAGTGGAATTTCTGCAAAGAATTTCAAGGTCAGATATTTTAGTCATTTATTTGCATAATTCCAAATTATATTCCACAGTGAATTGACAATTCCACCAAAAATGCACCAAGGATGTCTGTCTTCCCACAAATCCCTTTTCTATCCCTTTTTGTCATCTATGCAGGATATGACCTGAAACCTCAGGATTGTTCTATTTTATATTTCTTTTACTGGAAACTTTATGTTTGTATATAGTTTATATGTTTGTAAATAGTTTATAATTTTGAGAAGTTTTTTTTTGAGTCAGTTCACATTTTGTGATCAATTATTGGCAATAATTTTAAATTTTTTCTACAGATAGTTTTAAAAGTCTTAAATTTTATTGCTTGAACTTTGTACCAAGAATTTTGGAACGTCCTTTTTTTGAGAAATTTAAACCAAAGAATTTTTTCCTTGGTGGGTCATATTTCTTACATGTATTAATTTTGGTTATGCAAAAGATTTTCAGTTTCATGTAATAAATTATTTTGTTTTTCATCATGCCCATTTTTGCATCAAATGGTCCCTTGATAATCTCTGATTGTCTTGAGGAAATCTTTTTCTTCCATTTTTTTGCAGTACTCTGAAGTAATAAGAAAATCTTATCTCTTGCTATTCTCTGAAATTCTGCATTCAGTTACGTTATATCTTTCCTTTTCTGCTATTTGTTTAGCCAGACAGGTTTTTTTTCTTTCTTACTCTTCTTTGGCTTTGCAATATTTTTTTGTTGTTGTTGCTGCCTTCTAAACAATATTAGAACTTCCATCCGTAGTTCTTCAGGCATTTTGTCCAAATCTAGTCATCACCTCCCATTCATATTTATAAAGAATATTATTTGGGTTGTACCTATCTGGTCTCATGGTTTCCCTACTTTCTCCAACTGAAGTCTGTTGTTTGCAATAAGAAGCTCACAGTCTGATCCAGTCAGTCCAAGCTTTGTTTTACCTGACTGCTATGTATAGAGCTGCATCACTTTTGATTGTCAAGTATATAATCCATCTTATGTATATATATTGACCATCTGGTAACGTCTATGAGTCAAGTCCCCTTCTGGTGGCTGTGTTTGCTGTGACCAGTGAGTTATCTTGACAAAAATCTCTGTCCTTTTTCTACTCCAAGGCTGAACGAGCCTGTTATTCCAATTATCTTTTGATTTCCTGCTTTCTAGTAGAAATGTATGTTTGACCCTAGGGAAAGCAGAATTGATGCTTCAGAGTTGTAGTGCTGCGCAAGACTGGAGAGTCCCTTGGACAGCCAGGAGATCAAATCAGTCAGTACTTAGATTAATTCAGGCTATTCACAAGAAGAGAATCTAGTTAGCAGAGTGGATAGAAAGCAAGAATGACTCTGCTGAGTTCTGGCCTCTGCCACTAGCTGTAGGACTTGGAGCCAACCACTCAACCCTGTTTGCCTCAGGTCCTCATCTGTAAAATGAAAGAGAGAGGAAAATGCTACTCCGGTAGCTTTGCCAAGAAAACCTCAAATGGGGTCACCAAGAGTCAGACTTGACTGAAGGTCTATGATAACTTTGTCAGCTGCTCCTCAGCTAATGGGCATCTTCATTTTCAAATCTTTGCCTCCACAAAAGAAGCTGCTAGAAATTTTTTTATACATACAGGTTCTTTTCCCTTTTATTTTTTAATTCTTAGGGATACTGACTGGTAGTGGTAATGCTGGGTCTAAGGGTATAGCAATGTTTTTTTGAAGCATAGTTCCACATTGCTCAATAGGATGGTTAAATCAGTTTATAACTTCACTACAGTGCATTAGTCCCAAATTTCCCACATCTACTGCACATTTGTCATTTTCCTTTTTTGTCATATTAATTAATCTGATAGGTATGGGGTGGTATCTTAAAGTTGTTTTAACTTGTATTTATCTAATCATTGGTGATTTTGTAGCATTTTTTTCATGTAACTATAGATAGGTTTGATTACGTTGTCTGAAAATTGCCTGTTCATATTCTTTGACCATTTATTGATTGGAATGACTCGTATTCTTATTTGATTTTGTTTTCTCTATAAGGCCTTTATCAAATACTTGGTGAAAATTTTTTCACAGTTATGATTATTCTGTATTTTCCTCTATCCTATTCTCCTCATTTATCCTACTCTCTTATCTCCCTTCACCCTGTGTGTTCTCAAAAGTGTTTTATATCTGATGCTCCCCTCCCCCAATCTGGCCTCCCTTCTATCACCTCCCCAATCTCTTAGCCTCTTCCCCTCTTACTTCTCTGTAGGGTAAGATAGATTTCTATTCCCATCTCAGTGGATGTATTATTCCCTTTTTTTTAGCCCTTTCTGATGAGAATAAGGTTCAGGTGCTCCAGATTACCTCCCTCATCTTCTATAATCTCAAAAAGCCTCTTTTATGTGAAGTAATTTAACCCATTTTATCCTTCCTTCTGCCAGTGCATTCCTTTTTCTCTTCCCTTCATTTTATTTTATTTCTTTATATATCATTTCTTTATATTCAGTTTACATCCTTGTCCTCTGTCTGTATATTCCTAAGTGCTCTAATAATGAGAAATTTCTTAGGAACTACAAGTTATCTTTCTGTGAAAGAATTTAAATTGTTTAATTTCATGGTATTTTCTATGTTTTGTCTTCCCTGTTTACCTTTTTATTCCTTCTCTTGAGACTTCTTTTTGAAAGTCAGTTTCAATGTAAAAACTATCAGACTACCTTCTGTGTGGGGGGGGGGGGGTGAAGCAAGAGTAGGGGAAAACTTGTAAAATTCAAAAATAAATAAATTAGAAAAAAAGAAAATCAATTTCTTTTCAACTCTGATCTTTTCATTAGAAATGCTAGAAAGTCCTCTATTTTACTAAACATCGATTTTTATCACCTGAAGGATTAGACTTCATTTTGTAGGATAGTTAATTCTTGAGTGTAATCCTAGCTCCTTTGCCCTTCAGAATATAATATTCCAACTCTTGACCCTCTCATGTAGAAGATACTCTATACTGTATAAGCCTGACTCTGTCTCCTCAATATTGGAATTGTTTCCTTCGGGCTGGGAGCTCTGGAGTTTGGCCTTAATATTCCTGAGAGTTTTCATTTGAAGATCTCTTTCAGGAGGTGATCTTCTGGTCTTATTTTTACCTTGTTTCTAGAAAGCAGGGCAGTTTTCCTTGATAATTTCTTGAAATAGTCAAAGCTATTTTTTTAATCAGCCATTTCAGGTCGTCCATTAATTTTAAAATTATCTCCTCCTGTATCTGTTTTCCAGATTAGTTGCTTTTCCAGTGATATATTTCACATTGTCTCATTTTTTTTTTTCATTCTTTGGGTTTTGTTTCATTGCTTATTGATGACTCCTGTATTCATTCACTTCCACTTGCTCAGTTTTAATTTAAAAGAATTATTTTCTTTGTTGAGTGTTTGTCTTTCTTTTTCCCTTTAACTAATTATACTTTTTGTGGCGTTCTGTACTTCAGTGAATTTTTGTACGTATTTTTCCATTTGGTCAATTCTGTATTTTTAGGCATTCTTTTTTTTTTATCTCTTACTGTTTGATCTGTTCTGTTTTTAAGGTATTATTTTCTTCAGCATTTTTATTTTTGTTGACTCCTTTACCAAATTGATGACTCTCATTATTTTCTTGCATCACTGTAATTTGTTTTCTCAATTTTTTTCTCTATCTGTTGCATTTAAAATTTCTTTCTGAGCTTTTCCAGGAATTCTTTTGTGGGAGCTTGAGATCAGTTCACATTCTTCTTTGAGGCTTTGGATGTAGCGGTTTTGACTTAGTTGTTTTCTTCTGAATTTCTGTTTTGAGTTTCCCTGTCATCATAGTAACTTTTTTATAATCACCATCTTTTTTGAGGTTTGTCTCATTTTCTCAGCCTATTTATTTACTTTTAACTTTATCTTAAAGTTGAATGCTGTTCCCCTGTGGAGGGGCACTCTTGCAGTCTTGAGGTTTTTTTGGTGCAGTTGCTTTCAGAGCTAGTTCAGAGCTTTCAGTTCTTCCCTAGGTGGGATGATTTGGGGAGTGCTATGTTTCCTGCTCTTCTGTCTTGTTCTCTGATCTGGGAGTGACTCCAAGCGCCCCCCCCACCCCCAGAGCTACAGGCTCTCGTGCATTATCATTCCTCCCATCTCTGGAAACTGCAACCAGGATCCGAGGCCTGTCAGTGCCACAAGATCTTGACCCCAATGCCAGCGAAGGGACCTCTGTCAGCTCCTCCTTACCAGTTGTGAGTCCCTGGTCTAAGAGCCCCAGAAAGAGCTCACCCTTCTCCTCTCACCCCAGGGGGATGGAGCTTTCTGTGTTGTCTTAGGTTGGAAAATTGTTTTGCCCTCTCCTTTTGTGAGTTCTGCCACTCCAGAAGTTGTTTTGAGGCATGCTTTTAAGTTGTTTGGAGGGAAATTTGGAAGAGCTCTGCTGAGTCCTGTCTTTTTTTTTTGGCCTAGCCTTTATTTCTTTACAGATTACTTTGTAATTGAAACTATAAAGTAAAAATGGATATTACAGACTTATTACCCAATGTTTCCTACATTTTTATAGTCAATTTAAGTGGGATGTCACTTTCTGTGGGAGCCTCTTAAAAATTTGATGTTACTGTAAGAAAACAACTGATTTTTGTTGGTTTCTTTTGTTACCTGCAACTTTGCTGAAAGTATTTAATATCTCAGTTATTTTTGGCTGGTTCCTAGGATTTCTAAGCAAACTATTATGCCATTAACAAATCTGATAATTTTGTCCTTTTTTTAAACCTGTTTTTATGCCTTTTTCCTTGACTTTCTGCTGTTAACATTGCCTATATCAAACAATAGGGGGGGTTGGGCATCCTTACTTTAGTCCTGTATTGATTGGGAAACTAGTATAACTTTTTGTTTGTTTGTTTTTGTTTTTACAAGGCAATGGGGTTAAGTGACTTTCCCCAGATCACACAGCTAGGTAATTATTAAGTGTCTGAGACCGGATTTGAACCCAGGTACTCCTGACTCCAGGGCCAGTGCTTTATCCACTGCGCCACCTAGCCGCCCCTTAGTATAACTTTTTAATGTAAAGTCTTGTTGATATCTTTTTTTTAAGAAAGATTTTATTTATTTTGAGTTTTACAATTTTTCCCCTAATGTTGCTTCCCTCCCCCCACCCTCCTCAGAAGGCAATCTGTTAGTCTTTACATTGTTTCCATGGTATACACTGATCTCAGTTGAATGTGATAAGAGAGAAATCATATCCTTAAGGAAGAAAAATAAAGTACAAGAGATAACAAAATTACATAATAAGGTAATGGATTTTTTTTTCTAAATTAAAAGTAATAGTCTTTACCCATTCTTTCTCTGGATACAGATGGTATTCTCCATCACAGACAGTCCCAAATTGTCCCGGATTGTTGCACTGATGGAATGAGCAAGTCTATCAAGGTTGATCATTGCTCCCAAGTTGCTGTTAGGGTGTACTGTGTTCTTCTGGTTCTGCTCATCTCTCTCAGCATCAGTTCATGCAAATCCCTCCAGGCTTCCCTGAATTCCCATCCCTCCTGGTTTCTAATAGAACAATAGTCTTCCATGACATACATATACCACAGTTTGCTAAGCCATTCCCCAGTTGAAAGACATTCACTTAATTTCCAGTTCTTTGCCACCAGTGTCCCAGATTTCCCACATGTCCTCCAACATTGATCATTGTCCTTTCTGGTCATATTAGCCTATCTGAGAGGTGTTAGGTGGTACCTCAGAGTTGCTTTAATTTGCATTTCTCTAATAAGTAGTGATTTAGAGAAATTTTTCATATGACTATGGATTGCTTTGATTTCCTCATCCATAAATTGCCTTTGAATATCCTTTGACCATTTGTCAGTTGAGGAATGGATTGTTCTTTTGAAAATTTGACTCAGTTCTCTGTATATTTTAGAAATGAGTCCTTTGTCAGAAATACTAGTTGTAAAAATTGTTTCCTAATTTACTATATTTCTTCTGATCTTGGTTACAGTGGTTTTGTTTGTGCAAAAGCTTTTTAATTATCTAGTTTGTTTTTAATGATGTTCTCCATCTCTTCCTTGGTCATAAGTTGATATCTTTTTTGTCCTCACCTACTGCATTCTTTAATTTTTAATAACAAAAAATAAGAATGAGGGGTAGGGATGGAAGTGCACCAAAACTAAGGAAAGGGTCCCCAAAATTGGATGAAAGTTTTTCCACCCCTATTGTTGCATATAAGGGGGAGGAATGTCTTCTTTCTTCTATTCATTGGCATGATTTTGGCCCTCACCATTTTGAGGCAATCTCCCTTGGCAATTTCATTATGTTATTTTAGTTCTGCTTTTCTAATCTGTTCTTTATTGTTTTATTCTGTCTCCATGCTATTTCATATCCATTCCTAAGAATTTTTCTGTTTACATCATGTTTGTTATCTTATAGACAATCAAATCCCCTGCTATTCAAGGTGTCAAGATTAAAGACATAAAGGTAGTCAAAGAAGGGACAAAGATTAAAGGCATAAAGGTAGTCAAAGAAGGGACAAAAACATCCCTCTTTGCTATACTTGTAAAATTTCAGGGAATCACCAAAGAAATTTAATTGCATCAGCTAATAGCTTCAGCAAAATAGTCATCTCCTAAAACAAACCCTCAGAAATCCACAACTTTTCTGTGTAGTAGACCACTCTAGAAAGGAATAGTCCATAAGCTTAGGCACCAAATGCATGAAAACTGACCATGCCAAGCATTCAGTGCTCATGGTTGGGTTATGCTAATGTAATAAAAATGACACTAGAACCAGAGTTAGTATTCACATTTCATGCTGTACTATTCAGACTAAAACCTATCCAATAAGATACTTGGCAGAATTAAAAATAAAGTAGCAGGACACATTTTGAGGAACAGAAGATCTAATATCTCAGAGAAATTTAAAGTAGCATTGAGGATTTTGTATTGATCAGTTAAAAAGCATTTATTAAGCTTCTCTATGCCAGACCCTCTGCTGAGTGTTGGGAGATAGAAAGGCAAAAAAAAAACCTCAATGCCTGCCCCCATGGGAGTCACAGCCTAAAGGATTCTCAGCAAACATCCAAACCCCTTGGGACCAATCAGAAAACAGAAAAATAGATGAGGGGAGAATCAAAGTGAATAGATTCAATAAGGCAGTGCTCCAGAGATCACAGAAGCCAGAGGTCTGAGGACAGAGCTCTCCAGGAAACCAATCCCACACTCCACATTTCCCCAAGAAATTAAAAATGAAAGGAGATCTTTTCTTTAAGAAAATTAGAAGTAAGTTGGGTCTTGGCCCTTTCCCAGTTGTGGGTGATCATTTGGGCTTTGTACTCCCAAAAGCTCTCATACCAGTGAATTATTGAGGCCAGGAAATAAGAGGGGGCTGCCCCCCAGACACAGAGAACACTCCCTGACAAGACCCCAGCACTGGCCTGTGTCTTCTGGGACAGATCCTCCCTCTGCTCAGCTGCGGAAGAAGGGCAGGTTATGCTACAGAAAGACATGCCCCTCTTCCCCAGCCATAGAGAGATGAAAAGCCCATTCACAAAGAGGAAACAAAACTATCTCTGTTTTCTGAGAATATGGGTTTATTTAGAAAATCCTGGAGAATGTGTAAAGAAGCTAATTAAGACCATAGGCTCAGTAAAGGAGCCAAAGACTGCTTCCCCTTTGCTTCTCCCCCACCCCATTGTTTATATGGAGCCATCCCAGAGTCCAGGAGGTGATAACAGGAAGCACATCTCCTTGATCCTAATTCAAGGTACACAAGATATCAGGGAGTCAGGGGATCTGGGCTAAGCCCTACAATGCACCAGATATTCTGCTAGCTCCTGCCAGTAGTCCTGGCAGGGCAGGGCTGCTCTGATCCAATTCTGTAAAATTGTAAATTCTGTAAAATTGAGGAACCCAAGGCAGGCCCATCACACAGCTCCCGAGTGTCTGAGGCTACATTTGAACTCGAGTCTCAGGCTCTGGGATACCTCTTAGCAACCCAGGAGCTATATAAATTTCATATATAAAACATTCCAGGAATACCTTGAATAATGAGAAGCATCGTCCATCACATAACTTGAATTAATTTGCAGCTTTGGTTGGGTTACTGATAGAGTAGGGAAATGAATGAAATTCATTTGGACAAGCCAAAGCTCTAGAATCCCCAGAGAAACACACACTAGGAGGATTGACTAGTGATGACCAGAACTCTTTCTCGAAGAGAGCGGAGTCAAGATGGTGGCATGGAGTCAGGAATTCCCAGAAGCTCTTCACCCAAAACTCTAAAAGTCATAAAATTATAACCAAATTCTAGAGGGGCAGAACCCACAGAATGACCGAGTGAGACAGTTTTCTAACCCCACAGCTCCAGCCTTCCAGGAACAGCCCGGTGGGGCACCTGCATTCCTGGCAGTGGGTGGGAGTCGTTTCCAGACCTCTCAGCCCAGGGATCACGGGTACTGCCTGGAGAACTCTGCCACACCAGAGTGAGCATGGAGCCCAGGCTAGCTCAGGCTTTAAGGCAACCCTTGCTTCCAGAGATGGTGAGGGGCTGGGGAGAGACTGCGGAGGTCTCGGCTATCCCTGTGGCAGGAGTCTGCTTCTTTGCCCATACTCTGATCCAGGGCCCAGTCTGGGGTTCCATACTACTGTGGAGGAGCAAGGATCCTCCTCAGTTAGGGAGCTGCACTCTCTGAGGAAGGCAGAATGGAAGCAGCTCAAAGGAAAGGTAACATCTGTAAGTCTAGTCCACCCCAGGTGCTCCCATGGATTATTTGTGCCCCACCTGTGGTGGAGCATCCCAAACTCGTTTTAGACACTTTTGTCAGTCTCAAATGAAGCACTGTCATTTTGGTGGTCTTCCATAATGAAGGACAAGAACCAACCAAGCTGAGTGACCTGGGCAAGTCCCTGACTTTCTCTCTACCTCAGTTTCCTCCAGAACATGACAGGGCTGACTTTTCCATACGTAGTTTTATAATGATGAGCATTGAGATAACATTGATAAAGTTTGTAAGGTGTTTGCCTCTGGTACGTAGTCAAGGCTTGATCCATCCATCAGTCCTCCCCTCCTCTCTCAAAGCCTGCCTTGACCAGAATCCCTGGGCCTGTCTCTAGCTTTGGCCCTTCTTCACCTCCTTCTCCCCCTCACAAATCCCACGCAACCAGCCCTGCCGGGCCTCCCATGGGGTCCTGGTTTCCAACCCCTGGCAAGAGGCTTTTATTCAGAACCAGCTGACATAGGGACCTGGCCAGAGGCTGAAGAGAAAAGGAACTGAGGGAGATCCTGGAAGGGGTCCCAGTGGGGTGGGGTCTGGCCAGCTGAGCAGCTCATGGCCTTTCTCTTTACTTGTCTGGCTGTTTTTGAGAGGAAGTTCTTGTGAACTATTTTTTGTCTTACTAGGGATGGGAGAGGTGGGGAGAAGGATACCTGTGTCCACAAAATCTGAAGTTCAGAGATGGCTGATCAGGGAGCAGCCTTGGATTGTTGTTGGCAGCAAGGAAGTCACCCTCCTTGGGGCAGGCAATGGAAGAGGAGATGACTAGGCAAGGGGCTGTCCCCCTGCTTTCTTCAGGCTTCTCTGGGCTGGTTTCTTCCCTTGATTGGATGCCCTGACTCCTTCCCCTTGGCTCCCTTGATCATCCCCCTTCTTCCTTAGGGTTACTTCCCATCTTGATGCTTGTGCTGTGACAGAAGCATATCCTCCTGGTCTTCTTCTCCATCTTCCCAGACCCCTGGAGTCTGCTCTCTGCTTCGCTCCAGGCCTGAGGTACCAGTGTTGCCCCTGCCTGATATGCTTGGTTATCCAGAAGCTCTTACAGGGTTGGATCTGTGACTCCAAAGATCAGCCAGCACACAGGGATTGAATGGAGGTGAGGGTGGGGGACATGAGAGAAGGAGCGAGAGATCATCCCTGGGACCAATTGCTCAGGGAGAACCAAGAAGACAGGGCAGAGCAGAGTCATCTTCTTGAGGCCGGTGGGGCCCTTGCCAGAGGGTCATCTCCATTTCCCAGAATTTCCCTCCCTCTTCCCCCACCTCAGAGCAATGAACAGGTTCCCCTATGGACAAGAGAAGGGGCACTTGTTCCCCACACTGGGGAGGGTTGTGGTGCTGTCTTTGCTCTTTCCATTCTTGTTTTGATTGTCATTGTGAGCCTTTCCTAAGAGCTTTCTGGGGGCCTCAGCCCTGGGGATTCAGAGGGAGAAAAAGGAAGCAGGCCCTGGCACAGCCTCAACATAGGCCCTGACAACATGCCATCAATTCCTAATGGGGAGCCGTGGTGTAGGCCGAGGATGCTGGATGCAGCCCCTGCCCAGGGGCTGGTAGCTCTTAATGTTCTCTTTGTAGTGTGCTTTGGGGCTGTAGAGACAAGAAGCAACTCTTATCCTGGCCCCAGCAAGGATGGAGGTCATGGCTCCAGGAAGGGAGGGTGTGGGCTCAGATGAGCACGGCTATGGGACATCCAGAACTGTAACCATGTGATCTGTCATTCTGTTCATGGTATGTGTTGTGTTGAGTGAGGTCCTGAGAGGAGGACAGAGGTGGCCTTGGAGCCCAGTTGTTCTGACCCCAAGGCTGGCCTTCACTATGTCCCTCTCCTTCCTGCCTTCCCTCTTCCCCCAGATCCAAGATGGTACCAGTGTGGTCTGATTAGAGCATTTCTCCTGGGTCACTACACCCACCTGGGTGCAGGCCCTCATCACCTCTTGTTTGAACTATTGCTCTAGCCTGCTGGGGCTGGGGGTGGGACCTCCCTCCATCTTCTAGTCAGCCTCCAGGAAGCCCCCCTCTCCTTTCCAGGCTCCTGATCCTTTTCTCCCCACCACATGCTCTCCATCCCCCAGGCCTCTCCTCCACCTCCTTGAGGAAGTCTTCCCTCTGGTGCTTCTCTCCCAATTATCCCAGAGAGAGCTTGTTTGTATACCTTTGTTTGC
This sequence comes from Macrotis lagotis, assembly GCF_037893015.1. Lineage (NCBI taxonomy): Eukaryota > Metazoa > Chordata > Mammalia > Peramelemorphia > Peramelidae > Macrotis > Macrotis lagotis. Next base: position 196,633,014 of record NC_133665.1, read on the forward strand.
TTGTGGTCTACAGGCTCCTTGAATGAAGGCACCAGCCTTGGTTTCTTTTTGTATCCCTAGAACTTGGTCCATGGGCCTGACGATAGGAGGTGCTTAATCAGTCTTGTTTAATTGGTTTATTGACCCCTCCTCCTACTTGAAACTCTTCTTATGCTCTGGTCATCCTCTGGAGGTACCTGCCAGCATCTACCACATCCTCTTCCTGCAGTTAGATCACGTCCTCAGCCTCTCCCCTCCTCAGGCCTAGCACAGAGCAAGAAATCTTTTCTGGGGAGGTATCTGAAAGAGCCACTGAAGTCCCTAGCAGACCCTGGCTCAGAAAGGGCAGCTGCCAACAAGAGCCAGGCTGGCGGGCTGAACTCTGGCTGTCAACTGGTTTTAAAGACTGTTCACGCTTTCCTCTCCCTAGGTGCATCCAAGGAAGGTGGTGCTGGCGCTGTGGATGAAGAGGACTTTATGAAAGCATTTGCTGAAGTCCCCTCTGTCCAGGTAGGATACCAGGTCTCATTCTCCACCATCTCTGTCTCTTTGGGCAGGGTGGAGCTGTAGGGCTCTGTGGTCCTTTCATGGGCAGTTCTGACCTGGGGCCTGTCATGCTATCCCTGGGCCAGCACCAGCCCAGGAAGGAGTCAGGTGTTTCAGGTCTCAGTCAGATGTTCCACCAGCATCAGAAAGGCCTGACTTCTCCCTCTGGGGAAGATGGTATTGAAATCTAGACCCCCTCCCCCTTCTTTTACAACTCCCTGAAAGGGCTGTACAGGGTCAGAGCCCTTGAAGACTTTCAGATGAGACGGTAGAGCTCAGCTGGGCTTTGTCTCTCCTCTTATGGAGGACCGACTTGCTGGCAATCCAGTGTGGACAGAGATTTTGTTATGTGACTGCTCTCAGGGAGGTCCAGCTGCTCAGTCCAGAACAGACTCCTTTGCTTCCCAGTCCTGGTCACTTCTTGGGCCTTAATGAATCCCATATTGGCTGGTCCTCTGTGTCTGCCTACCTCACTGGCCCTTTGAGGGTCCCTGCCATACTCTGATCAGTACTTGGGATAATTTGCAAATTCTCTCAAGCTCATTTTAAATCATTCTTCCTTGAAAATTCCTCCTCTGATTGCTTCCTATTTCAAGTTGAGCATTCTCTCCTTTATCTTGCCTGCCCCTCTTCCTTTTCAGTTCCATTAATTCTCTTCTGCATTGATTTGTGTGGGGTCACATGTCTCCAGCTCTGGACATGAGTGATCTGAACCAGATATATGGAGTAGTGGAGAGATTGAATGTGGACCAAGGACATGTTGGGAGCACCTTGACTGAGAACTTGAAGTCCACATAGTTGGGCACCTGGAGATCTCTCCCATGCTGCTCCCTCAGCATCAGCTACCAGGAAAAGCCAGGGGGTGGGAGACAGAATGGCTAGAGTGGGTAGAGACCTGATCACTTAGAGAAAGGAAGAGCCAAGTAACCTTAGGAATGTCACTTGATCCACTTCTCTGAGTCCTCAGGAAACTTTCTCAGTGGTGGAGTGAGGGCCAGAATGATTTCTCACTGTGCATTTTTTTAAAAAATTTGATTTATTGAGTTTCACATTTTTCTCCCTGCCCTGACAGAAAAAATTCTAATCTAGGTTATACATGTGTAGTTATGTTAAACATAAATCCATATTAATAATGCTATGAAAGAAGAATCAAATTGATACAGGAAAAAAACACTAGAGAGAAAGAAGTCAAATACATAAGACAATTTTTAAAAAGTGATTTGGTCTGCATTTAAACTCTCTGAAATAAGATGGTCCTTTCTATCACAAGTCTTTCATAATTGTCTCTGAACAAGTCCATCCTGGATGTTCATCACCTGGTGGTGCTGTTCTGGTTCTTCTTTGAGCAGAGAGATGGCAGCTCTGTGTGGTTATTCGTGGAGGTTAGTTGGAGCCCAACTTTGTGAGTTTGGCCCTCTTAGACCCCTCCTGTGGGTGAGGAAGCTAAGACTCAGGCTTGCTGATATCCATGGGTCCACAGCTTTCAGCTCTCAATCTAACCCCTGGGCCTTTCTTGCCTTTCCTGCCACAGTCATAAGGGGCTGACAGGTATCTGTTCTAGCAGGACTAAGTCCCTTCCTGCTCTGTCTTAGACTGACCTCCCAGGGAGATTGTGAGGATCCAATGAAATCTTCATAATAAAGCTCTTTGCATAATCACAGTGCCCTGTTGTGAAGAAGGCTTCTCCTATGGGAACAAGAGTATATTGCATTATAGTTTGAAAACTGAAATGGAAAGGAGGAACAAGGACTCCTGATTTATGTCAGGAGACTGGCATGTGGGGGAAGGAGAAGAAAGGCCCTTGACTAAACGAAGAACAAGACATGGGGTTCTTCCCAGTGCAGGGGAGCTTTGAATGTGGAACTCCTTAGTGGACATGTAAGCATCAGGAGAAGAGACAAGGCAAGATGACAGCTGACTCTGGGCTCAGGGAGAGGAGGCTAACAGATTACTGGCCCCCTGTCCTCCAGAGCTCTTTGGGTACAAAAAGGCTGGCAGAAATTGGGGCAGGATTGAGAACAAGGGCTAATGCCAGAGTTCAGAGGAAAGCAGTTAACATAGTGGCAGCTGGAAAGCAGCATTAGTTTCTTGGACCAGGCCTGGAGGTCCAGTCATCAGTGTTTTCAACAGAAGAGGGATGGGACATAGGGCAGCCAGGAGTAAATAATGCTTTGTCTCCAGTGAATAATGCTTTGTCTCCAGTGTCCAGCAAAAGGTGACAAGAAATGGGACTTGGGTGAGATGAACTAGATATTGCCAAGTAATTGAGACCCACTGGAGGGAGGAGGGGAAAGGGTGACCCACTCTCTGGCATGGCATGTCAGAGGTGGACCAGTAAGAAGAGAATCACAGTAAAAAAGATTCACTCACAATCTGGGAAGAAAAGGTCACTAAGAGGAAGGATGGCCACACAGAAAGGCCTTGCTTAGTATTCCCCAGGAGACATGGTCAGTGCCTGGAGGGAGTGAGAACCTATTCATCCATAAGCCAGGGTGAAAGGGTGGGACTGTGAGATTGCAGGTAAGAGTGTTTGGGTGGGAAGCAGGGGGTTTGGGCTATGAAAAGATGAATGAATAAATGGGATGGTAGGATCCAGTGAAGATTTGACTTGTTCTGAATCGTCAATGAAATTCTGTAGATTGTTCTATACAGTCCAGAGACTGAATCCCTAGAGGTCTACCCACCATGGTGAGTGAAAGTGGGACCCATGACTTTCTCTCCATCATCCTTCACTTGTGTCCTTAACTTGCCAGTTAGATCTTTCACCTGCACAGTTCCTTCAGGTAAGCTTGCTTGTCCCCATCAGGTACTTCTTGTTTTCTCGGCACTTTTCCATATCAGTTCTTTGGTGGATGTACCCATGCGTGATGAATAAACCTCCCTGGACAAAGACTTGGGAGGAAAATGAGTCTTGATTTCAGAGAGAGTCCCTGGGGCTTTCTTAAAGGCAGTCCCAGCACCATTTTCTCCTCAGTGGAATCTAGGCACATAGTACTGAGTTCATTTGCCACGTGTCTTTGTTTTGCTGTCAGCACTTTCATGTCCTAAGGCCTGTGGTATATTCAGACAACTTTATATGATTATTTGGGCATGAGGCTATTTGAGAGGATTTGTTTTTTTCCTCCATTAGGTTGAATTTTTTGAGTGATTAGTGATCTCATTTTAAATGGGCTAAGGCTTAATCAGTTAAGCCAATGCCACTTAGAAATAGGAAAGAAGAGAACTTCATCCTCCACAATAGCGCCTCTTAAGCTGCAGTCTATAAACTTGTTTAAAAATTATTTTTTAAAAGAGTAGAAAGGAAGATGACAGAGCACAGTAGGAACTCAGCTGAATTCTTCCCAAGTTCACCTCCAGACAGCTATAAAATAAATACCACTAAACAAATTCTAGAGCAGCAGAACCAACAAAAAATGAAATAAAACAGTTTTACTCAGAGTGGCAGGAAATGTATGTCTCTGTCTCTGTCTCTGTCTCTGTCTCTGTCTCTCTCTCTCTCTCTCTCTCTCTCTCTCTCTCTCTCTCTCTCTGTCGTAAAAGAGAAATGCAGTCCTGTGCAGGGAGTAGTGGGGCAAGCCAGCAGCAGGCTGCACCCCAGCAAGACATCTGCATGGCCTGTCTCGCAGCAGGTTGGTAGCTTGATCTTGCAACTGAGGCACGGCAAACCCTGTGGCCACTACACAGATTGACTGTTGATGGCCCTTCCCAAAATAGCAGGCCAGCTATGAAGCCCAGCACCCCTGGCACAAGAAGCCTAAATCAGTTCCCCCTCCACTCCAGAAACAGAGCTCAACTTTAAGTCAAGAAATAGGATGAAAAATTGAACAAAAAAGAACCTTAGAAAATTACTTAGAATAACAGGGAAGATCAAAACATAAACTCAGAAGAGGAAAATAGTGTCAAAACTCTCCTATAGGTAAAACCTGAAAGAAAATTGATCTCAGGCCCAAAAAGAAGTTTTAGAAGAGTTCAAAAAAGATTTTAAAAAAATCTAAAAGTAGAAGATAAATTGGGAAACGAAATGAGAGTGACTCAAGAGAATTACGAAAATAGTCAGAAGCTTGGTAAAAGCACAAGAAATGAGGGGAAATATACAAAAACACTGAAGAAAGCAACTTATAAAAGAATTAGTGGAAAAGGAGCTACAAAGGCTCAGTAAGAAAATAATTTCTTAAAAATTAGAATTGGTAAGTAAAAACTAAAGACTCCATGAGACATCAAGAGACAATTTTAAAAATGAAAAGAAAACTTGAGGAAAAATTTAACTATTTCATTGGGAAAATAACTGACCTAAAAATATTTCCTGGAGAGATGATTTTAAAATTCCTGGACTACCTAAAAAACATGATTATAAAAAAAATTAACTAAGGCCTCCTATTTTAAGCAATTATCAAGGAAAACTACCCTGATGATCCTAGAACCAGAGGGTAAACTAGAAATTGAAATACTCTATTGATCACTTCCTGAAAAGAGATGTTAAATGAAAACTGCCAGGAATATTACAGTCAAATTCCAGAACTTCCAGGTCAAAGAGAAAATACTGCAAACAATCGGAAAGAAATGATTCAAATATGAGGAACCACAGAATTTAGCAGCTTCTACATTAAAGGATCAAAGGACTTGAAATATGATATTCTGGAAGGCAAAGGAGCTAGGGACACAACCAGGAATCACCCATCTAGTTAAACTGAGTATAATCCTTCAGGGGATAAAAATGGATGTTCAATAAAAATAGAGAACTTTAAAGCATTCCTGATGAAAACATCAGAGTTGAATAGAAACTAATTTTTTTTTTAGTTTTTTTTAGTTTTTGTTTTTTGCAAGGCAATGGGGTTAAGTGGCTTGCCCAAGACCACACAGCTAGGTAATTAAGTGTCTGAGGCTGGATTTGAACTCAGGTACTCCTGACTCCAGGATCAGTGCTCTATCCACTGCGCCACCTAGCTGCCCCATAAACTCTAATTTTCAAATATAAGATTCAAGAGAAGCATGAAAAGGTTAAGAGGAAAGAAAAAATATAAAGGATTCAATGAGGAATATCCCTCTGTGGGAAAATGATGCTTGTAATTCTTAAGAACTTTATCAGTTAGAAAGAGCCTACATAGGCAGAAGGTTTGGGTAAAAGTTGCTTTTGATGGGAATGTTATTAATAAAAACTCCAAAACAAAATTAAAGAGTGAGAAAGAATATTGCACTGGGAGAAAAGGGAATGGAAAGGCAAGATGGGATGTCTCATACAAAAGAGACATGAAAGAAATACCACAGTGGAAGGAAAGATAGCAGGGATGGGCAGTGTTTGAACCTTGCTCTTGTCAAAATCAGTTAGAAAACAGAATATCATAGATACTCAGATGGGTATAGAAATCTATCTTATGCTATAATTAGGAAGGGAGAGGCTTGGGGGGGGGGAGATAGGGAGAGGCACAAGATTGATAGAAGGAAGATTATGACTAGGGCAGGTGGTGATCAGAAGGAAAACATTTCTGAGGGAGAAAGATGAAGGGGGGTGGGTCAGATAAAGAAGGGGAAAAGTAACATGGAGGGAAATATGTGGGTAGTAATCCTAACTGTGAATGTGAATGGAACAAACTTGCCCCCAAAATGGAAGCAGATAGCAGAGTGGCTTAAAAACCCAACCCCTACACTTTGTTGTTTAGAGGAAACGTTTGAAACAGAAACAGACACGGAGAGTAAAGCTCAGAGGCTGGAGCAGAATCTCTTATTCTTCAGCTGAAATAATGGGGCGGCTAGGTGGTGTAGCAGATAAAGCACCGGCCCTGGAGTCAGGAGTACCTGAGTTCAAATCCAGCCTCAGACACTTAATAATTACCTAGCTGTGTGGCTTTAGGCAAGCCACTTAACCCCATTTGCCTTGAAAAAATCCTTTTAAAAAAAAAGAAAAAATCTTCAGCTGAAATAAAACAACACAGGACTAGCAAGCATGATCTCTGATCAAAAGCAAAATTCGATCTAATTAAGAGATAAGGAAGGAAGCTATATCTTGCCAAAAGGTACCAGAGTAAATGAAATCATATTAATACTAAACATATATTCACCAAATGGCATAGCACCTAATTTTTCAAAGTAGTTAAATGAGTTACAAAAGGAAACAGATAGTAAAACTATACTAATGAGGAACCTCAGCTTTCTGCTCTCAAAATGATAGGGCCTTGGGGTCAGGACTACCTGGGTTCAAATCTGGTCTCAGACACTTAATAATTACCTAGCTGTGTGGCCTTGGGCAAGCCACTTAACCCCATTTGCCTTGCAAAAACCTAAAAAAAAAAGAAAAGAAAAATGTGGAACTCATTGCAAATGGATGAATGTTGAAATCTACCATTACATGTAATTGAAAAAAAAATTTAAATAAAAAATGATTGCTTATGAGTAGGCTGAGCTGATATAATAAGAATGACAATTCTACCTAAATTGATTTTTTTATTCAGCACCATACTAATCAAAGTATCTAAATTTTTTTCATAGAGCTAGAAAAAAACCAATTTATTTGTAAGAGCAAAAAGTCAGAAATATCAAGGGAATTTGACCTAGTAGAATATTTGTTACCAGCTCTCTTCTGGTGGCAGGGAACTAGAGGTTGAGGGAATGCCCAGCGGTTAGGGAATGACTGAACTAATTGTGGTATGTGATGAGATGAAATGCTGCTCTGTCATGGGAAATGATAAACAGAATGATCTCAGTAAAAAATTTACATGAGCAGGTACAATGAGAAGTGTACATTATACAAAGTAAAGAATGCTCTCTATCCCAAAGATGGAACCGATGGTATCTGAATACAGACTGAAGCATACTTTTTTTTCCTTTCACTTTATTTTTCTTGAAGCTTCTCTTTTTTTATTGGGGGGGGTATGTTTACTTTTATAACATAACTATTGTAATGTCTTTCATGGCTATACATTTTTAACCTATACCAAGTAACTTGCTTTCTCAGTGAGGGCAAATGGGGTGTGAGGAAGGGAGAGAATCTGGAATTCAAGGTTTTAGAAGTGAGTGTTGAAACTTGTTTTTGCACATAGCTGAGGGGGGTGGATTTCAAAATAAAATTTAAAACTATCAAGGAATAAAGAGAGAAAAGTGAAGGAAGGTAACCTAATTGAACCAGATCTCAAACTGTAATATAAGTGGTACTGGCTAAGAATTAGAGTGGTAGGTTCATAGAACAGATGAGGTACACAAGACAGTTGTAAATGACCATAGCAATCTAATGTTTGTTAAATCCAAGACCCCAGCTTTGGGGACAAGAACTCACTATTTGATAAAAACTGCTGGGAAAACTGGAAAACAGTGACAAATTTTATCATACACAGCAGGATAATGTCAAAATAGTTACATGATTTCGACATAAAGGTTAGAAGAGCATGGAGTAGGTTACCTGTCAATCTATGAAGAAGGGAAGAATTTATAACTGAACAAGAGATAGAGAGCATTATGAGAAGTAAAATGGATAACTTTGATTATATTAAATTAAAAGGTTTTTACAAATAAAACCAATGCAACCAAGATTAGATGGAAAACAGAAAGATGTGAAACAATTTTTAAAGCCAGAGTCTCTGCTAAAGACCTCATTTCTCAAACATATAAGAATATAAGTCATTCAATATTGCATTTTTGATGGAGTTGTAAACTAATCCAACCATTCTGGAGAGCACTATGGAACTATAACCCAAAGATCAATAAAACTGATTATACCCTTTGACCCAACAATGCCAGGTCTAGACCTATATCCAGGAGAAATAAAAAATGGGCAAATATTCATAGCAGCTTTTTTTGTAGTGGCAAAGAATCGGAAATCAATTGGAGAATAACTGAACAAGTTATGGTATATGAATGTTATGGAATACTATTATTCTATAAGAAACCATGACTGGTCAGAAGCATGGCAAGAATTGCAGGGACTGATGCTGAGCAAGGGGAGCAGAACCAGAGCATTGCACTTATTAATAACAACATTGAGTTGATCAGCTTTGATGGATGCAACTCATCTCAGTTGTTCAGAGAGCCGGGACAATGCCATGCATATTCAGGCAAAGGAAAAAACAAAACAAAAAAAATCAAGCTACAGAATCTGAATGAAAACTTATGTCCAATTTATTTTTTTTAAAGAAAGATTTTATTTTGAGTTTTACAATTTTTTCCCCATTCTTGCTTCCCTTCCCCCACCCCCACATGGAAGGTATTCTGTTAGACTTTACATTGGTTCCATGTTATACATTGATCTCAGTTGAATGTGATGACAGAGAAATTATATCCTTAAGGAACAAAAATAAAGTATGAGATAGTAAAATTACATAATAATAAAACTTTTTTTTTCTGATTTGACAGTAATAGTCTTTGGTCTTTGTTCAAAGTCCATAATTCTTTCTCTGGATACAGATGATATTCTCCATTGCAAATAGCTCAAAATTATCCCTGTTTGTTGCACTGATGGGATGAGCAAGTTTATCAGGGTTGCTCATCACCCCATGTTGCTGTTAGGGTGTACATTGTTCTTCTGGTTTTGCTCATCTCGCTCAGCATCAGTTCATGCAAATCTTTCCAGGCTTCCCTGAATTCCCATCCCTCCTGGTTTCTTTCTCTATTTTTTTTTTAGGTTTTTGCAAGGCAAATGCGGTTAAGTGGTTTGCCGAAGGCCACACAGCTAGATAATTATTAAGTGTCAGAGACTGGATTTGAACCCAGGTACTCCTGACTCCAAGGCCAGTGCTTTATCCACTACGCCACCTAGCCGCCCCTCCCTCCTGGTTTCTAATGGAACAGTAGTGTCCCATGACATACATATACTGCAGTTTGTTAAGCTATTCCCCAATTGAAGGATATTCTGTGTCCAATTTTTAAAATTTTTTTCTCATGATTTTCCTTCCAATCCCATGGTTTTCTTTCTTTTCCCTTATCCTAATTCCTCACACAAAAAATGACTAATATGTAAACATATCAAACACAATGTGTACATGTACAATGTTCACTAGGTTGCTCACTGCTGAAGGAGGAGGAGGGAAGGGAGAGGAGAAGAAAATGAGGTAACATAAATATGCATGTGGATGAATGTCAAAAAACTTTCATAATATGTAATTGGAAAAATTAAATATCAATTAAAAAAGAATGCAAATCACCAATGAATAAATTTTCAGACAAAGAAATCAAAACTTTATAGTCATATGAAAAAATGCTCCATATCACTATGGATTGCAGAAAAACACATTTAAACAACTTTGTTGATACTACCTGACATGTTTCAGATTGACTAAAATGACAAAAATGAAAAATTATAAATTTTGGAGGGGATGTGAGAAAATTGAAACATTAATTAATGAACTGCTCATGAAATTGTGAACTCATCTAATTATTTTGAAAAGCAATTTGAAATTGTGTATGAAAGCTTATAAAACTCTGCATATCCCTTGATCCAGCAATACCACTACTAAGTTTGTATTCCAAAGATTTCTTTTTCTTAGAAAAAGAACCTATTTGTACCAAAATATTTATAGCAGCTCTCTTTGTGGTGGCAAAGGATTGGAAATTAAGAGATATCCATCAATTGAGAAATGACTGAACAAGCTTGTGCTATAAGAAATGATGAACTATATGATTTCAGGAAAAACCTGGAACAACTTACATGAACTGATACAGAGTGAAGTGAGTAGAACCAGGAGACTTGTACACAATTACAGCAATACAAGGATCAGATGCAAACCACTTTGCTCTTTTTAGTATCACAATGATCCAAGAGAATTCCTAAGGACTTAGAAAAAAAATTCTTTCCATCTCCAGAAAGAAAACTAATAGAGTCTGGAAGCTGACTATTTTGCATTTTGTTAATTTTTTTTTTTGTTCTGTGTCTTCACAGCTTGACTAATGTGAAAACATATTTGGCATGATCACACAAGTACAACCTATATCAGATTGTATACTGTTTCCAAGAGGGAGGAAGAGAATTTTGAATTCAGAAATTTATGAAATTAATGTAAATTATTTTTACATGTAATTGGTGGGAAAAAAGAAAATATTTTAAAATATTCTGATAACTTTCACTCTAATTGGCTTCCTTTGAAACTCTTGAAATTTTATCAGTTTGAAGCTTCACTCTAGGAAAGAATCAATAGGCTTTTGCCAAGATGTCTGGCTTGTGTCAGCTTCTTTCCTGATGACTTTCTCCTCTTCCTACATCTTCTTCCACAGTACTTGGGCCTACCTATGTGAGCATTTGTCTCCTAGTCCTGGGTCCCACTCGTCCTAAGAATTCTGTCATTATTTAATCTTGTCCTTGTTATTGCATCTTTCCAGAATCTTGTGCTTTTTTGATTCGGGGGGGGGGGGGGGAAGGGGGTGATCCTGTTACTAAGGAAATGGTTTTTCAAATCCTCTAGTCAAGACAGAGAGGAAACATAGTGACTTCTGCATCCTTCCAGCCCTTTCTCATCCTTTTCCTACCATTACCAATCCAGAATGCTCTGAGGGTCCTGTGCCTTGGAATGAGGAAAAGAGACCCTCAAGAAACCTTCCTCCATAGATGCCAGACCTGCTGTCCAAAGGGATGCTGGAATGGCAAAGTCGTGTCTTGTGCAGACCAAGAGGCATTGGGGCTGTCTGGTTGGGAGAAACAATGGAGCTGGAAACTGGCTCGGAGAGCCTCTCTGGCCCTTCTTCCTCAGCTGAGGCTGCTTGACGCGCCGTCTGGCTTTGTCTGAGCGCTGGGCTGTCCCAAGGCTGGGTTATGGGCCTCGTCTTTGGTTGTCCCTCTGCAAATTGTTCCCGGTGCTGTGACCATCTTGTAGCTTCACCACTAGCTTGTAAGTGTACAGCTGGCTGCTTGGAGACATCTCATCCTTGCAGTGGTACACAACAGATCTTCCCTTTTTTGCCAGCACTCTGCCATTGGCCTTGTCCTCGTCTTCCCTCTCATTCATTTTTCCCAGCCTGCCCCTTCGACCCTACCCTCATTGCCTGGCCAGATGGCTGCTTCCCTGGAACTTGGATCTTCTCAGTCCCACCCCCAGGGCCCTTCCCCAGCTTGTAGAAACCCCCAGAACCTCCACAACCTCCACATCTGTCTCTTGTGAGTGGTCAGCCTGCCACCATTGTGGGCTCCTGGAAGGTGGGGATTGCCCTTTTCATTTTCAAAGAGTAACTCCCAAAGTTTGCTGTCATGCCTTCTCTCCACCCCTATGGGCGGGTCCATGTCATCCTGGGTTTGGGCCTCTGGCTCACCCCAGACTCCCCATTAATGAACCCCCAGAGCCTTCCTGCAGCCACCATCTCCTGGCCTCTTTTTTCCTCTAGCAAACTCCATAGCTGAGTGATATAGTCAGCAAACCTTTATTAAATCCTTTAGGTGTTAGACTCTGGACTGCCGAGACCTAAAATCTTCATTGGCCTTTAAAATATTCCTCTTGTCCTCTGTGTGGACTCTGCAATCTTATGGAGACCTGCTCTGGAGTATCTTATAAATAAATGCATTTTGTTCTAAGGATTGCTGTACTCCTTAGTGTGTTCTCTGGAGGGACAGCTTAGAGTATTTTCCATAGATATGTTTGCTTAAGATTGAGCAAAGCTTGAATCTCTTTGAGGGGAGAAACAGCCCCCCCACCTTTTTTCTTCTGATTCTTTAAGAAAGGATTCTCTTTTTGTTTGAAAAATAGCAGTCCTCTCCCAAGCCTTTAAAAAGAATGACTGAATACTTAAAGTGTTTTAGGAAGCCCTCCCAGCATCCAGGCATTGGGAAGTCTAAGGCAGTCCTTGCTCTCCAAAGCTGAGAAGGGAGGAAAGAGGAAGGGAGAACTAGAGGGATTATTCCACAACTACTGCATTCCAGACTCTGTGCTAATAATGGTGCTTTCTAGAGATTGCCTCTCTTATGAGATCAAAGCCATTGTAGTTATTGCACATTTCCTGTCCTTCTATGGGAATGCCTGTATTGATAATTGATTGGTAGGTACTCCAGAGCTCTCTGTGTGCTAAGCCTGGGGATGTCTAAAAAGACAGGCCAAGCCCTTCAGGAGCTTCCATTTGAATGGAAAGCCACCTCAGACTCCCTAAGGGGAGGAGATGGAAAGGGGAGGAGCTGGAGACAATGCTAAGTTCAACAGTCTAATAAGACTTTTAAAGAAACCCCTAATGATGCTGACTTTTGTTATGACAAATATTTCAATATTCATCAGTATTATTCTTATTTTTTTAGATCTATTCTAGTCGTGAACTTGAAGAAACATTGAATAAAATCAGGGAAATTTTATCTGATGACAAACACGATTGGGATCAGCGCGCAAATGCAGTAAGTTCTTGTCCAACACTTACCCTTATAACTCACCTTTATTGTACACTCACTTTTCCTCTTATTTTATGTGGAAATTGTAGCAAACTTTGTGATGTGAATGAATTCATGGATTGCTTTACTTGGCGCTCTTGGGGTAATTTTACCAGAGAAGGCACATCTCACTTGGCCTTTCTTCTCCAGAGACCCACTGTCTCCATGATGCTGTCTTCTCACTGACAGTCTGGAGATTCCAATGGAGTCTTTGGGGGTGTGTGGGGACAGGGAAGGGTGCTCTGCAGGCCTGGCCCTCCTCACCTCTTTGGGCCTTGATAAGGAATGTTTGTGTCAAAGCTAGTAAGTTGCCATAATAGATAAAGGAGCCATTAACAAAAATGCAGAGTCCTGGGGATGACCCAGGACACAGGCATAGAAGTTGAGTAAATATAGTGGGATGGAAAGCAGGCTGAAGCCATCTGCATGAAGGGAACTGCAATGGGTTGCCAGTGAGAAAGGCATCCTTGGCTAGGCATCTGATCTCAATAACAATCAGAGAAGGAACTGAAGGGGGGCATTCCAGGAAACACTGATTATCAAAGAAAAGGAGGAAAGGAGAGAAGAGGAGTGGGAGGGAAGCAAAGAAGTAAGCATTTATTTACAAAGCAGCATTGGGAGCCTAAATGCTCTCAAGGTACCCCCCCCCAAATGGGCGAGACATCAATCAGATTCCTTTTCTTGGCCACCTTTAGTAACTGTGGCTGCGGAATATCCACAACAGCTTCCTAGGATGTTGGATCAGCTGTCTGTGTCCAGGGCAGAGGAGATGGTCTCCAGACTGGGCATCCTCTAGTTTCCAAGTAGTTCATCCTGTCGACCACTCTCCTGAACCCAAAGAGGACAGAGGAGAATTCATGCTTGGAAATCATTTCCTTCAAGAACTGGAGCCTGGTAGCATTGCCTCTGACTGTGATCATATACTCTGACTGAGTATATGATGACCCAGAGAACCTTCAGAGGATCCAGAGAGGAGAAATGGCATTAAGACCCAGAAGGGAGAGAGAACCTTGTAAGGTGGAGGGATTCCTCGCCAAGAGATGCTGTGGCAATTGGTCAGTAGAGGGACAAGCAGGACAGTGGGAATCACTGCTATTTGCCTATCCTCTCTGGCCCCTGGTCATGGAGCCTTTGCCCTTCCCAGAGACTGTAGATGTGATATCCATTTACAGAGGGACCCCAGTCCCAAGATTGTGGAACCTGCGTGGTGCAGAGCACAAAGCCCTGAGCTCAGGTCCATGAGACCCTGGGCAAGTCCCCTCCTCTCTGAGATTTAATGTCTTCTTCTGTAATTCGCTTCTGTTTCCTGTTCAGGGTTGCTGGGTGTGGTCCAGCCAGAGGCTCAGCACTGGCCACCATTGGTCTTTGACCCTCATGATTATCCTTCTGTTGCAGCTCAAGAAGGTCCGGTCCCTGCTTCTGGCTGGCGCAGCCCAGTATGACTGCTTCTTCCAGCACTTGCGCCTGCTGGATGGCGCCCTGAAACTTTCTGCCAAGGATCTGCGGTCTCAGGTGGTGCGTGAAGCCTGCATCACTGTCGCGTGAGTATCACCTTCCTGCCCCCCCCCCCCCGCGCGCCCCCCCCCCCCCCGGCATTGTGCTCTGGCAGTCGTCCAGATAGTGGGGCTGCTACCTGTCTTTGAAGGGATCCTTTTGGGAGCCTGCAGGGAATCTCTGCATCCTCAGATCCTTCAGGGGCCAAGGGGTTGGGAGCAGGAGTGGTTCTACCACACCTCCTTCAGGTCAGCACAGGAGCCAAAGGGCACATGACTGATGTTGGAGGGATTCTGGACCCTTGGCCCAAGGACGCTCCATGGGCACTCCTGGGATGGCCCCAACTCCTCTGTTTATGGCAGCTTAGAGACTGCTTCTGGCATCTTGAGTCCATGACATGCCAGCCTAGACCAAGATTTCATTCTGTTGTCAGGACCATCCTGACACCTGTCCCTTTTCCCTTCTCCCTGCACACAGACATCTCTCCACGGTCTTGGGCAATAAGTTTGATCATGGTGCCGAAGCCATCGTGCCCACCCTTTTTAACCTGGTCCCCAACAGTGCAAAAGTCATGGCCACGTCGGGCTGTGCCGCCATCCGCTTCATCATCCGGGTATGTCAGGATGGGCTGAGTCACTGTTGCACCCCTGTCTCTCCTGGGTCTGGGGGAGCACCTGATGGGTGGGGCTGCCTGTCATTGATGCCTGGTATGTGCCTGTGCTGCCAGCCTGGCATCGACCCTTGGACAACCAGTTACATCTGGTCAGGAAACATTGAGTGGGTAGTTAGGGAGAGCCCCAGTGGATAGAGCTCAGGCTTGGACACAGTGTGATCCGAGTGCAAATCCAGCCTCAGACATTTCCTGCCTGTGAGACCCTGTCATATGAGCTAGAGAACGAAAAGGCCAGGCTCTCCAGCATCTTTGTCAAGAAATCTCCCATGAGGTCATAGAGAGTCCAGCATGCCAGGTCCCTGCCAGGGCCTGGGGGTACTGAGATACCATTTCTGTATTGCAGCACACACATGTGCCCCGGCTCATCCCCTTGATAACCAGCAACTGTTCTTCAAAGTCAGTGGCAGTGAGGAGGTGAGTGGGTGCCAAGGGGGAGGAGAAGGGCCCATCCTCCTCCAGTCCTTCGGGGGTACCAGCCCTTTCTTCAACATTCACGCTTCTGGCTTTTTTCTTCACAGGCGTTCCTTTGAGTTTTTGGACCTGCTCTTACAAGAGTGGCAGACCCATTCCTTGGAAAGGTTTGTGGAGGGACCCCCAGTCAAAGGGTTCTCCTTGATTAGTGTCAGCATTGGTGGGTGAGTTGGGGTTGGGGGGCTCATAATTGAGGATCCTTGGGAATTGTCCACCTCTCTCCCCTTCACATGAGTCACTAGGCAGAGGAGGACAAAAAACCCCCAAACCCCAAGCCAAGGGATGCCATGGAGCCTCCCTCCTCCCCAACTTCCTCCTCCATCTTCCCTGGAGTAGGGGATAGTTGTCTGTATTGTTGGGTCTGTTCCCCATTCCTTATACCAGGTACCCCATCCTGCAAGTTCAGACTGACCAGTTCTCCCCGCTCCCTTGCAGCCCATTTCCGTCTTTTATTTTTTTAATCTTTGTTCATGCTCAGTGCCACCTTGGGGGACAATTGGAAAATGATCTCCAATAGCCATTTCCTTTTTCTGCTTTGCTGATTGATGTCTCTTATCTGGGGGTGGGGGGGGGGAAGCCTGACAGTGCTCCCTTTGGGAGCCTCAGGAGGACAATGCCTAGACCTGGGTCTAGGGAATGACCAAAGGAGGGCAAGAAGAGTACAGTGTCCATCTGACCACTGAGGGGGAATTGGTCTTTCAGACATGCAGCCGTGTTGGTCGAGACAATTAAGAAGGGAATTCATGATGCAGATGCTGAAGCCAGAGTGGAAGCCAGAAAGTGAGGTTCCCTCGTGTGTGTGTGTGTGGGGGGGGTTCTCTCTCGTCCTCTCTCTGTCCATCTCTGGGTACCCCCCTGAAGGGGCTGCAACTGCTCATTGTTCATTCTCAATGGCTTCTCGGAGGAAATGATCTCGCAATAGTGACTTCCTTTCCTGGTCACCAATTGGTCGGTCTGGCAGTGCCCATGCTCTCCCCATGCACTGAGGAGCCAGGCTTTCAAATAGATCGCTGGACTTTTAAGTTTTCTGAGGCAGAGGGGGGAGAAGTCTATACCCTGGCCCAACCAGGCAACCGTTGCTCTCTTGGTCCTCCTAGGACCTACATGGGCCTCAGAAACCACTTTCCCGGTGAAGCAGAGACCTTGTATAATTCCCTGGAACCTTCCTATCAGCGCAGCCTCCAGACCTACCTTAAGAACTCTGGCAGTGTCACGTCCCTCCCTCCTTCAGACCGATCCTCTTCCAGCTCCCAGGAGAGTCTCAAGTGAGTATGGGAAATGAGATGGATGTGTGAGCTGTTGGGGGGTGGGCACTAGGGGTAGGGAAAGGGCTGCCAGGCCCTATTGGTTCTGTATACAGGGCCCAACAAGATCACCGGCCATAACTGGGGACTTGGGGCCCAACAAGGGGCTCAGCGGTCATGCGTATCATGCTACATGGTTGTGGACCCCAGCCTTCCTGGCCCCTTCATATGTTGCAATTCCCAGTAGCTGCCAAGGGGTACTTTGGGTCTGTAGGCTGAAAAACTCCCTTCAGATCTAGCCCCAGACACTCCCCTGTAGCTGTGGGATTCTGGACAGGTGCTTACTTCAGTTTTCCTCACCTGTCTTAGCATCTCACTCCCAGGGTTGTTGTGATACCACATGGTCTCCTCCTTTGGCACCATCTCCCCTTCCTCATCTCCAGATGCTCAGCCTTTAGGGTCACCCATAGGCTCTCTTGGACTTCCCTAGTTCTTCTTTCCACTCCCATGGACTCTTCCATCTCCCCCAGGAACAACGAGAGGGTCAGGATGGAGCTCTGGTCAATCAGTGCTTGATATTCACTCTTTAGGCTGCCCGAATCCCTCATTCTTTTTATTCAGAAATGGGAGACAGCAGAAAAGAGATTGGTTGAGGGAATAGAAAGTCCCCTGGAGTATTGAGGCGAGGGGCAGGGAGCCCAGGCCATCTAGATTCTTCAGGAATGACTGCCAAGGGGAGGGAGGCACGAGGATCAGGGGAGGATGCTGAGGTCGCATAGGGGCTCATGCCTCCTTGACGAGTCCATCTTCCCTGATGAAAAAGGCTTGTCTTAAAGAGGATGAAGCCAAATCTACGCTGGAGGTAACATCAGGACCTTAACCAGCTGTGTCCTTCACTGTCCACCAAGGATGCCACCCCAGTAGGGCCTGACTCCCCATCATTAGCACCATTGAAGCCTGGCCTCTCTGTTGTGGAGCAGGGCCTAGAGTGGCAGCTTCAGTAGAGGAAGGTTCGGGTCAGGGCTTATCACCAGAGAATCCCAATCCCTCTTTGGCTGTGTAAGGCCTATTTCCACAGCACTTTCCAGAGTTATCTTCATGAGTGTGCCGTCCTGCCCATCTTCGGCAGCCCAGAGCAGGAGGCCTGCCCAGAGATGACAGACTTGCTTTCTATCTTTCAGTCGTCCATTCTCCTCCAAGTGGTCTGCGGGGAGCACCTCAGCTGGCCCTGGGAGAGGTGAGCTGCAGTGAGATTGGAAGGGAAGGGCAGGGGGTTGGCACCAAATTGACTTCATCTCTATTAATGAGCCATTTTTCTTGCTGATTGGAGGGGGGTTAAGGGAAGGGCTTTCCCCTACTTCCTCCCACCAGTTATCATGCTGCTTTGTTCCTTTTCCAGCAGTGTCTTCCAGTAGCAGTAGAACGACGGGGAGCCCTGGAAGTCTTCAGCGGTCCCACAGTGACATTGATGTAAATACCGCTGCAGGGGCCAAGGCCCGCCATGTTGCTGGGCAGGCAGGTGGTGGTAGCAGTGGGCGCCTTGGCCCTGGTACCCTCACTCCTGGGACTTACGCTTCTCTAGGTGAGGGGGGGGAAGAGGAGAAAGAGTGTGAGAGCAAGGGAGGGAAGTGGAGAGACAGACAGAGACAGAGAGAGATGGAGAGAGACAGGAGAAGAGAGATGAGATGAGGGGGGACAGACAGAAAGAGAGGTAGAAAGAGAGAGACAGACACAGAGAGAGAAGAAGAGAGATGAGATAAGGGGAGAGAGACAGACACACACACACACACACACACACACACAGAGAGAAAGAGAGAAACAGAGACAAAGAGTGCAAATGCATTGGGTTGGGTTTTTACAAAGCCCCAGACTGTGTTCCCAGTAGCTATTGTATATTTCTGTGGGCCAGGGAAACAAAAGGAGCTAGTTGTGGCTGTAACATGTCCACTCTTGTCCTCTGCTGCTTCCTTGACTGCCCATGGATTAAGGCTACTGCCCTCAGGCTTCAGAGCCAAGTTGGTACCTACTGCTGCTGGCTGTACTTCTCTCGGGCCAAGGTGTTTTCTGGCTGGAGCATTTTTGGAGCCAGAATTTCAGAAACACTCAACACCCTCAGTACTCAAACAATCTCTCCATGTTCTAACTTTTTTCTCCACTTGTCAGATTGCCTTGACCCTGAGCCTCTCTGGCAAGGCCAAAGGCACCTTTGTGGCCCTTGGGCCAGTTTGTCCCAGGCCCCCAGCCCTGTCCTAGAGACTTGTCCCTGCTCTCTTCCTGTGGCTGACACCCCTCCTCTTGCATTTTCTAGCTGTGTGTGTGTGTGTGTGTGTGTGTGTGTGTACATGTGTGTACGCATGTGCATGCACATGGGTGGGTAGATGGGTGTATGTGTGCTGCTGCTGACAAGGGGGGCATTTTGGCAAATTTCTTTTATTCCCAGTGAACTCATAGCTGAATCACAGATAATTTAAAAACAAATTTTCTCTCAAATTCTTCCCTTAAATGTGTTCATTCTAACTGTTTTCATTGGAATTTTATGTCTGCCATAGCAGACCAGGGGAAAGTTCTTTCTTTTCAAGGTTAGACACCTTGGAATTAAGGCTTACAGACCTCCATCTTTGAGAAGAAATTGATTTTCAGAGTAACACCAGTGCAGGTCTTCCCTGGGCCAGAGGGAAGGGGTTTAGACTAGAAGACAGGAAAGAAATCCCCGAGGTCTTTCAGAGAGAGACAGAGACTGAGGAGAGAGAGACATAGAGAAGAAAAGAATGCAGGTGTGCAAGTGTTGCAGGCTTTGTTTTCATTTCCTTCCCCAGATGCTTCTCTGGTGCCACTTTTGTAGCCTTACTCCTTGCTGAGAGCCCAAAGGTTCTTTACCAATAGGTCCATAAGCCTTAAGCCCTACCTTTCCCTTGGGGAAGAAAGGCCAGTTCAATAGAGGTTTCCAGGAAGAAAATGTTTGACATTTGTCTTGAGCCTTCACCCTTACCCACTGAGTTTTCCTTTGTTCTTTGCTTACTTGTTTGCCAAAGAGGACACATCGGACAAGACAGATGGTAAGAACTTCCTTCTTTTTGAACGTCGAACCTGAGAGCCAGGTATCTTTGTGGAGACTTGATGCTGTCTGTCCCTGCCTCCCAATTCTGGAATGTTCTTTTACTCTCATTGATTGGGAAAAGAGCTCTCTCATTGCCTTCACTGGCTTTCCTGGCCCTTGGTCCTGCCACCATTTTGATTTTCCTTGGTTTTTTTTATACCATGTTAGACCTCATATCAAAGAAGGCAGGTGTTCTTGGGAAAAGTCAAGTTGATGCTGATTGGTCTTTGTCATGACTCCTGCATTTGGCAATTGATCTGAGTCCTTAGAATTGGAAGGACCTTGGGGATCATCTGATCTTCCTCTCTGAGGCCTCAAATGGGTGAGGCATCAGCCCCGTGCTGCCCACCAAGTGAATTCCCAGGTTCCTCAGTCTCGGGCAGCTGATGGCTTGTCCTCTCTAAATTCAGGAGCTTTACAAATGGCCTCTCCCCATCCAGGCTTTATAGCTACTGTGTTGAGAATGGTTGGAATTGTACTTATTTATATCTTGACTTGAAGTCTGAAATTTAGGAAAATGGCAGAACCCTTAAAAATTCATACTTTTTGTGGGCGGCTAGGTGGCGCAGTGGATAGAGCATTGGCCCTGGAGTCAGGAGTACCTGAGTTCAAATCCGGACTCAGACACTTAATAGTTACCTAGCTGTGTGGCCTTGGGCAAGCCACTTAACCCCATTGCCTTGCAAAAACTAAAAAAAGAAAAAAGAAAAAATGAATTCACATTTTGTGCTTCTTAGCTGGTTTTTAAGGCCCCTGAATGTTTCATTTTTATTTTGTAGTCTGAAATGAGAAGTCCTTTGGTTTCTTGATGTCCACTGAATTTGAACCAAGGGCCTTTTAACGTTATTCTCCCTAGCCTGCTGCAGTTGTTCAACATGGCGGGTGGATCATGGCGACCTTGGTGTCACGCTTTGGGGAGTTGAGCCCCTTGATTTGAGACCAAGGAAGCCCTGCAGTCCTCTTTCACCTCTAATGTCCCAGACAGGGAGACATGGCCAGTGAGGGAGGCCACCTTTGGGATTGGGGTCACCATTTACTCCCAGAATCTTTTTGGCTTTTGTTACTGTCCAAAATGCCCCAGGCTTACTTAGTACATGGAGAGGCCAGCCTCTCTTGACCCTGAGTGGTCTTCAATGGCCCAGGAAGGCTGACTGTTTTTTTCTAAGTATCACAGTGCTCTAAGGTATTGAACCCATTCTTTGTAGAGTTGGTTGAAATGTCATTGTTATTTTATTTTTCCTGTTTAGGGACAGCTTCTGAAGATGGTAAGAATTACACTCTGTCTTTAATAGCATAGATAAAACCCTTCATCATAATGTTTCCATTCATCTTAAAATCAAACTAAGATCATCTCAGAGGTTTCAGACTAATTTTCACTGGCTTTTTCACCTGTTCGGTGGGTGCACACATGTATGTATATGTTGGTGTTTAGGCACAGGTTGTGTGTGTGTGTGTGTGTGTGTGTGTGTGTGTGTGTGTGTGTGTGTGTGTGTGTTTCCAGGGGAGGGGCTATCACTTGCCTGTGATTTTCATTTGAAATCATTGGCTGCTCAAGCATCATTGTTTCACCTGTTTAACCATATCAAGTATAAAATTGACAGAATCATTCCTTTTCCAATCAAATACTTAACAATTTGCTTTAATTTTTAATGTCTACATACCTTTGCTGGGGGTGGGGGTGGGAATGCTGCTGTTTGTAATGACCTCACTGAGGAGTAGAAGCACCTCTAGTTTGGATCTCCCTTTCAGAAGCCTAGGGACCCCTGCTCTGGTCCAAGAATTAGGCAGATCAGTGTTTCACTTGAACTGAGGATCCCCACATTGTCCCATCCAGAAACCCAGTCTGTCCTGCTTCTTGAACACATGTTATCGGCTTAGTCTGGGAATCCCTGGGGTGGGACTGTCAAGGATGTCCTTTCTGCTTCCCCTGTGAGTTGGCCCTTTTCTCTGGCTTGTTTCTTTCTTGCTGTCTTACTCTTTCCTCCACCTCTTAGTTCTCCATTTGTCCTTTTTTTCCTCCTTATTTCCTTGGGTCCTGCATGAGCCAGGGACATCCCATGATTCTGTCTCCAAACCAGTGGTCACTGACTAGGAGTCTTGCCAGTGTGATGGTGCTTCCCAGTGATTTTTTTTATAAAGATTTTATTTATTTTGAGTTTTACAATTTTTCCTCTAATCTTACTTCCCTCCCTTAACCCCCCCCCCCCACAGAAGGCAGTTTGCTAGTCTTTACGTTGTTTCCATGGTATACATTGATCCAAATTGAGTGTGATAAGAGAGAAATCATATCCTTAAGGAAGAAACATAAAAAATCTTAAGGAAGAAACATAAAATAAAAGAGATAACAAGATCAGACAATAAGATACCAGATTTTTTCCCCCCAGTGACTTTTGACAAAAAGATAGGGGCTATATTTAGTATCCTAAAAATAGTTCCTCCCCAGCACGCTCCCCTTGGGGGTTCCCACATTTGGTCTAAGCTCCAAGTACAGCCCAAACTCAGTCAGGGTGTATTTGGGAAATACTTTTTAAAATGCATAAAAATGGGATTAAACAGAGATGAGGTGAATAATGTCACTTTCTAAGTTGACATATGACCCCAAGGTAGAGTGTAGTGACCCCCATTACAGCTCACTAAGACTTATGGGCTTTGGGGGGAGGAGGAGGAGAATCAATGACTTGTGTACATTTGAGAAAAGATATCCTTTGTCATCCTTCTGCTAAGAAGGGTCCTGGCCAAGTGGAGCGGTAGCCGATCCCTAGGTCTTCCCAACTTGCCTGCTAGCTCGTGTCTGGTGCCATCTAGTGACAGCCACGATGAGAGGAAGGGAAGAAAATGCATGTGAATTTGAGAAATGGACTTTTTCAGTCATTTCAGTGACAGTTGGTAGGTCTTCCTTGTATCGGTCTCTCCATCATTTTTGCCTTTCAAAGCTTGATCCAGAAGCATCTATCTGGGAAAGCATAATTGGTGTTTGGTTTTGAATCCCAAGGTACGTCAGTGCTAGGCCCCTCCAGCTTCCAGATCTATAGAAAAGTGTCCATCAGCCTTTCTCACAGTCTCAGCAAGAATCATGTGCCCTAATGATGTCTTCTTTTATCAGGTCGAGTGCGATCCAAACTTTCCACGGCAGTTGCAGGCAGTGCCAATTCCAAGGCAGATTCCAGAGGCCGTAGTCGGACGAAGATGGTCTCCCAGTCACAGCGTACGTATTTTTCTCAGTTTTGCCTGCTGGGCTGGGGGCTAGCCAGCCAGGTGTTTGGACACGGCAGAGCTCTTTTCCAAAGAAAGGCCACCTACTGAGTTGTTGTTCTGTGTCTTAGGTTCATCGTCACCCGAAAAAAATGAAGGTACTTTCCCAGTGCGGCTTGGGCTGGTTGTGCATGTGTCAAGCCCTGTTCTGTGATTGCTATGTGTTGTGGGCGTGTTGTTAGGGTTGGGTCGTCGGTGGCCATCCTGTTAGCAGCAGGGCCTCTCCACCTCTCAAGAAGTCCCAAAGATGGTCCCAGCACACATTTCCCTTGGTCCCCCTTCCCTGCCCCCCCCCCCAGAAGGTCCCCTCCTCTTAGTTGATCCATCAGCCACTGACTCGGGTAGAAGGATGAGCACACACAAGGTGATTTCTCCTTGTCCTCCCTCAGAACCTGCTGCCTCAGCACCTTGTTTCTGGTTCGAACTGCAGGCAGGTATGTGCTGCCTCGACTTCTTCACAGGAGGGGGGGAAGGGGAGGGAAAGAAGCATTTATTCTGTGTCTACTGTAAAAAAGGCTGGGCATTTGACAAGTACCCCACCTGAAGAGGTGACCATTTCCATGATGTCCTCGTTTCCTGTAAGCATTGCCACAGCCCTTTCAAATGAATGTATTCGGTCATCATTCACTTGATTAGCACAAGCAGAATCTTCAATCCCCAGGTAAATCAATGACTGATGAGGAGTCTCTTTCGATGCTATTCCTGATTCCTTCTGGTGATAGTGCTTGAGACAGTCTTTTCACTCACTCCCCTCTCTAGGTTTTCCACTGACCCTTCACCTCTGGCATTCAGGGGGAGGTCATCCTGAGGACAGGCTGACCTCCATCCAGGGATGTTTCACCCCATTTGTCTTCTGTTATGAAATGTCGTAAGGAATGACAAAGGATTACAAAAAGGCTGGTTCTATAGAATTTATCACAGTTTTTTAAACAACTAACTGACAGAGACCCTGCTGCAGCCTGAGACTATCTAACTTTATTGAAAAGCTTCTTTTTTTGCAATCTGAAAGGAAAAAATATTAGGAATAAGAATTCAACTTCTAGGTAGCCAGCTGAGACCAACTACTTCATTTAACAGATGAGGAAACTGAGGCCCAATTGCTTCCCCATCGAAAATCTGTACTCGATTTCAGCTTGGTATCATTTGCAATCACATGAGCATAACACAGGTAGAATCTGCTGCCCCGCAGGTCTGCAGAGGCCAGGTGTTAGTAGCACATGTTCACTAAGGCTTGCCCAAGAGAAGCCCCTTTTCAGATGGCCCAGATTCTGGCTTTTACATTCAGTTCCCACCCCTGCCATATATATGTGAAGCCAGAGATGCCCATGGAAAACCAAGCTGGTGACCTTGTGTCTATACAAACATTTTCTGTTCAGAAAATGAGCTCCCCCTGGGTGGCTTCTGCCTCTCACACATTTCCTGACAAATGACATGAAAGAAAGGCACCTGGCCTCTCTAGTTGAAGGAGACTAGAAGGAAAGCCAGGGAAGGGAGCTTCCAGTTCTTCCTTGGCTTTTGGAGCTAGTCTTTATTGACTTCTCCAAACTGTCCCTGGTCTGGGGGTGGGGTTTCATCTTGGCCAGAGGAACTTAGAGAAACTGAGACAAACTCCATTCAGGCTTTGGTCCTGTGAAGCAAACCTTCTGTTTATTGAGCCAAAACATTAAAAACCAGTCCTGCCAAGCCCTGAGGCCAATGGCAGCATGGAAACCTAGGTCATGGAAGTTTTCTAGTTTGCCTGTCTATGTTTGTGCTTCCAAAACTCTCTATGGAATAACCCTGGTTGTGAGCTATATATACATGAGTTTCAGGTCATCTTTTTCTGCTCTTCAGTTATACTGGAGGATAATACTTGGTTTTTCCATATTTTTTTATATCACCATTAAGAAAAATCCCATCAGAACTCTTGGATTAAAGCAGGTGTGTGTTATGATCATTGCCCAAACTAAAGGGGATGGGAGTGAGAAGACTCCCAGGGGGTGAAATTCATCCACAAGCCTCATGATTCCCTTTGTGGTTGGTATGTCCGGATAGCATTGGGTCAGTGATTAACTGTGTCCCCTCTTCTCATTGACGGTGCCTCATTCATTGGGAATGGGCTTTCTCAGTGGTGAATTTTTGAAGCCTCATTTGACTGTGATCTCCATCATACCTAAGAATGAGTCCATCCAGTGCAAGTTGACTGCCTTCATCCTTTCAAGGCTGTTCAGTTTGGCCTATTGAAAAGATGAAGTAGAGAGGCTGGCTTCTGTGGCTTGAACCCACACATCTTCTTAACCTGGCCATGAGCACCTGGGATGCACCATGGGATGGGGACATTGGTGTGAGGTGACTGAAGCGTTCCTATTTCTGTTGGCTATTTGTGTTGAATCTGCTCTGCTTCTGCTCCTTCCCTCTTCACGGATCCTGCCTTTACTCCTGCTAAGGATCCCAGTCGGCTAACCCCCTGGGCGGTAAGAACCCGCAGCTTAGACATGCGCATGCCTTTTTCTGTCACCCATTTGCATCTCCCTTTGAGGGCTCTATTCAGCAGAAGCTCTAGCTTTCCTTCCTCATGACTATCACCTAGCCTCCATCAGGGAAGATCCCCATAAGCACAGGGCTTCTTGATCCTCAGTATGAGGAGCATGCCAAGCTGGTCCAAGGATGGGCTGTGGGCAGAGACCCCCCTCAACCCCATTTTTGATGCTGCCTCTGGCTGGAGATCCTCTCACTGGTGCTTCTGGAACTTGGTAGCCTCACATGGAGAATGGGAGAAATGCCCTCCATATTCCTTCTTTCACAGCTTTCCCCAGTGTGCCCTTCATAATAGTAGTGATGGATGACCTGGGCACTGCCTCCCCACTCTAGGTACACTGCTCCCTCCAGTTTAGAAAGGTGCTGCAAAGCCCAACTAGCTAAGAACGCCCTAGAGTGAGCCTTTGGCTCGCCAATGGGGCAGGACAGACTGGAAAGCACCCCTGGTCGGCCTTCCTTTCCCCTTTATTGTGGGTGGCTAGAGGAAAGAAAGCCTCTGGGTCTATTTGTGAGCCAGGGAAGTGCCCGCGCCCTTACAGGACCAAAGAAAGAGAATGTCTAGACTTCGGTTTGGCTCCTGAAGCTTCTGCCTAGTGGTCTCTGCTGAATAGAGCCATTTATCACCTCTGCCCTGACATCCCACCGTCTTGTACCCATACAGCTCTCATGAGACTCAAATTGTGTGTCTGCGGCAAGGGGGGGAGGTGTGTGGACATGTGTGGTGTGTGTGTGGGGAGTGTGCATACGTGTGTGGTAGGTGTGCACATGTGTGCATATGTGTGTGTGTCTGTGCATGTGCTCCAACACTGCATAGAAGACCCCTGGCTGCCTCCTGCTTGGGGCTGCTCTGTGAAAAAGCCACTGCCAGAAGGAGACACTGTGAGAGGAGCCTTCTCAGAATTGCCGCGTCTAGAGGGCTCTTCTCTTGTGGGGCGGGACATCTTTATCTTCTGCGACTGTAGAATCTCTTGGAAAAGAAACTTCTTTTGTCCTTTCTGAGCCAGTAACATTTTGGGGTAAAGAGTTAGAGAAGCTGAGACCAAGCCTTTGCCATTTACGGCTTTTACAGGGTGGTTTGCATCTTCGCCTGTCATTGATCAGCAATTTAAAAGCTCAGATCTGGAAGATTCTGGTTCTTTCTGCATCCTTGGAAAGGAGAGAAAGAGGGAGAAAACCTGAGTTGATCTTGGAGAAGAGAATCCTGTTGGGGACTGGCCAGTTGGAATGAATGAAGTTGGTCAGATGTTGATGTCAAAGAAAAAATTTACCCCAAAAGAGGAGAAATGACTGAAACTTTGAAGAACACTTTCTCCTGGTTATGAGAGATGTGAGATCTAGGCTGATTACAGAGAGTGGAAAAAGATTGAAGATCAATTTGAGTAGGAGAAGGGAGTTGGCAAGCCCAGAGAAGGGAAGGAAGGGAAGGGGGGGGGGATACAGACTTCTTCAGGGCCCTTCTCTTGAGGGTTGGTTTCCCTCCTGAGGAGCAGGAACGAATTTAAGGGAGAACAGATCCTGGCACAGATAAGGATGGTCTCTGTCTCACTCTGAGAAGATGTTACCAGGAGGGATTTTTAAAAGTGTTTCCATCAGTCAAGATGCCTTGGGCAGTTAGCTGCCCAGGTCCTCAATGAAGGCAAAACCTGTGGAAAAGAGACAAATTTAAGAATGCCTACCAAGGACTGGTATAAACAGATTGGTGGAAAGACCCAGGATAAAGACCTGTCTGCCTATTTCTCTGCCTCATCCCCCCACCTAGGGGACAGAGGGGTCCCTGAGGAGGAGGCAGGACACGAGAGTCACTGAACCCAGTTTCTTGACAAAGACGCCAGTCAACACCATGGCCTCAAGTGTTCCAGAAACAAACAAGAGGTTCTAACACCATGGCATGGGTCTTGGTGGGAGAAGCATCGTGACCGATTGCAGCGCCGAAGGGACATGCTGTCTTCTGGGAGGCAGGTAGTCAGGGAAGGTCACAGAAGGAAGAGATGGGGAAGCTGGACTGGAGGAGGAAAGAGCAGAGAGACAGGACAAGGTGATGGGGGAGGGGTCAGCTGAGGAGTTTCTTCATCCAGAAGGTGGCTAATTGCTTGCTCATGAATGCTGAGTCATCCTGGGGTGTGGAAGAATCTTCCCCCATGGCATTGTTTGGGTGGAAGAAATGAAGCCTTGGTGGAGAGAAGAAGCCACTGCATCCTGGAGCTTTAGGGCAAATGAAGAGGGGCTTGGGCATTCTCAGGGGCCTCTGGTATGGGAAGGTCAGCCTGGGAGGTCCCCAAGAAAAAGATTCCAAAGACACCAATGTGGACATACAGGTGACAGAAGAATAACACAAGAGTTGTTGGATGAAAGAGTCCAAAAGAAGGCTGGGCAGGCAGACTTGGGGCAGCAGAAGAAGGGACTTCTGGGCTCCTCATGGGCTTTGCGTCTGTTTTCTCCATATAAGGGAAAGATCTTGTGAAAAAATAACCAGTGGAAAGTCAATGTCCTACATCAGTAAGGGGATGTGGCATCAGGTACCACCTTCCCTGGTGGGCAAGCCTGGACTTACGATCCTGCCCTTCTAGCTGGGTCCCCCAGAGCCTATCACTTAATGAATACTGCCACCCTCAGTTTCCTCCATCTCGGGCACCCCCACACACACACACACACAGAGCTGGATGGGGATTTGCAGTATGCAGCACAGAGCTGTGGAAACACAGGGAGTTCTTGTCCCCAACATCCATCCTCAAAGAATCCCAAGTTCCCAGCATGTCAGACTCCATCCTCCAGTCCTGAAGGAACCCACTGATTACTGTCATAGAAGACGAGGGGTTTGGAGTGGAGGGGAGGGAGTCTGCAGATTCTGCCTGGGATCTGGATTTGGGTCATTAAGGGGGTAGAGGGTGACTTTTGGCCACACATGCCCATGGGTCCCTTTGGGCAACTTGGCAGAAGGTCCCTTGCAACCCTGGGAAGCTGTGCTAGGCCTGAGGCTCCTTGTTTCTATCATTGAATTGAATCGAGACCAAGGAGGTTGGTGAGTCCAGTTTGCAGATAATCCAAAGTTTGTACAGTTTGAATTCTGAAGACTCTTGACAGCCAAGAGTATGGAGTAGCTGTTGCTCCTTCAGCAGGGCCTGAGGGGCCATCAGCCAAGCCCAGGAGGCTGGCCAGGCAGGGGGTCAGCCCAGAGGCCCCTGATACTGGTGTCTAATTGGCCACTGCATCCAGCTGGACATGAGGTGGCTTTTCAGAGGTGGCCTCAGCAAGGCCTCTGCACTGAAACTCTTCATACCCACAGAGCCCTGGGCCAGCTTGGCCCCGATGGCCAAGGCCACTCTGTGGGCAGCTTCTCATCTCCTCCCATTTAGGTCATCCCAGTCATCCTTACATCGTTTCCATCTTCTTTCAAATACGTCTTCAGATTTTTCTCATCTTATATACCCCACTTCCCCTAATCTTGTGTTTCTTGCTGTTTAGCTGGCAGTCGCTCTGGGTCCCCCGGAAGAGTTCTGACCTCCACGGCACTCTCCACTATGACCTCGGGAGTTCAGAGGATGCTGGTCAGTCCTGCCTCAGCTCAGAAACGAAGCAAGATTCCTCGGAGCCAGGGCTGTAGCCGAGAGGCCAGCCCTTCCCGCCTCTCTGTGGGTAAGAAATGCCCCCGCCCTATGGCCTCTTGGCCTCTGTCCTGCAACCTCCCCAGTCCCTTCAAAGCTCAAACTCTAAAGCATCAGGCTGGCCCAACCAATGACCTCAGCCTTGGCTTGGTCACCTCAAATCTTTGCCTACTGATGTTCAATTTTATTGACAACAGTCCAGTTTTTCCTTTATTGTCCTTTCAAGCCACAGAGGCATTTCCTGACAGTTGTCCAAGTTGGGACGTCAGCCTGTGGCAAGAACCCCTTTTCTGGGCACTCCTCAGATGCCCTGTGGAGGCTGGGGCTGATGCTCAGGGACCCCCATTTTCCACTCACAAGCTAATGACTTTTCTTGTGTCCTCCTGTCCCTCATGCCGGTCCATCGGGGCAGCCCGAGGCAGCCGCATCCCTCGCCCCAGTGTGAGTCAGGGCTGTAGCCGTGAGGCCAGTCGGGAGAGCAGCAGGGATGCCAGTCCAGTCCGCTCTTTCCAGCCCCTGGGTGAGTAGTTGGTGCCTGGCAGCAGCATGACTTCTCCTGCCCTCCCTCACCACGTCTCATCCATCTCCCATCACTTTGTCAGGCTGTGGCCCCATAGGGGTGCTTCTTGTATTGGAGGCCCCCAGCAGGCCAGAGGCCCCTCCCGTTGCCCTGGGGTCTGTGTCTGGGAAGGGAAGCCAGAGTTTTCCGGAATCTTCTCATTTCTTCGTCCTACCCTATGCTGCCCCAGACCCCACTGACTTCCATCTCCTGACCATCCAGAGCATCGCTCCAGGGTAGGCCTTGCATGCCACCCTGCTTCAGCTCTCAGGATGACTTTGAGCATGCCAATGCTCTGGCCTTCACCTGCCCCAGTCAGATTGTGGCTCTGGGCAGGTGGGACAAGAAGGTACTATGTCCCTGGTCCGGGGATCCCTTGCAGATCAAAGGCGCCAGTAGGTTCTGACTTAGTGAGGGTCCTTGCTGTCTCCTCTGCTTGGACCTTGGACTCCATGGGCACATGGAGCTGAACTTGGATCCGATGGGAACCCCCGAAGGGTTGCCTTCCCCCTCCCTGGCCTGTTGATCCCCCTCTCACAGTCAAAGGGGCAAGAGAGCATACTGGCAGACACAAGTCGGGGGACACAACTCCTCTGGGTACAAGCCCTCCCACCTTTGCTGTTTGTGTGACCACCATTCCTCCTGCAGCTCTTCTCCATCCATCCTCCATGTCCTCCTTCCCTCAGTCTGCCCCCCGTTTTTTCAGGGGACCAGATGCTTCCTCTCTCCCCTGTATGCCTCCCCTCCTAAACTTGGATTGGTTCTTTTGGGAAGCCCATGATTTCTGAATTTGGATTGTGATAGAAAGCATTGTTTCCTTGTCCTCTGTTTTCTCTTCCTAAATGAGTGTTGTCAGCAGGATTTGTTGTCCTTCTGGGTGCTCATCTGTTGCAGGAGAGGACTGGTCACCCTTTAGAGCCTCCTAGACTCTGCTGCTTTCTGCCTTATGGATCTGGGGGAGACACCCACTTGGCTCCTTTACTGCTTAGTCTAGATCCCCTGGCCTGAGATCCTCATTGCAGTTGATTGGGATCAAGGACTGGTGTGGGTGGGTTAGGGTTGAGTAGACCCAATCCCAGAAGAGAAGCCTCCCTGAGGCGATGGCAGGTTCCTGGCCACAGTGCCCAAGCCAAGGATTGGCTTCCTCCTGCTAGCCACTTGTCATCCTCATTCAAGAGCCCCCCTGGTGGTCTGCCCAAATGAGGTTAACTGAACCCTTTGGGATGGAGGACCCCATGGTTCCAGGATCCACGACTGGACCCCAGAAAACTGTGATCTGCTGCCCAGCTGCATACTTTTATTGTTCATTCAGTTTTAAATTTGGCCTGCTTAAGCTTAGCATTTTTAAAGTGTCTGATTTTCTTGCCTCACTTGGCCTTTTTGGGGTACAGATTGATGGGAAAACAAAACAATTCCAGCCTTCCTCTTTTTTATGAGGGGAATTGTCGCTGTCTCGGGGTCTGTCTTGCGACTGTTTTTTTTTTGTTTGTTTTTTGTTTTTTTAGGTTTTTGCAAGGCAAATGGGGTTAAGTGGCTTGCCCAAGGCCACACAGCTAGGTCATTATTAAATGTCTGAGACTGGATTTGAACCCAGGTACTCTTGACTCCAAGACCAGTGCTTTATCTACTGCGCCACCTAGCCACCCCTTGTGACTGTTTTTAAAACACATTTTTTTAGGATTGTGGCCAGATCTGTTTCCAGAAACTCCTCTTCTTAAAATAAAACCCCTTTTGGAGGGAGATGTCCACTTTGCCCTTCCTCCACCCAGGGCTCCCCCGGGCTCCTCCAAGCTTACTAGCCAGCTTTCTCCCTCGCTCGTTCCCACGGTAACAGGCCGGCTTTGTGTGGTCCTGTTATTCCAGCCTCCAGGCATCACTCCAGATCGACAGGTGCCCTCTACACCCCTGACGTGTGCGGGGCCGCAGGTGAAGGATGAGTACCCTGGGCTCTAGGCTCGGCCGTCATCTTGCTTTTGTTCTGAGTTTCTGCTGAATCATCTCTCCTCCCCCATTTTTCCAAACCCTGATTGATTTCTTTCCATCAAGTCCTTGCACTGGAGAAAGCCCCCTCTGTAGAGCAATCATTGGAGGAGTAGCCTTCTCGGGGTCCTTCTTCCCCCCGCCTTGTTTTCTGTCCCTGCATGTCGTTTTCTAACGTTGAGATAGGCATTTGTGGTCCATTTCATCTGCTTGCTTTGAACATGCATACACTCCCTTGTTCGCGGCCTCCTCTGGGGGCGCACGGCTTCACTGTGGTCCACAGCACTTCAAATGATATCAGGCCCAGTGCCCACGAGATCACAGGGAGCCAGAGATGTCTGAATGACCTCTTGGCCCATCTGGCCGCCTTAAGCCGAGGGTCCCAGTCTCCCTGGTGTGCATTCCCTACGATCTCCATTTGAATTGCTGTTCCATCTGCCATTTTTACTTTGCTTCTCCATTCCATGGCCTTTCTAACTGCATTCTGATGCTGGGGGCAGAGGTGATGCTTGGCTTCCTTCTGTCATGACAGGCACCGGCTATGGGATCGGTCAGTCCAGCCGCCTGTCGTCCTCTGTCAGTGCTATGCGGGTCCTGAACACTGGCTCTGATGTGGAAGAAGCTGTCGCCGACGCCTTGGTAAGCGCATGCCTCGTCTCCCTTTTTTAGGGACTCCACTCAGGTGTGGCTAGCCATGAAGGTCGATGAGGATGGACCATTCCGGGGTGGGGGGGCAGTTTCAGTTACTTCTAAAGGAAGAAATGAAAATGGCTGAGCTTGTCGGAAAAGGAGGGTGAGGGGGCAAAGGGTCCTTCCTATATATATCCTGTCTCCCAGGCTTCCTCTTGTCCTGGACAGACCCCAGGGGCAGAGGCCCAAAGCAAGAGATGGTAGAGGAGACTCTCATTTCCTCGCAGCCCATCAGTATTTTGTTTGGGACAAGTTTTATTTGGTTTTTTATTGTAACCTCCTTGGCCATCCCGAAGCAGCTCCAAACCCCTTCTCTGTGATGAAAACTGTCTTCTTTGGGAAATGGGCCAAGGTCTTTGGGGGAAATGAGACAATCTCATCTTCTCTCTGTCTCCCCGCCCCCGGCACGTAAAATGGAACGGGCCTGCCAGGCCATGGGAGCCCTCAGAGTTGCTTCCATATCCCTCAGGGAACCCTCTGGGAGGGAAATGTCCTGTCACCCTGGTTGCCAGGTGATGGACCCCTGTCTGGGGTCGGCAGCCATCCCTGCTTTGGCCCGTCCTCCCTGGGGCCTGGCCCTCTGCCCGTGGCACCCAACATTCTGGAATGGTGGGAGGGCTCCCAGGGCACCTTCTCACTGTTCTCCATTTTTCTCTTTGATAATTCACTGCTCTCAGCTCTTAGGAGACATGCGGACCAAGGTAGATAAATCACTCTTTTCTCACCATTTGTGTCCACCCTTCTCTCTCAGTCCCTGACAAAAGAGGAGGAGGGAGGCCTGGTCTGGGGTCGAGTGCCAGGACCCTGTTCCCCCTGCAGACTAGGGCACGTGGAGGGGAAGACCCCTTAGTGACGGGACAATGCAGAGAGAAGTCTGGGAAGGCGTGGTCACTCATTGCCCCTTGGTGGGGTGGAGGGCCAACGTGGTTCTAACAGGAAATTCTCTGTGCTGGGCCAGGATGTCTCGCTAGAACAAGTGACTTGAGCTCCTCCAGCCCTTCTCAGAATGAACAGAGGTTGGGTGCTCAGGTCATTTCTTAGATTGGACTACGGAAATGGTTCAGTCATGAGACCACTCTGCCGTAGAGAGGTCCTCAGCTGCCAGGAACTTCTGGAGCCGGGGTACAAGGAGATGCTGCAGCAGGAAGGGCCTTGGCGTTTGGGGGGCGGTGGGCAGGATGTGGGTGTGGGAGTGAATCCTTCCCTCCATCGTGCTCACCCCTTCTCACACTAACCTTCCATGCCGTGCCCAGAAAAAGCCCGCACGCAGGCGATACGAGCTCTATGGCAGTGGCATGTACTCGGATGACGATGCCAACAGCGATGCCTCGAGCGCCTGTTCAGAACGCTCCTACAGTTCCCGGAATGGCAGCATCCCCACCTACATGCGGCAGACGGAGGATGTGGCCGAAGTGTTGAACCGCTGTGCCAGCTCCAACTGGTCTGAGAGGAAAGAAGGGCTGCTGGGCCTCCAGACCCTGCTCAAGAGCCAGCGCACACTGAGGTAAGGGCTTGGGGCTGCCCAGAGTCAGGGGACAGGCAATGCAACCACAATGCTTGGGGACCAGGAAGTCTCTGGTGTGGCATCCAAGCTTCCACTCTTATCTTCTGTAAAATGGAAAGATTGGTGGAAGCCTTGGACCCAAACTTTCTTCACCTTCCCTCTCCCTCGGGCCAGGGTCCAAGGGCAGTCAGCAAGGAGGGCAAGAGAAGACCTAAGTTGGGGGGGGGGGGCAGGCAGTTGTGGTTGGAGTCCTTGGGATTCCTTCTCAACGGTCTTCTGGGGTTCTCCTTACTAAACTCAGATATTCTGTGTGGCTGTGATGAGTGTGTCTGGGGTGAGTGTGGAGGGTATATGGATGTGTTGTGTGTGGGGGGGTGAGAATATGTGTGTGATTGTGTGTGGGGGTATATGGGTGTGGCATGGGGGAGTGATTGTGTGGTGAGTATATGTGGGGTGTGGTGGGTGTGGGGAGGTGATTGTGTTATGAGAATATGAGTGTGTGGGGGGCTGATTGTTTGGTGCGTATATGTGGTGTGGATGTGGTGAGTGTGGGGTGAGTGTGTGTGTTACACTTATCTCTCTTCCCCCCCCCACCCCATCCCTCGTGGTTTCTCCTCCCTTTGGCCCCACCAGTCTTTTGTCTGGAAGATTCCATGAACAGGGGAACAGGCAGCCTTGGGGAGAGAGCCAATGATCTTCCAAGGATAAATGTCCGTGTGTGTGTGTGTGTGTGTGTGTGTGTGTGTGTGTGTGTATGTGTATGTGTGCCCCCCCCAAGAAATTTGGTGATTTCATCTTAAAATAAATTTTATTCAGTTTTTGAACATCCCTTCCATTTCTTGCCATCCTGTCCAAGAGGGCAGCAGAAAAGGGGGTGCATGTAGCAGGATGAGCCAGCATAGGCCACCTCATGGGCAGTGCTGTGTCCCTGGAAAGTGGCTCCTCCTGCTCTTCTCCATGGGGCCAGGCTAGGCCAGGATAATCTGTTTCCACAGTGTTGGCACTGCTTTCTCCACTCATGGGGTTAAGGTTCTGGAGCATAAGCGCACGGCCAGTCCTTGGGTTTGGGGAATCATGGGGGAGAGGTGTCACCAGCCCTAGTGCTTTCTTTGCCTTTTTCATTTAATGGGGGGAGGGAGGGGGCAGATTTGTAGACCATAAGGTAACTAATAAAATCCCCTGGCCCTCTGGAGCAGTGGTCAGAGGCCACAGCTAGATGGACAGTGCCACCTGTTCCACGCCGCTGATCGGTAGTAATCTGAGGACTAGTGTTGGAACTGCTTTCTCCGCTCATGGAGCTAAGGTTCCGGAGCGTAAGCGCATGGCCAGTCCTTGGGTTTGGGGAATCATGGGGGAGAGGTGTCACCAGCCCTAGTGCTTTCTTTGCCTTTTTCATTTAACGGGGGGAGGGAGGGGGCAGATTTGTAGACCATAAGGTAACTAATAAAATCCCCTGGCCCTCTGGAGCAGTGGTCAGAGGCCACAGCCAGATGGACAGTGCCACCTATTCCACACCGCTGATTGGTAGTAATCTGAGAAGGACAGTCCTGGACCTCTCTCCAGGGAGTCCCAGTGGCCTAACTCCACATAGGAAAGTCAGTAGGAAGAGAGAGTGTGCAGAGCTGGGCCTGCCCAAACCCTCTTGGACCCGGATGCCCCTTCTCTTCCACAGGCTGAAACATTTGGAACAGCCCTTTTGGGGACCACAGAAAACTTGAATAGACATCAGTCAGTTGAGATGTGTGCTGGGTGTGGCCTGAGGAAAATCTCCTTCCCCTGTCTGCCCACCACAATGGGGTGTCTCTGCAGCCCCCTGCCCAGAGGGGCCTTTTTATTGTTCTGTCCCAGAAGGGAGAGGGGGACAGGAAGGGAAAAGCCAGTGGGACAAATGGATTTCTTGCTGAACAGAGATGGACAGGAGGCTCGAATTGTCTGCAGGACAAGGGAGGGGAGTGATGCGACCTCCCCTCCTCCTCCAGCATCCCCACCCCCACCCCTGCACCCCTGACCTGGGCTGCTACAGTTGAGGAAACAGAGGCTGGCATGGCCCCACTTCAAGGAAGTATCTGAAATCGGATTTGAACTCAGGCCTTGTTTTCTCCAGGCCCTGCCCCATGTGCAGGGGGTGTCCCCTGGGGGGGGGGGCGTGTCTTCACTGCATTTTGCAGTCCCTTCTTAACTGTTCACAGATTGTGCCTTCCAGGTATAGTGTGAACTCTTTGAAGGCAGAGCCTGGCCAGACTTCTAGACAGATCCAAACCCCTAGATGGTATTCCAAATGAAGGCTGCCGATTGATGAACTGACCCTGGGGTCAAGGGGTCCTGGCTAGTCCAAGCAATGGGGTGGGGTGGTGGGGGAATCGTGCATAGCACACTAGGGTCCTTAGGATGGATGCTGCCCTTCTCGGCCGGAGCCCCTGCCCACCACTACACCCACACTATCCGCTCCCCAGTGTCTCTGAGACGGCTTCCTGCTGCCACCCTCACTGGGTCTTGTGAACTACAATGCATTCAAATGTCTTCTTGAAACTCTCACTGTTATTAATTCATCACTTTATCATTTTGCCAGTCGTGTCGAGCTGAAAAGATTGTGTGAGATTTTCACCAGGATGTTTGCAGACCCTCACAGCAAGGTAAGTGTGACAATGCAGCCCCTCACCTTCTTAGCTCCTTGTCTTCTTAGCTCATCTGCCTGGGCATGGTGCCCATGTAAGGGGGTGGGGAGAGCCGAGGAAGCCACATCTGTCTCCTGAACCAGACCACGGCCCTCAGGCTGTAGTCGCCCTCCCATCAGCAGAGTGAAACCTGGCTAGCTCCTCCCCCAGGCGGCGGGAGAAGCGCTCCAAGATTTCCCTGGCTGGCCCCTGGCATTCTTCCCTCGCCTTCTTGTTTCACCCACCTGTTGCTTTGTTTTTCTCCTTTTGGGCATGTCCTCTCCAATCCTTGTCTCTGTGATTAGTGCTTTGGGATTAGTGGTCCAGGAAACAGTGGCTGGCACTCTTTGACCAGTCAGTGACCCCCCAGACAGTTTGCTGCTTTCTCTTGAATGCTACTTCCAGAGCTTAGACCTGGGCCTTGCTGAAATGGGGGCTGGGGGGGGGTCTCCCTTCCAGAGAGGAGCCTCTAACCCCAAGAGAATACTGAAGAATCTGGCTTGAAAGGCTGAAATTGGTTTGTTTTAAACCAGGACCAAAAGTTGACTTTCAAGGGGAGATACATTTTCACTTCTTAGATGGGGTTGGAGGTCAAGAGAAAAGAGAGTGATCTCAGCCTGCCCTGACCTCCAGACATCCCAGACTATGTTGTTCCATGAGGAACTAGGTGGCCACACAGGAAAGGGGGAGCAGGGTAGCCAGAGGGCTCCCCCACCTTCTCAGAGACCTTGAGGTCCTGGGGTAAGCTGACCTGGGGAATGAGATTCTCCAAAATGGATCAATCCTGGACCATGCCTGTGCCCTGTGGCCCACCCTGACAAGTTGCTATGAATTTGGGGATGTGGGGGGCATATTCCCCTCCCCTCCTCTTCTGCTGACCACCCACTTCTGCTTCTCTCTTCCCACTCTTTTGGTCCTGTGATGTCATGTCTTCACAAGGAGCCAAAAGGAAGACCCCTTCCCATGGGGCATTTCAAGGAAAGCAGTCACAGTAACAAGCCTTTATGGAACACATCAGCCCCTGGTTGGCTCACCTGAGGCACCTTGTTACAGATGAGGAAACTGAGAAGTAGGGGGTGGTGTACAAGGTTCCACAGCTAGGAAGGGTCAGAGGTGACTTCAGCCCAGCCCTCTGCCTCTGTTCCATCAGCGGACCCCTACAAGGAGTTCTCTTTATCTGGATGTCTCTGTAGAATCATAGGGAATATTGCCCACCAAAGGGTGGCCCACTCTCCTTATTAGAGTGGGGTTACCTCATTGGATGCTCTCAGCAGCCCTGGCAAGGGGCTATTCTCCTTCTCTGGTAGTTGAGGCAGTGAGGCAGGCCGATGGTGGTGGTGGTGAAAGGACTTGGCCAGGGTCATGTGTCTCTGGCAGAATTTGAACTCTGATCTGCTTCCAAGCCTAGACTCCATCCACTGGACCACTTAGCTGCTCCAATAGATACAATATATATTTTTTAAAAAAGAGATTTGTATGTGTTTATGTATATACACACACAGACACCCATGTATGTATGTGTTTGTGTGTCTCTCTTCTACCCCAAGGACCTTCACGAACCCTCTGCCAACCAACTCCTTGGCCCCCTAGCAGCCATGGAGCAACACAACAGGTCTCTATGAACCCTCTGGGGAGCAGCAGCAGGTCCCCTGGGGTTTTCCAAAGTGATTTGGAGGAGGAGAGATGCCTCCTGGCTCTTCTCTGACATGCTCTGCTCCTTCTCCTGCCCACAGCCCACTGTGGATGCTTGGGTGACCAGTGGCATGGGAAAGTTGTGGATTTTTTCTCTGCCTATTGACACAGGGTCTCTGGAGGGGGGGTTGCCACATCTGGCACAGCCCACACTGGGTGTCACAAAACCAGTCTGAAGCAGATGAAAATGTCCCGGTAGGGGGCATCTAGGTGGCACAGTGGATAGAGCACTGACCCTGGAGTCAGGAGGACCTGAGTTCAAATCTGGACTCAGATGCTTAATAATTGCCTAGCTGTGTGACTTTGGGTAAGTCACTCTTAAACCCCATTGCCTTAAATAAATTTTAAAAAATTTCCCAGGAAATGCCAAACAAAATAAATAAAAATAGTGCACAGCAGTGATGCTACCTGTCGGAGACTTGTCCACAATCTGAGGAAAGAGCTGGCTCCCTTTGCAGGTGGAAAGCCTCCCCTGGCCACACCCCACTTCTGTGACCCTGGGCCAGTCGTTCCTCTTTTCCTCTGTTGGGGCTCACTGGCAGCCAATCAGAGGAAGCATCTACTAAGAGTACAGATGGGGAGGAAGGTTTGTGGCTTCCTTTCTTCCTGATGCCTCTTTGGAGAGTTCCCCCAGTCCTCAGGTCCCGCAGGCAGACACCTGTGCCACTGGGAAGCCAAGCTGCCGCCTGGGATAGAGGGATCAGCTCTTCTCCCCCACCATTCCCAGCTCCCGGCAGAAAAGGGACTTGGGTTACTGCTGAACGGCATTTGTCGTCTGATTATCTCTGTGTTTTCTTCCCTACAGGGACTTTGCATTGATGGCAACTAATGTGTGTGTTTTTCTTTTTTTTCCTTTTCTTTTTGCATGCTGTCTCCTGTGTCGGAACTCTCGGTAGAGAGTAAGTTGGTTCAATATTTGTTGGAAAGCTAACTTTGCTGCATGATGATGACATTAACCCTTCTTCTCTCTTCCTTTTTCTCTCCCCAAGATTCATGCAGTGTCAGATCTGTTGCGATTTCTGCAACTCTCTGTACAGTTATGCAAACATGTGGGTCTCTTTGGAGACGTGCTTTTCTCATCTACTAATTAACTGACGTAATTGGGTTCTGTTCTTCTGTCCTCAGTGTGATGATGGCTGGCACCCCTAAAGCCCAACCCCCTGCCCTGTCACCCTCGCAGTCAGCCAGCATGGCCAGAGCTCGTCCGAGAGAGACTTCTGTTCTCCTTGGGTGCTGCTGGGCTGTGGGCCGCTGCCCGCGCTCTGGGCCTTCTGTGTTCCTAAATGATTGAAACCCTCCTCCCACCCCCGTCCCGCCAACTTAGAATCCAGCGTGATGTCAACAACCCGTCGTCATCACTAGACCAAGAATTCTTGGTTTTATCTTAGGAAAGCAAATGTCCTGTCTTGGTTGGCCTCCCTTTTGTGCTGCTGCTTCCTTTGTTGGTGGGCCAGTAACAGCAGGGAAGATTACTCTTCAAGACTAGCAGCGGGGGCAGCTAGGTGGTGCAGTGAATAGAGCACTGGCCTTGGAGTCAGGAGTACCTGGGTTCAAATCCGACCTCAGACACTTAATAATTACCTAGCCATGTGGCCTGGGCAAGCCACTTAACCCCATTGCCTTAAAAAACAAATCTAAAAAAAAACATAAGACTAGCAGCAGGCTGGAGTACAGATTCCGTTAGCATTTCCCTCCTGGCATCGGATGGGTCTGGGTGTTCCCCAGGCAGGGACAGATCTCCCCAGGACCTCCGAAGGACTGAATGTCCCTTTGCTAGCTTGGACACCAGTCCACCCGAAATAGTCCTCATTTCATCATGCAAGAAAATGTCTGAGAAGGCACTTCCGTCTGTCTGCAGATGAGCACACCGGATTAGAGGGTCAGGGTCCAAAACCAACTCAAAGGGATGTTCGAGACAAGCCACCATCCTCCTAGAGCAGCCAAATCGGGTTCAAGTGGACCTGGGGATAATGAGCAAAGTCAAGTCAGGTTGCAGCCCCCTGCAAGAAACCTCCCAGATAGATCAATAGCCCCCTTGATTTGATTCCCCTTGGACCAGAACATTAGGCTGAATCAAAGAGGAAGAAGTCAAGTAGGAATTAGTGGAGAGTCTTGCAATTTTAGAAATACAAAACAGAATGAGATCCTTTGGAAAAGATCTGGACTTTTAATGACCTCCAAGTCCTGGAGGAATAATCAACCTGATAGTCCTCCCCGGGACGTTGCCTTTGACCCCATTCTGTTCCTGTGGTTAGACCTCTTTAGAGAGGTGGGCTTGATGTCAAGAAGGACTTTGAGGATGGGGAAGGACCTGGAGACAGGAAGGATAGCTCAGGAACACTGGGAGGCGGGGCATGCCCTTTCCTGACAAGTGGGGTCCCTTCCTTCTCTTGAATCTTTGGGAGAGTAAATAGGGACCCCAGAGCCCCCTGATGGGGAAGTGTCTCTGGCCTCTGACACTTGACAGTGGGACCCTGGGTGAGTTACTTCACCTCTATCTGCCTTTATGGGAGTCCAAGAGCTCCTTCCTCTTAGGGTGATTGAGAGCAGAAGTACCCCTGGAAGCACCCAGGATGGGGGCAAGGATGGGGTGGAGGATGTGTTCACCTTCCAGACCTGGGCCAACTAGTGCCAGCAGGGGAAGGGATGGAAGCTTGGGGAGGAGGGAGCTTCCCCAGCTCAGATGTCATGTAAGAGAGTCAGGCTCCAGAAGGTCCAGAAGCTCTCAAAGATCCAGTTGTGAGGGCAGAGTGAGCTTTCCAAAAGGATCTCCTTTTCTCCTCCTAATCACCCTGACAGGGAGGTGCCGGGAAGGGTGAGGCAGGTGGCTCTGGCAGCAGAGCAAAAGGCTGCCTGGGTTCTCCTCAGAAAGGGCCTCTGGGCACATGGAGGGAGGGAATCCTCAGCTGAAGCTTTTCTCATTTTAGTATGTTCATGAAAGTTTCCAGCAGAAAGGGGAGTTACTTGGTCAAGGGGAAGAGGTGGGATGCCCACCTTGAGACTGTATGAGATGAATTAACTTCCTCCCAATCCCAAGTGAGGATTGTCCTTCGTTTAGTCTGTGGTCCCAGATGTGCTAAAGAGCAGAGCACGCTCTCGTTCACGTTGACTTCTCTGGAAATGTTCTATTAGTGTGGACTTTTCCTTGTTCTCTGCTACTTCCATTGCTCAGTTGTTCAGCTACATTACCCTATGTTTGTAACGATCACAGCACCTAGAACTAGAAGTAACCCTAATGATTGCTCTGATAATTTTTATAGCATTTTTAAAAGGGGGAACATTTCCTTTACTAGAAATTCATCATGGTGTTGTTTTATCTTGAGTGGTATAATTTTTAATATCATTTTTACCTCATTTATTTGGCTACCCTAGAGACTCTCCAGACATAACTTTGGAACAGTTATAAAAGATAGTAACTTACCTGTCCATGGACAACAAAAATATCACATTGGCCCATTTTCCCTCTTCTCATTGCCCAGGACTAAGATAGTACTTCAATGTCAGCGGTCACCTGGTACAATACTCTTCCTGCCCCACCCAAACCCCTCACCAACTGAATGTGCTTGTCCAGCCCAGATCGCTGCTGTGGCCTCTGACTGGTCAGGTCCTGTCAGGTCTAGTCCCTGTCATCTAGTGACATCATTGGCCAGCTTGGCTCAGCCCCGGTGGCCTTAGGTGTGTCCGCCATCATGGCAGGGTTCCTTTCTCGAGTGATACTGCATGGAGTAGAAGCTAATTGTCAGACTTGTGCCCAAGTCGGGCCTTGTGCCAGGTGTCCTTTTCTAGCGCAGAGCCCAATGAAAAGCAAGACCGATTGTTTTCCTGCTTGGCTGCCAATCACTGCCTCGTCTGCCTCTGATTCCTTTGTTCTTCCTGGTTCCGTTTTGAGTTGCACCCCGAGGGTCAGTGTGTCCTCCTCTCCTGCCCCTTTCTCTCCTCATCGTCCCCATCTCTACCAACTGTAGGTCTTCAGCATGTTTCTGGAGACGCTGGTGGACTTCCTCCAAGTCCATAAAGATGACCTTCAGGATTGGCTCTTTGTGTTGCTGACTCAACTGTTGAAGAAGATGGGCGCAGATTTGCTGGGGTCCGTTCAGGCCAAAGTTCAGAAAGCCCTGGACATCACCAGGTAATGACCTCGAGAGATTACCAACTGGGATCTGGATCCTCTGCTGATTGGGGAGGTGATAGGTGACTTCCAGAATGGGACTGAGACTCAGGTGATCTAGAGACCTCTCGGGGAGAGCAGTGTGTTCTCCAGCAAGTACTTGCTGGGGAGATGCAGGAGAAAGAAGCCCACCACCGGGTAGGTCCTCTTCTCCCAGGTGAGACAATGATGTGCTTCCTTCTGTTGGCCCAGACATGAGTTAGGCTTATGGAAAAATTGGTACAAGATCAGCTCTCAGAGAATAGACTCTGGTGCTGGAGGTGAACCTTAGAGGGAGAGGGGGGAGAAAGCCAGTGTAGCCAGGGTCAGCAGACTGGCTTTCCCAGATAGGAGGGTATGGGCAAGGCAACTTGGGAGCAGAGAGATGGCATGGGATGGAGAAGGGTATGGTGTCTTGACAGTGAAAATTATGTGGTGGTGAGACCCCCCAGGCGGCCCAGATTGCATGCACCAGTTCCCAAGAAGTCCAACTTACTTTCTTCCACTGCTCAGTCCCGAGTGGGTACAAGAATAGCATGGGCAGTTCCCCCATACTTGTACAGTGTAATTTCTGATGACTGGGGAGCAAGAATAGGAAGTGCCCCCAATTGAGGAATCAGGAAATGCCTAGAGTAATTAAGCTTAGCAAAGACAATGGGTCAAGCA
This sequence comes from Macrotis lagotis, assembly GCF_037893015.1. Classification (NCBI taxonomy): domain Eukaryota; kingdom Metazoa; phylum Chordata; class Mammalia; order Peramelemorphia; family Peramelidae; genus Macrotis; species Macrotis lagotis. The sequence goes on from NC_133665.1 coordinate 196,676,100, forward strand.
GTGATGTACTGATAGGAAATGAGGGTCCCAAAAGGGAGAATCTGTTGAGCCAATAGAAGTGAGATTTCCGATAGATGGTGCCCTCTTCTTATGTTTCTGGTCATTGTTTGGGGGGGGGGGCGTCTATGGCAGGAATGTGAGAACTTCCTAAATGACCTTCATGGCGACTCACGGGAGTCTCAGCCTAATAATCCAGTCCTATTGTCCAAACCACTTGCTACAGAAATAGTCTCCCAGTGCCTGTACTTGGTGCAGGTGGCAATGAGCTGGTCCCAAGACTTTTGAGAAGTTGTAGTTTGTTTTCAGCGAGTCTAAGCTTCTTCCCCATAATCTCTGAAAAATAAAAATGGTGGAGGGTGTGTGGGAAGAGGCTGCTGCTCATGATAAATGGCCAATGTGTAGGGAAGGTGCACCATAAACTCCAAGAGATTGCATGCAGCAAGGAGGTGAATGCCAGAGGTGACTGGGGGGTTTTCAGGGGCCTTGAAGAAACCCCTTGAGGAGAATGTCTGATGGGACTGGGGCAAGCATCCAAGAGAAGCACAGAATTGGAGTGCCTCTGGTCCAGCCTGTGCCCACCAGGATCTCCATTGTAGCATTCCCAGCCAATGATCCCTTGCCTGGTCCCTGCCTGAAGATCTCCAAGGAAGGGACCCCTCTCAAAAAATCAGCTCTTCTGATATACTTTTTGGGACCAAGCAGGAACCTTCCACATGGCAGATCTCCTAAGATGGCCCTCTTGGGGACTTGTATTGAAGGCCATTCACTATCCTGATTGTCTTCCTTGAAAAGCATCCCTCCTAAATGGGTGCCAAGGATGCAATGCCATTGAACAGTATCATCTGACCCAGCCAGAATCCAGAAGAAATCTCCCCACCTCCTTAAGAGCACCCCAGGACCATCAACTCTGGGAAGGCTATGTCATGACATAGTCTGATGGTGACATGTCTTCTTGTGAATACCTGCAGGTCTTTTACAGCTTGAAGCTTTTTGGTTTGTTTTTCCTTTTTTAGATTGAGCAATTTTTGGATTTTAGATTGAGAGTATGCTCTATAGTAATTCTCTGGTTAGGTTTCGTCTTCTTAGATCCAGTCTAGCGCTCCAGCTGGTTTGGCAACTCTTTGGATCCTGACATCATTAGGCAGTGCCAGCTGAGCAGATTGCTGGGGTGCTCCCCAGAGACCTCCTCCCAGGCTGGCCCTCTCATCAGATCCATCTCTCTGACAGGAACTTTTCTAAAGCCTAGGGAAACTTATCTAGACCCATTGACCCAGTGTGAAGGCCAATGTGGGCTTAAGCCACTTTGGAGAGACCAGCTTCCTTCCTCCTGTTGGTCAAGTTGATCCTGCAGCTGTGCCCCTTTGACCCTTCCTCAGGAAACTGTGGAGCCACTGTTTTCTTGCACCAAGTTGTATCCCTTCCCACTGGGGTTCTGTCCTGGTCCATCTGCTCCTGTCCCTGCTTGGAAACTTCTCAAAGTAGGGCATTTTCTTCAGATGACTCAGTTTTTCCTCCTCCACTTTCTTAGAATTTCATGAGTTTCCCATCCTTCTTGGCCATACCACCTCTAAAATTCTGTAAAATTATATTTATCCTTCCTCTCAATCCTTGTAAATCTGCTCACTCAAAATCTTGGGCTCATATCAGACCATGCTTAGCTTTCATAGGGAAGATTTACTCTTCCCTCTCCATCCCCTGCAAGGTTCCCATCATTTTCACCGCAAGAAATTCCTTCTTGTTGGTGAGAATCAGTTAAAGAATAAAGTTTCCCTTACCATTATTATGGTAAGGAGAGAAATTATTCCCTGCTCCTATTTCCCTGCTGTACCACATCTCTGGTACCACCAGACTTGGGTTGTGTTTCCTTAACTTCCAGGTGATTTTTAATATATGTCAATCATTATCACTTCTGTTTCTCCCTCCAATGACTATCACACAGAGCTCCTCCAAGGCTCCCCCTCTCTAGTCAAGAACATGCCCTCATCCCATGCCCCAGATTTTTTTTTAAGATATATCCATTAATAGCAATTGTGCAGGCATACCCTCAGTCTTGGTACTACCTCTGAGATCTTTTGCTTCTATGAATGAGTTGCAATCTTCACCATTGAAGAGAACATCATATTGGCAAGACCAGAGATCCTTGGAAGAGTCCTTGGGGAGAGTCATTTCTTCATGCCTAAACCTCATGGATAGCTGAGTAACTCCATCACTTCAGTTCCCGTGAGAGGAAGATGCTGCCTCTGTGCTCTGGTCTGGACCATGCGTGTTGGTTGCCCATCTCTGTGCTGGTCACAGTGTAAGCATCTACATTCATTGGTGCTGTTGGGGCATCTGGAGATGTTCACCTGCCACATGGGAAGAGTTTTGGAGTTTCCCTGCAGTTGACTTTCTTGGGTCCTGGCTGATCATGAGCTCCCACACTCACATGACCAGATATTTCCCAAGGGTGCAGCTTCTCAGGGTTGATGGGTCTGGGGAAACCTGGCCCACCAACCTCCTGCCTGCCCTCCCAGAGAGGAAGTCCCCACTTGGCTTTAGCTTTGTAGCCATTTATTTCTAATCAGACCAAGAGCTGAGTCTGGTAGCCATCAACCCTTGGGTTAACAGTCAGTTGAGTATGGACCAGAGTTGCTGTAGCTCTGCCCACCATCCATCTGTGTTCGTTGGGGGTGGTTCTCCTCTCACTGGTGCCCTTTTCTTCCAGAGAGTCTTTCCCCAATGACCTTCAGTTCAACATCCTAATGAGGTTCACTGTGGATCAGACCCAGACGCCGAGCTTAAAGGTAAGAGCCCAGAATGAGATGTTCTTGATAAAGAGATTGATCTGTCCACTCACAATACGAAAAGATGTTTCAATGAGTGGATTTTGTTTTTATAAACTTTCAGGCAGTCCAGCCCACCCTGCGGGACCAGCTGCGCTCCTCCCCTGGGAGCTCCAAGGTTTTTGTCTGCATCCCTGCTGCTCCCCTGCCCATTCCCTGAGAAAGTCTGCTTTGCCTGCTAACTAACTTGGCAAAGGACTTTTGAGCATGCGATGTCCGCCATTCCAAGGGCGGTGCATCCTTACCTCATTGGGGAGCACCCACAATTTTCTGTACAGGTGTTCCTGGTGGTCCAGATACAGGAGAAGAGCCATTTCTGTGTGCTCGAGCTGGTCCAGACCAGGCCCCTGACACTTGAATGACATTTCTCTCTTTTGCTTCTTAGAGCCTTTCATGCCTGTGCTTACCTTAGGGGCTGGTGTTCCTGAGTTCATTTACTAATGTCTAACTATAGACCCAGCTTATTCTCTTCTGGTTTCCCCTGCTAATATCTCCTTCAGGAATTAGAGTTTGCCTCTGAGGACCGCTTGGGCTGCATCCTGTGTGTGCTGCATCTAAATTATCATGTCCTTTAATGGAACGTACTCTTTGTGTCATTGGTTCTTGAGCCTAGGCACTATCTCACAAGTCAGTGGGGGAGTAGGGGCAGTGGGGGTTTCTCCTTCTAGACCTCTACTCATCTCTTTCATTTGCATCTTACTCCTTCAGTGGTTTATCTAGGTAAACACCTCATCTCATTCTTCTTTCTCAGTAGACCTTACCCTGTTCCTTCATATCTTGCTTCAAGCCTCTTTTTTTGATTATCATTTGCCCATTTTATTATGATTTACTAAAGGAGTTTCAAAATTACCCATTATTATTAAATTTTGATGAGTTCTTTTTGTAGGTCAGTTACCTCTTTGATCAGGTTAGTTGCTAAGCTTTTCGGGATGTAGATGTTTTAATTCTAGGATTCTCCCTTGTCAGAGACATATCCTAGAGCATGTCATGTTTATCCCTTTTCTCTCTGAACCTTTCCCCTCTGCCTTCACACTTTTGTAACACTGTGCATTCCCCAAAGCTGGTTAAATTACCTTTTGAATACTACGATTACTGCCTTTCTTTTTTTTTTTACAATTACTTTCTTAAGGGGGAGCCTAATGAGGCATTGCTTTTTAAATTGATTCAATAACGATTTTTCTTTGTGAGTTTAAAATGTGAGACTAGAGTCTTGCAGTGGTAGAGGAGGCTTGTGGAGAGCAATGATTGACATCTCCTTTGGAGAGCATCAGAAATCCTGTAGGGGTTCTAAAAGCTGGAATATCCTGAGACTGCCATCCAGAACTTCGAATTCTCCTCCTAGAGATCTCAACAATGAAGAGACAACCCAACTGAAGTCTAGATTGGCCTCCCCCACAGAGGCGCTGAGGATAACTCTCCCTTCTTCGGTTTGGAAATGGAGTATGAAGCACAGCTTTGAAAAGCGATCAAAAGAAGTGATGAAGAGGGGGATTGAGATGTGTCCCAGGAGCTTTGGGGGTGGCCACCTAGCAATCAAAGTAGTATGTTGCACAACTGAAGTGAAGGAACCCACAAAGTGACTTAGGACAGAACAAGCAGCTGCACCTTGTGAGGAGGAAGTGGCTGCTTGGGTATCCTGGGGCATTCAGCAGAGTCAAGTGCCAGGTGGCGACTTCCTGCTAAAGGACCCTGGTCCATGGATTTGCCCAGACACTTGTTCTGAGCCAGCCAGATGAAGATCTTCCCAAGACTTCCAAGACTTAGGGGATAGCTGCCAACCCCTTCTAAAATGGAGCTACTAAGAGGGATTCAGAAGTTTGTGAAGGAGTCCTGAGCCCTTTGGTGCATCAGGCCATAACTCTCAAGAGTCTCCATGTGTTAAAGTTTTCATCCTTACTGACGGACTCCAGAATGTGCAACAGACAGTAACCCTCAGGCTTTCTTTCTCTCCTTCTATTTTGGGATGCTCCAGACATTTGGGTCTGGTTGTTGGTTTGGTCCAGGGAGTCACCCAGTACATGGGAGGTATCCTGACCAAAGAGCCCCCTGGGCCATGTAATCCATATATGATTTTGGTTGTACCACTGGTCCAATGATAGACTCCAGGGATACTGTAATTCACATTGTGGCCATCTGGGAAGGCTGTCCATCTTCTGTCTGCATCTTTGATAGCCTTGACCCTTCCCTCACTCCCTTGATCTTTTCTTCACTCCCAAACCATGCAACCAGTGTTCAGATGATGGTACTCCTTCCCTCCACCCCTACCCCTGACACAGACCCAATTCCCTGACACTGTAATCACCTTGGACTTTTCTGATAGCTAGCTTTGTTCAGGCGCCTACTTCACATCCTAGCCATTACCTTCAAAGATGCTACTTTCTTTTCTCTTGCATCTTGAGAATGTGTCTGGTTTTTTCTTCCATTAGCATATCAGCTTCTTGAGGGAATGGCTTCTTTCCCCATCACTTCACACAATGTCCAGCTCCCATGCTTGTAATAAATGATTTATCATTCATTTGTTCCCAACTGGAAGAACTACAGCTTCACAAGTGTGGCCAAGATGGAAATTATGTGTGACATCAAGAGAAGCTATTAATTTTACCTTAGACAGCTTCATCTAGTCCCTTACCTAGAAGGGAGCTATGTTCTCCCTGATGATCAGCTGTCCCTGGTTGACAGAGAGGATCAGTACACAGAACCATTTTTCTTAAGTATGAAATCCTGTAGTCTCCATGAAACTGCTTTCCACTTCATCAGAGAGGATGTCATTGATATTTCCAAATTCTATATTGACCCATGCTACCATCCTGTGCTCAAGATGATGCTAATACCCTCCTTGGCCCCAAGGACAATGAAAATCAACATCATGTCCCATTTGAATGCAGAACTCCAGTCTCTGTTGAAGGCTCCATCTTGGCCTCCTTATCCACCTGGTCAACTTTTGAGGAGCTTGGTGATTCTAGTTTCTCTCTTGTCTGATGCAGATGCTTCTCTATGATGTTTTGTTGTGGTGGTCAAAGGATGTAGAGACCATTGCTTCTAAAGAGGTGAAGTTAGTTGGACTCCCATTTGTTTTGTTCTGGAGACCTGATTAGTAGTTTTAAAACATTTGCTTGAAGTTGGTGAACAATAAAACTTAAAGAGAAATGTCTCCAAAACTGTACTAGCATCTTCAAGACTTGGATTATTCATTTGTTTTTGCATTGCCATACAGATAATGTATCATGCATGGTTGCAAAACCCAACTTTAAAGGCTGTCTTGCACTGTGGCAAGATCTGATTGGCTAAATCCTGATAAAGGAGGAGAAGAAAGAAGGTCCTAATATGACTTCTATGTAAATTAGATAATAGCAAAAAAAAATTTTTTTTTTTTGTCTTTCACCTGAATCCTTTTTCAGGGAAGAATTGATAAAGGATGGTTGTATGTGGAAAAGGAAAAAAAATCTAGCAACATTTGGCAGTAAATTGGTTATGTCCAGTAAAAGAGAGGGAGGAATCAAGGATAATGCCAGTTTATTAGCTTGGGTGATAAGGAAGATGGCATTGCTCTGGATGGTAAGAGGGAAGAGGATGAGTTCAGTTCTTAAATCAGCTGAGTCTGAGGTGTCCACTGGTGGGAAATGCTAGAGAGGGCATTCTTTTTTTTTTCTGTAGCATTTAAATTTTATTTTAATTTTCTGTTCCACATTCTCTCCCTTTTTCCATCTATCCCCTGAATATCGCCAAATAATGATGACACTTACATAAATGGTCATGTAAAACACATTTCTGCAAACGCCATATTGGAGGGGGTGAAGAAAAGGGGGAAAAAGAAAGGAAGGAAAATATTTGCTTCAAACTCTGCATCCTGAATCAATCAGTTCTTCATCATCTTTGAAGTCGGGAAGACCATTTATTAATCCAAGTGCCTGTCTTTTCCTTATTGTTACAGTCTATTTCATTAGATTCTGTAAAAGAGAATTAATATTTTTTCTTTGTTATATTTGTTTCTGAGGTTTTTGTGCATTTGCATAGGTCAGTTTTGTAGATACCACAGTAATGAGAAATAGGTATACTTCTGTCATCTCCCAAGCTCTAGTATTTCTAACTTTTTAAAAATTCAATCCTAGTCCTTCACTTCTTTTTTCTTTTTTCGGTTGAATTTATCAGGGGAGGGGTATATTGGGTATATTTGAGAGGGATATATTGAGGTGTCACTACTATTAAATTTTTTACTGTCTCTCCTTCACTTAATTTTTCTTTTAAATATTTAGATGTATCATTTGTTACATTAATGAGTAGTATTGATACTAACTCAATGAATGAATAGAATACTTCTTTCAGCAAACTATGCTTCTTTGTTTACTTCTTTTCATTATTTTTGCTGTCTTTTTATCTGTGATCATGATTGCTACCCCTAACTTTTTTTTCAACTGAAGCATAATTGATTTTCCTCCAGCCCTTTCTTTAGATTTCTTACAAAACAATAGTACTCCATAACATTTGTATGGTTGGTTTGTTCTTGTCCTTCATTATCAAAGAAGCCTAAAATGATATCACTGTGTTTGAGACAAATGATAGTGTGTTTAACTGTGGTTGATCAGATGAGCTTGGGATGCTCTACCACAAGTTGGACACATAGTCCATGTGAACATCTGGGGTGTGTGCTCTAAACTTACAGATGTCACATTTCCTTTGAGTTGCTTCAGTTCTGCCTTTCTTATAGAGTGCAGCCCCCTCACTGATGAGGGCATGCCATGCTGGATGGTCCTGTGCCACTGTCTCCCATGCTGTACAATCAGTTCTAAAGTCCTTCAATGATATCTTCAGGGTGTCTCAGTACTGACCCCCTTGTAAGTGCTTGCCCTTTTTTGGCAAGTTTATGTCTGGCATTCTAACACCATGTCCAACCCATCATAGTTGCACTCTCTGTAGTAATGTTGGAATGCTAGGCAGTTTAGCTTTAGAAAGGACCTCAGTGTCCAGCATCTTCTCCTGCCAGGTGGTCTTCAGAACCTTTCTAAGACAATTTCAATGGAAGTGATTGTTTTATGACATGGCATTGGTAGACTGTCCGAGTTTCACGGGCATATAGCAATGAGGTCAGCACAACAGCTCTATAGACCTGTCTAGTGGTCAGACTAATACTTTTCTCCCATACTTTCTTTTGGAGCCTCCCAAATACTGAGTTAGTTCTGGCAGTGCGAGTGCCAGCCTCATAATCACTATATACCTCCCTAGAAAGGACACTGCCAAGATAAGTGAACTTGTCCACAGACCTCAAAAACTTGTCCATTTTCTGTAATTGATGGTTCCACATATGAATGGTGCAGTGCAGGTTGATGGAGCACCTGGGTTTTCTTGGTGTTCATTGTTAAACCAAAATTAGCACAAGCAGCAGAGAATCGTTCCATAGTTTGATACATGCTGCAGAGGCTGCATTGAGCACACAATCATCTGCAAACAGATCATGCACCAACACTCCCTCCACTTTGGTCTTGGCTTGTAGCCTTTCCAAGTTGAAGAATTTGCCATCAGGGCAGTGGCTGATCTTAGGGCCGTGTTCATCCTCATCAAAGGCATTTGATAACATGCCTGAAAACATCAAACTAAAAAGTATGGAGCAAGGACACATCCTTGTTTTACTCCATTGGTCACTGGGAAATCTCAAGAGCATCATCCAGCATCCAGAACAGGCATGCATGCCATCATGAGACTGATGGACAATACTGATGAACTTCTTCAGCAACCAAATTTTGACCTAATTTTTCCATAAAGCCTTATGACTGATGGTATCAAAGGCCTTGATCAAATATACAAATGTTGTATACAGACTTCTGTTCTATTCCTGGCATTTTTTCCTGGAGTTGTCAGGCAGCAAACACCATGTCAGTTGTTCCTCTTCCCTTTCTGAAGCCATGCTGGATCTCAGGAAGTGACCAACTTCCAGGTGAAGGATCAGCCTATTAAGAAGGACTCTGGCAAGAATCTTAACAGCAATGACTAAAAGAGAAATACCCCTGTGATTGTCACCAGACAATCTATTCCCTTTACTCTTTTAGAGATAGACAATGGAAGCATCCTTGGATTCATGGGGGATAACCTATTCATGCCTTATAACCTGGAAAATTCCAGTCAGTTTTTGGATGAGCAATGAATCCTCCCACTTGTAGATCTCAGCTGGAATAGAATCAGCACAAGGTGCTTTGCCACTTGAAAGGAGTCTGATGACATTCAGAACCACTTCTTCAGTTGGAACTTCAATTAGGAAGGACTAAGTGACTTCAACTTGAGGTAAATGTCAATGACTTCTGCATTAGTTGGTGATAATCTGTTAAGAACTATGGAAGTGGGGCAACTAGGTGGCTTAGTGGATAAAGCACCGGCCATGGAGTCAGGAGTACCTGAGTTCAAATCCGGTCTCAGACACTTAATAATTACCTAGTTGTGTGGCCTTGGGAAGCCACTTAACCCCATTTGCCTTGCAAAAACCTAAAAATAAAAAAAAAAGAACTATGGAAGTGTTCAGCCCATCTCTCTAGGATCATGTCCCTATCATTAATCAATCTGCATCCATCAGCATCAAGTAGTTGAGATACACCATTTGTCTTTGACCTATAAATAGCCTTCAGGGCATCACAAAAGTATTTTGGTTTATTACTGTCTACATAAAATTGAATTTCATCAGTTACTGAGCCAAAAGCCTGGCATCTCTCTAAGTTTCACTTGGATTTTCCTTTTAATGGAATTAAATGCTGTCTTCTTAAGAATGGATGAACTATCCTGCTGATCAACCCTGTGGAGTTCTTGTTTTTCATTTAGCAGCTTCTGTATTTCTCCATTTTCATTAAAGTAGTTTTGATGTTTGTGGGTGATCTGGCCCAGTGAGCAAATACAATGCTATTCTCCAGATCTCTGAAAGCTGCCCACTCCTTTTCTGCTCCACTGTTACCAATTGTGTGTTGGCTCAGTTTTCCCACCAAGTTAGCAACAAACTGTTCTGACTCAGAGAGACACTCTAATATCTTGACATTAATTCTTCTAGTATTCATTTTGCCTTGGGGCTGCCGCTTTGGTTAAATATGAATATTCAGTTTGGAGAAGATGAGTATATGATCAGTCCAACACTGCACCACTCATTGTCTTTGTCACTCTTACATCCTGTCTGTCTCTTCTCCTTATGATCACATAGTCGGATAGATGCCAATGTTTGCTACAAGGGTGCATCCAGGAAATTTTATTGTTTTTAGGTAAATGGAAGACAGTGTTTGTGATGAGAAGGTCATGAGATGTGCAAGTCTGCAGGAGTAGGTGACCATTGCTGTTGCTGTTTACAACTCCATTCCTCCCAAGGACTCCCTGCCATGTCTGGTAATCTGAGCTTCTCTAGCCCTGAAGTCATCCAGAATTATAAGCTTGTCTTCTTTTCCTACACTGATGATAAGGGTCTCCAAGGCTTCATAAAATTTTTCTTTAACTTCATCAGTGTTCATAATGGAGGGAGCATAGGCACTGATGATGGTAGCATGGCCTTTTCCTGGAAGTGGCAATCTCATTGTCATGAGCCTGTCATTCACTCCTTTTGGTAGGCATTCAAGAATGTTGACTAAATTAATTTTGATTGTAAAACCTGCCCCAGCTTCATAGCATTCCCTTTCACTACGAGCACTCTAGAAAAATGAATACACTGATGTGAGTGGAATCTTCTTTGCAGTAGATTTTTTTTGTGTCTTGACCACACTGTGGGATCCCCACCTTCTGTAGTAATCAGGCCAAGGTTGGGTAAGCAGAGTTTTTAGGGCACCTTTCCTAGCCCCTTCCTCACATCAGGAGGTGAGCAGTGAAATCCTTAAAAGGGCTGCTTTAAATGGGGACTCTTGAATCTCACTGCTGCTTTTAGTGGAGAAATGATCCTATGGCCCTGGGCCACTTGTGTGCAGGGTAGTGATTACAGCTCCCAGTGTATCAGCACCCTGCTTGATCTCTGTTGTTTGCATAAATTGGATTTAAGTGAGATAGAGCTGCACGAAATCAATTGCCTCACTCTCTCTTCCAAAGTCATCATGATCCAGCATGGCAAGACAGAGTTAAGACAACTGAGGATGGTTTTGGGTACAGTGGATTACCTTGGCATCTTTGAAGTCTAACCAAGCTCTATGTGCTCCATAGCACCTGCTTTACTTGGCTTCATGGCCATTGGAACAAATTGTTCTCTTCCACCCATTCCACCAGTGGAAGACTTCACATCCTTGGGGTGGACACCCCCCCCATTACTCACTGATGAGTCAGGGACTCCCTCAGTTACCCTCAACCTCGTTTAGTCCCCCCCACACCAAAATAGTTTACTAGGGTGTAGCTGCTATGCATGCTGCACTTTGGAGCCTCAGGTGAGAGTTAGGTGGCTTAGGTGAACATCAAAGGTGGAAAGCAGCCCTCATACCAAGGTACTACTCTTTCTTGAGCTTACCCTATACCCCAAACATTTATAATATTTATATATGATAATTTGTTCAATCATTCCCCAATTGATGGACATTCCCTCAATTTTCAATTCTTTACCACCATAAAAAGAGCTGCTATAAATATTTTTGTACATGTAAGGTCTTTTCCCTATTTTTGTGATTTCTTTGGGATACAGACCTAGTAATGGATCAAAAGGATGAACAGTTTTATTGCTTTTTGGGCATAGTTCCAAATTGCTTTCCAGAATGGTTGGATGAGTTCATAACTCTACCACCAATGTATTAAGGTCCCAGTTTTCCCACATTCTCTCTAACACTGATCATTTGCCTTTTTTGTCATGAGGTGTGATGTGGTGCCTCAAAGTTGGGTTTAATTTGCATTTCTCTAATCAATAATGATTTGGAACTTTTTTTTATATGACTAGAGATAGTTTGGATTACTTCATCTGAAAACTGCCTGTTCATATCTTTTGACTGTCAATTGGAAAATAACTTGTATTCTTATAAATTTGATTCAGTTTTCTATATAATTCAGAAATAATTCCTTTATCAGAAACACTAGATGTGAAAATTGTTTCCCAGCTTTCTGCATTCCTTCTACTCTTGCTTTCATTGATTTGCTTTGTGCAAAAACTTTTTAATTTTATTTGGTTGAAATGAACCATTTTGCAATTTATTGTATTCTCTATCTTTTGTTTGGCCATAAACTTCTCCCCTCTCCATAGATCCGACAGATAAACTAGTCTTTGTTCTCCTACCTGGCTTTATATCACCCTTTATGTCTAAAGTCTGTACCCATTTTGATCTTATCTTGGTATAGGGCATGTGATGATCTATGCCTGATTTCTGCCATACTATTTTTCAGTTTTTGCCAAATAGTCTGTATACCAGAAGCTTACAGTCTTTGGGTTTACCAAAAAGTATATGTAACTAATCTATTCTTTATTTCTTTGTCAGTACCAAACAGTTTTGAAGATTGCCACTTTATAATATAGTACAGCTAAGTCATCTTCCTTTACATTTTTTTCATTAATTCTCTTGATATTCTTGACCTTTTATTCCTCCAGATGAATTTTGTTATTTTTTAACTCTGTAAAATAATTTTATAGTAGTTTGTTTGGTATGACACTGAATAAATAATTAATTTAGGTAGAATTGTTGCTTTTATTATATTAATTGGGCCTATCCATGAGCAATTGATATTTTTCCAGTTGTTTAGATCTGATTTTAGTTCCCCACCACCACCAAAATAGTTTACTGGGGTGTAGCTGCTATGCATGCTGCAGTTTGGAGCCTCAGGTGAGAGTTAGGTGGCTTAGGTGGACATCAAAGGTGGAAAGCAGCCCTCATACCAAGGTACTAGTCTTCCTTGAGCTTACCCTATACCCCAAACATTTATCCATGAGCAATTGACATTTTTCCAGTTGTTTAGATCTGATTTTATGTGAAAAGTGTTTTGTAATTGTGTTCATACAATTTCTGGGTCGTCTTGGGAGATAGATTCCCAAGTATATTATGTTATCTGCAATTACAGTAAATGGAATTTCTTTACCTTTTACTGTTAGTTCCAAACCCCTTCTTTTAACTCTGCATATCTCTCTCTTCTTTTTTCAAGTATGCTTCTTGTAAACAACATTTTGTTGAATTCTGCTTTAATTCCTCACCCAGAGTCCAATTATACATTATGCTCCCCCTTTTTTTGGAGGGGAAGGGGACAAAGGAGGTTAAAACCCTTCCTTGAGGTCTATACTCTTTAAGAATTTAGTTAGAGTTAGTTTTGCTTGAACTCATCTCTCCCTTAATTTAACCTCATTTCATTCCTCCCTCTCCCATTTCCATTTTCTCTTTCTCTATTGAGTAAGATGTATTTCTTGGACTCAGCTGTATTTGTGGCATTGTTCTTCCCTCCTTTGGCAAGTTCAGGTGGGAGTGAGCTTCAAGTATCACTTGCTCATTCCTCATCTCTTCCTTCTTATTTGTATAGATTACTACTTGGGCACCAGTTATATAATTTCCTGATGCCTCCTCTCTTTTGTTTTCCTGCTTCCTTTCCATTCTTTTTGTTAGATCATCAAAACATAACAGAATTAATTCTCAAATCTAATTAGGTACTTTCCATGACCCCCAGCGATGATAGAGTTCTAAAGGGACAGTTTAGCCTTGCTATACCTTATGATCTCTCATGTTTACCTTTTTGTACTTCTCTTGACTCCTCTATTTGTACTTAAATTTCTATTCAATTTTGATCTTTTTATTAGTAATGTTTAGAAGTCCTTTATTTCATTGTTATTGTCTAGTCATTTCAGTTGTGTATGACTCTTTCTAACCCCCAAAGGGTTAGATACTTGAGTGACTTGGTATTTCCTTCTCCAGCTCATTTTACAGATGAAGCAACAGGATTGCCCAGTGTCATACAGCTAGAGTTTATGGGTTCAAATTTGAACTCAGGTTTTCCTGACTCTAGCTCAGGAGCTCTTTCCACTGTACTTCTTAGCTGCCATTTTATTAAAGGTTCACTTTTCCCTCCTTAGGTTTATGTTCAATTTTGTTGGATATATTATGCTTAGTTGTAAGCCTTCCTTCCTTTTTTTTCTTTCTTTATTCTTATTTTGTACAAATAATGTCTTTTTATACATTACTAAAATATTCTTCTTTAAGAGTAAACATAATACTCTCTCCCCCCCAAGAAAATATAGACCCACATAAGTGATAAAGTAAAGGGGAGAGAAAAAAATTAAAATTAAAATTAAAAAAAATAATAAAAAATAAATTAATAATAATAATTGTAGGTATGGACAGGTGGCACAGTAGATGGAGCACTGGCCCTGGAGCCAGGAGCACCTGAGCCCAAATCTGGCTGCAGACACCCAACAATCACCCAGCTGTGTGACCCCATCCATGCAAGCCACCCCAACCCCATTGCCCTACAAAACCCTCCCCCCTCAAAAAAGACCCAAAATAAAATAAAATGGTAATAATAATAGTAGGGGTGGCTGGGTGGCAGAGAGATCACTGGTCCTTGAGCCAGGAGCACCCAGGTCCAAATCCGGCTTCAGACATCCAACAATCACCCAGCTGTGCAGCCCCAGGCAGGCCACCCATTCCCATTTGCCCTGCAACACCCCCCAGAAAATAATAATAATAAAAAATATGCTTCAGTCTGTGTTCCAACACCACCAGCTCTGTCACAGGTGGATCACATTCTTTAGGATAAGTCCATCACAAAAGTTACTTCCATATTTTTCCACTGTTGCCATTGCTGATCGCAACTCCCTCCATTCATACTTCTCTACTACCATGAACTATATTTTCTCTCTCCTTTCACTCTGTCTCTGCTATAGGGTAGTTGAGTGGTGCAGCAGACAGATCCCCAGCCCTGGGGCCAAGAGGCCCCGAACCCACATACCACCCCTTACCCAGCATCCACCCAGCCCTATGGTCCCGGACAGGCCATCCAATCCCAGCCCCTTGCAAGAAGTTAAAAAGAAAATGTGTTATTGGACCATTCAACCCCCATGGTCCATCCTCTCCTCCATCACTCACATACCTCCCCCTTCTCCCTGTCTCCCTTCTCTCCTTCTTACTACAGATGTCTATACCCCGTTAAGTATATATGCTGTTTCCTCTCCTAGGCACCTCTGATGAGGGCAAAATTCCCTCATTCCCCCTCGCCTTCCCCCCTTCCATATCATTGCAATAATTCATTGTAATAAAGAAAAATCTTATTATATGAAATATCGTAACCTATTCCTCCTCTCCTTTTTTTTCTCCCATTACATTTCCCTTTTATCTATTGACTCCATTTCTATGCCACAGTATATCTTCAAATTCAGTTTTCTCCTGTACTTGATCTATAAAAGCTCCTTCTACCTGCTCTATTAAATGGGAAGGTTCATATGAGTATTATCAGTATCATTTTTCTATACAGGAATATATCATTAAGTCCCTCATATTTTCCTCTTCTCCACTCTCTATGCTTTGCCTGAGTCCTGTATTTGAAGATCAAATCTTCTGTTCAGTTCTGGCCATTCCAACAGGAACATTTGAAATTCCCCTGGTTCACTGAAAGTCCATCTTTTTCCATGGAAGAGGACATTCAGTTTTGCTGGGTAGTTGATTCTCGGTTGCATTCTAAGCTCTTTTGCCTCCCAGAATATTATATTCCAAGCCCTACAAGCTTTTAATGTAGTTGCTGCTAAGTCCTGTGTGATCCTGACTGAAGCTCCACGATATTTGAGTTATGTCCTTCTGGTTGCTTGTAATATTTTCTCTTTGACCTTGGAGTTCTGGAACTTGGCTATAATATTCCTGGGGTTTGGTTTTTTTTTTTTTTGGATCTCTTTCTTGGGGAGATTGGTGGATTCTCTCCATTTCTATTTTGCCCTCTGCTTCTAGGATATCAGGGCAATTGTCCTGTAATAATTCTTTGAAAATGATGTCAAAGCTCTTTTCCTGGCCATGACTTTCAGGTATTCCAATAATTTTTAAATTATCTTGCCTAAATCTATTTTCCATATCAGTTGTTTTTTGAATGAGATGTTTCACATTTTCTTCTAATTTTTCATTCTTTTGGTTTTGAAGTATTGAGTCCTGATTGCTTGTAAATTCAGCAATCTCCCTGAGTTCTGTTCTTTGTCTGAAGGATTTGTTTTCCTCAGAGAGCTTTCTTATCCCCTTTTCCATCTGGCCACTTCTGCTTTTTAAAGCATTCTTCTCCTCAATAACTTTTTGAACTGTTTTATCCATTTGACCTATGCTGGTTTTTAACATGTTATTTTCTTCAGCATTTTTTTGGATCTCCTTGACTAAGCTGCTGACTTCATGTTTTTACTGCATCTCTCTCATTTCTTTTCCCAATTTTTCCTCTGTCTCCCTCACTTGATTTTCAAAGTCTTTTTTGAGCTCTGTCATAGCCAGAGCCCAATTTCTGTTTTTCTTGGAGTCTTTAGATGCAGGAGCTTGTACCTCCTCATCTTCAGATTGAGTGTTTTGATCCTTCTTGGGATCACAGGCAAAGTATTTCTCAATGTTTTTCTCTTTTTTTTCTCTGCTTACTCATTTTCCCAACCTGAGCCTGGTTTTGGGGTGCTTCCTGAGCTTTTGGGACACCCCCACAAGGAACTCAGTGTATGAGGCTCTGTCCTCCCTCCTGGTCTGTGAATGACCATAAGCAGCCCCCCTCTGCCACGGGGCTGAGGGGGGGGGCCTGCTGTTCTATGTGGGGCCTAGACTGCGATCAGGATCTGAATGTGGGCAGAACCCCAGAGTCCTGTTCCAGGGGCAGAGGACAGAGCTAGGCAGTCTCTTTCTTCACTCCCTTCCCTATTCTCAATGGGCTCGTGCCCTGGGAGCTCCTGCTTACTAGCTCCTCCTGCTTCTGGTTCCTGGATCTGGGCTGCCCCCTGAGGGCTGGGCTTCACCATACTTGCTCTGGCAGAGGTCCCCCGCTGTCCCCCCAAGTTCTGCCTGGTGCTCCCTGGGGTGTAGATCAGGAAACTACTCCCGCAGCTCGGCTCCCAGCACCCTGGGGCTGCTTGAAGTTCCTTCGTTCTGGCGGGCCACCCCTCTGATCCCATGGAGCCGAGCTTTTCCGCTCTTTTCCAGGTTACCTTGGGTTGGAGAATTGCCTCACTGGATCCTTCTGTGGGTTCTGTCTCTCGAAAATGTAGTTAGAGTCCGCAGTTTATAAGTTTTGCTCCAGAGCAACTGAGAGAAGGTCTTCTCCTGTCGCCATCTTGGCTCCACCCCCCCCCCCCCCGTAAGCCTACATTTTAAACATTTTGTTAAAACATATTTCAAGCTGCTACATCTTGAACGATCCTGATTGGCTCTTCCTGATTTGAATTCCTTCTGGCTATTGGCATGAGATTTTCTTTGACCTGGAAGCTGTGATATTCGTGGGAGTTTTCATTAAGTTCATGAAACAAGATGTCTAGGTTTTATTTTACTCATGGTGTCCATGATTGGGTAGTCCAATGATTCTGAAATTTGACTTTCCTAGATCTGTTTTCTTTTTCTGTTATTTTTGTTATGAGACATCTTACACTTTTTTCTATTTTTTCACTTATTTGCCTTTGCCTTCATATTTCTCTTTTGTGCAGTCATTAGCTTCTCTGGTCCTCTTGATTTTCAGAGAGTATGTTTTAGATATTTGTTATCCTCTTTCCAATTCTGTGGCTTTCATTTGTCTTCACATTTCTTCTAGTATTTCATTTGATTTTTAAAATTCAGGAATTCTAGCTGAATTTGGGCCCATCTTGTGTTTCTCCTTGAGTCTTTGCTTGTAGTTGTTTGCAAGTCATTCTCTTCTTTAGGGTTAGGATCTTGAGGGTCCCCCATCATTCTATCTCTTTATGGTAGAATTCTTTTTTTTATTTATTCTCCCAGCCTTTTTCTTGTCTTAGGCCAGCTTCTAGAAACTCCTAGAGGTAAATTCAGGTTTGGTCTTTTTTTTTTTTAATTAAAGCAGGGTTGGTCTTGTTCCTATCTTCTTAGAGCATTGAGGTTAGGTCATTCCAGGGTCTCAGGGACAGCTCAGGCTGGGGGCCCTGCAAGCTTTCAGAGCTCCCCAAGTGAAGTTTGGTGAAGAAATTCAGTAATCTGAGTAGCTTCCAGGCTCTGGGAGATGCAAGGTGGCTCCAGTGGCTCTGGATGAAATGAGGCTCCAAAAAATGCTGCTGAGGATTTCAGTAGGGGCCACAAGGAGCTGGAGAAGAGAGTGGGACTAGACTGTGCACGGAAAAGAGAGGAAGGGAGTTTCACCCAGGGATGATGAGACAGAGTCTAGGGTCAGATAGCTGGGATTCAGGGCTTTTGTGCAGGTCCCTGCCATAAGTCCTCAAGGATCTTCACTCTCCCTCTGGCTTTTAGTTTTTTGGTCAGGGTTGAAATGAGTGTCTGCCACTGTGTTTACATCATCCCTGGCAGTGAGGTATAGGTAGAGAGGGAGCAATGCACTATTGAGGGGATGGAAGCCCTGGAGATGAGAGTTCACAACTGGCCTTGCCCACTCAGGAGCTGGGTGACCTAGGGAAAGTTTTCTCCCCTTTAAAAGGGAGGCAACATCAGCATGAATCTCCCAGGGTTCATGGGTGGATCCGAATGGTCCACTTTGTGAGGTGCCAGCATAGCCCAGGTGGTGGGCACCACACGAATGCCGCTTCTCTCCCTCCTATGTCAGTATCTCTTAGCTTCTTTCTTTTTGGCTATTTTCTATCACCTTTTCTTCTTAAAATTTTTGGAAATCTTGAGTAGAGCTCTGGTCTTTGGAGCAGCGTGGTTGGTTTTCAAGAATCTACCCGAATCTCCATTTTAAATGAACTTCTTTCCAAGCTGTCAAGTTGGAGATCACATGAGTTCAGAAGAAAAGCAGCCTCTTCCCCAGCTTTTGCCAAGGTCTGAAGTTCCTTGGCCAAGCCCTCTCTCTGACTTGTCCTTCGATCATAGGAAATGTTTGGGGGCCGGGTTCTTGGCAGATAAGTCCCTGAGAGGGCACCCAGCTGTCCCCTCCTAGAGTTCAGCCAGAGTGTGCCCAGAGGGGAGACATGATGCATGGTGGGGGGGGGGGGTTCCAAGGAAAGCTGGGGGAGGTCACTTGTCTCACATCCTTTTGTAGCTGTGAGGTTCTTTTAGAGAGATCGGTCTCAGACCATCCACCCTAACTGAATGTCCTTCCCTCCCTCCCTGACTTTGTAGGTGAAAGTTGCCATCCTCAAGTACATTGAGACACTAGCCCAGCAGATGGATCCGGGGGATTTTGTCAACTCCAGTGAAACACGCCTGGCCGTGTCCCGGATCATCACTTGGACCACGGAGCCCAAAAGTTCTGATGTTCGGAAG
The DNA here is from genome assembly GCF_037893015.1 of Macrotis lagotis. Lineage (NCBI taxonomy): Eukaryota > Metazoa > Chordata > Mammalia > Peramelemorphia > Peramelidae > Macrotis > Macrotis lagotis. Next base: position 196,695,202 of record NC_133665.1, read on the forward strand.
GTATGTTGATCAGAGGGAACCTTCCAGCACAACGGCACCACTGTGCCTCACATCCTAGGCCTGACCAAGGGGAGATGGTGGACAAAGCCTTCGACCCTGCCTGCTTCTGTTTTCCCTCCCCAAAATGGGGATCAAACAAGATCCCATTGGTAAAGTGCTTTGCCAACCTTAGGCACTGTGTAGATGCATGTTTCCATTTTAGAAATGGAATATACAAGACCCCCTAAGGTGAGTGTACAGGTTGACCAGGGGGATCCTGGGTGGGTCTGGTGCAGGGTCATCAGGGACTTTGAGGACACTCCCAGACACACTCAGACACACTGACTCCCTTCTTTCTCAGCACCCCCTTCAAGAAAGATGCCAGAGAAACCTAAATGGCAAAGCTAGACTTTGATCATTCACATGGCCAGTTCAGGGGCAATGGAGAGGGTGGTAGAAGCTGAAAAAGGAGGTGGGGGGCTTCTGAGGGGGGAGCTAGCATGAGCTACACATTGACCTTGAGATCATTCAGGGAGGGGGCCCATCTGCCATGAGAGGAACCAGATAGCCAGATGATAAACCCGGGGCAGTATCATGGGAGGTAATAGAGCAGAGAAATGATTTAATCTAAGGAGAGGTTGGAGGCAGTGAGATTGGGGGTATCCCTGGCCTCTTCAGAAGGTGATCTGGGCATGTGTCAGGGACAGCTTCTCTGTTTGGTGTTCACTTGATAAAAGTTTCTGTGTTATTCTATTTTCTGTAGAGGTGGGTCTAGGTTTCTGTCCTTGAGACAGCCACACTCCTATGATAGGCCCCCACCCAGATTCTGCAAGGCCCCTGTAGAGAAAGGGAGGATCTCTCTGTGGTCTCAGTCACTGCTCTCTTTTTATCATTGTGCTCCAGGAGTAGGGAAATAGGCCATGGAACTGTTGACTGCCCACCTGGAGCTACCCTTTTGTTCTGTCTGTCATTGGATTAGAATAGCTTTGAAGTTGTGTGTGTGATTGGAGAGTAAGTCTGTCTGCAGAGGGGTCTGTGTGGGTTAAGCTCTCTGTGTCTTCATGGCACTCCTTTTTGGCATGGTAGGACTCCTCCTGGCATTGCACTCTGGTGCTCTCTTTGTAATGTCCAGAGAGGAGAGTTGCCTGTGGTTGTATTTGGTGTGCTGCTGGCCCAGATAAGAGTCCATTGGGGATAAACTCCAGTGGCAAGAACTGAGCCCAAGTAGATACTGGCATGGAGCTCATGGGCGTATGTCTTGGGAAAAATCAGGTATTTCTCCAAGAATCCTCCACAGGAGCCAGTTTGACCCATAGTCTACTTAGTCTTTGCTGAGTCACTGAATTTTCCTTCTCAGTCTTTTGGGCAGCTCCTTGGGAATTTGGGAGGGGGTAGGCAAGAGAGGCGAGGGAGCACCCTATGTTGGTAGAGAGCAAGTCTTTGTAATACCATCATCAGTGTTCTACCACCCTAGGGTCTCTCCAGTCTTCTTCTCCACACCAGGCTTCCTCTGATGCTTCAGAGGCTCACTTGGGGACGGGAGCTGTTGTGGTGACTGCCCACAGTGTACCTGGGCTTCTCTCTCACCTGATGCTGAGGCTCTGCCTGTGTCCTGTGGCTGGGAGGCTGGGAGGTGCCCCACTGGCCGCCCTGTGCTCCCCATGGCTGCCGGACATGCCCACTCTGTTCGGCGTTCGCATTTTCTCTTCTCTACTTCCCTTCACCTTCAACCTTTTCACCTGTGTCTTGCACTACTCAGCCAGAAGCTGGTCAGTGGGCGTCATTAGAGTCCCAGTTCTCCCAGAGCCCTAACCCCCATGGAGGTCCCATGTCTGCCCTCCAGGGTCAGGAGCCCAGGGGAGTAAGGAGCTGCTGGAGACAGGCCTTCCAAAGAAGGCTCTGTGGGACCTGTGCCTCCATGGCCTGGGCACAGAGAGGCAGGGCCTGCTTCTGTCGTCAGGAACCCTTGGGAAAGACAGGGAAGGGAAGGCCTTTGATGAAGCCCTGCTCTGGCACTCAGAGTGAGGAGCCACCTACAAACATAGAGTGGCCATGACATCCACAAGCACCATGGACAGGGCTGAGGGTCTACGTGTTTCCCCAAGAGATAGGCCTGAGGCTGTGGCAACAGCTTTGCAAGGAGCCATCGTCCTTGGACTCCTCAGCTTTCTGCTCCCTCACAGCCCTTGGCACAAAGTATTCCCTGAGAGTCAGATGCTGCTCCAAGCCTGGGGCCATACCCCTGGGTGAGCTGGTGCAGGGAGGGTCTTCCGGACTGGGTCCCCCTTCCCTGAGTTGAGTTCTCTGAGTGGTGAGTTCTTGGATGGCTCGGGCCTGGGATCCCAGGAGGGAGAGCCCTGATCTCCAACATAGGCCAACCCTGCCCTGCACAGCATCTCCAGGGTCAGACAAGAAGTGATATTTGTTTCTTCCAAAGCGAGTTCTGCATTTAATCCTTACCCAGAGTCTGTCCAGGGAGAGGAATTTAAGTGATGGATGTGAGGGGATATGTGTGGGTTTGCAAACCTCCACACACTCAGAGAACCACCTGGATAGAGGCCAAGATAGAGGGGTCCTGCACCACAGCCCTGTGCGGGGAAGGTGTTCTCTGGGCCCCATCCCTGTGTGCTCGTGAGACTCAGCCTTGGGCCCCTCTCCCCACAGGCAGCGCAGGCGGTGCTCATCTCCTTATTTGAGCTCAATACTCCGGAGTTTACAATGCTGCTGGGAGCTTTACCAAAAACCTTTCAGGATGGTGCTACCAAACTCCTTCACAATCACCTCCGGAACACAGGAGGCGGCAGCCAGGTAATGCCATGAGGACCCTGGCCCTAATGGGAATGCCAACTTGGGGAGGTGGCTTCACGAAGGGATGAAAAGCAGCCACAGAGGGAGGGGGCAGTGAGCCTAGCCAGGGACTGTGGGGGGGAGGGCCTGAGGAAGGGTCTGGGGGAACTCATCTTTCTGCATGATATAAAGGCAAAAGAGGACATGATGTGGGAGTGGGTGTGGGGGCCCTGGATTGGAGAGAAGCATAAGGATTAGACTTGTTTCAATATGGCAGATATGGTCTTCTTTCCCCTTTAGGGTTCAGTGGGGAGTCCCTTGACAAGGCCCACTCCACGCTCACCAGCCAATTGGTCCAGTCCTCTTACATCCCCCACAACTACCGCCCAGAACACTTTGCTACCCAGGTAAGAAGATGGCCCGAGGTGGGAACCCCAGGGTGTTTCATCTGTAATACAGTGGGCCTTTGTGGGGATCCACCGTGCACCAGGCCTCACTGGGCTGCCTGGCCATTGCAGGAAGGTCATCGGGACCCCCCCCCCCAATATGATCTTTTACCTCCAAGAACATCCAGAAGAGGGAGGAGGAGGAAGCAGATTCAGCTGGGGGGGGGCCTCTCTTGAGTGGGGGGGATCTTAGTGTGCCCAGCCACACAGGCAGCTGTGAGGGGGCGCCTGGGTCAGGAATTCATTATTCATCATCCCTCCCAATGGAAGCCCCTCGGTCACACAGTCATTCTGCATTCAAGCAAACTAAATGTTTTGGTCTTTTCCAAATTATCTGAGCTGCCTCTTGCCCCATTTCTCCCTAAAGTGTATCCCTTTCCTCAGGGATTGCCCCCTCTTCCCAGCATGAGCAAGTCCTGCTGTCTCCCAGGCAGCAGGCTCTGACCCAAGCTGTCTTTGGCAGTGCTTTTGACTATGACACAGAGAACATGAATTCCGAGGACATCTACAGCTCCCTTCGCGGTGTCACCGAAGCCATCCAGAATTTCAGCTTCCGCAGCCAGGAGGACATGAACGAGCCAGTCAAGAGGGAGCCCAAGAGGGAGAGTGAGGGTGAACCGGTGAGTGGTCACAGACTACTGTCTGTGAAAAAGAGAAAAAGAGAAAAGCTTGGAGGGGGGGTCCTCGGTTCCCAGACTGCATCCCCACCCCCCAGATCTTTGCAAAGAAGATCAGAGAGGGGCATCCCCACTACAATCTCCCCCGTTTTCTGAGGGGTCAGCAACCTCCCGGGAGCCTCCTGCCCACACCTTGGCTCCATAGGTTTGGTGATGAGTGGATAACTCAGTCCTCGGGGGTCTCATCCTCATCACAATTTGGGAGAAGAAGAAGAAGGTCAGGGATTTGTGGTATTGGGAGGGACCTTGGCAGTCATCTTGCCCAGCCTTGCTACTTTTCAGAGGTGTCATTTGGGGCCCCATGAAGAACAGGACGTTGGTCGGATTCTGTCTAGGGCAGGAGCCAGGGTTTGTAAACTGCCCTCTCTCTCCCACCCATTCAGATGGGCAGCGACCTCCGCGCCGGGGGGGATGCCCCCGACAACAAGTCCTCGATGCTCAACACAATGCCCCCACATGCCTCCCCACGCTCTCGGGACTACAACCCATACAACTACTGTGACGGCATCAGCAACTTCAATAAGTCCGCCTTGAAGGAAGCCATGTTTGATGACGACGCAGACCAGTTTCCTGATGGTGAGTCCTGAGCCAGGGCCAAACTGGGCGTGGCAAGATCAGACAGAAGGGCAGGACTGGGCCGGAAAAGGCGGGTCTGCAGGCCTGGACCAGGCAGTTCAGCAGGGTCAGCTTCAATGATTGACAGTGTGTTGTTTGCTGGGACTTGGGACAGTTTTGTGCCAGGTCCCACAGCCCCCTTGCTGGGCCCTCTCCCCCTCCTCCCGCAGACCTGTCTCTGGACCACTCGGATCTGGTGGCTGAACTGCTGAAGGAGCTGTCCAACCACAATGAGCGCGTAGAGGAGAGGAAAAATGCCCTTTGTGAGCTCCTGAAGCTGACCCAGGAAGATGTTTTCGGGGTCTGGGACGAGCACTTCAAAACCATCCTGCTCCTGCTGCTCGAGACACTCGGGGACAGAGAGGTGACCGGGGCCCCATCTCCTCGCCATGAGACCCATTAGACTTTCTAGTGGTCACTGTGACTGGCAACAAGCAGCCCCATGCTGAGGAGCGCCCCTGCCCCCACTGACCAGAAGGGTGGCCTCCAGCCATAGACGGCGGTCCCCTCCGATCGGCCCGACCTCTCCACTCGGGCCAGCATCACTCGCATCTCCCGCAGGCTCTTCAGAGTCAGGTGGTGTTGGGGGTCCCGCATCTCAGCACAGGCAAAGCTATGCCCAGAGATGGGAGAGGCTGCGTGCTTCCCCACCCTGCTAGGAGAGTCCTTATGGGGGCTTCCCCCAAATAACTCTTAAACATTTCTTCTCAGCACTCAGTCAGAGCTTTGGCCCTCAGAGTTTTAAGAGAAATCTTAAGGAACCAACCAGCCAGATTTAAAAACTATGCCGAGCTAACCATCATGAAGACCCTCGAGGCCCATAAGGATCCGCATAAAGAGGTAAGTCCTGGCCACCAACCATCAGAGTTGGGCCTGGGCACATGCCTGCCCTCAGATGCTGACAGGTGTGGTGAGGAGCCTTTCTGAACCAGACATCAGTCAGACAAGGGATTGCGCTGGACAATCCCTTCACCATTCCCATCTGGGTGGCCTCCCCAGAGGCTCATCTCTGCTGACGCTGAGTGAGCCATCACTGCCAAGACGACTGTGTTCTGAAGGCACTGTCCCATGCAGGGAAGCCGGCCCACCTGCCTCCCCCATTGTGGTCCTCAGAGAAGTTTGGATAGGAAAGGGAAATGAGCCCCAGGGTCAGAGAACTGGAGAGTAAGGAGGGCAGTAGAGGGGGCTCAGAGGTGGGCATCCTGAGAGCGAGGAGAGGCCACCGAGGGAAAGGGAGGTGGGGGGACGGCCATGATGATGGTAGTGATGGCAGTGGCTGGGAGAGACAGGAGAGGGTCTCTCTGGGATCAGGAAGGCAGCCATTCTCTGCCAGGTGTCATCCTCTTCTTGGTTCTCAACTCTGTGTCCTCAATCTCAGGGACACAGAGGTGGAAGGGGAACTGGGAGGGGAGTGTGGGACTGAAGCACCCTTGGCTCCCCCGTCTCTCCCTCTCCCCAAAGAGCGCAGTCCAGCAGAGCTGGAGAACCCAAGCTCTCGGCCTCCCTGCTGCCATCCCATGTGCTCTCTGAGCATTGCGCCAAGGAAAAGATGGGGAGCCACCTCCTCCACTCAGCCACATGGGAAAAGCTGGTTTTGGATTCTCTCTCTCTCTTGTCATTTAGGTGGTAAGGTCCGCTGAAGAAGCAGCATCCATGCTGGCCACCTCCATTAGCCCAGAACAGTGCATCAAAGTGCTTTGTCCCATCATCCAGACAGCAGACTATCCCATCAACCTGGCCGCCATCAAGATGCAGACCAAGGTGATTGAAAGGGTGTCCAAAGAGACTCTGGCCCAGCTGCTCCCAGAAATTGTGCCAGGCCTCATCCAGGTAAGGGAAGCTCCAGCCAGCCACGTGTTGAAGCTGACCTCTGGGTCAATGAAAGACTGGGCTGGTCAGTCCTGCGATCCCCCCAAGAGGGAGGGTAGCTGGTAGGAAATGGAAACCAGTCCTGTGTCCATCCCTAGTGATGGTAGCACGTCCAAAGGGCTAGGGGGCCTGCCCTCCTGACCCCCAGGGACTGCAGATGGTCCTCCTCCCACCATGCCTGTCATTTTGTGGGCCTCCTGACCCACATCCCTGGTGGCTCAGCTGTTGTGCTGCCGAGAAGCACACCAGTGCCCATGAGCCCACGTTAGGAAGTCAATGCTTCCAAACATCTTATCATCCTTAGAGAGGCAGCATCAGAAGGCACTGAGCATAGTGGGGCTGGAGCTCCTCCCTACCACACCCCTCTGGGAACCCCACAGAAGGATCTTGGCAAGAAGATCTTCCCCCAGAGGACTTGGGGTCAGGCAAAAGTGGAAGAATCATGGCACTGTCCCTGCCACCATATGTGTCCGTTGTGAGAGAAGCTGGAAGTCTTCCCGAAGCAGACCAGGGAGGAAGCGTGAGGCTATATAGCAGTGTCATCTCCCTGCTCCCCAAGGCCTCCTGCACATGTGGATGTGCAGCCAGAGGGGCTTGCCACCACCACCCTGGAAACCCATCCTCAGATAATTCATGCAAGTGGAAGGAAGACAAGACGTTGCTGGGTTCATGGACAATTTTAGAAAAGCACTTGACTGAACAGGGAGGGCCACCCTCGGACAGGAGCCTAGCCTGTGTGTGGGGAGAGGGGCCACAGTATCCCTCTGGTTGTCTGCCAGTCAGCCAGCTGGGGCCAAGAGGAAGGAATTTCCCGGTAGACTTGCTTGTTCTAGTGTTTTTCACTTAAGACATTAAAAAAATGTTGCCCATCTTTTTTGAAATTTCAAGTTCCAGATTCTCTCCTGACCTCTCCTCCTTTTTGAGATGTTGATGATAATGTGAAGTTGTGTTCCAAAAGAAAACAGACAAAATACAAAACAAGAATAAGGTTTTTACAAAGTCCGCTTTGACCAGTTCAGGATAGTCATGGATCACCATGTTACCAAGAAGAGCATGACGTCACCGCATTGCTCAGCTTCCGTTTGTACAAGTCTTTCCAGGCTTTTGGAAGTCCAGCCACTCAGGAGTTCTTCCCTCACCACTCAGTTCTTCCTGCACATTTGTGCTCCATCACATTTCCCATAAGATTGGCATCCCCTCATTGTCCAGTTGTCTGTATGGGCCTTTCCCCCTTTTTGATGATCCCTATGGAACCCAGACCTCAATGGGATATTGCTGACCCAGAGGGTGCGCACCCTTCAAGAGTGTTGAAGCTGTTCACAGTTCCATCAGTTTTCCCACGCCCTGTCACATTAGCCAGTAACTGGGAGGAGTTTTTAATTTCCTTTCCCTAAGCAGTAATGATTTTAGAGTAGATTTTCATAGATGGCTTGGATTATTTCAACAAACTTAGAAAATCTCTACCATCATTTAGGGGATGGATGGGGTGCTTCCCTCAGTGGCCGTGGCAATACACTGTGGCACAGCTCATCCACCTTTTCCATTTCTAGTGTTCCTGATGATCTCCTGTCTCTTGCTTGGGGTGGTTCTTTTTAGGGTTTTTGTTTTTGTTTTTGTTTTTTGCAAGGCAAATGGGGTTAAGTGGCTTGCCCAAGGCCACACAGAGAGGTAATTATTAAGTATGAGGCTGGATTTGAACTCAGGTACTCCTGACTCCAGGGCCAGTGCTCTATCCACCCTGCTGCCATGCCCCACCTTTGACCTCAAGGCTCCTTTCCCATCTACCTGGACTCCTCAGGTAGTCTGTCAGGAAAAGGCAACATCTTCAATGACACAGAACTCACCGAGAGTGTTATTAGGTCATGAGATTCATTGGAACAAAAGGTACCCTAAAAACTTGCTCCTCTGACGTGGTGCCTTCCCCATTTATCAGACCATCAGGATTCCCTGAAAAATAGGAATGAGCATCTGTGGCCCCTGATTGCAGAGAACAGCAGAGAACCTTGCTTGTCAAAGGGTTTCCCATATAAGGGGGAACCCAGTGCTGATGACCTTGACTCCAAACACACAGAGACTCCTGCAGGAGAGCCATTGCCACAGGCCTTTGTCCAGGCGACCCTCGGGGGCCCCTGGGCCTCAGCTTGGCCTTGCTAGCCTCCTGCCCCGGCCATGTGACCGTGATATGTGGATTGCGTGATCGCTTGCCATCCTGAGCAGGCCAGACCCTGGGCCTCTGCCGATACTCTGGGTCTGGAGGGGCCTGGAGAGAGAGACTCTGGTCCTAGTTCTCTTCTCACTCTCCTCCTAGGGTTATGACAACTCAGAGAGCAGCGTTCGGAAAGCTTGTGTCTTCTGTCTTGTGGCCATCCACGCCGTCATTGGCGATGAGCTGAAGCCCCACCTTAGCCAGCTTACAGGGAGCAAAGTAAGTGCAGAGCTAGGCCCTTTGGGGGTGGGAAGCTGACTGTCCAGGTCAGGGTCTCTGGCCTCTTTCCCCACCCCCTCACCTGATCTCTAAGGAGTCACTCTGTTTATCCCCCAACAAACACCCACAGTGAAAGGAGGAGGGGGAGCAGTCTGAGGCTTTTCTGGAGGGCCAGGGCTTAGGGAACTCAGAGCAGAGAAATGCCCTTTCTGGGTTCATGGTTTAACTTTTGAGGGGCCAATATCATCCTTCATAATGTGTCTGGGTACTGAGGGGCCCATGGAGAGAATGGTCAGTCAGCAGGCTTTGATTAAGGGCCTGCTGTATGCGAGGCTCAGGGTGTACACCATAGCTCATCAGCAGAGGAAGGAGCCCCTTCTTATAGGAAGTGGGGTCTTAGCTGGGACATGAGGGAGGCTCTCCCAGAGGTGCAGATATAGAGGGAGAGCCTTCCAGACCTGGGGTTCACCAGAGAAAATACCCCAAGTCAGGTGAGGAGGAGGAGCACAGGAGGAAGACTGAAAAAAGAGGTAGGGGCCCGGGAGAGAAGCCACTCCCTGGGGAGTTTGCAGTACCCCTTCCAGGGAAGGCCCAAGCAAAGGATGCCACCCCCTCTTGTGGCAGTACTCATGGCCCAGTCAAAGAAAGGGGAGAACAACATTGGGGGGCCATGTAGAACCTTGACCTCAGCCTTTGCTGCCAAGGACCTCCCCACCTTTCTAGTCTCTTCCTCGTGACTTTTCACTTCTCTGGGTCCCCAGCACATAGCCCGGGGCCTGGCCATTCATCATCTTGTGCTCCATGAAAGGCCAGAGAGGATTTTGGGATCTGGGTGTGCTGCCCCCTCTGCCATGGCTGCGCTGCTGCCATGGGGGACAAGAGGTGTCTGCCCTCATGGCCAGTGTCTCCAGGCCAGCCAGTGAAGCGCGCTGTCTCTGTTCCCTCCACAGATGAAGCTGTTAAATCTATACATCAAGCGGGCACAGACAGGCTCTGGCGGGAGCGACCCTACCGCGGCCACTGACTTGCCAGCGCAGAGCTAGCAAGCACGAGGCTAAGCAGGACAACGGGGGGAGGGTGGGTGCTCTCAGGCCCGTGTTTGGACTCTGCCTTTTCCTCATTCTTGTTTTCTTTAACAGGCGGCTGGCTTCAGCCTGCATGTGCCCGTCGCAGTAGAGTGGTTCCAGATTCAAGGAAAACAGTATTAATATCGGTTAATGAATACAAAATAATTTTTAAACAATCCTAATTCGTTGTTTTACCAGTCCTCACTCCTGTCTTCCCATTAACTTTTGCCAGTGTTACGATTGTATAAATTTTTTAAATTGCTGATTAAACAGGAATGCTTTGAGCTTCACAAGTTTAAAATCTAAACCTTTTTACCTTTATTCAGCTGCAGAATATTTCTGTTACAACTCTTGAGTTCTGTTGACTATCATGTCCTTTGCTAGAAACATGAAATGATGTGGAGAAAAAGCAAGACCCTTCCCAGCCGCCACTGGACCCTGTGGAGGTCACTCCTCAGTTTGTCCAGGGCTGGGGGAGGGGGGAGCCTCCAGACACTACTGACACTGGTGGACACAATCTGCCCTCGCAGGGCCTGCCTGGATCACGGGGCTGCAACTCACCCAGATGCTGTTGGGCATCCTGCAGGCCGAGACCGGGGGAGCCCAGGGAAGGGCCAGAGCTCTGTCCACCTCACCTCCCTTTGCTGACTGCTCCACACACCTTGCACAACATTCTGGACAAAGGCCTGTCCTAAATAAGAAAGACTAGAGTGCTTTTTGGGTCTGGCCCGGCAGCACGCTCCTTCGCTCTCCCCTCTGTAGGCAGGTGCACTCTTGGGGGGCTGAGGAGAGAAAGCTGGTCCCCCGTCCTCGGCCATCACCTTCTCTACCTCTGCAGGGCTCGCTCTTCTCACCGAGCTGGCGCCCACACTGTCTGTCGTCCCGTGTTTGTGTCTGTGACTGTGCCAGACGCCACAGGGTCAGACAGCTCCCCAAGCAGCCTGCCACCACCACCATGGCAGCTGAGTCAATATTAGAACTGGACGGAGAAACTCCTGAAAGCAGGAAGAATGTCCTGTCCTTTTTTCTTGCAACTCCATCAGGAAAGCACCTCACCCCCCCAACCCGACCCCTTCCCCGGCACATCACTTTCTTTTTAACTGTTAATGACATCGTGTATTTATAGTTCCGTGCTCTCCATTGTGCATCCCTGGCAATAAAGTTGTACATAACATTACTTGAAACTAGAAAGTGGTGTTTGTGTGTCCTTGTGTTTGAAAGGGGAAAGAGGGCCTGTCTGGTATCCGGGGGACCAAAAAGCCTTCGGCCAGCCAGCTTAGCTTCAGTATTTAACTACTGGGTGGGTTGGAAGTTGTGGCTGGTGTCAGCACAGTGCAGGATGGACAAAGGAGGCAGTATGTGGGGAAAGAACAAAGGAAAACGGAACAAAGTATTGACCAGGTAGCCAAAGAAAATACCTGGGACTTCCCTTGTCCCACCCACCCCTGCCCTTGGGGGCCAAGGGAACAGGCTGAATCAAGAACTTGAGGGGGCTCAGTCTGTGTTCCCTCCAAAGCCCACCCTCCCCCCCACCCCGCTCTGGAGCATCCGCATCCAGATCCTTCTTCCAGGGTGGTTCCCAGAACTGACCAGTCCTCAGCACAGTGCCTTTCTCATCTCAGTGATAAAGAAAACCCCCTTAGGTCCAGGGATGCTAGGGAGCTGGCCAGAAGCCCCACCTGGAGCCACGGGTTGGACAAGCCCTGGACAAGCCACAGAGCAGCACCCCTGCAGGGCCCTTCCCACTCTTCATCCATCATATTTCTTCCTCTTACCGAGCATCAAAAGACTCTGGATGTTGCAAGATGGAAACCTCTGGACCAGTGACCAAGGGAGCAGCAGTGACTATCACCGGACCCGGCCCCTCCTAAGGGAGCGGAGGCATCCCACTACTGGAGGGGCCACAATCCAGCTCCCCTCGGACACTCGCTGGGCCTCTTTACCTGGAAAAGGAACATTGAACCTGGCAGTGCCCAGGGCAGGGTCTTAGGGTCGGCCGTTCATCCTCATTTTGACCAACCCCAGGTACTCTAGGATATCTAGGGCTTTACAAGCCAAGTAGACAACCCAAACTTCTTGAAGAAAAAGGTAATTTTAAATCAAATTAGAAAATGCTAAATGAAAGTCCATTTACAAAGAAACGATCAAGAGGAGAGAGGATGTAAAGCATCCAAGTAAGCACAAGATTCCACAGAATGTCCCCAAGGTTCACAAATTATTAACTCGCATTAAATGAGTGCTGCTCAGAGTGAGAAGGATGAGTCTATGCCTGGAGAGGGGCCCGAGGGGAGGGTCCTCTGGTGCCTTCTGCTCTGGTCAAGCTAGAGTGCAGAACAGTGCTGAGGCCTGGTGATCGTCACTGCTGCTCCCTTGGGTCACTGGTCCAGAGGTTTCCATCTTGCAACATACAAAGTCTTTTGATGCTCGGTAAGAGGAAGAAATACGATGATAGAAGAGTGGGAAGGGCCCTGCAGGGACGCCGCTCTGTGGCTTGCCAGGGCTTGTCAGAGCCGTGGCCCCAGGCAGGGCTTCTGGCCAGCTCCCTAGCGTTCCTGGTCTTAAGGGAATTTTCTTCATCTCTGAGATGACAAGGGCACCATCCTGAGTTCAGGGGACATGGGAGGCATAGGTCAGTCCCAGGCTGAGCCAGAGAGGCGGGTAATTTGGGAGTGGCCCCACTTAGCCCTTCTGGAGAAAGTGAGGTTCAGACTGAGGCTCGAAGGAAGCCCAGCAGTGGAGAAGAGAACATGGCGCCTGGGGAACCACTAATCAGGAGATGCTGGGAGTGTTGAGGGCCTGGAGTGATAACCTGGAGGCGAGAAGTGACTTCAGGAATATCAATTTGGCAGGTGAGCGGACAAGGGAGGCAGGCGACTCCCCCCCACCCCTGATTTCAGTTGTTCATGCTGGGGGGGTGGGGAGGGGTCTGCCCCAGTGGCACAAAAGGGGGAGTATCTCCCTGTGCTCCTTCGATCTTTGGCCTGATGCTCTGGGTTGCAGCCTCAGACAGTCTTCTGCTCCTTAAGGACAGAGGTCAAGCTGGCTGGAAAGAGGGAGAGAGTCTGGTGTCCAGTGGACGTATTGGAAAAGGGGAGATTTGATTTGTTTTGTACCTTATTTTGGATGCTGAACGTCCTAGACTGAGGAAGCAGTTGAAGTTGTTTTATCTTTGGTACATAATTTCCATTTCGAGGTTTGTCTAGTCCACTATCTTGTTGCTCACATGACACAAAAATCCTAGGAGAATTTTTAAATAAACTTTTGACAAACCTAGGTCTACAATTTCATTGGGATGAAGACCCCTCCTCAGAAGGTGGCAAGTTGACAACTTCTCTAATCTATCATTTTAGTTGCCTGGAGCAGGTTAGGTGACTAATGTTAGATAGTGAATAAGAGTAGCAACCCTAAAGTCAAGAGGACCTGAGTTCAAATCCAGCCTCAGATTCATGACACCTACTTAGCTGGGTGACCTTGGGCAAATCACTTAACCAAGGTCATTTCTAGTTGTCCTGATTCATATCTGGCCACTGGACCCAGATGACTCTGGAGGAGAAAGTGAAGCTGCTAACCCCTCCCCTCCATTCAAATCCAATTCACTTGCTTATCATGGCATCACTTCCAGGGTGTCATGGTCTTCTTTGACAATGAAGGACAGGGGCAGCTAGGTGGCTCAGTTGATAGAGCACCAGCCCTGGAGTCAGGAGGATCTGAGTTCAAATCCAACTTCAGATACTTAATAATTACCTAGCTGTGTAGCTTTGGGCAAGTTACTTTGATGCAGAGAATTATGAATGGAGATGTCTACCTGGTCTGGGTCACTTAAGGGGGGAGGGATTTCTTCTTTTGCCCTCCATGCCCAGATTGGGCAAAGCTATAAAATCTGGGCTGTATCTCCACTGGGGCATCCAATCAGCTCTCCCTGGCTGTCTTCCTCCCTTTATTTCCCTCTCTCTGTCTCCATCTCCCAAGCAACCACGCCTAGCCTTTTGTTATCCACCCAGTCCTAAAGTGCTTGTTGACACTCCAGAAGAAAGAAAACTTTTAACCTGTTTACTTAAGTTATAGTCTGTAATGAAATCCTGAGCAGTTTTAAAATCCCAGGGAGCATGTGAATTCCTTCATCTTTCAGGAACCAACGGGTTTCTATCTAACCCAAAATCCCAGCGGCTACAATTTAACTCCATTGCGTAACAAAAATTAAAAATAAAAAATTGCAAATGGTTAATAACCATAGGGGGAAATGCTCCAAATTGATGACAGAAAAGGGGCCTTAAATTCTTGGGGTTAGTTCTAAGTGATAAAGTCACAGGCTGACCCCAGAGGTACAAAAAGGTTAGGACTACTTCACAAACCTGCAAACAGTTCACCTATTAAACTCAACTAGAGGCAGACTGAATAACAAAAATTGAAGCTAAAAAGGCTTGAGGGGAAAGAGGAAAGAATTGGGGTGGGGGCCTGAAGTGCCTGAGCTTGGACCCATGGAGACCCAGCATGTAACTGGGCCCATATTGGGAGTGACAAGCCCAGAAAGAAAAGCCCAGCCCAGAATTTCCAGTGCTGGACACTGGAGGTAAAGAAAGACTCTCCACAACCAGGCCCATGGAGCAGGATTGGAGCTTGGGGGGCCACCCCCACCCAGGGAATAGCTGAGCACACTGCGATCCAGGGGCTCAAAGAGGCAATCTCTGCACTGAAGGCTGAGAAGTGTTCATGCAGGATGACTACATGGAAAGATTTACAAAAGGTGCTACGGGGGCAGCTAGAGCGCTGGCCCCAGAGAAAGGAGGACCCGAGTTCAAATCCTGCCTCGGACCCTTAACCATTGCTTAACTCTGTGACCTTGGGTAAGTGACTCAAACCTTGCTGCCTTAAATAAATAAAAATTAAAAAAAAAATTGGCCACGGACAATGACATCCCCATCCAGAGGAAGAAAAACAAAAACAAAAGCAAAAAATCCCTTCAGAATCTGATGAAGACTATTTCTCACTTCTTATGTACTTCTTTGCCAGAGATGAATGAAGAACGCGTGGGGAGACCGGAACACGGCGGAATGGCAGGCGGCCAGCACGGTGTGGCGGCCGGCTCCCGCGCGGGGGGCCGGGGGGTGCCCCCGCGTGGCGTCCCCGCAGCCGGCTGTCGGGCCGGCTCCTGCCGCCTCTGGGGCTCAGCGCCACGCGCTCCTCGCCTCCCTCCGGCTCGGCGAGGAGGGGGGCTCCCAGACCCGAGGGTCCCCCAGGCCCCCTCCCCTATCCCGGGGGCGCTGCCCTGCGAGGACCCGTCGGGGAACGGAAGCTCCTCCCGAGCACGGGCGGCCTTCGGCCCCGCCCGGCGGGCACTGCCCCCTTCCAGCTCCCGTGCCCAGAGTCCAGCCCGGAGTTCACCGGTGGCGCGTGCGGCGTGGGGGGGAGGGGAGGGGAAGAAAGCCAGGCTCTTCCCGCCCCGCCCTCCGGCCGCCCAATGGCTCGCGCGCTAGCCCGGAAGGAGAGCTTCATTGGCCGGCTCTGCAGAACAGATGCGGGTTGGCTCCCCCCCCCACGGCACGCATGGCGTCCGCTCATTTCCGCCTTCCGTCAGCCGGCGGAAACTCCCTTACGTAGCCCGCCCCACCTGGAGAACTTTACTGGTCCGTTCCTCTGTCAATCTAGGAGAGGGAGGGGGAGGGGCGGCCTTCTCCAGGGGCGCGGGCCGTCCGTGAATAATCTGCCTAGGGAGCCCCGGGAGGCTCCGCCCCGCCTTCTAGGGGCTCTGCGCGTGCGCAGGCTGCGGAGGTGGGTGGGACTAGCCGGAGCAGCGCGCAGGCGGAAGCGGAAGCGGCGGCGGCGGCGGCAGAGGCGGCGGCGGCCCAGTCCGAGGCGGCTCTCCGGGGGGCGGCTGGGGGCGCTGCCGGGGCCGGGGCTGAGGGCTGAGGCGGCCGGCGCCCCGCACGGGGCTCCGCCATGCGCGCGGCGGGCCGGACCGGGCCCGGGGCCGGCGGCGGGCGGGCCGGGGCCGGGCGGGCGGCATGAGCGGGGCTGCGGCCCGCGGGCTGGGGGCGTCCGTGCCGCCGCGCCCCGCCCGGCCCCGCTGACCCCCGCCCGGCCGCCGCCGCCGCCGCCGCCATGGCCTGGGTGCTGAAGATGGACGAGGCGGTGGAGGCGGGCCTGGTGCACGACTTCGACGCCAGCCTGTCGGGCATCGGGCAGGAGCTGGGCGCCGGCGCCTACAGCATGAGGTGCGGGGGGCGCGGGGCACCCCGCGAGGCCCGGCCCCTCCCCCCGAATCCGTCTCTTCTGTCGGGGGGGAAGGACCCCGAGCCCCCCCCCCCCCCAGCCGGGAGGAGAGGAGGCTGGGGTCGGGCAGCCGGGCGTGGGGCGGCCTCTGGGGGGGGGGGGGGAGTCGGATGCGGCAGAAAAGGGGCTTCGCGTGGTGGTGCCCATGACAGGCTGGTGGTGCCCATGGCAGGCTGGTGCGTCCCGCCGGCCCGAGCCTGCAGCGCCTGGGCTTTGCCTCCGAATTCCCCGGGCTGCAGAAGAAAACAGCCCCCCATAAAGGAGATTAAAAACTGCACTGGGCCTCCTTTAGATGCCATCAGCGCTTGCCCGAAGGCGGCTGCCCTTCTCTCTGTAGCTCCAAATGCTGGCTTTTATTGGTAGAATGGGCTCTGTGTGGCCCATGCGGACCCAGAGCACAGGAGCCGGGAAGACACCTGCCAGCTGCATGACCTTACTCTTGTTTGCCTCAGTTTCCACTCCTGTAAAGTAACCTCGAAAAGTAAATGTCAGGCCACTCCGAGGTCTTTGCCAAGAAAATTACTAATAGGATCACAGAGGCAGACAGGACTGCCTGTCAAATAAGAATGGTCTCATCTCTAGGGAAAGTGACCCTGTTGTTTCCTCTTTGCCTTTACCCCTCCATTTTTTCCTTTTCTTGCTGTTGTAGCTCTCTGTAATTAGTAATGAGGATGATGAACGAGGAAGGAGCAGAGCAAACATTTTAAGTGCTTGCCAAATGTCAGGTGCTGTATAGACATAACTTACTTGAGCCTCCCCGTAGTCTCCAGGAGGTAGGTGGTGATGTTCCTATTTTACAGTGGGAAAACAGAGTGAGGTAGGTGAGTGGACTTGCCTCAAACTACATGGCTAGTAAGTGCCTGAGGCCAGGTTTGCAGTCTCCCTCACTCCAGTCCCAGTGCTTTCTAAACACTGGACCACTTCACTTCCTCCTGCCACCCACCTCACTGCCACTTTTGTTCTTAGTTTCATTAGCATATGCTTGGGCAAAATAGTTTCTATTGATTTTCTTGATTGCTTCTTCATTTGCTATATGTTCTGCTTTTTTCATACAATTATGATACACGATTTGGTTTTCTCATTTTTACAATCTGGTTGGTTGTTAGGGTTTTTCCCATTTTTGTTGATCAGTTGGGTGACTTTTTTGCTTTCACTTTTATTAAACCACTTTAATTTGCAGCATTCCTCTTTACTTAGTTGAGGATTTTTGTTTGCTTAGTTTTTATGTTTGTTTTGTTGTTTTGGTTGTTAGCAAGGCAATGAGGTTAAGTGACTTGCCCAAGGCCTCACAGCTAGGTAATTATTAAGTGTCTGAGGTCAGATTTGAACTCAGGTCCTCCTGACTCCAGAGCTGGTGCTTTATCAGCTGTGCCACCTAGCCACCCCTATTTGCTCAGTTGATTTGTAGTTGTAAACTTAATTCATTAGTTCATTCATTGTGTGGATGAAAGTATTTAGAGAAATAATTTCCCTTTAGAAGTGCTTCGGGTGTATCCCATAAGTTTTGGTATATTATCTTATCTCATTGATGTCATAAATTAGTTATATGATTTGTTCTTTGACTTAGCAGTTCCTTAGAATTGATATTCAGTCATCAGTTTCTTTCGGAGTTTTTCTTTAAAATGCTTTTATTGCATTAAAATTGGTGAAAAAGTTCTGTTCAGTCCTTAACTTCTCTCTTGTTTTGGTAAGGTTTTTCTGGGTCTGAAAGGCATACATTAGTTACTAGCTGTATTATCTACTTCTCCAATTCAGTTAACTTATTGAGAGTTAAATGCTTTTGAGTGGTCAGAATGCCTTACTTCCCAGATGAGAAATTTAAAGGATACTTGGGTCGAAGTTCCCCCCTTCAGATCAGCTTTATTCTGATTCCCAAATTTGTCTTCCCCCTCCTTCCTTCTAAAAGTGCAGTGAGTAATCCATTTGTGCTTTGGTGTGCCTTGTGTTTCTATGAATTCTTTAGGTCAGATGCTTTTTTACTAAAAGTCTGGTTCCACTGGGTAAGGGTCAGCCACCTGGAACGAAAAACAATATTGGAAGCTTCTAAAAGATGGTCCTGAAGGACCTGCTAACCACAGTCCCCATCCACCCACCCAGCAGGGAAGTGATGGGGAGGCTGGTGGAGACCTGTTCCTAGCATCTTTTGACATAAAGCAAATAGAATTCAGCAGCCAGTCAACAAGAAAACATAGTGGACCTGGGCTTCTTTCTTTGAAAAGAAGTTCTGGAAAGATCCAGCCAACCGGAAATAGACGCCACAGACAAGTAGGTCAGAGGGGGGAAGGTATTTCTAGTCTAAAGTCCCACGAAGGGGATTCTGCAGGGATGTATCAATTGCATGACCAAGGTCATAATTATTAGCAGTCTAGTGGGGGAAATCCTGTATTGGAATTGGTTTTGAATGTTGTCAAGGCCACTTATTAATGATAATAGCTGACATTTACATAGTGGATAGAGCACTAGGCCTGGAGTCCAGAAGGCCTGAGTTCAAATGCAGCCTCAGACACTTTATAGCTCTGGGACCCTGGAGAAACCACTCTGAAGAGGGAAATGGCAAGCCCTTCCAGTATTTTTATCCCCCCACCCCACCCTGAAAAACCTCACGGAGGCAAACAGTGTCACAGAGCTAGTAAATGTCTGAGACTGAATTTGAACTCAGATCTTCCTAACTCCAGGCCCATCATTCTGTGTACTCCCCCTGGCTGCCCCTTTATTACCTGAGGCAGTAAGTAGTATTGAACTTTTATTTCCTCTTTAAAATGAGGGGGCTGGACGTTAATGCTTTTCTATAGTTTTTAATCTGTGCTCCTGTTAACTTGTGCAGATGTTAAACCACTTAGGAAATTTCGTTGTCCTTAAGCTACTGGGTCCTTCCAGGCTGATCACTTCACAGAAGGGGGAAAAAAATGTTAACAGGAGATATTCCCTATTGTTCTTCTGTGTGCTCTGCCACCGTGAGAAGATCCCCAGATCTTGTTGGATGTCCTCCATCCCTGGCCAAGAACTAGTTAGTTCTTCCTGCACCTTAAATCCTTCTCTTCTGTAACCCCTTTTGTCAGCAATGCTTTGGGGTTCCTATTGGGGGTCTTTTTGATTCCTGCATGTGTCCCTTTCTCATCTCTAAAGTTGAACCACAATTGGGCAATGACTTTATGTGGCAATTCTTCTGCCCCTTCTTCCTTGGTATGTCATTTCTGAATTCACTGTTTTCATAATTCCATTTGATGCTCAAGATCCAACTTAGTGTCATTGATGAATAAAATTCTTTTCTTTTTAGTGATGTGTTGGCCCTACCCATTTTCAAGGAGGAAGACTCTGGCCTTCCTTTGGACGGTGACCCCAAACAGCCACCCTTTCAGTATATCCTGTGTGCTGCCACATCCCCTGCAGTCAAATTGCACGATGAGAGCCTCACTTACTTGAACCAAGGTGAGAGGTGGGATGGTGAGGTGGGCTCTGCAAGGGCCTGCTTGGCCGGCCATGCCTTGGGGAGGAAGAAATTCATGCATGCAACAAATGTCTCAGGGAGAAAGATGACTTTTTTACTCTCAGAAAATTGTTTGTTTGTTTTAATTGGTACCAATACTTGTTCTTCAGGATTAGCCCAAAGGGACCTTGAAAAATGTTTTTCTTCCTTTAAAAAATTGTTTTGCTTTTTTTTCTTTATTGTGTTTTTTTTTTTGCAAGACAGTGGGGTTAAGTGACTTGCCCAAAGTCACACAGGTAGGCAATTATTAAGTGTTTGAGGCCGGTTTTGAACTCAGGTTCTCCTGACTCTCGGACCAGTGCTCTATCCATTGCTCTACCTAGCTTCCCCATCTATTTTTTTTTTTACATCGCTATAATTTTTCTGTCGACTGTTCTGTGTAACGAGTAGAATTCTTTTAGGACAAAAAAAAATCAGCATAATTGATGAGTGCACCCTCAAAGACAGAGTGAGCAACAAGCAGCTCTTGTTGACCTTCTCCCTCATTATCTCTTCTTTGGCCTCAAGGGGAAGGCCTGTATTTGGAGAACCTCACAGCATTTGGAGTTCTTCAGGCTTGTTCTTCGTGATCATTCTGCGTGTTCTTTTTTTGATGTTGATCTTGTCATTAACTTTTATATTTATCTTGCCTGTTTTCTTGACTCTGCCTCAGGTCACAGAGCTCCTCCCAGGCTTCTCTGGCTTCATCCTCCTTGAAAGTTGAAGGGCAGACCTATTGAGGCACTCTTAGGAGGTTTTTCCAGGTGTCCCTGGGAGACTTCTCAAGGGCTTCCCCTAGATGGGTAGCAAAAGCAAGGAAGAAGAACTGGTTCTTATAGCTCAAAAAGAGTTCATTCCATTCAGGCATCACAGTTTATTTAGTCACGTGCTTGGGGGACCTTTGTGTTACTTCCAGTTCTTGGCTACTAGTGCATAAAAAATGTTGCCATGAATATTTTGGTGTCTTTGAGAGCTTCCTTCTCAGCGGCCTCCTTTTGGTATGTGTTTGGCCATAAAAATCTCTGGATCAGGGGCGGCTAGGTGGCACAGTGGATAAAGCACCGGCCCTGGAGTCAGGAGTACCTGGGTTCAAATCCTCTCTCAGATACTTAATAATTACCTAGCTGTGTGGCCTTGGGCAAGCCACTTAACCCCATTCGCCTTGGAAAAAGCCAAAAAAAAAAATCTCTGGATCAGAAGGTATGGATGTGTTAGTTTATTTGCATAATTCTAAATTGCTCTCCACAGTGGTCATACTGAGCTGCAGCTCCACCATCAATGTCTCCTCACATCCTCCACAATCGACTTGTCCCACGTTTTGTCAGCTGGTTTGTGGGCTATACCATAAAGCATTTCTCAGGAGTGGTTTGGGGCTTGCCTGTCTTAAAGTGATCAGTAGTTTTCAGTAGTTTGACTTCTCATATTCCTATCCTTTGGCTCCTTCTGTCTCTCCTCTGAGATACACTTGACCTTGTTTGGCCATTAGGTGATCCCACTTGACCTAGGCATGGGTCCCTGAGAATTGGGTAGGATGGGAAGTGCTTCATCTGGTGAGAAGCCACCGAAAAGCCACAAAGAGGAGAAATGTGTGATGGGGGCTGAGTTGCCCAATTCGGGAAGAACCTTCTAGGAGACCAACCATGTCTTCAGATATGCTTGGAAGGCCTCAAAGAGAAGGCCTGTACTTGGAGAACCTCACAGCATTTGGAGATCTTCCCCAGACTCATGCCATTGTATTTAGGTGACTTTTGCCCCCCTGCCTTGCCCTTTTTAGAGGACTTCCTGTGTGGTTTGCACTGAGTTAGAAGCATCCCAGCCAGACCGGAAGCTTCTATTGGAGATTTGTACCAGAGCCATAGGACATCTTGGGATCAAAACCATCTTAATTTCAAGACCAGAAATCTGTATTCAGTAGCTCCTGGCACCATCTAGTCACTGGGCTACAAATGTCAAGCAGAACATGAACTAAATATCCTCAGAGGAAAGGAGGGCTCCAGACAGAGAGTCCTGGGAAGGGGTCAGAGAAGAGGTGCCCCCAAAGCTGGGCTTTCCAGGGAAAGAGAGAGACCCAGAAGGCATGGTAGAAAGGACTGTGCAGAAAGTTGAGAAAAGGGGGCTTAAATGCCAGGCTGGCAAGTTGGTGTTTCCTCCTTGAAAGTTTAGGGGCAGACCTATTGAGACACTCTTAGGAAGTTTTTCAAGGTGTCCCTGGGAGACTTCTCAAGGGCTTCCCCTAGATTGGTAGCAAAAGCAAGGAACAAGAACTGGAACTTTATTTTAACCTCCTTAACATGTAGGAATCATGTCAAATCTTTAATTTTAGAGTTGAAAAGGCTGCAGATACTCATTTGACTAAGTCCACTAATGATGGAATACAGAAGTGATTTGAGCATCATAAGAAGTGGGTGAGCACTACTGACATCCTCCTGTCCACAAAGAGGATAGGCTTCACTGCTTTGTCTTTCCTGGGTTGCCACAAGACACCGAAGGTGCACCGGGCTGGTCCCGGAGAATGCCCGGGTCAGATTTGGGCTGGAGCCTGAGGCCTGCAGCCTTTGTGTGAGGTCTCCATGGAGCTCCCTCCTTCTCTAGGGAAGGACACCGAGCTGCCTGAAGACCTGCAGTAGGTTAGTGACTGATAGGGTCTTCACAGGAAACTGGGCTTCTGCCATGGGGATCTTCGTGTCCTAAGTCCCAGAACATGCTTTTATGGATTATTTTAAGTCTTCCCTTGAATATTGCTCTCTCCAAAAAAAAAAAAAAACCAAACCCCAACAACAGAAATGTTGCCTTGTGCCTGGGAAGGAGAGGAAGTCCCCAAAGTGTGCCTGGGCTGGTGTTTTCCTTTTGCTTGTGGCCTTATCCTGGACCCTGGCTTCATACCATCCTGGATTCACATCTTACTTCACCCGCCTGGTCCCAGGCATGCCAAACCCTCTTCTCCACTCCAGCCTTCCCCCATCTTTCTATTGGGCTCCCTAAGTAACAGACAATTCTCTCTGACCTCTTGCTCAGCCTGGCTTCTTTCAGGGTGCCCCTTCTCCTGCGGTTGAGCGCCCCCCCCCCTTGGCCTCCTTTGCTGCTGAAGCATGGCACAGGGTCAGACTGATCCTTAGTAGGAGCTTAGTCAGAGCTTGGGGGCTTGCACAGGACTCCTTGCCATATTTGCTTTACATTTTCCAATAACCTAAAGTTTACACCAAGTACTGTCTTTAATTTTGGTATCTTTTGTGACGTGCTGTGGAGTCAAACAGAGGCTAGGACTCCAACCCTTTACTGGTGGGTGTCCTTGGGTGCTTATCCTGGGTGATGGGTGCTATCTGAGTCTGGATGTGGGGTTGCTTCAGTAGCCTTCCTTTTTGGTGGAGACCATAGCTAGGTGTAGTGTTCCTTATCCAGCACTGATCACTGGGAAAGAAAGACCTGGGCCATTTTTTTCTGGTCCTGTGGGCTCTACTTGGAGGGCTGGTGGATCTCATTGGCTCTCTCTTGTTCGAGAGGGACAAGTTGTCCTCTGAAGTCCTGTCTAATATTGAGAATCAGTGGTTCAGCCTGACTTGTGCTGGGACCTCTAACCCTTTCTTGAAGTCCACAAGGATCCTCCTAAGACAGAAGGACCCTAAGAAACTGATGGAGGAGGGGGTATCCCTGGTCACTCAGGAAAGTGACTGCCTGGACATTAAGGCTTCTGGAGGTCACCTCGGGTCTGAAACAATCTGGTGGTCTTATGGTTTGTTCGGTTTTAGGCCCATGGGAAGATTGCCTGTTTATCTGGATCTCCACCTGATTGTAGTTTATTTGATTTATCTTGAGCATTTGTCCTTTGAGTAGCCAGAGGTCAGTTGGGAACTGCCAAGATGTCCTACCTTTGCCCTTCCTGTAAAGAGGGCATAGTACCTCCCACACCAGGGATTGGAGGCAGCAGCATCCTGAGCCTCTGCCCGGTGGCAGTACCCTGGCCTGTCCTCAGAAGGCAGCTTTGGCTTTCTTTGCCGTGTAACCTGCACTCCCCAGTTATACTGTTAGCCATAAAGCCCCACAAACCTCCCCCCTCCCCCAGTGCCACCTTTTCAAAACAACTGGTTGGAAGTCACAGGGGTTTTTCAGTCTAAACAAACTTGTCAGGGAAGCCCATCTTTCTTTCATTTCCAGAAAATGCATAATTTTGAAGAACAGGAGAAAGACAGAACAGATTTAAAAAATAATGGCTTTTGGAAAAAAATTGAGAAGGGTTTTTTCGAGCTCATCCAGCAGCAGATTAAGTTTGATCGTTAGAGGTGTCATCTGGCAACAGCTGCAATAAGATTGGTTGTTGTCGATGCTCCATGAAAGAGTCCCTGGGAGTGGAGGGTATGGGCCCAGAGTTTTAGCCACTGGCCAGTTGAGGGACTTCTTAGAGATCTGAAGGGCAATCTTCCAGGTAACATTACTTGACTGAGCTCACTCTTACTCTTTTTTGTGGACAATCCTTCATGAGCAGAGCTGGCCAAGCACCTCTGACATGACAGTGCCTCCAAAGGCAGCAAGAAATGGGACCCTGGGTTTGGGTCCCAGTCTGTGTCTGCAGTGAGGATGGCTCTGGTGGGGTGGGTGCTGCTATGACCATGGAGGAGGGTCCCCAATTCTGCCTTTCTGCCTCAATCCCTGGGCAGTCTGTCAGTATAGAGTAGTAGCTCCCAGGGTATGGTACAACACAGACCAACCACCAGAAAGTATCACTACTGACTTCTGGAGACAGTTTTGTCTTTGACCTTTTCTTCAATAGGCTCTTAAGACCAATTTTCCTTCTCAGATTTAGCAGCTGGTGCATTATCAAAACAAACTCACAAAACAAGCCATATGGAAAGAGATGGCCCTTTATTAAAACTGAGGGCTTGCATTTCTTTGTGGAGTTTGTAATGGTACAAAACTCTGACATCTCTTTGAAACAGGTCAGTCCTATGAAATCCGGATGCTGGATAATCGGAAAGTGGGAGAGGTGCCTGAGATCAGTGGAAAGTTGGTGAAGGTGAGGGATGGCCTGTGGCTTCCTAACCAGTGCACGCTCTCTTCTGAGGCTCTCCTTCAAAGTCCCAAACCTT
The DNA here is from genome assembly GCF_037893015.1 of Macrotis lagotis. Classification (NCBI taxonomy): domain Eukaryota; kingdom Metazoa; phylum Chordata; class Mammalia; order Peramelemorphia; family Peramelidae; genus Macrotis; species Macrotis lagotis. The sequence continues at coordinate 196,719,884 of NC_133665.1, forward strand.
CAGACCCATCTCTGGATCCCTTACCCCACCACCTGCCTACCCCATGCCAGGGCACTGCATTCTTTCTCTGCTTAACATACAGCTTGTTCACACATTCTTCCTCTAGACCCAAACTTGTTACACTTTTCTTAAACTGGGGTCCCAATCTCAGATGATGGCCACTGGGTGATAAGATGTCAGCCCTTTGTGAAAGAGCTTTAGTGGAGCCTTTTTCCTCAAGTGCCAGGGTGACTGTGAGCACCAGCAAGAGACACTTGCATCCCAGTCTAGACTCCAGAGTCCATCAGGCCCCACTGGTTCCCTTCCTTGGGTGGCAGGTGGTGTGGGACCTGGACCCAACAGGGCTTCTCTTGTTAGAATCTTGCTTTACTCTTTGCAACACTCTGCCTGAAGTGCATGTCCAGCCTCAGTTTCCTCAGATCCGTCTTGGAGACTCTTTTCTAGGCCCTTGGGTGGCTTTAACACCAAATGGGAATGGGGACCCTCTCTTTGGGGTTCCGGAGCTTTAAGGGAGGTCAGGGAGAGGACAGGAGGAGCCACACTTGGCCTATCTCCCTGGATTGACCTTATCCTGCAGCAGGATCAGTAGTGGAGAAGGAAGTTGTCTTTCGGGTTAGTTTCAATCCTGCAACTACTTCCAACTTCCAGGGTCACCTCAGGTAAAGTCCTGTCCCTTCTCTTCCCGGGGCCCAAGTTTTCTCATCTCTAAAGTGGGTGAGTTGGACTCAGTGGTCTGTCTCTAAGGACCCCTTTAGCCACAACTACGGGTTCCTAGATGGCATGATAGAGTCACTTTCTTCTGTGTGGACTTGAAAAGAGACCCACCTACTGGCTGAGATTTCCTGCTCAGTGAGGATGCCCCAACCTTGTGATCAGAAAAGAGAGGGTCCTCTGTCCTTCGGCCAGCCCTTCTGCTTGGGGCTGTGTTAGAGCAGAAGTTATTGTAGATTTATAAAATCTCTTGCAGTGGGGGCCCTTGATAGTTCTTCCCTGGCCATTCTCTTTTAAGTCCAGTCAGAAGGTCACTGCACACTGTCCCAAGCAATGGGGCCTGGTGCATCGTGCTCTGGGATACTTCGGGGTGGGGGGGCGTGTTCCTTAATTTCTATTTTTAGCTTTTAGGTGTTCGTTAGTAAATAAATGAACAAAAAGTCAAGGTACTTTGGAGGAGGTGGCCATTGTGTCCTCCCAGCCTGGCCATTGAACAGAAGTATTTCTTCCCTTATTCTCCCTGTAGAGCATCATCAGAGTTGTGTTCCATGACCGACGGCTCCAATACACAGAGCACCAGCAGCTGGAAGGCTGGAAGTGGAATCGCCCTGGGGACCGGTTGCTTGATCTTGGTGCGTTGGATAGGTTGGAGATGATAGTTCAAGAACTTTCACCCACTAGTAACTGGACAGTGGTCAGAGTTTGCCAAAGTTGCTGTGCTCCCTGACAGGGCAGGTTGTACAGCTGGGGCTTGGTTAATTAAGTCAAAGAAAAAGCTCGCTCTGCTATTTAGACATTTGATTGGCTATAGGCTCTCATCTCTAGAATTTATGAGAAAACTGCATTTAAATTTTAAAAAACCAGAAATAGACAATATGAGTTTTGTTTTAAAATTCAAGATAGTAATGTAACTTTGTTTTTAAAAAACCACAGATATTCCAATGTCTGTTGGAGTCATTGACATAAGGACAAATCCAGACCAGCTGAATGCAGTTGAGTTTCTCTGGGACCCTGCAAAACGCACATCTGTATTTATTCAGGTTTGGACTTTTGCATTATTAGAAGTGAACTGGTTTAGTCATTCGCAATGTCATATAGTTGTGGAGTATAATTTGATTTCTCTAGACTCTCCTCTTGAAAATTTTGTTTTTCTTTTCTTCATACACACAAATTTGGTTCAGTTGGCTGGTAACATTAATGATTTCTTTTGTTTCTCTAGAGTGGTTCATTTTAAAATCTTGTTAACTTTTCCTATTAGATGAGACAAATAAAAGTTCCTGGTTAGTTTGGGCTTTGTTATAGGTTAGGACTAAAGCCCAAAGTTTCTGTTTCTAGAATATTGAAATCCTGGATCCTGCTACCAGAGAATTGGGAGGGAGGTGGGGTAGGCAGAGCTGGGAGAGTAGAGAATGAGTATAACCCATGAGCTGACAGAGGAGGTTTAACCTCCTGGGATAACCCTGTGGACCACCAATGGCCTGGGGCCAATAAGAAGCTGCACCTCCCAAAGGCTGCTAGAATTCTTGATAGTTGCTTTAAAAGCAGCGTTAACTTTGTTTGGGAGGCAGGATTGAAGTAGGTTGTGGAGAGAGAGAAGGATAGTGGACTGAACGGGGTAGGGTCCTGATTATGGAATCACTTTGAAGGCCAGCATGATCCATTCAGGGGGATATAAATGGTGAGGTTGCTGTTGGAGGTTTCAGGATGTGACTTGTGACCCCTGATGCTGGTGTCATCTTAATGGGAAGGGGGTGACCAAGGGCTGGTGGCATGGAAGAAAGGGCCATGGCTTGGGGTACTTTGTATTTTATACAGGTCCACTGCATTAGTACAGAGTTCACGCCACGTAAACACGGCGGGGAGAAGGGGGTTCCTTTCAGAGTTCAAGTGGACACTTTTAAACAAAATGAAAATGGTGACTATGCGGATCACCTGCACTCAGCCAGCTGCCAGATCAAAGTTTTTAAGGTGAGAGACAGAAGTGAGGCTTCGGTGGGAAACCCTCCCTCCTCTTCTCTGGACTTGGCTGCAGGGCACAGCCTGGCACTAAGGCCTGGGTCTCCTGGGAGTGAGGGGCACCTATCTCTTGTACACATACACTCATCCTTTGGGGAGGGCCCTTGCACGCTGGCATTTCCTCCAAAGGTACCTTGGTTGCCTACTCTGTTGATTTGTTGATTTTTTTTTTTCTTTTAGCCTAAAGGAGCAGACAGAAAACAGAAAACAGACCGAGAAAAGATGGAGAAGCGGACGGCCCATGAGAAAGACAAGTACCAGCCTTCGTATGACACGACCATTCTCAGCGAGGTAATGTGGTAGAGTGGGCTCACTGCCCAGCACCAGATGTGCAGGCTGAGCGGCACGGGAGGGATATGGACAGCACAGGGGGAAAGAACTGACCCTTGGGGGGTTACCGAGCACAGAGGCTTCCCGGGGACCCCTCGCGACCACCCATGCTGGCCAGGCCTCCCCTCCCCTCCCAGAGGCATTAACACCCTTGAATGCAATCAGTGAATCCTGGAGCTGTGTTGGCCCTGAGTAGACATGAACTAGGGGAGTAGATCTTTCCTCATTGTCTAATGAAAAGCCATTGACCCCCCTCTTTGGTGTTTGTCCAGATGAGGCTTGAGCCTATAATGGAAGCTGCAATTGAACATGAGCAGAAAAGGTCCAGCAAGCGGACTTTGCCAGCAGACTGCGGCGATTCTCTGGCAAAGCGAGGCAGTGTAAGGGACTTCGGCTTACTTTTCCTTGTGCAGGATGCTCTGGGCAGTGTTAGATCTAGGACAGACTTCCTTGGCTTTGTGCCTGTGCCTCAGGGGAAAGCTTCCTAAATCTAACACTTGAAGCCTGAGCAAAGAGTGTGCAGTGTGACCCTAACTGGGGAGTGTGGGAGGGGGAGCCCCAGCCACACCCCCACTCACCAGCTTCCCCATTCAGAAAGGAGCCCCACAATTCCCTTAATGCCAGTAGTAACCACAGCTTTCATTCCTGCCTATTGTTGCTTTTTCGTCTATTTCTGGTAGCGGGTGGATCGCATTAATGTTAAAGACATGACGGTAGAGAGTATAAAAGGCCTCCTGTCCACCTGCACACCTCTTGTGCCAGTCTCAGTGGAGCCAGAGCCTTGAACCAGCTCAGCTCCTCCGAGACCCATGGAGCCAAGGTTCCCTGGCTCCTTCAGCGACCCACAGAGCCTCCAGCATGGCTTCACTTCTGGATTCTAGATGCTTTTTGAGAAATACTTTGCACATTCTACCACATTTCTCTGGAACATATAGTTATATATAACTTGTCAAGCTTTCTATGATTTTCTTGATGGGGCTGCTGCCTTTACTGATGCAAGACATCACCGTACTCCAGCTTGGAAACGTCTTCAAGATGACAAGGCCAAAAACCTACCCATTGCCTTTTGATCAACCTGGTAGGAAACCTCAGAACCTGACTGGACTGGTGCCCCATTGGCTGAGCTTCTGAAGGTCAGCCCTTCTCCCAGGAGGGGGCATCCATCAAAAAAGGAAGAAGAGACACTCCTCCCTGGACCAATGAGCAAACAAAAGCAGACCTCATGTTCCTTCCCTGGGTGGCGAGTGTCTGAAGGAGATTGAGCTGACTAGTCCAAGGGTTGGGCCTTTGGGCACCAGTCTCATTAGAGTACCCAACATCCCCTTCTCTTAACAGGATGAGGATGAGGGACTGGAGCAAAGAGTTTGGGAGATTTTACTATGAGCAGCAAAGGAAATATAACTCTTCTTTGTTTACTTGTCAGCCCCAGAGGCCTTAGTTCTTCAAAGAATCTAGAACTTGATAGGGAATGGATTTTGTTATTGGTTGAAGAGCCCATATAAATCTGTTGTATCATGAGTCTGTGACTGTGTGTAATGCATGTGTGTCTTTGAAACTTGTGCTTTTCTTGGCTCTGTGAAGGTTTTTTGGTTTATCTTAGCCTGGGGAAAAGAGTATTAAGTAGCATTCAAGAGGCAGTTCTGGCCCTGAAGATTTCTGGGAATTTTTTGGGCTCTGGCCCTTGGGCATTGAGCTGTCTTCTGTGAAAATAAAGTCTGGGCAGTTCTTTGAGGCACCTGACAGCCCTTCCCTAGGGAAGGAGTGAAGGAAGCCCTTGGATGGTATCTTCCAGATGTGGAACCTCATCCAGAGGCCCTTAGTTTTCCACTTTTCTCCATGGAAAGAATGTGGACCTGGATAGACTCGAGGATGAAATACATGCTGGCACCCCAAGGCCATAACCAGGTTTTTTTCTTTGTGAAACAAAGGAGTCCTTGCCAGAACTATAGTGTCGGAACTTCAAAAGTGTTCTCTTGCTTGCCATGATGGCTCTGCAGATCCTTGTCTAGATAGGTGACAGAGAGCGCTAGACCTCTCCCCAAACCAGTTGCAGCCATTGCTGACCACTAGGAAGTCGCTCGTGCTCTCAGCCAAACCAAAGAGGTTTGGTTCTGTGGTCATGGGGTAGGCAGACAATCTTAATGATCTTCAGGATAGTGAAGTTGCTCTTCGTGGATTTAGAAGTCCAGTTTGCTCCCAGCTTGGAAGGGGCCTTGTTGGCCAGTGTGAACCTTGATATGCACATATGTTCTCTTTTTTCCCATCTTAAGGAAATTTCAAGACCTTGGCAATAATTTTTGTCTTTCAACCTCTGCAAAAGTAAACAATTATTCCCTGTAATTCCTAATCTAAGGATGATCAGATTGCTGAAAAGAAGTTGGGAGTGGGTGATAAAGTCCAGGGAGGTTGTGTGAAGGGGGCCTGAAATGGACAGAACCCCCCCCCCCCCCCCCCCCAGCAAGCTCCAGCCAATGCCTAAGCTGACTCCCTCTCAGTAGCCTGCAGCCCATGGAGGCGGTTTGGTTCAAGGAAAATCCTGACTTCTAAACCCCGATCTCCCGCCACCCACTGACTCTGCACCTCAGCTTCTTCACTGTGAGAGAGAGCCAGTTGGACCAGAACACCGCTAAGATCGCCTTAGGAAACCCTCGTGAACAGCCTTCTCTCCATCGATTGTGCCCTTGTCCTCATGGACTCAGGAAGCCTGAGCAGTGGGTCTCCTCAGTGACAGGCCCTAAGCACCTTCCTGATCTGCCTGCACCTATGCAGGCCCTGGCCTAGGAGCCTGCTGAAGAAGAAACAAGGATTCATCCTGTTCAGGAGACTTCAGGCTTCTTAGATGTTCTTTGTGACCAAGTGCTGAGACATGGATGCAGACACTGATCTGTTACCCCATTTTCTTTGTCTGGTTTTCTGTACAGAATAGATATTCCAACATTTGCTGAATTGAATTGTTCCTTGATTGTATTTATCAGCAGTAACCTTACCTGAGAAACATTTCTTGGTGTGTGTGTGTGTGTGTGTGTGTGTGTGTGTGTGTGTGTGTGTACGCGCGCATCTAGCATAGCTTTTTCAGGAATATCTTTTGGTTTGCATTTTGCTCTCTTTGGAGGCCCTCCTTGCCTAGTTCCCAAGGCTGCTGGGAGCTCTTCTGAAAACCAAGCAAGCACCAGTGGTGGATCTGGCCTCCTAATTATTTAAGGATTAATGTGCTTTTCCCTTAAAGTGGAAGTCTTCTTGGAGCCTCTTTTATTTATTTCTCCAGGGGTCCCTAATTACCCAGTTGCAGAGTTGAGAGTCTCAATTCTGGGGTAAGTGCTAAGGATGATTCTTGTTAACTCTTTGATGGTGTTAATTAAATCCTGGTCAAGTTCTCTCTGTGTCAGACTCGAACTCAGTGCAGTCTCTTCCTGACCACTTACAAGTGAGCTTGTGAGCTGGGGACCTCAGGCCTCTTGTCCATTTTGTCAGCCTAGGTCAGAACTAATTCTTCTCAGCCCCAAAGAGAGGCTACCGAATGGGTACTCACTCAATGGCAAGGACTCTTCTGTACCTGCAGAAGAGCAGCCTTGCTAAGGCTGCTTCCTGGAAGGGACAGAGAAGATCTGGGGTGCTTTCATGTCAACTACCATCACTTTCTAGTTCCTCTGAGTCTTCAGTGTCCTTGAGCTGTGGACCAACATAGAAGTTTATGAACAGAGTTGTTAAACCAGGCCCCATGGCCTGGGGGGGGGGGGTGGCTACCTTAAAGGCCCAGTCTCCATTGCCTTACTTCGTAAAGCCATATTTGTACCTCCCAAATTTTCCTGGCTTTCCTAAAGGAGTATAATTGGATCATAGTACTCTGGCACTTAAGTCGAAATAAGCTTTTTTCTGTCCCTTACGGGGTTGGCATGAAGAACCCATGGAACTTCTTCACCCCCATTTTACTGGAGACTGTACTGTCTCTGATTTCTACCTCAGGTCATTTCCTGTTTTCTTGTTGCTTTAAAAGAGGAAGAACCCCCTCAGCAGGTGCTAGTCACTGATTCCACCTGCACAGTGGTTGATCTGGTCTGTCTTGGTTCATTGATACCCTTAGTGGCCACACATCCCACTGATCATGTCCCTGATTCATGGAGCCCTTGCTAGACCATGATCTCCTACACTTCTGTTGGAACTTGACCAAAATTGTCAAATGTACCTGAAAATTCTCCTTACCCTGACTCATGATGTGAGCCATAAATTCCTTCTAATGGGGGGGGGGGGTGCTCTCTTTTTCTCTTGGACTCCTTATGGCACATCTTAAAGGAGTAGGGGAAATGTGAACTTCAGAGCATGGTTGGAGTAACTCAGTCCTGCTCCTCCTCTACCCTGCCTTGGTGGAGCGGGCTGAATCTCCCAAGAATTCTGCCATGTAACTACTGATCCAGTACCTTCTGTGTGGGTTTCTCGAGGAAGCAGAGATTGAGGCAAGTGATGGGCTAGAACATTTACCCTTTCCAATTCTGATGACCTTTTGTTGGTGTGGCCATCCTTGCTCCTCCTCCCCAAGCTAGGAAAGAACTGTTGGGTGACATTCAGAAACCCAGTTTCTCTTGGCTGGACTCAAGTCAAGAATTCATTTATCAATGAAGGACTGAAAGATTAAGAAATTACTTCCCTTTGTTTTGCGAGCACTTAGTGATTAATGTATTGGATCTTCTTTCTCCCCAGTGTTCCCCATGGCCTGTCACCGTCACAAGTGCAACCTATGTCAGTGACAGCCCCGCACCAGCTCCCACCTTCACCTCTGCTCAGCACAGCACCTACAGCATCCCCAAGAGGTATGTGACTGGTGGTAGCACCCCACAGCTTGGAGGGTCAAGCTAGGGATGTCATCATTGGTGAATCACAAAGTCACTGACCAAGCAACTTCTCCAGTCTCTCTCCCTCTTCCCATTTTCCTCCCCTTTATTCCTCTCAGCTATGATTAGGGGTCGGCTTTATTCCAGGAGGTTTGGCACACTCTTCATTGACCTCAGAGCTTTGTCAACACTGTCCTAAGAGTGAGGCAGTAGACCTGAGATCAGTTCATTCCTGGGTCTCAGAACTCCAGGTGCTGCTCTGCAGGATGTCTGTAGATGGTGAAAGCTCCCTGACTCTGAAAAAATCGGGCCAGTTCCCTAGGAAAGAACCATTTAACTGTGGGCCAGAATCCAGGCCACAAACTGCTGATATCTCCAGAGATGAAAAAAAAATCATTTCAGGCCTCAGATTTGGATTTACTTTCTGTTTTCTCTTGGCTAATATTCCCTATGAGGAACTCTCTCCTCCCCCTGCTTTCTCTCCTGTGGCTTGCCAGTGGGAACTCGGCATTTGAGGCAGCGTCTTGTGGGTAGCTGAGGACACCAGAGTTTTGGTGGCCTCTAAACTTGGCCATCCTGTTTGGAGGCCAGAGATACATGCAGGGCTGGTATTCAGGGATGTTCTCTGATTCTTGTTCTACTATTTTGGGGAGTTTTCCCTTTCTGCTAGATCAGGGCATGTATTTAAGGGACTGAGTGCTCAAAAGAACCCTTGCCCCCCCCACATCCCTCACAAGTGATCATAGACAATGCCCTGCCTCCCAGGGCAGCCCATCCCCTACTTACTGATTGATGGCAAACCCCAATGGGTCTCTTTGTACCATCATCCCATAGTCCCTGGTTCAACTCATTCCAACCTCCCCCCCCCCCCATAAATAAGCCCTACAGGTACTTGAAGACCTTTCTTTGTGTCTCCCACAGTGTGCTCTCATTCAGATGAAACATCCCCAATTCCTTCTGCTTACTCTCCTATGACCTGAACTGCCTGCCCCTTCCCATATGGGGATGTTGGTAGAGAGCATTGCTCAGGCTTGCACACTGACCTCCAGATGATGTTCTAGCACCTTCCTCAGGGAGCCCTAAGGTTGAGGTCACTCCTTCAGCTGGTGTCTCACACCCACTGACTCGGGCAGAACTTCTTGTATCTTGCCATAGATGATGTACTGCAGAACTTTCTCTTCAAGTGGGATGAGTTCCAGCTTTTTTTAAGGTCAAGATTTTGTTGGTTGGGTTTATGAGGGCCTCTCCTTTCCCTGGATCCCTAACCTCAGTTTCTGTATGTGGCAGAGTTAAAAATAAGTAGACCCACGACAATTTTGTTCTTGACCTTGGGACTTCTTTCACAACTTTCCCTCTGACAGTGGAGTCCCACCTTGTGTCATATGAACTAAAAAAAGCTGTTCATAAGCCTGGCTTAGCAGGAAGCATTTGGACTTGGGTGGGGCCTTGGAGGGACCCTCTTATCTGTCCCACTCAGTTTGGGGGAGAGGAAGTGTTGTCCAGTCAGTAGTAGGGCCCTCATCTCATGAGCTCAAGGCCAGGGCCTTTTCTTGGAGATCCTCCTCCAGGTCTTGGGGGGGTCCCCTCCTGAATTTGTCCTTTGGTTTCTGGTAAACTTCAATCACATCTTGGTTCACCAGATTGATGAGAATGACACAGTATAAAAACCCCCTCTCCCTTTGCTTCCTTCTCCCTAGCAATTCTTCCTCTCCAAACCATCAAGGAGATGGAACTTCCCAAGGCTCCAGTGAAGTGAGTATCGCCCCAACACTTGGTGGAGAGACAGAACCAGCCCCCGCCTGTCTTGTGTGGGTGTTGGTGTTGGGGGGGGGGGGGAGAACAGCATGAGCTGCAGGGGTCAGCTTCAGGTGGGCTCTAGACACTGCTCTCCCCCTTCCCCAGCAACTTCATCCATCAGCCACAATCCAGGAAGCCCAGCAGTGGCTGCTCAGGCACAGGTTCTCCAGCTACGCACGGCTCTTCGCCAATTTCTCAGGTATGGCCCAAATGGGATCAAAGTAGAGGGTCTGGGCTGTCAGGGGCAGCTGGAGCTAGTTGCCGGACCTTTGGATTCGGTGTAACCCCATGGCACATGAGACCTTGATAATTCATGCCCTTTGAGAGAATTTAGACATGGCAGCATGATCAGTGGGTGTTTTTGTTTTCTCCTGGGCATCTCTATCTTTTGCAAACTGAAGTCCCATTTGCAGGATCAGTTTGGATGTAGGTCATTTGCCTTTTTATTGTGCCAGAACTCTAAAAGGTCTGTATGTAAGAAAGAACTTGGGAAATTAGAAAGTGGGGAAGAGCTGCTTTTTGAACTTGTATTGGCATGTCCTTTGCCATTCTACATCGAAGGGTTTCTACAGGCTCTCTGTATTCCTGAGATGAGTGTAGATTGGGGAAAGGTGCTTCATTCTGTGTCCTTGGGGTGCAGAGAGGTGAGTTGGTAGCCGGGTCTGCTTGTCATCCAGAGAGCACACCGCATCCCAAACAACTTGACTTTTGATGCCTGTCTTAGTGGGGCATAGGACCAGGGATGTTCTCACTGCCATCACACCTTTGGAAAAAGAAAGGCAGAGGGAAGCTTGACTTGTGACAAGGGACAATGAATCCCAGTTTCATTGAGCTTCCTGAGGCATTAGTTTGGGAAAGTTGGAAATCCCAAAGAAAACTAGTTGGTTAGTTAGAATGTATTTAATCTTTTCTAAAGAAAATAAGCTTCAAGGTGTGAGGTGTGCCTGTTGTGGTTGTTGAAGAATATAGTTAAAGGAAGATGCCCTCTGCCTCTGCTGCTCTGTGGGTGAGGAAGGAGGAAGGGCTACCCATGGGATCACTCAGGATCAGTTTGAAGCTTTCAGGGGCAGTCCTCTGGCATTCTCTTTCAGGTGCAGATTTATTAAAGTTAACAAGAGAGGACCTCGTTCAAATCTGTGGCCCAGCAGATGGAATTCGGCTCCATAATGCACTGAAGTCAAGGTAGAAGAGACTCTGGGCTTTCAGGGGTCAGGTTGGGGTGGGCCAGATGCTCCCAGCTTGGGGAGGGGCCAGGGCTTGGGTCTCCAAGATCAGTGGAGTAGCCTTGGGCCTGAATTGGGCACCAGCATCTTCTCAGTGAGAGTTTGGAGTTCAGAGCATCAGATTCAGGATCTGGGGCCATTTTGGGGGGCTCAGGAGGGACCTGACTAGTCAGGAAGATCTCCACTTATACATCTTGTTAGAGCCAAGGCATACTCTGCCACATCTTTCCTGAGAAAGGTATCCAAATGCCATACTATGCAGCCTTCCAAGCCCCACACATGTTTGTGATTCCATTCATGTTTTTTTAAATAGTCCTCCTGTAAGGAAATGGGCCTGCAGGGAGATGGGGTGAACTGCCTCTCACTCGTGGCATCTTGTGTCTGCAGGACGATTAGGCCTCGTCTCACCATCTACGTCTGCCAGGAGCAGCCCAGGGGCACCCAGCTGGAAAGGCAGCCCGATGCAGGCCAGGGAGATCCCAGCAACGGGGCAGTATATGGTATGCATGCTGGGGCGCAAGAGAAACTGCTGTGTAGTTGCTCACCTAGTAGCTAGACATCTTTTTAGACGGGGCTCAGAGTTTACAGGGAGCCCACTGGGACCTGCTTTCTGCCTGCTTCGATTGGAAGCTTCTTGAGGGCAGGCATTGTTTCCCTTTGGTATTTGTAACCCCAAGGCCTCGCACACTGTCATTCCTGAGAAATGAGCTTGTGTCAGACAGAGGGACTACAAGCATATAGAAAACTTAACCAACAGCTAAGTAAATGTTAAGTATCTGAGGACGGATTTGAACTCAGGGCCCGTGCTCTGCCCATTGTGTCACCTAGATGCTCCTATTATGGGTTTGTATTTTTTAAATTCAAAGTATATATAGGTAAGTGAAGGCAGAAGACATTTAGTTTCTGTCATTTCCCAAGCCTAGGGAGATAGAGAGACAAACAATAGTCTCTGCTCTCAAGGGGCTCCCTGTCTAATGAGAAAGAAAACCTGCTGAGAATGGCAAACAAGGCCAGTGGGACTATCCCTTGGAGGTCGTAGAGGAGAGGCATTATTATTAAAGGAGCTTGAGAAACACTCCGGGGGGAGGTAAGAAGTGGAAGCCAGGAAGCTGAGAGGAGCAGGGAGACAGTTCAAGGGGGAGGGGCAGCCAGAGGCTGGCATCGCTCATCTTGGAGTATGGAGAGAGCTGGAGGTTGTGGAGAGGTATTTGATCCTGGACAAGTCAGAAGCTGAAAGAAGGATGGACTGGATTGGGGAGAGAGTAGGTCATGGTAGTGGGCCAGGTGAGAAATGAGTAAGGTCTGCCTGGATGTGAGGGCGAATCGGGGGGGGGGGGGGGGGTGATGCTCCAGAGGTGAAAGCAGCAGACTTCAGCAACATTGCAGCCTATTTTCTTTGCTCTGGTTGTAGAAATGCAATAGCAGTGGAACAGGAGAAAGAGAAGTCGTCAGTGTAGCCTTTTGTGTGGTGCCACAACAGCTGCCTGGTGGCCACCTAAGGCCACCAAATGAAAACCTGCTAGAGAAACAACTAGTACCATCCCAAAAGACAGACAGTCCCTTAAAGGAATTTTTTCAGAATAGCTCCAGGTTGCATAGGATATTTGAGTATTGATGAACCAGAGCACTCCCAATAATTAGACAACTTCAATTATAAAATAGTTCTTCAGTAAAAACCTTAATAACTAAGGCTCCTAATGAGGCTGGGTCAGAGCCAGTAAAAATGACAACTGCTCACGGCTGTTGACAGTTAATGTTCTCCAAATTTCTCTATGAAAGGGATGTTTTATAGAACTAAATAAAGAAAATAGTAAAAAAAAATTTGGAGAGGAACTAAAAATCAGAATTGTGAATATTTATTTATTTACTTTTTAAAAAATTAGGCTGGAAGTTCCTTAAACTGTTTAAAGAGCTGCCATCTAAGCCATTTGGTATTGGTTAAAAACTAGAAAAGTACAAAAATGGAATAGATTTGACAAGGGAGAATCAGAAATAAATCAGGAGACAGAAAAATCACTTTGGAAAGAATTCCCTACTGGAAATGCACTGCTGAGGAAGGGAAAGCATCCTTTAGCCAGCCATACCAGTGGTCATAAAGTCTAATCATTCACATTGTCAGGCAGTTTGACCCAACACCATTCTCTGTGGACCCCTTGCCATTTGCAGAGGAGGCAGATTTGACAAAAAAGGGAGAGACAGCTTTTACAGATGATCACAATGCATTCTCTAGATTTCTTGAAATTGAAAAGGTTTTGAACAAAGAGTTCCTTTGGGATAAGATAGATTTTAGTATCCAAGACGGAGAGCCAGATAATTGTAATATGAAGGACCAAAAACTATTGTACCAAGTAGTTCGAGGATTTCTGCTGTCTTTATTCAAGCTCCTTTCCTATTTTGATGGAGAGATGGAAAGGGAGAAGGGAAGGACATCATAGCAGAGGACATAGGTCCAACCCTGATGTCAGCAAAGCCCCAGTTTTGTTTCATTTCAGTGATCTGAGTCAAGTCAGACAAGCAGATTCATTACCAAACTCTGCTGAGTCCTGGGGATAAAATAAAGACCAAAAGAGTCCCTGCCCTCCAGTAGCTCCCATCATCCTAATTGTAGCAGGGGTGGGGGAGCTGCCCCCCATGGGGGCCCACAGGGAGTGTGCAATGTGCAGGCTCTTGGCCATGTAAGAAGGGGGTAACTGAAAGGGAAAGGCACTGGATGGGTGGGGGAAAGTTAGAAAGGCCCCCTGCAGGAGTGAGGTGTGTTCTGAGAGCTGGAGGGAAAATGACAAATCCTTCAAAGCCAGTGTGCTTGAATTGTAGGGTATGTGGTAGTCATAGGGCATCCCTGGAGGCAAGAGTGGGATTATAGTTGAGGGAAATTACTTTGGCAGCACAACAGAAGGTGAAATGGGGGGGGGGGCAGAAACTGGAAGCAGTGAAACCAAGCAGAAGAGGAACTCTCAACCTTTCTTTATGTCATGGCCTGGGTTGGCATCTTAGTGAATCCTTGAATTCTTTATCAGTAGACTAGTGCTTTTAGCTGCATAGAATAAAATGTGTAGGATTGGAAGACTCCACTAGACTTCAAATCCAGCCCCAGAGCCTTCTTAGCTGGGAGACCCTCATCAAGTCACTGAAACCTGCTTGCCTCAGTTCCTCATTTGTCCAGTGAACAGGAGGAGGAAATAGCCCACCACTCAGGTCTGATAAGAAAGCCCCATGTGAGATCTCGTAGGTAAAAGGCCACAAGCCCCTGAACTCAAATGTGTGCTTGGTGAGTATAGAGTTTACGTGGAGCATCAGAAATGTGAAGATGAAAACATGATCTGACAGTCTGGCCTTGGAATGGCGAATGTGAGTGAGGACCAGGTGCCCCTGGAGGTGACAGAGCCAGGTCTCTGGTTCAGGAGGAAGGGGAGGCCTTGGGAGGAAAAATGATTGAGTTGTATTTCAGACATTCTGATTTGGCACTCCCTTGGGCCAATCCACCAGTGATGTGGGAGGAGAGCTGGGGTCAAGACCTTGTCTCTGGTGAGGGAGTCGTTGGGTTTCTGGGGTGAGCCAGTGGGTGGGAAAGAGAAGGGTGGAGCCTTGGGGGAAGGTCTGCCAGAGGAATGGTCAGGAAGGAAAGCCAGGACAGAATAGAGATCTCATGCCCGGGGCTGGATGAAGGAGGGAAGATTCCAGTGAGTGCACCCAGTGTTGGGGAGCCAAGGTGAAAAGTGAGACAGCCTTGTGAGAGCCCAGTTCCAAATTAACTTCCACCCCCCCAATCATCAAGAAGACAATTAGTAATTTGTAGTCATGCAAAGCTAAATGTGTATCTGAGACCTGTATTACGTCTAGAGGACTCCTCTAGGGGGGCTGTAAGTTTCTGCAGAAGCAAGGCCAGGCCACAGGCCCCCCCACACACACACAATGGTGGCCAAGGGAGCCAGGCTGGAAGCCAAGCTGTTGTCATGACTCTCGGATTCCCACTGGATGCTGCTGGGACCCTCCCTCCTTCCAGCTAGTTGTATGACTCAATTAGGAGTGTTTGACCCCAGGTTTCTTGCCTTCCTGCTCTCTGAGTTTGGTCTGAAGGAGGTGACTGCCCCCAGGGCTTTGCAACATATCACAACATGTGTTCTCCTGGGCCTTTGAATTAAGTCTTCAGTCCCATTTTATGGTTGGAGAAACTGAGGACTCCACCTGTCTTGTCGTGGTGCCAACCCTGCGCTGCCTCTGTGGAAGGCCATCTTGGACCCCACTGCCTCCTAAATGGCCTTGGGCTTTACCCAGCAGGGGTGCACCAGGGGATGGGGAGCTGCTCACAGTCACGAATCCATTTTGGTATTTCTCCTCCCAGTTTATCACGCAATCTATCTGGAAGAGATGGCAGCCTCAGAAGTCACACGGAAATTGGCTTCAGCATTTAACGTTCCTTTGCACCAGATTAACCAGGTTTACAGACAGGGTCCCACCGGGATTCATGTTCTCCTTAGTGACCAGGTAAGGGAGCTGGCCTGCCCTGGAGGTGCTAGTGTCTACCTACTAACTGCTGGACCAGTGTGGCTCCCCCTTTTTTCAGAGCCTCCTTGAGCAAGCCCAGGTTTTAATGAGGCTTAGGCAAAGACTAGAGAAGGATGCTTGTTCTTTTGTCACGAGCAGATTCAGTTCCATCCCCCAAGTCTGCCACCTACACTGTGGCCAAGAGCTAGGAACAACAGCTTCCAGGTGGAGTGGGTAGGATGGCTGAGACCTCAGAACCACTTGGTGTAGCTGGGGCCAAGTGGACCACCGGCTCTTGGCATGGTCTCTTCAGGAAAGAGATAAGGACCTAGTGACAGTTGATCATCCACATGTACCCCTTTCTCAACCAGAGACCTCACCTCCTTGGGAGGGTCCCAAGGGAAAAGACCAAGGTCCAGCTGTGTTTCTGAGTGGTTATTTTGAGAGTCAGATGTCACTTATGGGAACAGCATAGACTGTGAGAGGAGTCTCTTCTCCCCAGAACCTCCTGCCGCTCTTTTGATGATCAAGGCAGGAAGATGGGGATTAATTGTGCTGCTTCCCCTTTGCTTCATTCTTCTAGGTGGTTCAAAACTTTCAAGATGAGAGTTGTTTCTTATTCGCCACCATAAAAGGTATCTCGTGTGCTTGGGAGTGGGAGAGCTGAGTCAGGGTGTTGGGTCACATTCCTCACCGGGGAGAGCCATGGAGGTTCTCAGAGAGTCTCCCCAAGAATGGCTGAGAGGTGCCCTGATAAACAGAGAACCTTCTGGTTGATTTTTAAGACAGTGCCTTCTACCATCATCCCACAGAAGCCTGTCAGGATCCCCCTCTTCCTGGACCTGAGGCTGCTGGGGAGGGTGGGTAGTGATCAGGCTCCTGGTCAATAGGTCACTCTCTGCAGGATTGTAAGGGGGAGGGATGGAGAAAGGAGCCCAGAAATGAGTTTGGTGCATCTTGCTGTGGGTCACACTCTGACCACTATGGTCTGACTGCTTTTCTGTCCACCAGCGGAAAATGGTGAAGGATTCCATATCATTTTGAAATGAAGCCAGGTGTGTGCTGGCCTTGCCTTGGTACACATCGAAGCCTCACTTCACCTTCTGCATATGGAGACTGGACCCGAGGGATGCCAGGGTTGGACTTCACCGCTTACAAATGTTTCATATTGAAAACATGAGGGTGACCCTTGTGATGAACTGCCCAAGAGGTGGACTCGTTTCTTGTCATGGTCCTCACCACAAGTCCTGAGCCGTGGGGAAGTGTGGAGATGGATGCAGAGTGCTGTGGGGCCACTCACCCTCGGCCGGGCTGGGAGCCACCTCACTCGCTGTGACACTGTCAGTCTGGAAACGAATGTAACCCCTTCTGTGCCAGCTCATCTGTCCCCACTAGAAACCCACCCCCCCCACCCCCGATGACCTCAGGGAGGCCTGGGGACAGGAGCAAGAAGCCTGGAAATCTGTGGAGACTTGTCAGGCGCGTAGTGGGTCAGGCCCTGCTCTGAGTGCATGGGAGTGTGTGAGGCATGGGGGACTCGGACGTGTCCCAGGGCCACATGGGCATTGGACCTTGTTAAATACAGAACCATTGGAGGGGCTCCCTTCCCAGCATCCTCATTTCCTTTTTTGGGGAAAACTCTGCTCATGTCAACTTTTTTTCCTGTTTTTCTTTGTTTTTTACTCCCTCTTTTTTAAAAAAAAAAAATGTTGAACCCTTGGCCTAGATACCAGAGAGAAGTAATCTATCAGAAAGCAGAAATATCTCCTGGCGGTAAGAGCTTGGGATTCCTTTTCGGAAGGTCTTGGTGGGCCACATGCAGGGGTCTGTCCCTCACTCACGCCCATCCCCCAGACAGGACCGCCCTTGGCCTTAGTATCAAGATGGGTGGACCTTCATCTTCCCCTCCCAATTCAGGAAGCCATGTTTGGACCGATTCCCTTGATGCCATTTTCATCTTTGGAGCCAACTAGTCACAAAGGTAAAATCTAGGATCATTTTGGAGCTCCTCAGTCACGCCTAGTGCTAAAGATGCACACAGTGGCTTTTGTCCCCTGACAGTTCTAACCTTGGGTCATATGTATGTACGTGCATGCATGGCTGGGCTTGGGTTGGAGGGGGCCAGGGTCTGTATCTTCTTTCCTTCCTGGGCCAGGGTCTGAAGTGTATCTGTGGGGACACTAAGGAGAACTGATCCCCACCAAAGGGATCCTCCCAGAGAGGAGCCTTTACATGACCAAATAGCTCGTTCCCTGGTAATCAGTGGGGTCCAGTTCAGGGGCTGGGGGTTTGTTCCATTGCAATGATCACGACCTTGGACCTTCCTTCCATATGGTCTGAGGGCTGGGAAATCGCCCACTTGAATCTATCAAACCTCAGATTTCACAGAGGAAAGAAGTCCACCAATTTAGCCCAGACACCTGGAATTAAATTATAAAACCAGCAAATTGCTGTTTTAAAAAGTGGGGTGTGCACATTTTAGTTTTAATGATAATAAATGGTTTCTGAACATTTTGCAAAGGTGTTTGTTTTCCTGCTTTGTCACGGGACCCTCTGGGAGCCTCTCTGGCCAGTTGGCTTCTTGCTCCTCTGTTGTTGGATTGCTCAGCAGAGCTTTGGGCTCGCCCACTAAGGTCATTGTGTCCCCTGTGCCAGGCCCGGGAAGAAAAGGAGCCACACTGACCCAGCAAGCAGTGTTCCCTCCCTCAGACCCTTCTGGCCAAGTCTCTGACCAGTCATCTCTGTTTTTGAGGAGACTAGGTAGGTCTTTGAGAACACAGAGCCCCTTGTTGATAGTGCCGTCAGGACCAGGGGTCCTGGGGCATTACTGTTCCTGGCACATGCCCCTTCTGCATCATATGGTTGATGGCTGCTCAGAAGCCTTGGAAGTGGCGGGCCTCCCTTCAAGCTGTCATGGCAAGATGGTGTGTTCTGTTCCTGTCATCATTTAAAGAATTGTGTGTGTGTGTGTGTGTGTGTGTGTGTGTGTGTTCATTCACTTTGCTCAGAGACATGCGTCCTTGGAGAGCCCAGCAGTAAGCTCCCTGGCCTTCATGTCTCTGACAGGGCCATGACAGATCCACTGAGATAAGGGCCCAAGTGGTTTTGTTGGTGATGAAGTGGAGATTGCCAGGAGGGGAACTGGTCACTGTGCAGACTGTCCCCTGGATGGGGAGGGAAGATCTCTTGCCTTATACCATGGGTGCATTTGTCAGGGTTTCTATGCTTTTTAAATAAACTTGCAGATAAAAAGTTCTCATTCTGTCTTCTCTGAACTTTTATAGTGGGTAACCAAGGGCCTTTTGATTCAGTTGGTTGGTTTTTAGTGTACCCAGAGCTGATTAAAAATTCTCCAGCTATCCACAGGATGAACTTTGAAGAAGACTGGGGCCTGACCTTGTCAGCAGGGACTGTTGACAGTTGTTTTCAAAAAGCAGGAAGACAGCAAGAAAAAAAGTGTAAGATAAATGTGGAAGTGATGGTGGAGAAGAGGAGGAGGAAGGGCTTAAGGAATCCTCACAAGGGCTTCACCTGGCCTGACCAGGATCAGATTGCACTGGATCTGAACCCCATCTGAAAGGAAAAGGGGACTCAAGATGGCACTCAGCTAAGAAAGGAGAGGTTCATGATTACGTTTTGGAGAAAGGGAGAATCGCTGCACAGGGGAGATGTAGTCAGTCAACATTATCCATTCTCTACACCTCAAAAGTGTTGAGGATGTGGGGGAAAGAATTGTGCCTCCAGACAAGTCTAGATCACATCTAGGTAATAAAAAAAAGGATGGTGCTAAGGCCAGCAAGCTACTGAATGAACATTTTATCAAGGAAAATGGAAATTGTCATGGAGGAGCAAGGGAGCAAGAATCCCAAGAGTAATAAAAAAAAAGTCTTAAGAGTTTCCAGTTCCATATGGTGCTAAAGGTGACTTCTTTTGAACCCCACAATAATGCTGGGAGAGAGATACAGATGAAGAAACATGTATAGGCAGGCAAAGTGATTAGCCCAGAATAGCAAACAACTAATAATGCAATCTTAACTCCTGGATGGATTCTGATCTGTCAGTCACAGAGATCAATCCTGAAGAAGAGAGATTGATGAGTAGAGTAAGATCAATCCACCGAATATACAGAGTGTTTGACGAAGCCAAAGATCCCAGGTACTGGAAGTATCCACTCCAGAATTTGATAAAAACAGAAAGTGGGAGGGGGCCAATATGGCAGAAATTTAGACCAACACTTCCCACCACTTACTGAAGAGAGTCTTCAGATGGCAACCTCACCAAGATGTAAAAAGTCACACTAACTTTTTTTTTTAAATTGAAGGAGCAAGAAAACATAATTTTCAGGTCTATGGGTAGGGCCCTAGAGTTCATGACTAGGTGACAAGGTCAAGATAAAATGAACAGTTTTGATTCCATAAAATTAGTTTTTGCAAGGACATCTAATGTACTTAAATAAGAGAAATGGGCAAATGGAGAAGAGTCTTTGCAGCAAGTCTCTGAACAAGGTGTTCCAATCAAACTATGTGAGTGATTGAGAATTCCCAAACTGAGATCAGGGGATAAATGTGGGCAGGGATTGTTCAAAGGAAGAAATCCCAGCTATCAACATCCATACGGAGAAAGTACATTGAAGCAGCACATCCAGAGAGAGAGAGAGTGTGTGTCTGTGTGTCTGTGTGTCTGTGTGTGTTTATTCATCTTTAAAGCAGTGATAAATCATCCCTGAGATCCTGCTGGGTGCATCCCAAAGGAGACTAGGCATTCCCTTGGCTGGAAGGGATTCCCCCAGTGGTTTTATCTGCTCACCAAGCCCCCTCCCCTTCACAGAAGTTGCCTTCTTGGCCTTTGGGAGGCCTTTCCCCAACTGGCTGCCAGATTGTATCCCTGGAAGGCTGGCTACGTTTTCCCTCTGGTTCTGGGGATAACCACAATGTCAAAGGGTTGGGGGTGTCCTGATGCTGATGTAATTGACTAAAGCCCCCATTCTAGTGTGCTCACCTCCCTTCATACCAATCTCACTATCAAAGAAATAGTCATTCCTGGCATGCATGAGGACCTCTCTCCCTGTCCAAGTAGCTGCTCAAAGGATTTGGTGGGCACTGCCCATGCCCCCAGGTTGTTTCAGTGTTGCCTCCATCTTGTTATGTGGCATTGGTCTTGTCCAGATATGGTCACTACTGAGTTGGATCCTACCTCATCTAGTCCTGCTCAGTCACCAAAGAACAGAAGCAGTGAGACCCACTGTCATGTGGAAATTTTCTTGACTTTGCTTTTTTTTGGGGGGGTAGGGGGTGGTGGAGATAAAAATGAATTTTTGCCCATTGAAAAATTAAACATTTAAATGACGCATCCAAACGACTGCCTGGTGTGCTTGGGGCTTCAGTTTACACCTTACAACAGGAAAGAGAAGTGATTTGACTGGTTGTGGTCTTCCCTGCTCAGCACAAACCATGTCACCAGTCACTTCCAAAGGCAGACAGCCAGCTTTCCTCTTGTGGGCCAGCAGCAGGCAAAAAGCCCTGAGCATCCTCTGAGGATGAGGGGACCATTGGTCAGACCCCCCCCCCCAGGATCAGACTACTACCAGACCAGGACCTAAAGGCCACCTCCCCAGAGGCAGACAGGAAACAGCCCTGGTGGTGCTCCTGGTCTTTTCCTCTTCACAGGTCACTTCTGGTCTGGGCTGTGTGGGCTTGTGGGAACAGGACGCACAGTGACTCCTAAGTCTCAAACTCATCCCATCCAAAGCTCTGACCCTTTCAGAGGGTTCCCTCTCCCTTCTGGCCACTAGCACGACTCCTTGGAGGTCACCCACTTTTATAGCAACCTCTGCACTCGAGGTCCAACATCTGGACCTTGGGCCCCACTCCCTCTGAATCTTGGGGGATTTTCCTCTAAAGGAGACGGAATAGGTTTGTCTACACCAGGACACCTTTCTGGTGTCTCCCCCTTGGCCCCCTTGAGTCATGTTCCTGCTGGTCCTGCCAGGCCCCCTCATTCTGGGGAAAGCAGGAAGGGGGACAGGACCCTTACAAAATCATCTTTGTGGTCCCCCAGACCATCCCCTTTCCTGGTGGTCCCCTCCTCCTCAGTGCACAATCTCTCCCTGTTAGAATGGAAGACCCTTGAAGGGGATAAATCTCTCTGATATCTCGCAATAGGTGCTCAGGGTTTGTGGATGCATGAAGGGCATGCAGCCTGCGCTCTGTGCTCCGCAGGGCCACTCCTCTTCCTCTTTCCTTCTTGCTTTGGGTGGACCCCACATGGATTCCCATTCTAGCTTCTAAAGCTAGGAATGCAATCCAACAAAAAGAAGATGGAGAATTTTTTGAGAACTTTTCTTTTTTTCACCGTCAGAGACCTAGGCAAAGCCTTGTTTTCAGGGGTTAGAAAGATCTCTCCAGGTTTCCTTGCCTGCTTCCTTCACCTTTGTCCCGATCCCACTTTCTGTTGTGGCTACAGGTGCTCTCCAGGGGCCCTGTCCTCAGAGATGAAGGGCCCCTGAGCTGTGGTGGTCTGCTGCAAGGGGCTTCTCCCATAGTGTCCCCCAGCTCTCTATGAAGGCTTCTGCCCTCTGCATAGCCACCGT
Organism: Macrotis lagotis; assembly: GCF_037893015.1. Classification (NCBI taxonomy): domain Eukaryota; kingdom Metazoa; phylum Chordata; class Mammalia; order Peramelemorphia; family Peramelidae; genus Macrotis; species Macrotis lagotis. The sequence goes on from NC_133665.1 coordinate 196,741,861, forward strand.
TAGTGAAGATGTTCTGAATGCTACAGAATGGATGACTCCTCATGCTCATGAGAATGTTTGGGGGCTGGCTCACATGGGCCACAGGATGAGAAGCCTGGGGTTCAGAAAATCAAGTAACCTCCCTGAAGAGGCCATCGAACTAGCATGGGGACCAGTGCCCTGCCCAAGGTCTTCGGGCTGTAGATTAAGCATCCTTCCCATTTTTCAGACATTTCTGACTCTTCACAACCCCATTAGGAGTTTTTGCCATGTCCTTCTCCAGCTCATTTTACAGGAGAGGAAACTGAGGCAAACAGTGAAGTGACTTGTCCAGAGTCTCACAGCTACCAAGGATCTGAGGTTGGATTTGAATTTAAGTCTTAGGGAATGGCTAGGTGGCATAGTGGATAAAGCACCAGCCTTGGAGTCAGGAGTACCTGACCATGTGGCCTTGGGCAAGCCACTTAACCCCGTTTGCCTTGCAAAAACCTAAAAAAAAAAAAAAAAGAATTTAAGTCTTTCTGATTCCAGGTCTTGTGCTCTATGGCCTCTGGCACTCCCTGGCTGCTCAAAGGCTTCCTAGAGGAGCCAGATTAGTAAACTGAGGATCAGAGAGAGTGAGGGACCTAGGCAGGGCAAGGGAGAGCAAGAATTAGGATCCCAGCCAAACTCCCACCCACCATGTTGGTCATTTCATTGATATTTGGGCCTCTTGACTCCTCAACATTAAGAGTAGGTCTGAGTATTACTCATCTTATTGTACATCCTGGGACTTAGGACAAATTCTGGGAAGGGGGAAAAGGCTCCTCTTCCATCTGTTTTTAGAGACAATGATAGAGACAATGATATTTGTGCAACTCCATTGGCTTTTGCTTTCATGGGAGGCCTTTGTGTTGCACAGAGAAGAAATTTCACTAGAACTAATTCTTTTGGGTATTGTTTTTAAAAGTTGAATTAATATTTTATCAATGCTCTGTTAATATTTTATTTAGCATTTTTCATTTATGGTCTTTAGGGAAATTGGTTGACAATGTTTTTAGGGTTATTTTTTCAGGTTTTTTTTGGGGGGCGTTGTTTTGTTTTGTTTTTTAGTTTTTGCAAGGCAATGGGGTTAAGTGGTTTTCCCAAGGCCACACAGCTAGGTAATTCTTAAGTGTCTGAGATCAGATTTAACTCAGGTACTCCTGACTCCAGGGCCAGTGGTCTATCCACTGTGCCACCTAGATGCCCCCTATTTTTCCAGGTTTTAGCACAAATGCTACATGTTTCACAAAAGTCATTCTATTTTCACTAATCTGTGGAATACAGGAATAATTTATTCTTGGAAGATTTAAAGTAATTTCACAGTGAAACTAGGCCATGATCTTTTTGCGAAGGTAACTTTGGTGACATAGTTTTCCCTTCAAGTTTGGTCTATAGGTTACCAATTCCTATTGTAACCATGGGAATGAATCGAATTGTATGGTAATCACCTATTTACTTCAGCTTCTTGAAGAGCCACAAATTGGAGGGAATCAATAAAGAATGCCTAAAAAGGTAAAATGGAGGAAGTAGAAAGTAGAATGATAAGGAGATGGAGAGATGATGCTGGGGGTGATAGAGATAGAGGGATTGTGGTAGGGATGGAGAGGGAGTATAGAGAAGGGAGGGTGGGGATGAAGGTGGATGATGGAGATAGAAAGGATGGCAGGATGAAGGGAAGATAGTGGGAATAGAGGGGGTTGGCGAGATGGAGGAGCGATGATAGGGATGGAGGGGTGTGAATGACAGGAGGGAAGTTAAGTCTTGTCTTCTAGGATCAGGAAAGGTCCGAGCTCTCTTCCCCTTCCTGGGAATGACACCTGTCACTAGCACCATCTCGTGGCCTTGCAGGAAATGGCAAGGTGGACCTCTTGAGCATCTCTAAGACAGAATCCATCCCCATCCCAGAATCCTGGACCTCTGCCTCAACCCTTCAGAGGGAGTAGAAAGGGGGCAGTGGTTCTCAGCTGCTCCAGGAAGCCTCTCCTGATCTGCAGCCCACCCAAGCCTGCCCCGCTTTGCTACCACCCCTGACTGCTTCTGGTTCTACAGGACAAGGTAAAGTCTTCCAGTCCAATGGGCATCACCTTTTTGAAATGTCCCTCTGCATCCCCACTCCCTTCAAGGGATCATCAGCAAGTATTGACCTTCTCTTGGGGTTTACACAGCTAGTGAGGGACAGAGGTAGGATTCAAGTTTGTTCTTCCTGCCACCATGTCAAAGTCTCCATCCACTGCACCAGGAGGCTCCCAGCCTGCCCTCTATTCCTGTGGCCAGGCCATTGCTCTGTTAGGAACCCCCACAACAGACCACAGATGCTTTCCCAAGTAGAGGGGCTCCCAGACCTGCCAAGGCAGGACCACACCTTCTTGGTAACTCAGGGTCTGAGAGCCGATAAGGATGCTGACTGGTCATCCAGGGTGAGTCAGAGGTATAGGACCTGACCCTGGGCCTCTCCTGGGTTTAAATCACTGGGAAATCCCAGGAGAAACTTCCCTTCGGGCAGATAGCAGCTCATTTGTGATGACTCGGGGCTGAGCAGCCCATGCGTGCAGAGACTCACGTAAAACTAAACCAGGGAGGGCACTGGGGTGGGGGGGGGGGAGTCATGGGAGGAAAGAGGCGGGAGATATCTGTCCTAGAAGCATCCAAGTGGCAGCTCTGGGGTGGGTGGGGGGGGACAGAGTGGAGAGAAGAAAGGCTGGAGGCAGGAAGACTGGCTAGCCAACTGGTGGCGAGGCAGCCATCCAGGTGAGCAGCCAGTGGGGCTTGACGCAGGCCAAGGGAGTGGAAGAGGAAGAAGAAAGGGGCCTTTGCAGCAGAGCAGACACAATGAACTCTAGAGGAGAGGAGCCTCCTTACTGGAAGTACCAGGGGCACAGGAGCAGACTGTTGATCGTTTGGTAACAACTAGAAGGTCAGTCCTCCCATCCAAACTTAATTTGACTTATTACCATATTCATTTTCAACAGTCTGAGTTGAGAGAAATTCAGAGCTATGATTTCTTCATTAACTGCTAAGTTGCAACATCTCCCTCATTGATTACATAAAGAAGCTCAGAGTCCCAATGCCACTGCATTGAATATTTAAGAAAGTGGGGATATCTGTCTCTGATCATTGGGCAGCTGGGTGGCACAGTGGATTGAGCCCTGGCCTTGGAGTCAGGCAGACATGAGTTTGAATCCAGCCTCAGACACTTGACATTCACTAGCTGTGTGACCTTGTGAAAGTCACTTAAACTTGACTGCCTCAGATTCAGGGCCATCTCCAGAAATCCTGACTCATATCTGGCCACTGGACCCACATGGTTCTGGAGGAGAAAGTGAGGCTGGTGACTTAGTCCACTCCCCCCCCCCCCAACTCAAATCAATCCCTGTGCTTGTCATGGCATCACCTCCCTGATGCATGGTTTTCTTCAAGAATGCAGGACAACCATCATTCTTAATCGTTTTAATTCTCAAAAACTACTAATTGCCTCGGATTAAGTCAATATTAAAGTTACCAGCTATATAGTTTATTAACAAAACTATTAACAACAATAGACAGAAATAATTATTCACAAGACTTTTAACTGTGAGCCAAGGTCCTGACTAGATTCCTACTGTAATGAGTTGAGTGCTGAGATCTGGAGTCAGGTCTGATCTCATCTTTTCTTTTCTTTTTTTTTTTGCAGGAAGTGGGGTTAAGTGATTTACCCAAGGCCACACAAGTAGGTCATTATTAAGTGTCTGAGGTCACATTTGAACTTGGGTCCTCCTGACTTCAGGGCTGGTGCTCTATCCACTGTACCACCTAGCTGCCCCGATCTCATCCCTTTTCTCTGTCTTCTTGACATTTCCTCTTAAAGCTCTAATGCCTTATGTCCTCATTTTCTACCTGCTTACACTCTACCCTCTATAGCGAATGGAGACATTTTGAATACTGTGTATAAGTTCTCTTAGCTTGGCAGTATACTTTCCAGGGGTGGCCACATTGCCAGAACTGACTTGGTGTTTGGGAGGCTCCAAAGGAACATGTGGAAGAGAAGACTGACTACTGTAGTGAAGGTCTACAGGACAACCCCCTAGTCCTACAGCAGGAAATGGAATGGCTTTCATTCGAATTGTCTTAGGAAGATTCTGAAGATCACCTGGGAAGATAAGGTATCTGACCCTGAGGTCCTTCCTTGAGCTAACCTGCCAAGCATCCAGTCTCTACTGCAGAGAGCCCAACTCCAATGGGCTGGCCATGTTGTTTGAATGTCAAATGGATGTTTGCCAAAAGGCTCTGTTACAGAGAACTCACACAAAGGAGGCCCTCTGAGGGGTCAGTGGTAATATAAGGACTCTCACCATCTTTCTGAAGAACTTTGGAATTGATTGTGAGATATGGGAGACCCTGGCACAGGACTACCCAGCATGACTTCCCTTTATCAGAGAAGGCATCTATGAGCAAAGTAGACTCACAGTAGCTCCAAAAACAGGTCCAATGTGCAGCTTTAGAGGGAGCTTCACTCCAAATGGTCGTGTGGGCTATTTGTGGCTGACCTTTGGTCAGACTCTCTGGGCTTGGTGTCTGATTGGCCACACTTGGTCATGCCCTGACCACAACAGGGATGTCATTTGGGTCTTCTTTGAGCAGGAAGGACCACAATCAATCCTCTCCTCCCTTTTGGACTTCTCCATCATTGGGAAATCTCATCATCCTGCAGGATCCCATCAGCCTTGGTGCTTTCACCTCATCCCTATCTTTTGCACTTCATAGCTAGAGGGCAGAATGTTCACTTTGAAACTTCCATTTATGAAGAGGGTCAGGCCATTTCCCCCTGACTCTCTCTTTCATGCCCCCACACCGGGTACTATCTCTCCCTTCTCCCTTTTTATTTTTCTTTGGCATATTATCTTTGTGCATTAGATTGTAAGCTCCTTGGGGACCACGTTTAGTTTTCTTTTCATATTTGTGTTTGCATTTCCAGTGCTAAGGACAAATCCTGGCATGAGCTGCTTTATTGACACCATCTCCTTAACTCTCTCTCGCCAGTTTTCTCCAAAGCTCCAACTGCTAAAGCCTCAACATTCTACCTGGTTCTCAAGTCTTGCTTCTGTTGGCTTGGTGAAACAGATGTTAGACAGAATTTCCCTCATCTTCAAGTCTTGGTAATGTGTCCAAAGAAGAAATGAGGTTTGTCTGCATGGCTTGCTCTGAGCAACCACTATTTGCCTTTCTAAATGTTTACAAACAATTCCTTGAATAATTCATTCTAGAATTTGACTGGATCCCTGAGAACATGAGTCTTCCATGAGAACTGGAAAGAGGGTCCTTCATTCTCTCAGTTGGATCCTGAGGGATCCCTCCAGTTTCCCAAGGTACTATTCACTTGGCCCTGCAATCACACCAATCAATATCAATTTATGGGCCAGCATCTCTCTGCCAGTTGCTGAGCACCTGATAAGGCAGTTCTGCTGAACCCGGCCACTCTTTCCCCATTGATCTGTGTCAGCACTTCTGGTCTGTCTCAGTATCATGGTCACCCTCCTTAGAGAAAACAGGAGCAAAGTCAGTGTGTCATTCGCCCTTCTCTTCATCTCTGTTGTTTTCCCATTCACCCCCATTAAGTTAAAAAGTCCATCTGCAGGATCATATTCATGTAGCCTATGTCAGACTGCTCACTGTCTTGGGGAGTAGAAAGAGAAGAAGGGAGAAAAATTTGGAACTCGAATTCTTAAAAAAATGAATGTTAAAAATGATCTTTACATGAAATTGAAAAAAAATCTTGTTAAGATTTTAAAAAAAGTCCATCTGGTTGTCTCAGCCCACATTAGCACATTCTGAGTGTGTGTCCACCCAGGGCCCTTTGGCTTTCATCCTTGGTGACCTGTCCTTACTTCTGTCTTCTCTAAGTTGGTTGGTGAGCTTCCTATGCAGTCACATCAATCACTTTTCAGAGCTCCCTTTTTCTTCCTTGTTAAAATCATTTCTGAGTGTTTCTTGAGGACTTATTCTTGAAAGTCATCTATCCCCATTGTGATGACTTCTCTTGCAAAATCTTTAGCTCTGGCACCATGTATTTCTTTTCTATCTAGAAAAGTCAGCTTTGAACACATCTCTCCAAACCCCCAGGGCCATGTCCCATCAGGCTCAACTTTCCTGTACCATTAATTCCAAGATGCAGTGGTCCCTTCCCACTATGGGTCTCATCCCTGCCACTCCAGTGCCCTGCTCCCTCACCCTGGTTTTTCCCTTGGCTTCCACTCCAGTCTGCATTACCATCTCTTTAAAACCAGAATCTTGGACCCCATCCTAGGGATCCCAGTGGACTCTGATAGCTGAGCCTTTTTACCCCCTTGGCCCCAGAACCAAACTTCTCTCCTCAGCCACCAGGTGGTCCAAGCTGATATGCCATGGGCACTGTCTCCCACCCTTCTCCCCCTCCCTGGCTTCTCAGGCACTTCCTCCCATTCAGGAACTCATGTCCACAGGCACCCCAAATTTCAGATTAAAATATCATGGGGAATTGTCTGACAAGACAAAGAAAGCTGTGGTTTTTCTAAGTCCATTTGTGGCCTATAGAATGATTTCCAGTGGAGCTTGTCACCACTGTCCCAGAGGACAGAAATTGGTTTGCATCCTGCCAACACTCTACCTGTTCTCATCTCTCTTCCAAGGGGTGATCTCACAATAAGGGAAGCCTTGGATGTTCCAGCCAATGGGCTCTTGGCAGAGAGAGGTCCTCACAAGGTCTGGGAACCAGAACATATGGTTTCCAATCTAGGCCTTGCCTGCCATGGTTTCTGTTTGCTCTTCTGTACAAGACAATGCTTGAACTCTGACCCTGTGTCCTGTCACTCCCCTACTGTGGCTCCACACCAGATTTGGGAAGCTTTAGGAATTCCTGCCTGTGTGGTCTATAGTCCTCTCCCACCATGTTAGTTCTGCTTCTCCTTCCTTAATCCTCCTCAGGTTCCTGCATTTCTTGTGATAAGTATGAAACAGCACTACAGAGAGGATGCGGTGATCAGGGGCTCCTATTTGTCCCTTACTCTTCTCCTGACTAAATTTCCAGAGAGATTTCCCAGTAAAAATGCTCTTACTCTACTCTGAGAAGAGGTATAAAAGAGTTATAATTCTATTTCTTTTAGCTCCAAGTCCCCAGCCAGAGACAGAAATTTTGAAATTTGGCAAAAACACATCTGTGTTCGACCTGTCTTGCTCTCTTCTCTGGGCATGCTTCCTTCAACTGCCTCCTTACTCTGTTCCCAATAAAGACACCTTTGGTGTGGTGTCATCAAACATTTAGAATTTCCCTAAGCCTGGAGGGAAATGCTTCCAGCTTCCTTGAGGGAGCTCAAAGGGAGGAAGGAGGAAACAGGTTTCCCTTGGTATGTTTGTGCAGATACATGTAATTCCTTTGGTCTTCATTGCACAGCCCTGAAGCCAGGTCAGAGGTGCAAAACTATGGGCAAATCTAGTTTTTCCAGCCTTTTTTAGACATTTCCAATTCCTGACTAGAAGCAATCACCTCTAAGTTTTAAACTGAAGGCCACAAATGCAAATCCCATTTTTAGGAACCTTCCTGATTTCCCCAGCTTCTTTTCTCTTTGGAAACCATAACTTTTAATTGTCCAGAGTGATGAAAACAGTGGTCATGCCCTTGGATCGTTTGTACAAGATGGAACAATCTCTGGCTCTATTACCCTGGTTCTCCATGCGGATCACTGGAGGCAATGAATGGAGTGGTGCAGAAGGAGAGATGTCACTCCAACTTTGGGGTGGAAAGAGAAAGGAAGAAGGAAAAGGTGTGTGGGGGACAGTGGGGTAGGCAGACAGGAAAAAGGATCTCTTCCACCAGAGAGGGCTCAGGCCCAGGGGCCAGTGTAGCTGGCCACCCAGAGTCCCAGCCCCAGAATGACTGACCGCAGCACAGTGTCAAGCTTTCTTGCTATGTGAAAGGGCATTTGGGCCCTTAGGACAATGAATAAGTTGGTCCCAGTCACCAAAGCTCTCAAGTCTCTCAACAGGCTCAGGCCCCTGGCCCAAGTGACCACCAAGCTAGGGAAGAGGCATGGGGCAGTTCCAGGAAGTTGGGCTCAGAGGTTGGAGACAAGAGTGTTGGAGTCTGGGGTAGGGTCTATGACCTCCAAGATCAAGGCCCTGAACACACTGAAGTTGTTGTCCGTGGGTCTACCGCTAAGGCCCCCACTGGCCCCTGACGAGAAACAGTTCCTGGGCTTGGTGAGGGCTGTGAGCTGGGGCTGCTTTTTCCTGGAGTCATACTTCCTCGGGCCAACCTTGCTGCTCCTGCCCAGGGATGTGCCGGATAACTTCATAGATTGTGCCATGGACCTCCTGCCCAGGGCTCTGCCGGGAGCTGCAAACAGGCCTGCTGGCCATCTAGAAGATAGATCAAGAGCGGGCATGATTATGAAGTGCAGGTGTCCTCCAAGGAGAGGGGTGGAGGCCATAACCACACCAGGGTCTCCCTGTGCCAGGTTGGTCTGGCTCTTGTGCCCCTAACAAAGGCACTTGGGAGCCTTCTGGGGAACAGTTAGACCCAGCCTGACCCGAACTTGGGGAGCCCTGCCACCCACCTTGAGGCTGCCCTTGGCTTGGGGGGCCCAGCTCAAGTCTCTCTTCATTCCCAGGGAAGAGTAAAGGCAGGTATGATTCCACCCTCCCACCTTCCCTCTACTCTCCTTATTCCCTCTCTCTCCCCTGTCCAACGCACCCTGGGAGCAGTGGAAGGGTCTGGGAAGGCAACAAATTCATAGATCCCAAAGTCAGTCAGGGCATCTTCATGGCCTGAAAGAAAAGTCAGAGTATCCAAGATGATCCAACAAGCAGGGGCGAAGGACCTACATGGGCAGGATACCCCTGCCCTCAAGGAACTTCCACTCTACTGGGGGAAACCTATGTATGGGAAAGTGATTAAGGGGATGTGTGGGGCTGAGAGCCCTAACCATGAGGAATCAGGAAGTCAATCAATTGGGAAACACCTCCTATTTTGGGGGGGCAGCCCCTGCCTTTTGCTGGGAGGCCATGTGGAGTAGAGGTCAGTGTCCTGGTCTTAGAATCAGGACCTCGATTCAAATCCTACCCCTGATGCTGAGCAGTTGTGTGACCATAGAATGGAGATAATAATGATGGGAGAATCAGCTAAGAGAATGGTAGAAAGGTGGGCTCTCCTCTCCCTCAGGGAAAAGATGCAACCTGTACATTTATAGACACAGATATAAGAAATGCAAGGAGAATTTCGGAGGAGGCATTGGCAGCAGGGGGGTTGTGAGGGAGAAGCGTGAGCATGCCAGGCATGGGGGCCGGCCAATACAATGGCCTGGCAGGAGGAAACAGCACTTCACAGAAGAAGACTGATGAAGAAACAGCCTGAAAGGGTGAGCCTGGGCCTGGGGCACAGGGGTGGATGGAGGCCTGAATGGGACTGGAAGGACTTTCAGCAGAAAGTGGCATCTGAGCTGAGAGAATGAGTGTAGGCAAAGGTGCAGAGGTGGGACCCAGAGAGAATAAAAAGAAATCATGGGAAAATCTGGAACCCTTGCTTGGAGGCTGAGAGGAGGGGTTCAAAAAGGCCCAGGGCACTTGTGACTTATCCTTGCCCAGGGCCAACCTTGAAAATTTTGTGGGCCACAGGCCAACCAAGATTTGGTAGGCTAGACTGGGCTAGATGGAATGTGAGCCCCCAGGGGCTCTGGGCAGAACAAGAAAGGAGAGGAGAGCCTACAAGCTAGGAGGAGAGTTAGGAGGATGTGGAGAGGATGCTGCCCCCTGGAAGATGGGGGTGGCCTTTGGAGAAAGGGGAAGCAGGTCTAAGGTATAAATGGGCTCCTCAGGAACCATTCAGAAGGTAAGAGACAATGGAGCTGGAGAGAGGTCAGCATTGGAAGGTGACATGATGTGGTCACCAAGAGGGCTCAGGGCAGATGGCTGGGGAAAGGAGGATGACTCCCAGTGGAGATGACAAGTATGGACAGACAGGTGTGGGGGAACCAGGCCAGAGCAGAACCAGAAGTGGGTCAGAAGCCATAGGAGGAGAGAATGCAGGCCCTAGGGCTCCCTGTGCTAGGAGAGGGGCCAGGGGTGGTCAAGACAACAGGGTGATGTCAAGAAGGCTGAGACCGGGGCAGGTAAGGGGAGAAGGGGGAACCTCCTGGAAGCAAGGGTGGGGGGCCCACCAAGGACAGAATGGGCCAAACCAGGAATTAGGGAGGGAAGGGCCAGAGAATCCTCAGTGAGGGAGAAGATGGAGGGCTGTTCGTCTTGAGGTGGATCAGTGGAGATTTAAACTGTCTTAGGAAGACTCTGCAGATCCCCTGGCCGGAGAAGACCCCAGACTCAGAGGGCCTTTCTCAGCCAAACTGCCAAGCATTCCAACATCACCAGAGAGTGCTACTAGGAAGGGCTGGCCATGTTGTTAGAATGCCACCCTTGCCAAGAAGACTATTTGTGAAGAACTCAAACAAGGCAGATACTCACAAGGGGGTCAGAAGAAGGGATGAAGGATGAAAGACAGCTTGGATCTGAGCTGGGCAACCCCAGGGTCCTCTCTTGGGGCAGGCTGAGGGTGGGCTAGAACAGGCAAGGGGCTGGGGTCTGCAGGGAGGACCAAGAATAAGCTGAAAGGCTGGGTGGCAGAGAGAGAGAGAGAGAGAGAGAGAGAGAGAGAGAGAGAGAGAGAGAGAGAGAACCAGAGAGGGGCAATTAAGAACCCTTTCTGCATGTGGCAATGGGGGAAGGTGACCTGAAGGTCTGACCATCCCAAGGGGTGCCTGGGGCTGCATAGAGACAAGTTGTGTTCAGGCAGCTATCGACCCTTGATGACTGTCTACTACTATGAAGGCAGAGGTTGAGGGCCTGATCCCTTGGAGAAGAGGGGGAAAGGATGGTATCTGGGAGAGGTGCTGAGCCAGAGGAAGGAGGGCTTCTACTCCTTGTGGACATCCAAGATGACTCTCCCACTAGACTGCAAGTTTCCTGAAGGGAGGGATTGCTTCATTTTTGTCTTTGTATGCCTCATGGGCACTTAATCCATAGTCATCAAATTGGATTGAACTGAATCTGGAGCTGTCCCCCCATCGCTACTGTGCCCTCTCATTTACACACTGTGCCCTCTCATTTATACACAGGCCCTGCTCAGATGCAAAGCCCCTCAGATCTGGGAGTCCATCAGGGTGGGTGTTGGGGTACCCTCTCAGACCCTCCCCCATGTAACCAAGACCAGCAAGACTCCAGAAAAGGCTCCTTGTTCTGAGTAGAGATGACCACTACCCTTTATCTTGATCCTCCTGGAAGACTGGGGGGCCCCCAAACCCTCCCAAGACCCCAAGTCACAGTCAAAGATAGTATCATGGAATGGCAGAGAGCCTCCTCAAGGGCTGATGAGAGAGAGAAGTGCCAGTGGCCCTTATTACCCATTCCCTGGAGGCCAGGGTATCTGTTGGTGCCTGTGAGGACCTGAGCTTCTTGGGGGCCCAGAACACCCCCAATCTTTTATTTTTGACTTTGGTGGGGGTTAAGTGACTTGCCCATGGTCATATGGCTAGGTAATTAATAAGTGTCTGAGGTCAAATTTGAACTCAGGTCCTCCCAACTCCAGGGCTGGTGCTCTATCCATTATGCCACCTTGCTGCCCCAGGCACCTCCCAATCTTCAATAGCATCTCCCAAGTTACTCACCTGAAAACGTTCGAGCTTTGCCATATTCAGATTCTGGCCTGAAGGAAACAAACAGACACGTGGGTGATTTTGTGAACTGGAAAATACCCAGATGGCTCTCTCAGGACAGACTCACCTGGCCGAGTTCTTACCTGCCAGTTAGCTTCTGGCGAATGGCTGCAAAGGGGGAGAGAGAGAGAGAGAGAGAGAGAGAGAGAGAGAAGAGCACACTGAGTCCCGTTAGATACTAGGAACCAGGCCCAGAATCCCTCCGACCAAACCACCACCTACTTTTATAGGGTTGGCACTTCTTCCACAAGAAGAGGCTGCTCATGGCTACAATCAGGAACACAGAGATGCCCGTGATGATGGCCAGGGACGACTTTGCCTTACTGGTGACATTCTCTAGTCCTGGGGAGACAGTGAGCACAGAGGGATGCTGAATCCAGCCCAGGGCAGCCATGACGATGTGGGACTTAGAAGGGAGACACACCTGTAGAGACCCTGCCAGGCGAAGTGGAGGCCTTCTCTCCATGTCTCCACCAAGACAACTCTGGCTTTGAAGGCAGGCCTCTGGCCCCACTTCCCTGCTTTTTAGTTCCAGGCCAACTCCTGAGCCAGCTTCTGGGCCTGCTGCAGCACAGTCCAAGAGACAAATATAAATGGACAAGCACTACGGGCTCTCCTCCAGCTCTCATTGCATAGACAATGGGCCATCTTCATCCACTTGTTTTTTCTCTCTCTTTTTTCCTTTTTTTTTTGCAAGGCAAATGGGGTTAAGTGGCTTGCCCAAGGCCACACAGCTAGGTAATTATTGTCTGAGGTTGGATTTAAACTCAGGTACTGCTGATTCCAGGGCCGGTGTTCTATCCACTGCACCACCTAGCTGCCCCACACTTGGTTTTTCTCATGTGCATGGTGAGGCACCACTGAGTTGAAGCACCACTGATTTAGAGTCTCTGCAATGAAGCAGGGTAGACTATAACTGACAACACCTAATCAGCAAATTGAAGTATCTGCCATCTGTGGCAGAGAGTACCACCCCTTTTTGGTGTCCTAGAGACCTTGCTTGGGCTGGCAGTCTGGTGACACCTAGGGACTACTCTATTTTTAAGGAACCAAATGACCTGCCAAACTGCAGGTAGAGGTTAGGAACAATAAAGATGTCATTGCTTTCCCATCCAGGCTCACACACCTGCTGAACTCCCTCCATGGCGACCTCTCAGACCGCCCTTTTCCCTGTGGATTCTGCCACAATTCCTCTGTGTCAGGGGCTAATGCTTCTATCAATAGGCAGGGACTGGCAAACCAAACAATGCTAGTGCTTGCATTCCTCAGGCCCCCTTGGGATGATTTCACCATGGGCATAGGCTCTGCTCTGTGGCCCTAGGGAAAGTCAACATCTAGCATGTTTCAGTCCAGTGTATGACTGGCCAGATGGATGTGCTAGAAGATCACTGCCAAAAACTGGTTGGGTCCTTCTCATGCTTTCCAGTTGAGTGAAGTAGGAAGGTAAGGGTATCTGGAGTGCCTTCTGGATAGATGTTGAGGACAGAAATTGTATATAGGAGAGAAAATAATTCTATGGTTAAGGACATAAGGACGTAAGGACCAATATTTGATAACAATAAGGTCTGAGATTGCTTCCAAACCTCTAGGATCCTTCCCTCTTCTTGAGAATGGATCTCTCAATACCCTTAAAATAATGTTACCTTCTCTAGGAGGCCTAGTGGATAGAGCACTGGGCTTGGAGTTTAGGGAGACCTGAGTTCAAATCTGACCTTAGATACTTACTAGGTTTGTGACTCTGGGCAAAGGTGTCTAGGACACCGCTGTCTACCTCACTTTTCTCATCTATAAAATGGGAGAAATAGCACCTAACAGGATGGTCATGAGGATTACCTACTCACCGAAAACCTTCCACAAACTCACAGCTAAACCCACATAGGACTTTCCCAGGACTCTATACATTTCACTGGCCTGAATCTTTCCTGGAGTTGTATAGGGGCATGCCTCTCACCAGAGAAAGAATCAGATTCTTTCTCTCCATCTTTCTTCCTCTCTCTCTCTCTCTCTCTCTCTCTCTCTCTCTCTCTCTCCCTCTCCCTCTCCCTCTCCCTCTCTCTCCCTCCCTCCCTCCCTCCCTCCCTCTCCCTCCTCTCTTCTTTCCTTTTTTCTTCTCTTCTCATCTCCCCCTCTCTTCCCCTCCCTTCCCCTCTCTGCTCATCTCTTCTAATCTCCCCTCTTCTCTTCTACTTTCTTCCACTTTCTTCTTCTCCACAGACCCTGGGTGAAAGGGACCTCAGAGGCCATCAAATCTAACCAGCTCATTTGGTAGAAGAGAAAACTGTGTGGGAAGCTAGGAAGTTGTTCAAGATCACACAGCTCCACCCCACCCCCAGGTCTTCCAGAGTCTGAGGTGTACAGGTCAGGGTAGACAGTTCAAGTAAACATCTTGTCTTCTTGCTGCCACAGCCTCTGGCTATATCCCCATTCATCCACAGTTGCCTCTGTCAGTGCAGCTGCCATAGAAACCTCAGCAGGTTTTCTGGAAGGTGGACAGAACTGTGCTGGCCAGGAGTCTTCTTTTTTTACTGGGGAAAGTCTGTCCTGGGGGCCTGGGCCTTGTCCCTTAGGCTCCAAAGGTTTTCCTTTTCCTTCTTTGGTTTCTCTTGCCTTCTCCCTAAGTGTTACTCCTTTCCTAGCCTGGATTTTGGTGGATTTGGGGAGACCAAGTGAGCCCCAGCTCTGACAGCACCAGCCAGGCCTATATTGCATTTGGGGTCAGCATTGTCCTGAGGTACCTTGAACTGGGACCCCATGAAGACCCTTTAGGCAAGAAAAGAACATCAAAATGCTTTGTGGGACTTGGTGGGGGCATGGAGGCTCTTGAGACCCCATGAAGCTCCTTCTCACTGCCTTGTTTTGCCCTGTAGTAATCTTCCCCAATTGTTTTTGACTTCCTGGTGACTAGCTTCTACTTGGGTGCATTGGGATGGTTCTGGGGTAGACCAAGTATGTTCCAGACTTGCTAGAAGCCATGGATGCTGCAGTGTTGACCCTCCTGTTTGGAAGAGGTCTTGGGAGTGAGTCTGTTCTGAGGGCAGCCCTGCTGTCGCCCCAGGGACTTTAGAATAAGTGGCACCCTTCCCTGCTCACTCAACTGGAAAGTCCCCAGTGCAAATAAATACTCTTTGTGCCTGACCTTAGTTAAACAAATAAAATTAAATCATCCATTCAAATATGGGCAAGAGGAGCTAAGGAGCTCTGCAGCTACAGAAACCATATGGTGTGGTTGATTGTTCTGAGCTATGGCCAGTTAGTCAGTCAACAAGCCTTTATGACTCCATGGCCAGTCAGAAGAAGCAGCATATTCCCAGCTGCAGGGTGGACCCAAGGGCGCCATAGGTAGCTCCTCCCAGATACCGTGGCCCAAGAAACCTCTCCAAAGAGGGTCTCCTAGAAGTGCTCCAATAACTGGAGAGATTTGAGAATGGCAGAACCAGAGCAGGAACAAATGACTATTTCAAAGGCTTAGACTAGCTAAAGTCTGGGGTTGGCCAAGGTGCATAACAGGGAAGAAGAATTCATAAAATTAATGGCAATGCCTCAACCCGTTAAAGTCAGAGAAGACACTGAAACAGGGGGCAGCACTGACAAATCAATCTCTGAAGAATCCAAAGGGTGGGAGATCCTGAGGATGGGAAAGGGGCAAGAACAACTCTGGACCTAGCAACTATGTGGAAGGCAGTTTGCTTGGAGGAGGGAAGGCATCCTTAAGGGAGATGCAAGGGTGGCCCAGGGACCACAGGGGAGGCCTCCTGACCCCAGGAAGGTCCTCTTCAGACTCACCCAAAGGAACAGGAAGATGGGGGACGTTACAGGTCCATGGAAAGTAAGCCATGAGGAAGGCCTGCCCTTTTGAGATGCTCAGAAATACTAACCTGAAAGACTGACCAAAGTCACAGGGACATACCAAACTGACCTGGACTAGGTGAGGGTGATGATCAGAAGGGAAAAGGGTCTGGGGAGTTTGGTTAATGGAACTAGTCCTGGCGGCTGTTTTAGACCTACTGGAGGGGAGGAGGAGTCCTTGGAGGAAGACTTCCAGGACCATTCTCCTCCTGGATGAGGGGACATGGAACCATGGAACCATGCTCCAGCTAGTTGAGTTTTGAGATTGTCTGGGAATGCTATGTGTTAAACAGAGTGGTTCTGTCCATCTTTCTAATTCATGGGTCTTTGTCTTTTCTTTTTACACAGGAGGCTCAGATTAGACTAATTGAAATCAGTTAATTAATGAGAGGCAGTTGTTGTGGGGGGGGGGGGGTTCCAAAGTGTACAGAGCACCAGCCCAGGAGTCAGAAAGACCTGAATTCAAATCCTTCCTCAACCACCAATGAGCTGGGTGACCCCCAGGCAAGTCCCTTTACCTTTGTCTGCCTCAGTTTCCTCTACTGTCAAATGGGAAACATAAGACCATCTACATCCCAGAATTGCTATAAAAATCAAAATAATATGATACACAGTAGAGCCTTAGGAAATGTTTAGGAAAATCCTTTTCAAATGATGTTTCTGGCAGGTTTGACCCAAATGTCTGGCACATAGTAGGTCTGTCCGTGCTCATTCCCTTCCTTGCCCTCCTCACAAGTAGCTCTTAAACAATGAAGCCCCCTCCCAGGAAGGACCATCTTGAGGGTCTGTGAAATGGCTCCAGGAGCCTCTGAGCCTCTGCTCCTGGGGCCTCCCTGATACCTACCTGCTGTCCTTGTTTACCATCATCACAGATGGCTGATGGGGGCAAACAGGATTGGTGGATTTTGCCAAAAGGTGACTGTCTGGCATGAAGGCTGCAGTCATTTGGGTCCTTGGAAATAGGATCTTGATCAAATACTGGGAGCCTTTGGCTAAACATTCATGGAGAAGGGGCAGGTGAGGGAAGGGAGGCTCAACCTAGATTCTGGTCATTTTTCATTCAAGGGAAATAAAATCAGGCTAGAATTGACATTTAGATTAGTTTACTAGTCATGAAGAAAAATACTCTAAGTCCATTAAACACAGAAAACAGAAGGGGGGGAAATAGCTGGGGTGGGGGGGAAACACCTGGGAGAAAACCTCAGGGCTTGGTGTGGGTCCCTACTACACCTCTCTGTCCTAATGCTGCAACTGGGCCCCCTGGGCTAGGGACACTCAGAGAGGAGTGGCAAGCTCTGCCTCCAACTCCTCTGTTCTGGGGCAGGGGGAGAGAGTGACGGCACAATCATCACTCTTCCTTTTTAGGGTACACTTCTTACTCTCCGTCCCCCCCCCCACCCCTCTCCAGCCCTGGACTATGTCAGACAGTGAAAATCCCACTCCCACCCCATGGTCCCTCCTCCCTGGATGATGTTTTGAGTCCAGTTCTGGGAGGTCCATTTAGGAAGGACATTGATAAGCTGGAGAGCATGGAAGGAGAGCAGCCACAAAGGTGAAAGCCCCCAAAAGTGTGAAGGCTGGGCCTGGAGAAGAGAAGCCTTGGGAAGCCCATGAATACTATTTGAAAGGGGCAGCTAGTTGGCCCAGTAGATAGAGGACAGTCCTGGAGTCAGGAGGACCTGAGTTCAAATCTTATCTCAGACACTTGATACTTACTAGCTATGTGGAACCTGGGAAAGTCATTTAACCCCATTTCCTTGCCAAAATAAAAAGGCTATTACCTTGAGGGCAGATTAAACCTATCTGGTTTGACCCCAGAGAGCAGAATCAGGAGCAATGGGTAGAAGCTTCAACAATACCAATTTAAGTGTGGTCGAATAGCTTCAAACAAACATAAAACAGCTAGTCATTTCCAACACTTCTTTCAACTTTAGGGTTTTCTTGGCAAAGGTACTGGAGGGGTTTTGTCATTTCCTTCTCCAGTTCATTTGACAGGAGAGGTACCTGAGGGCAGACAGGGTTAAGTGACTTGTCCAGAATCACTAGGAAGTATCTGAGACTGGATTTGAAGTCAGGAAACATGCCCAGCACTCTTTGTTCTATGGGGACCCCTTGCCATCCTTCCTAATGGACTGGTTGATGACAGGAGCAAGGGGGGAGATTGTAGATGCAGGATAAGGTTGGATATCAAGATGAACTTTCTGATCATTCAAGTGCTCTATAGGACAGTGGCTATCTCTGGAGGGAAGAGATTTCCCCTTTCCTGTAGGTCTCCACACAGCACTTTGAGGATACAGGAGAGAGAGAGAGAGAGAGAGAGAGAGAGAGAGAGAGAGAGAGAGAGAGATGGACTGGACTAGACAGTCTCTGAGCTCCCCTTTTCACTCCAGGTTGACAAAAGATCATTTGACAGTTTTCTCAACATCATGTCTCTGTGCATATTTAGAAAAGCTGAATCAGAACAGGCCATGCCAGACTAGCCATGCTTCTTTTGGAAATGCCATACATATACCCAGCATGTCTTTCAGGGGAAGCTGGGTCTGCTCTACAGGACAGCATGCCAGGGCTCCAGCACCCTAAGATTTTAGCAAAGGCTCTGGTGATGAGTCTCGAGGAGAAGATGGAGAGATATGGAAGAGAAGAAGGGGCAGGTAGAGAGATCTGGCGATTGTTTACATGTCACTCTGCCATGGAACTCACTGGAACCAACCTGCTACAGGATCACAAGGAGTCCCCAGTATGGGAACTGCCTCCTCCCCACTCCAGGAGGACTGCAGCCTGTCTTCGAGTTACCAGGCAAATCTTGGGGTGTTACTCCAAGCTCTGGACCTTGCCTGGGCTCCCCCCTGTTCAGTATCAGAGTGGAATCTAAGCTCAGGCCTCCCTGCCTGGACCATCACTTCCTAGCCCAGACATAGGGAAGTGGAAATGGTCTGAGACTGACCAACCAGGAGCACACTACCACCCTAGCATGCTGTCCAGAGCCAAGGGAAAGGACGAGAGCTTCCATTAAGGGGTGCTGTCCCAGAATGGAGAAGATCAGAGTGCTAATCCAGACTCCTCCACTTCCTAAAACCCTCAGGATGGAGCCTGAGGTCAGAGTGGCACTCTTACCTAGTGACGTGATGATCACTGTGAAGCGCGCCTCCCCTCGTCGTCCTGTGATGTTGTTATAGGCACAGCACATGTAATCCGTGCTCTGGCCAAGGCTGTCTGAAGTCACCTGCAGGTGGGGACCATGCTCGATCACCTGGGTGGAATTGTCACCCTGCTGAATCCACGAGTAAATGTTGGGGGGGTTAGAGTCTGCAGAGCAGTCAAACCGGACAGCCTCCCCAAGGTCAATGGTGAAGACCTGGCCCACTCTCAGGCCCCTGTCTGAATTGACTGTCAGTGCATAAGGTCCATCTGCATTGGAGGAAGAACAGAAAAGAGGCAGTGTCTCAGCTGTGTCAAGTCTGGTAGCTGCTGAGCAGCAGCATCTGGGGTCCCTCCAGCAGAAGGGCCCATTAAACCACCCCATGGTCTGAAGGAGGTGCCCCTTCATGCCTGTCCTGTTGGGGAAGATGAAACTGACTTCCCTGAAAGAAGTTCATCTTCAGACAAATATCCCCAGGATTTGTTCATTATTATCATCTTTGTGAAGAAAACTACTGGTAGCTAGCATTTATATGAGACCTACTACATACCAGACTAAGCATTGTACAGATTGCCTCTCATTAGATCTTCTGAAAACCTGGGGTGAGGAAGGGGACTGTCTCCATTTTAGAGTTGAAGAAACAGAGCCAGACAGGTGAAGTGACTTCCACCCAGCTAGAGAGCATCTGACACCAGATGTGAATTTCAGGTCTTCCTGACTCCGGGCCAGAGCTCTACCCACTGCACCCCCTCACAGTTGCACAAAGAATTTCCCCACTTTCTCCCAAAGTGGCAATTGCAGCAGAATAGGCTTCTCCCTAGACTGCTCATGAAAGAGAACTGGATTTCAGCTACAAAAATGGGTCCCCATGTGCTTCTAGAGCTTAGGGTGAGCAAGGGGACACTGCTAGCACATAGCTGAGTGACTTTGGCAAGGGCCCCTCCCTCTGGTGCTTCACTTTACTCATTGGTAAAGTGAGCAGCCAAGGGAACTCTGCCATGCTCTGGCTGCCCATTGTCCCTGTACCAGGGTGGTCTGTGAAGGAATCAGGGGCAGATCCATCTCAAAAGAATTGATGCCACTCTGTGGACCTAGCCAGGGGGGTCTCATTCAAACCATCCCCAGTGCAGAGCACAAGTTCTCTCAGTCACAGCTCCCCACCCACCCAGGGAAAGAGGAGAGGAGGCTTCGAGAAACCAGCCAGAACCACTGGAAGAACTCAAGGAAAGTCTCTGAGGCCCTCATTGAGCATCCATTGAATGGGTCTCTAACAGCACTCCTGCTCACCCCTCAGAGTGACCCATCATCTCTATTGGCTGAATGCCCCAGGGGAGAAGAGGCAGGGGTTCTCATTGGACCAGCCTCCTGAGACCCACCTGTCCTTTTCTGCCCTGAGAACATTCAAAAAATGAGCCGCTATCCATTCCAGATAAAGGCTGGCCCCCTTTTAACATCTGGATCAGTACAGATCCCAGTGGTAGCAATCTGCCTGGGGCTCCCTGAGCATGACTCTGACAGAGCAAAAAGGTTCAGGTTTGGCAAGGGCAAACTGGCTGCTCACCCCAGCAAGGAGAGGAGGAAGAGGAGGAGGCCTTGCCTTATGCCCATCCCTAGCATATTAGGCATTAGCCAATGTCCAGTGAGACCCTGAGGCTAAGAGCTGGAATTTCAGGAGAAGAGAAGAAAAGAGAAGAGAGGTGAAGGAAAGAGAGGGAGGAGGAGGAGGAAAGAGAGGAGAAGAGAAGAGAGGAGAGGAGAGGAGGGGAGGGAGGGGAGGGGTGAGGAGAAAGAGAAGAGAAAAGAAGGAAAGAGTAGGAAGAGAAAAGAAAGAAGAGGGGAGGAAAAGGAAGGGAAGAGGAGAGGAGAAAAAGAAAAAAAGAGAAGAGAAAGAAGAGAGAAGAGGGCAGGAGAAGGGAGGGGAGAGGAGAAGAGAGAAGACAGGACAAGACAAGACAAGTCAAGGCAAGACAGGAGAGAAGAAGACAAGAGAGAGGACATGGGACACAGTTGATCACCTTCTTCTCATGGATATTCTCTCCTATGTGGGTGTCCATGACACCCTGCTCTCTCCCTCTCTCCTCTTTCTGTCTGTCTCTCTCCCTGCTCCCCCCACCCCCAGTCTGGCTGCTCTTTCATAGTCTCCTCGGATGGCTTATTACTATTATATTTTCCACCAAGATTCTGTTCCCCATCGGAGACATATGACCAAAGTTACATTGGGTTTTCTTCTAGAGAATATTGTTCAATATTTGCTGGGGACCTAGGAGATGTTTTGTGGGAAGTGTATGTCTGCATAGGTCTGATTGGACTGCTTGAATGGATGGGTCCTGGGACAGAAAGGTGGTGGCCTCCTGCAGGCGAACCATGGGGAAGGTGGCCGGTTCCCTTCTGACTTCTTTATTGAGGGCAACCTTGAGGCTGGATCAGAGAATTCTCAGAGGGATGATAGAGACAGAAATCTGGCCCTTCTGATTGGTAGTTTTATGTGCTCAGCCATTTGTTGCAGCAGGAATCTCAGGAGTCATTGAGGGGATTCGATCAATCCGGCAAGTTCTCTAATCTCTTTTATGAGAGGACAGGATGTGAAAAGTGCACCTCCCAGAAAAGTTGGAATGTGCTTTGCCACCTTGTGAGAGGACATAGGGAAGGCTCCTCTGGCTCTGGGACTGAGAATTGGGTCAATGACTCCTTCCTCAGAGACTATAAAGGTAAGAAAATTGTGCTTCTTTCTTGTTTTCCCCACTGGACTTCCAGACAGAGCGCAATAGCAGAGGCTCATTCTAGGATGGGAGGTGGGTAGAATTTCTCCCCTTCCCTAGCAGTTCTCAGCAGGAGCACACAACAGTGTGTGCTTATATGACCTTGGGTGGTAGTGGTGGGGAGATACTTCCTGAATCCCAGTTTGGGAATTTTGAACTTTCTAGGTAGGATTATTTGTAATCTCACCTTCTAGACTGAGCAGCAAGGAAGCCCAAGCTCTGGGTCTGCTTTGTAGGTGACTGCCAAATTCAGGAATTCCTGAGTCTGACTGATGGGTTGACTAGCTCTGTGGAACTGCTCTTTTATCCTCTTTTTCCCATTTGTTGGAAAGAATGGCTTTTGGGGTACAGGAAGGGAAATGAAAGGTCATTTCCATCAAAGAGGTCAACAAACATTAAAAATAAGTGTTGAGTTCCAGCCTCTGAGATTCCTCAACAGTGTGCTTGTTGGGAAGGAGAGATGGGACTCCAGAGCAGAGCATGGCAGCTAATGAACCATATACTTCTGGGGCACTAGGAACCTGACTGGAAGGGGAGGCCTTGTTCAGCAGTTCAAGAACATTTATCTTTTGGTGGAAGGTGATGAACTCTTTGAGGGCTTTATGTTTCCATATTTTTTTTGTGAGCCTCTGCTGAAGGCCTAGCATCCTTTGCATTTTCTCATTTTCTACAGGGTGAAATGAAGGCATTGCATACCCACTGCTCATATTAATTGCCTGGGTAGGAGTTGGGGACCCTGATTCCCACATTGGGGTATGAAATTGAACTAAGCTTAGTTTTGGAGACTTTTCAGGAATAACATTCCAGGAGCAAGATAGGGAGCAAAAAGAAGTGCATCCTCTTCACTCAGGTCCTCAAGAGGAAAGCCAATCCAGGGGAGTCAGTGGAGTGTCTTGGAGTAATAGATTTAAAGATGAATAGTCCTAACAACAAATTAATATTTGTATATTATAGAGTAAAAGTCAGAAGTTTTTCCTCCTCCCTTTTGGCATTTGTCTTCTTCTTCAGACACCTGGAGAACTGGTTCCTTATTATCAACACAATTACACTGCCCCCTGCTCATAGCTTCTCTGGGTCCATATGACCAGCTTATTTTTCCATATTCATCATCTTTTGCAGCAATCCTACTGCTCCTAGAAGTATGTCTGATGTTGTGACATTAGAGTCACAGGGTTTGTATGAGGGATAAGAAAACAAGTTTTTTTCTTCTTCCTCTCAAGTTAACAGATCTCTATTCCAGACTCTGGGTGTCAGAGGGGTCTCTTGCCCAGCTGTCTTTACTCTGTTTACCTCCATGCCTCCTCACTGTTTTAGGAGGTACATGCCCACAATCCAACCCATCCCAAATCTGGAAGAGGGTTTTCAGAGCCTTCGTCTCCTCTACTCTGGAGTGCCCATGTTGACTACATCTCTCCATATGGTAAAGTATGGCAAGAGCTTGCTGTCCAAAGGACAAACTCCAGTTCTGGACTGGGACTGGTGATTTCCCCCAGGGGAACTTCTATCAATGCTTGCTCCATGGCCTCTATCTTCCAGACAAGCTTTGAATGCTCCTGTCAGAGGGGCTACTTGCATGGTCCATCCTGAGGGTCTTCTGCTCCTTCCTAACCTGAAAGAGAATTCTTGGGAAGCTGAGCTCCTAGCCATGCTCACTCTGTAGATCCTGGCCACCTGGTTTCTCTCATTCCCCTTCTTGAAGGCTTCAATTTGCCATTTGTGGGAAGGGGCCTGGTGAGAACAAGGGAAGGCTGAGCCCAGCCTGATATTTCTGAGGCATAATGAGCAGTGTCCCCTGTTCTGAAAGTGGGTTTGGATCACCCAGGATCCCTGCCCACAGGCTTCAGGGTTTCCATAGGGCAGATGTCACTCCCTAATTCAGAGTGATTAAGACACTCCATGCCTACCATCTGCTCCCAGTATGGGGGTGGTGGCCATGCCCACACAGCCACCAGTGGTTAATGGGAACAGATGATTCACAACCTGGAGTCAATGAGGAAGCAGATGCTTCTCCCTGGACAAAAGACTCATTTTTCTGGGAGCACTTCTCAGCAGGCCCAGGCTCCCCAGAGGGTCTGTTCTCTCTTCCTCTGAGGAACTTTCATAATTATAAGTCACTTCCTCTGGGAACAGTGGGACTGAGGCCAAGTGCCCACTTGTGACTATGAGAATAAGCACATATGGGGCCATACTTTAGTCCTCTGATTTTGCAGAGGGAGCCTGGGATGGGAGCTGGGGCTGAGGGCAGTCAGTCCTCAGTGATCTTGCCAGGTGTTCCTGGACTAGCAACCTCTGACAGACACAGTGTACTAGAGAGAAGTGCTGAGGAAGTCCAGCCTCCAGAGAGCTAGTTCCAGGGAGCCTCAGGTCCTCCTGCAGCCCAGCCAGATATCACCCCCCCCCAACCCCGGGGACTGAAGCTGCTTGGTTTCAACCATACCTGCTCCTGTGAGACACATCTATGAGGTACCAAAACACTGGCCAGCTGTATGGCCCTGGGTGACTTCCTTTTTCTGAGCCCTGACTTCCCCCTTTATAAAGGGAGCACAGTGGAGATATGAATTCTCAAATCCCCATCATTATCATCATCACCTCCATCACCTTCATCACCATCACTATCATTATCATCAACTAATATTTTCATAACAAAGTCTCATGCCCCTAGGAGATCTAGCCAGAAGTTGAACCATCTTTTCACCAGTTGGCCTGAGCCCAAGGTGGACCTCTGGTGACATGGGGGACAAGAGGGACCAGCCCCACAGTCACTACTGAATTCTGAGTGTGGAGTGTGGCTGATATGGATGGCTGGGCAGGTCCATGGGGCTTTTCCCTCAACCCTGAGGTTCTAGTCCTTCCTCTTTCCTCCCCTGCCCATCTAAGTGCTGCCTCCTCTGGGAAACCTGTCCTGAGCCCAGGCCAGGCACATTCATTCCCCCTTTCCTTATGCACTTGATCCAAGAGCTTATGATGTACTTTCTGCCACAGAAGCCATGAGAACAAAGACTTGGTGGTCTCTTGTAGCTCACATTTTGTGCCTCACATTTTACTTGGTCTTGAATACTCTTTCTAGTCCCTTTTCTCCTCTGACCTGGCTTCATCACTTCACACATGGACAACTGCAATAACTCTTTGGGGGGGGGTGTCTTTCTGCCTCCAGTCTCTCCCCTCTCCAGTCCATCCTCCAGCCTTCAAAGTAATTGATCCATTTTCCAAAAGTGCATCCATCCCAGTATGATCTGCTGTGATTCCCTATGACTTCCAGGGTCAAAAATAAACCCTCTGATACATGAAGACCATTGCAGTCTGGCCCCATTTTACCATTCCCATCTCTCCCTGAATGGAGCATCCCCTCCTCTCCAGTTCCTTGACCTGAGACCTCTGTCCCTGTAATACTCCCTCCTTGCACCTGTGTCCAGGGCCCAATGTTTTGAGAAGTCAGGCTCCATCAGAAAGATGCAGACCAAAACCCTGTGGGAGACTTGGGTGGCAAAGAGGGAGGTCCACAGGTGCTCCTGGGGTCCTAACACGGGGCATCAAGGCCAGTCTCTTGGAGGAGACCTTTTCATGGAGGACCCTCTTGCTCAGGGGATCATGGGATCCTAATTCAAGAGAGACCATCAATTCCCACCCTCCCATTTTGGGGAAGAGCCTTGGGGCCCAGAGGTGGGAAGGAAGCCCAGGCCTGACCTGCCTCTCCAGGTACAGAGAGGAAGAGTACTTACAGTAAATTGTGGGCACCAGGGCCTCACTTTGCATCTCACTGATAGCATTTCTGGCCAGGCAGCGGAATTCCCCAATGTCTGCTTTCATCACAGGGTCGATGTGGAGGACACTGTGGTCGAGGGAGAAGCTGTGGGTGGCGCTGATGTGCACTGGTCTCTTGTCTTTCAGCCACTGGTATGTGATCCGTGTGCCCATGGACACCACACATGTCAATGTCAAGTTGCCCACATTTTCCACAGCCCCAGAGGACGGCTGAGTGTGCACAGTGGGTTTTGTCACAGGATCTGCAAGATCAAGAGAATGAGTGAGTTCTCCCTGAAAACAGATGAGGGTCCCCTGGTGAAACTTGGGGAATCAACTTTTGGATCACCCTGGCCACACATGGTTTCTGACCAGCTCTGTTGCCCTGGCCAAGTCCTAGAATCCTAGCCACTGATGCCTCTCAGATGTGGCCTCAAAGACTTGCTGGTGGCATGATCCTGGGCAAGTCACTGCATATCTTTGCCTTGGTTTCCTCATTTATAAAATGAAGATAATAGCACCTACCTACCAGGATGGCTTTGGGGATAAAATGAGGTTCAACACAGTATCTGACCTCTAATAGAAGCTCCCTTTATGTTCCTTGACAAGAACCAGGATGCTGGGGCATGGGGCAGAGGGCTGGGCTTGGGTCTCTCAGGAGGGAAGGTCTCTGGGAGCTGAGCAGAGCTTATGTTTCCTGGGGGAACCATGAGCTCACTCAGTTACCAGTTTGGGACTCGGGGTCAGTGTGACTGAATGGTGCTCACCATCCACAGTGACGAGAATCTCCTGGTGGACAGATACAGTCCCATTTCCTTGCATGTTCACATTGACTTTGACAATGTAAGTGCCTTCATCACTGAAATGGAGAGGCTCGATCCGCAGGGATGCATTGGGTGGCACCATTGTGAACTTGTGCCTGTACTCCAGATCAGGCACCACAGACCTATTCACTGAACCCAGAAGGTATTTGGGGGTTGCCTGGGGCCTCTGAAACAGCCAGATGATCTGGACATCAGAGGCTGGGGTCTGGAAGCTGTAAACCACTGGAAGGTTGAGCGCTTGACCCCGGATGCCATGAACTGTGGCTGAGGGCACAGTCACCGTCAGGGCAGAACAGGTACCTGGGGAGGAAAGGAAGACAATGAAGAGGACAAGTACCAGGCATTCCTGGGCAGAGTCAGAGTCACCCTCCAGGCAGGGACCCTCAGGAGGGCTGATCCATCACAATGGCTAGCACCAGCTTCCTCAAAATGCAGAGATATTAGTGGGTAGAGTGCCAGATTCCATGCCAGCAGGGTCAGAAGAGAGTAGGGGCTTCCAGCCTGTTGAATGACCAGCCAGGGCCATGAGGAGGAATCCATCTGTTTGTTGGAGGGGCAAAGTGAATGGAATTCTCAGTAGTCACCAATGCCCACATTGGACTAGCTTCTTCTTAGCTCTGGGACTATCTTCTGACATCTTTCTCTTTTCCTGGACTCTGGGATCCACCCTCCTTCTGCTATTTTTTTTAGGTTTTTGCAAGGCAAATGGGGTTAAGTGGCTTGCCCAAGGCCACACAGCTAGGTAATTAAGTATCTGAGACTGGATTTGACCCCAGGTACTCCTGACTCCAGGGCCAGTGCTTTATCCACTGTACCACCTAGCTACCCCTTGCTATTTTCTTCTAAACATGCATTTTTATTTGAGTGATCTTAAGTCAGTACCCAAGAAAAACTCCACCCCTCTCCTAAGTCCTGGCCCCTGGGGAAATGGAAAAACACCTTCTTAACCCTCAAAGGAAAAGGAACAATGTTAAGGGGCAGGATACAAAAATATCTCATTTTAAAATGACATCATTTATATGTAAACAACACCATTACCTCCCTTTCCCCTTTTTTGGATTTAGGTTCAATGGCTCCTTTTGGGTAGAGGAGGGCAGCCTTCTTGGAAGCAATAAACTCCCAATAACAAAACAGTATAGCACTTTTGGAATGATGAAAAAAGAAAACAAATGGACAAACCTTAAGAAATGCTGCAAACTCATCACCTTCCAGTTCCAATATTTCAACTCTGAGTCATGTCCCTCTCCCAATAAATGAATAAAATAAAGCCCTATCTGTCAGTCCTCTTTGGGTCTCTGGCAACTTTGGACAAAGATACAACCACAGCCCATCAGAGACCAATCAGATGGACAATGAGGAGTTAGATTCATTGACTAAGCCACTCTTCTGGAAGGTGAACATGGGCCAGGGAGACTCTGACCCAGACCCAGACAACTTGTGCTCTTGATTTGCATCATGGCATGGGTTGTAGACAATGGGGCACTGACCTTTGATGTCACCATTCTGTGTCCTCTCTCAGGAAGGACCTTCACAAGGTCCCCACCAGCCCATGGCCAGCCAGAGTGGGACAGAGGATGGCCTGAAGAAGAGCAAAGGATACATCTCTTCCTCTTCATTCTCCTCAGATAAAATCCCATCATTGACAGGGAGCCTTTCCAGATTCTTGGTCTCTCCCCCTTGAGAGCAGGGACTAGCTGGCCTTTCTTTAGACCTCCAGTGTTTAGCACATTTCTGGTACACAGTAAGCACTTAATAAATGCTGGCTAGGTGTCTGAGCACCTGATTACACAGGACACCCTGACTAGAGGGCAGGCAACTGTCAGGCTGCTCTCCTAATTTCCTCCTCATCCATTCTGCTGTCCAGTCAAGGTGTCTCTGAGAAGGACTCAAGAGAGTGGAAAGATCCTAAGATCCTGGCTTGGAGTCAGGAGAACTGGTGGGAGCCCCTGGGGAGAGCTGGGTGCAGGTGGACACCAAAGGGGAAGGAGCAGCCCCCACCCCACATACACTGGCCTCTCCTAGAACACCCCCCTCTGAAGGCCTTGGAGAAGCCCAGTGCTTAACTGGACCTCTGTCTTGCCCTGCCCTGTGTGTTACCAGTGATCTTTTTGGCCTTTCTGGATCTGAGAGCTGGCAGCCTCCTGAAATCTCCATCAGAGGGACAAGGGGGAGGAGGACAATGGGTCTACTGATGGTTGCACCCCCAAGCCCCATTGACTGAGCCTCTCACTGCTCACTGGGGGAGAAGACATCATGGTCTTTTGTGGGATTATTTTGTACCAATCATTTTTGCTTTACCATTGTGGTAAATACCCCTCACTAATAAACTTATAAGGGGCTACCCATGTACAGGCCCTGTGCCTAGTGCTGGGGATCCAAAAAGGGCACTTACCCTCTGGCAGAGACCCCCTAAGTCCAAATAAGCTATGGACAGGAAAACTAGGGAACACCTAACTCAGGGAAGACCCTAAATGGGAAGGGGTGGAGAAATAAGATTTCAGGTGGGACTTCAAGGAATCCAGGGAGGTCTGTAGTGGGAGCAGGCCTGGGATCAGTCAGAGAACAGAGCAGAGATGGAGGGACTTGTTCATGGAGGCTAGGGACCCTGGGACAAAGACTCCATGTTGGAGAGTGAAGGCTAAGAGGACTGGAGAGGAAGGAGGGAAATGGGGCCATCAGGAAGTCCCTGGCCTTTATGGAGTGTTCTGGCAGACTTCATGATTCTCACCTGATCATTTTGGGAGGAAGCAATCTGATCTCAACTGAGAGTAGAGAGGTATCCCTGATGTCTTGGGGGCACCCCTAAACTCTGTGCCCCTTTTCTAGCACCTAGGATTCCTCTGTGAGGAAGTTCCATGGACCACAGTGCTCACGGCTCTAAGACTTCTGAGCTAGAAATGGAAAATGGTCCTAGATGTTCTTAGAGGCAAGACTGAGAGATTCAGTCAGCAGCAGCCGCAGCAGTAACAGTGTAGCTGCATCAATTGTAAGTGTGGCAGCTGCAGCAGTAACAGTGTAGCGGCAGTAATTGTAACAATGTGGCAGCCACAGCAATAGCAGTTATAGCGGCAATAATTGTAACAGTGTGGCAGCCACAGCAGCAACAGTGTAGCAGCAGCAATTCTAACAGTGTGGCAGCAGCAATTGGAACAGTGTAACAGTGTAACAACAATCGCCACAGCCGCACCTCCTCCTCCTTCAGCGGCAGCCCTTCTGGGGACCGGGACCCTGAGCTGAACCAGGAGGATTCTGCAGCACAGGGTGAAGGACAGAAAGGTTAAGGACGAGGAGGAAGAAGGCTCCTGGCTGTCCAGACTTCCTTGGTGCCTGTTCAGAGAGGACAGACCAGCCTCCTGGACTCAGACATGAAGAGGCCAGGGGTCAGCAAGAGAGACACACACTATGAATGAAGGCAGAGTCAGATCTCTGCCTCCACAGGGCCACTTTTCCCAAGGTGTGGGCCCTGGGCAAGTACGACTTAGCTACCAACTTCTCAATCTGATAAAAACTGCAGGAAGCAAAGGAGGAAACCTGGTGGGCCAGAGGCCCATTCCGCTGACCTTAGGCCCAGACACAAGGTGATTTGGGCCCAGGGGTGTGACCCATGAACTGTTCTGCTGTGAGGGGGTGGGGAGGAGGATCTGGCCACCAGCTGTGCCTTCCTTCCAGACTCTCCCAGAACCAATGGACCACCAGGTAAACATGGGCTGCTCTTGGCTTACTTGGCAGAGTCTTTCAGGGGCTGGTGATGCAGTGGATGGAGTTTAGGACTTGAAGTCAGAAATCCTGCCTTGACTCCTTCCTAGCTGTATATCCCTAGACAAGTCCCTGGGCTTCCCTACTCTGTACAATGGGGCTAATAATCACAACAACCTCCCAGGATTCTTAGGAAATAATGGATGAACTGTGCTTCCAGAACCTTAAAGGTCAGGAGCTAGGATGATTTGGGCCCAGACTTACTTGCTGAGTCTCCAGCTCTTCCAAGGAGCTGCTGCCAGGCTCTGCCTCAGTGAGCTTTGGGGATTTGGTGCTGATGATGATGACAAAGAGGTGAAGGGTGTTCCTGAGAGGCTATGACATTGCTGGACTTGGAGTCAGGAAGTCTCCTCTTCCTGAGTTCAAATACACCCTCAGACACTTCCTATCTGTGTGATCTTGGACAAGTCACTTCACCCTTGTTTGCCTCAGATGCCTCATCTGCAAAATGAGCTGGAGAAGGAAGAGGCCAACCACTCCAGGATCTCTGCCAAGAAAACCCCCAGGGACTTCCCTATGAGTCTTCCAGGACTGAACAACAACTTCTTTTCTCTTAAGCTCAACTTTGGCATCAGGAGTGTTTCTGAACACATTAAATTTGATGATGGGTTTTTTCCAAAATCATAAGAAAACAAATCCATAAGTGACCTTTTAAATGGGGGTTTCCAGCAATATATCAGTGAGGAACTGGGGTGGATTTGGCTTCAAACAAAGAACTCCAAGCACCCAGCCTCATCATTGTCTATTGTGGCCTGGCATCAGTATTTTCTCTGACTGGAGATACTGAGAATCTGGGGTGGGAAGCCCAGAGACAGTGATGGGAGAGTAGAGTGGGAGAGCCAGAGACCCCAGGGTGAAGCCCCAGGAACTCTTGGGGTTGCCCATCATGTCAAGGGCTCTGTGGGCTGTTACCAGGGACACCACCTTTGGGCTCCAGCTCCAAGCTCCAGGTGGGAGTGTGGAGGCATTTAAAGGTGCAGTGGGCACTGCTGGTTTTAACCTCTGTTGCTATAGTCAGGTAGCTGGCTGCCTCCAGCTCCTTGGGATGGCTGCCAGGGCAGAGCAGTAGAGCAGTGGGCCCTGGCTCCTCTGCCTAGCCAGAGCCTAGGGCTGGTCAAGGACCTGAGTCTTCCTCCACCCTCTCTGTCTGTTTTCCAGCAAACAAAGCTCTGGGAGCTCGCACAACCCTGTATTAAATATAAACATGATGTGGGGCCCCTTCATCTCCTGCCCCTCCCAAAGTGATCTATGGGCACCTGGGGCCTCAAACATGGCCCTGCCCTCCCCATCTGTTGATAGAAAACAAACTCTGCAGGAGGTGGGGGGGTGGGAGGGAGAGAGAGAGACAGATTCATGAAGCTCCCTGAGATCCTGGAGCTGGGCTGGGGGGGGCATTTTCCTCCTTTCCCTAGGCCCTAAAGACAAAGCAGCTGGAGCCCAAGTCCACTCCCTACCAGTATCAGGGGCTGGCCTTGAACCTCTCCTGTGGGATGTGGGTGAGGTGGACTGGGGAGGGCTGCACTGCCTAAACCTCACACTGCTCCACACCTCACTGCCTTTCAACCCTGCCCCTGCCCCCAGCCCTTCCCCTGCCCCCAGCCCCAGCCCCAGCCCCTGCCCCTCCACTCCTACCCCAGGCATCACAATGCCTCCTATGGGGCTTGGACAGGGTTCCAATGACTGTCAGTGACTCTTCTGCAGCCCCTTTGACTAGGTCTCCTCAGATAGAGTTCCTGCAAGGGGTAGCCAATGGGGCCCAAAGATCAGGATCTTGGGAGAAGGAATAGAGCCTGGGAGTCCACCTCATCTCAGGCTGGGGCCTCCTGCCTGCCCCTCTCCATCTGCTGCCAAATCTGGTGCCTTCACAGAAACAGTAGGCACTTAATAAGTGAAGGAACAGGGGAAGGAGTAAATCTCTGGGCAGAGCCAGGCCCAGAAGTGGGGACCTGGTGATGGAGGATTTTCTGTCTTGGCAAAAGGATCAAGTAGAAAATGGATTCCCATTCCATCCCTGGACTTCTCCAAGTCAAGGATTTTCTGGGTTGACCAACAGTAAAGTGGGCTGCAGAGAGGATTGGAGATTCTTCAAGACCCCCAGTGTCTCCCTTCCTCCCCATCCCAAACAACAGGACCTGGATAGGCAGCAGAGTCAAGTAGGGCAGGCCTGGGGGGCCCTCCTCTCCAAGAGCGACATGATAGATACCCAATCAGAATACAGCATCTTCTAGGATGGATACTCCAGAGGCCCCTAAAGTGCTTTGGGATGATGAGGGGGGGAGGAAAATCTGGGGAGGCTTTTGGAGGAACAACCTTGGTTCTCCAGGCTGCCAAGGTCTGGTTAGACATCAGTGTGTGGTCAGTACCCAAAGCCTCTCCCACCCACATCCTCTATTGCTGCCCCTCTGGCCACCTCTATTGCTCCCACCTAGGGTTCAGCTCCAATACCTCAGGACCTCGTACCCCATTTTCAATGATAGCAAGGTGGCTGGCTTTCTTTTCTTTTCTCAGTTACTGATCTTCACTCCTCACCCCTGGTTTACTACAGTACCTGGGGGGGGGGGCTCTGTCTGCCTCTAGTCTCTCCATCGAGCTCCCAACACTCCCCTTCCCCCCAACATACCCCCTAACCCCCCTTCCATGCCTGGAATGCTCTCTACCAGGCTTCCTTCCAGTCCCAACTAAAATCTTAGTTCCTTTTGGGGTAATGCTCCTCCCTCTGTCAATTAAGTCCTATTGATCTTGGGGGTAGCGTAGTTGGCCTCTGTGGGTGCCCTTGTCTTCTCCCCCTCAAGCTGGGAGCTCCTTGAGGCTGGCCCTGCTTTTTGCCTTTCTTCCTAAGCCCCTGGCTTGGCCAAGAGCTTTGTCAATAGTTGTTTATTGACCCAGGCCACAGGAGGGCAGTGAGGAGCTCAGGGTCCAAAGCCAAGGAAGTGAGGCCACCGCCCCCGACTCCATTCCCTCACCCCCAAGCCCCGGTCCTCTCACACTAGTCTTCTGCCATGGCCCAGAACAGTGTGGCCAAGTGGGGATGCCCATGGACATGGCCTGGGCAGGCTCTTTTGCTCTCTTTCATGTGTCCCAGAGGCTTGACTCCATAAGAGGGGTTGATCCTTTGAGTCCTTGAAGAAGTTTCAATATCTGGCACTCCTGGAAGGGTCCTGGGTGACCAGATCTGTGGTTTCTCTAGGACTCAGGTATCCCAGATCCATCCTCAGAGCCCTTGAACCCTGATGGGGCCATTGGAGAAGCCTCCAGGACTAAAGCTCAGCTGGGCAGCCCCTACTTTTCCCAGGGGTGACCTCTTTGTCCATTTCATTTTCATATTAGGGACCCTTGGGGGGGCTCAAGGAGGCCAGGCAGCAGGGAGAAAAGGGGGATGGTAGATGCCATTGACTGCTATGACAGAAAGGGAAGTGAGAAAGACCTTGCCAGGTTCCTCTGGGAAGAAAAACAGTCTCTTTTGGGTGGAGGGCTTGCTGTCTGGGCGTGGACATTCTTTGGGGCTGCTCCCCCAAGACCCCATGTATAGGGAAGGAGGACTCTTCATTCTTGCCACTGGCTCTCCTGCCTCCAGACCCAGGACCATTTGCCAGGGGTGCTGCCAGCTCCTGGCTAGCCCTGTAGTCTCATTCCCAGCCTGACCCTTGACTGAGCCACCCCAATGGCTCCTGGGAGAAAGGAGAGCAGAGGGGCTGACTCCTGAGCCCATGCCCCATGCAACACATGAGCAATCAGTGGGCTGTGAGGGGCTTACCTAGAAGCAGGCAGGAGAGCTGGAAGTGCAGGATGCCCCTCGAGTTCCTGGGGCAGTCGGTGGGCTCCATGCCAGCTTAGGGACCAATGAAGGCAGGCCCTGCTCCTGATGGCCCTTCGGTCAGGCTGACAGCTGTGGATTGATTTGTTAGGGAAATGAGCCCCGAGATAACCACCTTCTTCCCTCAGAGATTTGAATATTGCGTGTGTGTGTGTGTGTGTGTGTGTGTGTGTGTGTGTGTGTGTGTGTGTACACAAAGGACAGGGGAGGGCTGAACACCTGGCAGGCGGAGGGTGCTGCTCCACATCACCAGGGCCCCTGACTTCTCTGGGTTGCCAGGGTCTGTAGGCCAGTCTCGGGGGGCTAAGGTGGTGCTTTCATGGGCCCACTTCCTCCTGGCAGGTGGAGGCTGGGCAGAGTGGTGGTCAGTGAACAGGAGAGAGCCCTGCCCTGGGGCCCCTCATCTCTCTGGGCCACGGTTTCCTCCTCCCCGTATCTCCCTGCTCCCAAGACCCTAAAGTCCACCAAAGACAATAGCTCTGATCAGATTCAATTCTGGTTTTCAATGTGCATTTGCTCGGCCACCTTGTGGCTCCTGAGGAGGGCTGGAGCCTGCCCTGGTGGCCTGCAGTCCTGGAGCAGCCCCAAACCTGCCCCCCCCCCCCGGAGTGTGGGAACCCAACTGAGAGACGCTGAGGGGGCCGGAGGTAGGGGGTGGCCTGGCTTAAGTCTGTGGAGTGTGTAGGGAGGGGAAGTCGGCCCCCTTCTCAGCAGACTGGGGGCTCCCTGAGGGTGGGCCCTTTGTGGATTGTCTTTGTCAAGAGAAGCCTGATGGTGCTGACTGCCTGGTGGTCTCTGGGGCGGGCAGGGTGGGGCAGCGCTGGAGGCCCTGGCAGATTCTGCTTTGGGGGAGGGGAGGCCCCTAGGCACCCCAAGAGGCACCCTTTGCTTTACTGGAGGGGCCTCTCCAGGGACTTCAGAGTGCAAAGGAGAGCTGGGAGACAGAACGGGCCGGGTCCCTGCAGCCTGGCACAGCCAGCTCGTCTGGGTGCTGGTTCTAAACTCAGACCCTCACCTTGACCAAAGGGCTCACCCTGCTTTTGAGCCCTCTGGCCAAGGCCAAGACTCTGAAGGTGGCTGAGAAGAGGGGGGAGGGGGAGGGAGGGCAGAAGGGGAGGGGGTGTTAGGAGAGGGGGGAAGGGGTGTTTCTGATCTCCTCTCTGAAGACCAGGGGTCCCTTTGGAAATCAGAAGGTGGCATGTGTGGGGGTGGAGCTGGGGTGCCTATGGGGGGCTGAGGGCCCCTTGGGCAGAGCTGGGGCGGGGGGCGGTGGGGCAGGCAGGGTCCTGGGACCCCACCCTCGGCAGGGCCCGCCCCTCCGCTTTAGCCCCGCCCTCCTTCCTCCGGGCCTTCCCCTCTGGGGGCTCAGTTTGGACGCGCGGGCCCCCGTCGGCGTCGCCCTTCGCGCGGTGCCTCTCGGGAGTTGTAGTTCATCGTGGGAGTTGTCGTTCGAGCTCGCCTCTCGCGTACCGGGCGGGAACTACGCTTCCCGGCATGCCCCGCGCATGCCCCCGCTGCGGGTCACGTGAGCGTCCACCATGGCTTCCTGGTGCGGCTCTGGGGGCGGTGGGCGCGGGGCCTGACTCGAGGGTCCCCTTCCGACGCCGGGCCTCCGCCGCGCCCCCCGCGCCCCCGCGCCCCCCGCGCCCCCCGCGCCGCCATGCAGAAGATCAAGTCCCTCATGGCCCGTCAGGTGAGGCGGGGGCGCGGGCTCGGGGGGCGCGGGGGGCGCGGGGGGCGCGGGGGGCGCGGGGCGCCCGTGGGCTGGGCCGGGTGTCCCCGCCGGGGCGGCTGCGGCCCGGCCTGCGTGGGGCGGGGGGCCCGCAAGGGGGGCCGTGGGGGGGGCGGGGGCGGGAGGCCCTTTTAGCCCCGAATCCCCTGTTTCAGGGTCTCAAGAGCCCCCAGGACGGCGTCGGGGAGCTGAGCCCCATCGAGAACCTCCGGCTGCCCAGCAAGGTAGGAGCGAGGCCGCCCCAGCGCCTCCCCCCGCGGCTGATGCCCACGCGGGGGCTCTTGGACCCCACTGTACACTGGAAGAAACTGAGGCAGAGTGCGGGAACGCGAGAGACCCCGGGGCTGGGCGAGGGGACCCCCAGGAGGGCGCCGAAGGCTGAAGTGTCACTGAGTGACCGCTTGATGGGGGGCCAGGCAGCTGCCCCCCCAGGCGCTCTTGTCCTCTGGGATCCCTGGGATTTTACATGTGGGGCAACTGAGGCAGCAGGCTCAGAGTGAGGACCCCCCCCCCCCGCTGTGTGAACCCCGGAGAGCTGCCTGGTGAAGCGGGGACTCGCCAGGGGGGTGTGCGTGCGGCTGGAGCCAGGGCCGGCCTTGCCGCCGGCCTCTCCAGCTGTGGCTCCCTTTCGGCTAGAATGATGGTGACCTGTCCGGGCCCTTCTGGGTTGGAAGCGCCCGGGGGGCAGCACACTTGGCTGGGCAGTCTGCACCTGGCCTGCCCTGGGTCCCACCCATCCTGTCTTAGTTCGGATGCCCACCAGAGGGCATCAGGAGCCCAGTGTAGTTTGGACCACCTCACACAGGACCCCTCTGGTGGAGACCTCGGCCCCAGCAAGGGGTGGGGTGGGGCCACACTTTAGAGCTGGGCAAACTGAGGCTGGGGAAGGAAAGGACCCCCAGGAGTGGTTGGTCAGCCCTCACCCTCTCCCAGCAACCCCTCTGCTTGTCGCTTCGGTGACGAGTTCACTACGTGGGTCTTCCTGTGTTTTTAGTTAAGACTCTAATCTAATCATTGAAGACTGCAGCTTCACTTATTCAGGACCCCTTATGCCTCCCCAGTATTCCTACAGTGAATGATAAAGACCTACAACTGGCAATCACCCACTGATCCTTCCCCAGCTTTGCTCTGTCTGAGCATGAGAAGAGCTCCAGATCTGGGCTCAGCTGGGCCGCGGGCCATGGGCTCCTGCGGTTCTGATCTGTCTCTGGTCCGTCTCTGGAGGACCGGGATCCGGCTCCTGATGAATCCCATCCCGAGCTGACCATCCTTCTGCTCTTTCAGGGAAGATAAGAACCATAAAGAGGGGAGTCATTTGGGCAGATCTAGAGTCAGCAGGACCTGAGCTCCTATGTGGCCTCAGATGCTTCCTTTCTGTGTCGCCCTGGTCAAGTCACTTAACTGTTTGCTTCAGTGCCTCACCTGTAACATAATGTTTTATCCTTCTTTCTCAAAGAAGACCACAACACCAGGGAGGTGACGTGCTGTCATGACGAGCACATGAATTGGATTTGAGTGAGGGGGAGCTGTGCTAAGTCACCAGCCTCACTTTCCTCCTCCAGAGCATCTAGGTCCAGTGGCCAGACATGAGTCAGGATTAGTTGGAGGTGGCCCTGGATGCGAGACAGGGTTAGGACACACACAGCCTGTAAGAGTCAAGTGTCTGAAGTCACATTCAAACTCCTGTCCTCCTGACTTCAAGGCCAGTGCTCTGTCCACTGCACCACCTGAATGACCAACCATTCTAGTATCTTGTCCAAGTAAATCGCAAATGTGTCTGGGAGAGTCAGATACGACTGAAATGATGGAACAAATGATGTATTTATTCTTACATGTTTTGATGTTTTTTTTCAGTATCTCCATAGTTTCCCTAAGTATCCCTCCCCTCCCATCAAATACTATTTGTTTAAAGACCAAAAAAGAGGATCAAGATGCCTGAGTTGTAGAGGCACCAAAGTGTGGCAAGCTCACCCTGGCCCCAGGAAACCAGAAGTTCAAATCCTATTTCACACTCTTATTAGCTGCAAGACTCTGAGCAAGTCACGTCACCTCTTTTTGTCTTAGTTTCCTCATCTGTAAAAATAGTGATAATAACAGTACATTCCTTCCTAGGTTGTTAGGATGATCAGCTGTGGGATAATCATTGGAAAGTGCTGAACACATTCCTGGGTCTTAAATCTAGAACCCTTCCCACATGATTGGCCCAAGGATGTGTGTGACTGTACTAAATGCTTGGGAGCATTTTTCATGTGATTGTTACAATTTACAATTCTTTACAAAAAATATTTCCCCCCTCCTCCCAGTTTCACATAAAAGTAATTTTAAACATTTGTTGTTGTTTTAAAGTTTTGAATTCCAAATTCTCTCCCTCTCCCTCGGTGGGGGGGGTCCACTGTAGGATGTCCAGGCGGAATGTCATCAGCCTTTCCATATTGATCACTTTGTGTCCAAACATTTTACCTTTCTTTGGAGACACCACTGCTGTTCTGCTAGCTGTGTTGTCACTGCCAAGCCTTAGCAGAAAGTTTAAGTTGAAAGGTTTCCCCGCTCGATGGCGTCCTTCCTCGTCCTAAATGCATTCGTTCTGTCTGAGATCAGCCATGGCACCTTGGTTGACATCTGTTTTTCTTTGCATTTTTATAAGGTAGCATGACCTTTCTGGTAGCCATTTTGAATGTTATTTAAAGGTAGTCATGAGCTTTAGATTAGTTTTTCAGAGAGCTTCAAGTATGGGGTTTTGTGACAGGCAAACCCTGCTGTGTTACAGCAAGCTGACGAGGGCCCATGTTCCTACCAGGATGCCTGCCCTCAAGTAGCTCCCATTCAGGTATTCCTCAGCTTGTCTCTGAGATCGTTCCTGGGGCTTGTCCTGGATGCCTTCCTATCCCCTTGTCCATTTGGTTGTTATTTCTTTTAAGAGCCCCTTTCCTGGATCCTCTTCACAGTAGCCTCATCATGGACCCTCCTGTGGAGCAGGACTGACCTTGTCCTTCACTGGTGGCAAATGACCCGACCTGAGCCTGTCTCAGCCACCTTTGTACATTGTACATTGTTCTTCTTTGTTCTGTCTGTTCTCAGACGCACGTGGCACCTCATCTCATTCCTGGACAACCCTCCCCCCCGCCCTGTCTCTTGGAGTTTTAGCCCCTCTTTTCCTTCAGCTCTAGAGCCAGTGAGGTGGGAGGCTTTTCCTGCTTGACCTCCCCAGCACACACACACACACACACGTGCACCCACACCCTGTGGGTACAGTCTCCTCTGTTAGATTGTGGGGAGCCCTTGGGGGAGGCCCTTGGATTCTGTTCCAAACACTCATGGAAGGTTCAGCGGA
This sequence comes from Macrotis lagotis, assembly GCF_037893015.1. Lineage (NCBI taxonomy): Eukaryota > Metazoa > Chordata > Mammalia > Peramelemorphia > Peramelidae > Macrotis > Macrotis lagotis. Next base: position 196,780,517 of record NC_133665.1, read on the forward strand.
AGTCCTTGTTGATAGGTTGGCTGGTTCTTCCAGGAGTGCTCTGACTTTTGCACTGTGTGGAAGGAAGGTTGAAAATCCCCTGGCTAGGGGGTGACCTGGACCTGTGGGTGTGGGTCTGTTACGCTGCTGCTTCCTAGCCCCTGAATCCCGTGTCCAGATGAGAGAGCCCCAGCAGCTGGTCCCTGCCCAAGCCCAGCCCCATTCCCTCTTGCCAGAACCCCCTCCCTTGGAGATAGTTGGACCTTAGGCTCCTAGGCCCCCTCCTTGGAACTTTTCTGCTTTGGGCCCAAATCTCAAATTCAGGAGTTTCCTATTAGGTTATTGTGTACATTTGTGACTTATTAGATAAATTTCTAGACCTTCATCTACTTCCCTCCCTTTGTTATAGAGCATCATGTGCATTGAGGAGAATGAATGCAGTCTCTGTGCAGTGACAACAATGACCTTTTAATTAGCCATTTCATTTTTGTTTATTTTAATTAGAAATGATTTAGTAAAAAAGTCTGATAACCTGGGAATTTTTTCTGATGATAATAGCAGAACTGCAGGGAGCTGTGTCCCCAGGGAACCAGGCCAGGCCCCTGCCAGGGAGCTCCCTCCTTGCTGGGTCAGGGGCCATCAGACCACAGATTTAGGGCAAGATGGGTCCTTACAGGTCCTTCACTGGTCTCTTTTACTGTTGAATAGCCAGAGGGGGACGTGACTGTGCTGAGTACCAGTTGAGGACGGATCCACCCTCTCTTTAGGAGCTTCCTTCTCTTGGGGGAAAACAGGTGCATAATAAGTGTATACAGGACAGATAGGAAGCAAACCTGGGGTGGCCTGGGGGCAGATGGAGTGAAGGGGCCCTTTGGTGTTGCTCCCTTAGGGGCTTATGGAGAAATTCACATTTTGTATTGTTGGATATAAGAGACAGGGCTTATCAGGTTAGTGACCAATGGGTGAGTCTTGGTGGTAAGGTGGGTGGGGGTGGCATGTGACCTGCGCTCAGACTGGCCTCAGGAGTCTGCTTGACCTTTGGCAAATGCGGTTAAGTGACTTGCCCATGGCCACACAGCTAGGTCATTATGAAGTGTCTGAGGCTGGAATTGAACTCAGGTCCTCCTGATTCCAGGGCTGGTGCACTATCTATTGCGCCACCTAGCCGCTCCTTGCTTGACCTTCTTGACTGACCCAAGGGCCCAGCGGACTCTGTCCTAGAGTAGGGAGAGCTACCCCCAGCACGGATTGTCGGTCAGTCAGGTGTGGTCGGTCATCTTGGCATTGTGGTTTTTTAAAGGAGGAATTACGGGAGCTTCGAGAACAGCCCATCGACCCCCAAGCTCAACAAGAAATCATCAACAGCATCGAGGACGTTTACTTCTCGACTGACTCATTTGATATCGTGAAGTATGAGATGGAGGTAAGGGCCCCGGCAGCAAGGGTGGAGGCTGCCAGACTGGTGTTCACCTTCCTCCAGCTGCCTCCCAGCCTCCTTTATGTGCCTGCTTTGTGCTGTGGGAGGTTTGGAGGGATGGCTGCCATCTGGGGGCAGGAAACCCCAGATCCCCACATGATCCATCAAGCTTCTGCTAGCAGAAGGTACCTTTGCATAATTAGTTTTACCCGTGTGGTGCCTGCCCACCTTGTTTCTAAGAAGAAAGCATGATTATCATGCCATCTTAGAGGTCCTGGGAGCTCACTTGCCCCATGTGGAGAACTATACCTGTTGGAGCTTTGAGGGCTCCAGGGCTCTCGGGCCTGGTCTGCAAGGGGGCACTGATAGTAGAGAGGGTTGCAGTGCTGCTTTGGGGGCACGGGCAGGGGCAGCCAAAGCTCTGATCAAAATCTGAACTTTCTGAGCTGGTGGGAACCTGAAAAAAACTGGTGGGAGCCTGGGAAGAGACCCAGCCTACCCCCTCATTTTACAGAGTGTCTGTGTGTCAGGCATTCTTCTCGGGGGTGGTGGAGAGTCAGGGACAGGGTCAGCGGTGGGGTATCAGAGAGACTGACAGAGAGAGGTTTGTGCAGGTAGGGAACACATTCTAGGCATAGAGCACAGCCAGGGCAAAGGCAGGTTGCTTTGGTGAGTGGTAGAATCTGTAGGATACAGTGAGGCTCAAGGAGATATGGAAGGGAGGAGAGGACTAGATCATAAGGGCTTCCAGTGCCCAACAGAGCCATAGGGAGCCACTGCTGTGAGTGGAGGGAGTGCTGGGATCAGATCTGCAGTTCAGGAAAACCACTTTGATAAATGAATGAAGCATGGACAGGAGTCGAGAGAAACCTGAGGCAGGTAGATTCCCCCCCCCCCCCACAGCAGTCTGCTCCACCAGGCCAGGTGTGACTGTGGAAAGCCTGCACTGGGGCTGGGCTGAGGGGAAGCTGACCAGGGGGAAGTGACCAGAGGGGAAGCTGACCAGGGGAAAGTGACCAGAGGGGAAACTGACCAGGGGAAAGTGACCAGAGGGGAAACTGACCAGGGGGAAGTGAGGGGGAAAGTGACCAGGGGGAAGTGAGGGGGAAAGTGACCAGAGGAAAGTGACCAGGGGAAGCAACCAGAGGGAAGTGACCAGGGGGGGAAAGTGACCAGGGGAAAGTGACCAGAGGGGAACTGACCAGGGGAAAGTGACCAGAGGGGAAACTGACCAGGTGAAGTGACCAGAGGGGAAAGTGACCAGAGGGAAAGTGACCAGGGAGAACTGACCAAAGGGAAAGTGACCAGGGGGAAAGTGACCAGGGGGAAGTGACCAGGGGGAAGTGACCAGAAGGGAAACTGATCAGATGAGAAGTGACCACAGGGGAAAGTGACCAGAAGGGAAACTGATCAGATGAGAAGTGACGCCCAGAGGGGAAATGCACCAGGGTTGAAATGCACCAGGCTGAAGTGCACCGAGGTGCCACGCCTGAAAGCACAGGCCCTGGCAGCCTCTCAGTGGGGGGGGCGGTAGAGAGCGCTAGTCAGCTCTGGATGATTCCTAGGTCGGTGACCTGAGGTGCCCAGAGGATGAAGTTGCCTCCATAGTAATAGGAAAGGGAGGAGGTGGAGGGTTTATGGGAAAGGTAATGGATGATTTCCATTTGGTTATGCTGAACTTCAGGGACCTTTGAGAAGGTAGTATCAGGTAGGAGGCAGGGAGCTCAATCACGAGGGGCAGAGACATGAGTGGCCTTTGAGGCAGATTTTTTCTAGGAGTTTGGCAGTGAGGGCCTGGAGTCAAGGGGAGCTGAGTTCAAATTCACCCTCAGGTATTTCCTAGCTCTGTGACTCTGGGTAAATCATTTAATCTCTGACTGCCGGTACAATGGGGGTAATAATAACCAGGGTCCTGAGGATCAAATGAAATACTGCTTACAAAGTCTTAGTGTGAAGCCTGGCCAGTGGGGCCTGGCTCTGTAATGTGAGCTCTGGTGATGATGATGGCTTCAGGACATGGTCCAGTCTGGGAGAGATCCTGGGGGGTTTGTAACCTGAAGGCTCATACTCAGTAGGGTGGGGAGAGTTTCCTGAGTAAGAGAGGGGACAGAGCAGCTTCATGAGGATGGGCCAGGGTGGGCGGATAGGCATTGACAGAGCTTTGTGTGCCTGGGCTCCTGTTTCCAGCCCTTTCTAGCACATCATTCTGGACAGGTCCATCTCCCTAGGCTTTGGTTTCCTTATTTGTGAAATGAAGGGGTTGGAGAACTTGGAGAATTCTTCCAATGTTAAATCTTAGAAGCCATCTAACACTATCTCCCCGCCCCACTCCTCATTTTTTAGATGAAGAAACCGAGGCTTAGACTGAGTGACCTGTAATCTCTGAGGGGGTTTGAATCCAGGTCTCCCTAATTTTAAGTCTGGTTTTAATGACACCAGTGCCCTGGGGTAATATGGGTTGTGGCCTTGTTGTCTTTAGTTAGTGAACAAGAAAGGAGAGGGGAGCTCAGGATGGGGGATAGAGAGCAATATGAATTTGAAGGACATTAAGTGTGATGACAAGAGAAGGCCAGCGGTGCAGAAGAAATTCAGGACTGAGGCTGAACAGCGGGCAAGTCAGCCCAGGCCTCTCAACCCCCGTTGGGGCGTGAGTGTGGCTTGTTTGGAAGGCGGAGATGCTCTCCTGACCATGGAACCCCAAACCAACACAACTTCCTTTCCATTGGTGGTTTTGCCCACAGAAGCTCCCTCCTATTCTCAATCTGCAAGATTTGGAGGCTTACAGAGACAAGCTGAAACAGCAACAAGCTGCTGTAAGTGCAGCAGAGTGACTGCCGTCCTCTGTGTTGGGGGCCAGGCCGGCTGGGGCCGGGCACATGTGGTGGGCCCCCAGGAGTGCATGCAGGCCCCCAGGAGTGTGTGCGGGCCCCTAGGAGTGAGTGCGGGCCCCCAGGAGTGAGTGTGGGCCCCCAGGAGTGAGTGCAGGCCCCCAGGAGTGCGTGCAGACCTCCTGAAGCTGTGCCTTTCATTTCAAAGCTGGAGAGGGTTCTTCCTCTGCCTCTAGACACCCGAGGGGTCGGGGCGGGGCACTTAATCCAGGCCTCTGGGGTCACTGACTAGGCGGGGTGGTCCAGGAGCCTTCTTGGCCATAGTATGACTCTTGCTTGATTAACCACCATGGATCCAGAGTCTGGAGAAGTGTGTGAGCAAGGTCAAGACCTCCTCCCCATGGGAAGTCAGAGCTACGGGATCCTGACATTGAACCCAAGCCTCTAATTTTACAGATGAGGAAACTGAGACCCAGGGAAGTAAAGTGGAAGATCTGGGCCCTTCAGCTCATTACTTCCAGGGTATTTCAGTTCATGTTTGGAAACCCTCCCCCTATAAAGAACTGAAGGATTGGTTGAGGCAGATTATTCACTTTATTGACTCTGAGTGCCCTGCCTGTGATTAGGGGGTGGTGGGGCCTGGCAGGAGGAGGGAAACCCACATCCCAAGACTAGACTCCCTGGTCCTTGGTAGCACCTGGGTGCCAGATCAGTCTGGAAAAGCAGGATGACTTTGAGGTTTATAGAGTTGGGAGGGATGGTTTAGGGTACAAGGAAGCAATTGGTAGCTAGGCCCCCGGTTTGGGTTGGTGGTGAGGGGAGAATGGGTACAAAAAAAAGACTTGACCTGTTTTGGGAGCCTCCAGTGAGCTGTCCTTGATGTAGACTTTCCCTTTCTGTCTGTCTGTCCATCTGTCTATCCTTTCTTCTGCCCTTCCTGCCTTTGCTCTTGGAGGTCTCTAAGAAAGTCGCAGATTTGATCCTTGAAAAGCAGCCTGCTTATGTCAAGGTAGGCAATCCTTGTGGAATCTTGGGGGAAGACTGGGGCTTGGCTGTGGGGTGGGCCAGACTGAGGAGCAGGTGGGCTGGAGGGGCCTGGGAGGACTTCCCTTAGGTCTGGGCAGGATCTGGCCTCCTCCCTTCCTCCCTGCCTCAGAGGGTAGGCATGGGAAGCTTGCTGATTCTAATTCCCAGCTAGTCTTTAAGCCATGGCCTACTGGGCTGATTTTTTTCCTGAAAACTTGAGGGTGTGTTGTTTTTTTTTGGCGACTGCATCTCCCCGAATACCTGGGCCTGCACCAAGTTCTCCAGTCATCTCCAGATCATTTTCATATTACTCGTCTAGATTTTTCTGACCCTAAATCCAGAGCGCTAGGCCTCTTTGCTGCCCAGGCCTGGGGAAGCCAATGGCCAGCAGGGCTCACTGATCAGTCAACCTCGGAAGCTGGAGTTGGGGCAGAGTGGTGGAGGCCACTTGCCTTCCTCAGCCAGTGGGATCTCCACTTGCCAACTTGGGGTGCCAGGTCTCCAATCAGTAAAAAAGTGTGAGTCCTAGGCCCCTGGGCATGCTGCTGGCTTTGAAGTTTGCTCGACACTTTTCTTGTGGTTCTTGCCCTGGTAGAATCGTTGGCCAGAAAGGGGCCAGAGACAAGAGCAGTGACCCTGTTTGTGTCTCCCTGCAGGAGCTCGAGAGAGTGACCTCCCTACAGACTGGCCTTCAGTTGGCCACGGTCATGTGCACCAACGGAAGAAGGTAGGGTGTGCAGCAGCTGCTCTCCTCCCATTTGTGAAAATGGAAAGCTTAGGCCACTCTCTTTTTGAGGCTCTTGCCACTCAGTCTACTTCTGGACCACTAATCCAGGGTATGATGAAGGGTCTGGGGACAGATCCCATGCTTCCTATGAGGCTTCCCCAGGGAGCTTCCTCAGGGCATGTCCCATCGTTCTTAGGAAAAAGAACTTTGGCCACCCTCTGCCAGGGCCTAGCCAGAAGGGTTGCAGAGCCTCAGAGGCCAGATTCTCTTTGGGCAGTGCCAGACTGCTAGCCATGGTCTCTGTGGCACCTAATTCATGTTGACTGTCAAGGAAGCCACCTTGTAATGAAGTTGGTTTTGCACATGTTACAAAGCCCGGAGCTGGTGGGCCTGGCCAATGTCTTTATTCTTCCTTTTAGACACCTGAATATCGCAAAGGAGGGTTTTACTCAGGCCAGTCTGGGCCTGCTTGCGAACCAGAGGAAGCGCCAGCTGCTGGTTGGCCTCTTGAAATCCTTGAGGACCATAAAGACACTGGTGGGTCTTGGGGTTTGGGGTGCAGCTGCTCCAGGCTGTAGTTGAGTAATGATCTCACTGATGTTGTTTGTTGTTCCAGCAAAGAACTGATGTGCGTTTGAGTGAGATGCTGGAGGTAAGTGAAGGTGATGGGTAGGGGCTCCACTGAGACCCTTCCCCCTGCCTCCCCCCCATCTGTGAATTGAGCCCTATGACAAGGATTCTTTAGAGAGGTGAATTCCCACTCAATTCTGGGGGCTGGGGGGGTTTCAGAGAGCCCTCCTCCTGATGTCCTGGAACAGGCCCTTGGGGCCTGCCCTTTCTGGTGCCCATCCACTGTGCCTGCTGCCATGCCAGTGTGGCTGGGAAAACAGGCTCTTTCTGAGTGTTGTGCTTTTTCATTTTACATTAAAGTGACGTTCTTGAATACATGGGTGGTCACGTGTTATAAAACCTCCCTTGGTAGGTCATTTGGTGGGAAAGAGACCCCTTGCCCTGGACACAAAATTGGCTTAGCCATTATTCCCTCATAGTCTGTCTCTTCTCAGAAACAAATCTGTGTCCTTGCCTGCCTCAGTTTCCTGTTCTGCTTTCTCCTTCCCTAACTACTCTAGGTCCCCACAGGTAGCCTTCAGCTTGGGGTATGCTCAGCAACCAGGAGCTGCCTTTCCTTGTGGGCCCTGTAAGGATAAACTTTATGAGAAGGGGCCCAACTAGCACTCATGCCCATAGCCTCTCTGTTCGTGCTCTGACCTCATCTGAGCCAAGCCTCATGCCAGTGTTTTCCCCAAGGAGGAAGATTATCCTGGAGCTATCCAGCTTTGTCTTGAGTGTCAGCAAGCGGCCAGCACATTCCGACACTATAGCTGCATCAGGTATGGGGGGTCAGGCTCAGGCTGCAGAATGGGTGCGGAGGGGACTGCAGTCATTGGCAGCCATATCCATTCACCCGGGTCTGCTGCAGTGTCCAGAGGGAGATCCACTGGAAGAGACAGCCCTTTTCTTAATGGACTATGGAAGACTTCATTTTTTTTAATACATTATTTTATTTTTTCCCTCAATTACTCATAAACAATTTTTAAAACATTCATTTTTGTTGCTTTTTAAGTACTAGTTTGTTTTTTCAGTTATATGCAAAAAAGGTAAGTTTTCAACATTCATCTTTTTTAAGCTTCTGAGTTTGACATATTCTACTCTCCTTCCTTCCATCCCCCTTTCCCAGGGTGGCAAGCAATCAGATATAGGTTGTCATATGTAAATCGTGTTTAACATATCTCTTTATTAGTCATGTTATGAAAAGAGAAATTAGAAACCCACGAGGAAGAAAGAAATAACAAACAAGAAGTTTTAAAAAGTGCTCGTTGTCTGCTTTGCTCTGGATTTGGCCTCCATTCTGGGGCAGCCCCAAAGGCAGAGGAAAGGGAGGATTCTAATTCTGGTCTTTGGACTCCAGTGCCTGGACTTTGTTCTGCCATGTCTGGACACTGTAACACCATTTAGTTTTTTCTTACAAGAAAGTCATTGTTACAAGGGAGGCATTGTCACTAGTTTTCCGGCTCCTCTCTCACTGAGACAATGCTGTTGCGACTCTGGCAGGTGCTGTCTGTGACACATTGCAATGAAATTTTCAGAAGCATTAAATGTTGATGTTTTCTCTGTTATTGGCTGGTTAGTGTTCTTAGAATTAGTCTTTTTTTTTTTTAAAGGTTTTTGCAAGCAATGGGGTTAAGTGGCTTACCCAAGGCCACGTAGCTAGGTAATTATTAAGTGTCTGAGGCTGGATTTGAACCCAGGTACTCCTGACTCCAGAGCCAGTGCTCTATCCACTGCGCCACCTAGCCACCCCAGAATTAGTCTTTTTTAACAAGGGGATGCTATCATTTTGAAACTTGTGGACTGGATTCCCCAAGATTCTTTGGGAAATAATGGCAAGACCCTGCTATCCTCTGCTCAGTCCACAGTACCACTGAGATATGCGGCATTTGGTCAGGGGGTCCCCATGATATTTTTAGTGTCTTTCTAGTCTTTGTGAGCTCTTGGGCTGGGGGCCTGACCTAGAACGCAAGAAATTCTAGAAGCCATGGTTTGGGGACATGTGGGCCACTCTGCACTCCTTCATCTTCAATCAGTCAAATGGTTTATAAGCATTTATTAAGCACCTCCTGGATGTCAGGCCTGTGCTTAGTGCTGGGTCAAAGAAAAAGGTGCAAGGCAACCCCTGTTCTCCAGGAGCTCTCAGCCTAATTGGGGGAACAGCAGGCAAAGCAAGGAAGCAATGAATCAAGGAGTGGGGAAGGCTTCCTGAGGAGATGGAATCTTAAGGGGGACTTAAGGAGTCTGGGGGTTGCCAGGGAAGATGCCCAGAGCCCAGAGATGGCCCGAGGAGTATGTGTTAAGGAGTGAGGTGTAGGAAGCTCAGAAGGCCTTGAAAGAGGGGGACTTGGTCTTGAAGGAGAGTGTTTTCTTTGGGATCTTGGAGGCCCTCGAGACTGTTGCAGTTTATTGAATCTGAATTGGGGCAGGGAGAGCATGTGGAGGGAAAGTTAACGAGTTGTTTTGGACTCATTGAGGTGAAGATGTTCACTTGCATCGAAGGTGTCTGAGAGACCTCCCCTCCTGCCCACCAGCCTACCCTACTGGGCTCTTTCTGTTCCTTTTCTGAGGTTGGGGTCCCCCACCTGCTGACATGACATTTCTGGTATGATGGAGCCATGCTAAGAAGATGGTGCCTTGAAATGCCCTTTCCCAGAGATACCTAGCCCACTCTTCCTTGTGTTTGATTCTGGGCTTAGGGACAGACTTGGCTTCCCAGTTGAGCTGCAGTCCACCCGGGGCTGTCCTTCTGGCATCCTGTGGATGTTCCTCATCGCCTCGATATTTCCTAGGGAAATGACAGGCTGAGCCTGTCTCATTTCATGGCTGCACAAGAGCAAAATGACCTTGGTTATCTTGAGTTAGAGGAAGCTCCCCCTAAGCTGGGAGGCTCAATCTAACAACCAGCCTGGTGTCAGGGTCTGGCTTGGCTGGACTCCTGATTGTCCTCGGTTCTTTCCTCTAGAAAAATGAGTGATTTGGGATCCAAGACATGTATCCAGTCCTTGAGCAGAGTCTTGGAGAACATCTGTGAACTTTGACATAAATGAATGCCCCCAATTTTTAGTTCTTAAAAGATAATGTCCTGCCTTGGACATACCCCCATTTTTCATCTCTCCTTCCCCCTCCCACAGATCCTCTATTAAAGTCTTAAGAAAAGAGGAGGAAGAAAAAAGCTTTTCAGCTAACTTACCAACCTACTAGAAAAGCCTAGTGCGATATACAGTATTCCATACCTGGGACCCCCACCTCTGATTAGGAGCAGGGATGGGGTCTCAGGCCTCTGGATTTTACCATTTGATGGTGGTTGTGGTCATTGGGTCCCTTCGCGTCCCTCATTCCCATTAGTGGGCATCCCCTGGAAAGGGCTGCTGTCCCTGTTGGGTGTATCCAGGGCCCCTCCTCTTTCTGACCACCTTGAGGGACATTCTCACAAGGTGGGGTCGGGGTCTCTTTTTTGACCTCTACCCAAACTAATCTTCAGAAAGACGGGAAACTCTAAGCTGTCTCTTCTGTTCAACAGTGAGCTGGACTCCAAGCTGCAGGACACCCTCGAGCAAATTGAAGTAAGAAGGAAGACCTTGGGACTGGGGGGGGGGGTCCTGGGGGCAGTCAGTGGGGGGCCCAGAACCTCCAAGGTGGGAGGGGGAGAGGGGACACTCTGGTCCAGTACAACAAAATGCGGTCCTGCAGCTCAGCACACACAGAGGCATCCACCCTCACCCAGCACAACGCAACACAATGCAGCCCAACCCAGCACAGCTCGGCATAGTGCGACAGGATGCCCTCCACCCCCACCTGTCCCGAGGGCCAGACAAGTGGCTGCAGGCCAACCTGCTGGGCATGGGCTCCTTCACCAACATTTTCCAAGAGAAACATGCATGGGTCCACCTCTTCTCTCCCTGTCCAGAAGCTGAACCTGGTCTTCCGCAGGTGGAGCTGCTGCTCTGCACAGCGGACCCAGCAGTGACTGTCACCTCAGTAAAGGCTAGTTTGAGCCACCCCGGGAAAGCCTTCACTGGGCCCTCAAAGGCGTTTGTCCCTTCTCCCACCACAGAAGAAAATCCTGCTTTAAATACATTTGTGGCTGCTCAGGGGCACTGAGGCCACCCAGGAAGCCCTGTCTCCACTTTCTGAGCTGTGTGGCCACCCCAGAATTGGGTGGGCTGCTAGCGGAACCCTGGGCTTCAGAGTGACTGGGAATCCTGAATTCTGAGCTCACCCACATCAGAGCTGACGTCTGACTCTGGATGGGGCTTTAGACCATTTTGTCTCTCTGACCCCTTGTTTTATCGTTTATTCCAGACCAGGCAGACTACAAGTTGCAGGGACCAGGACCAGGGGCTCCCTGGGGGTGGGTCCAGACCCTCCTCACCTGTGCTCCCTTTCAGGAGCAGTTGGATGTGGCACTCTCCAAAATCTGCAAGAACTTTGATGTGGCCCACTACACCAAGGTGCAGCAGGCCTACAGGCTCCTGGGGAAGACACAGGTGAGGCTTGCCCACCTGCGCCAGCCTGGGGCGATGGACCTCTGTTGGGGGGGGGTGACCTTGGCCGGCCAGCCGAGTGACAGGCTTTCTGTGCCCTACAGACCGCAATGGACCAGTTGCACATGCACTTTACGCAGGCCATCCACAACACCGTTTTCCAGGTGGTCCTGGGCTACGTGGAGTTATGTGCAGGCAACACGGACACCAAGTTCCAGAAGCTTCAGTACAAGGATCTCTGTACAGTGAGTGATCCTCAAGGCCTTTCCATGTGCAGTTCTTGCCCTTGGGGCAGAAGGTGGAACTTGACTGAGGACGGGGCGGGGGGGGGGGGAAGAAGTAAGGGTGGCACATGGGAGAAGGGTGGGTGAGAGAGGGCAGAGGAGCTGGGCGGTGAGCATGGCCAGTGTTCCCAGCCCAGAGCTGCCCCAAGTGAAGCCTTTTGCATCCATAGTTCTGTCCAATGTCCTTTCTCTTAGCCTTTTCTAGATGCTTGGCAGGGAGAGGAGGGCAGGAGATGGGATTAACTCAAACAAATGCTGTTGTCTGGGGACTCAGACCACAGCGGAGATGGGGAGGGGGTGAAGGTGAGAGTGTGGGCCTGACTGGAGGCCTATTCTCACAGTGAGTGCATGCTTGATGCAGGCCTGCTTGCCTCTGGTCTGGGGGTGCCTGGGCTGCACCAAGTCAGAGGGGCTACAGGGGTTGTCCTTAAGTGGGAGCAAATGTAATGAAGGAAATTGGCTTCCTAAGCCCTGTCTTTCTGCAGGAAATTGAGGCAGACTGGGCTAAGTGACTTGGCCAGGGTCATATAGCTGGTAAGCATCTGAGGCTGGATTCAAACTCTGGTTGTCCCAACTCCCAAGTTTTGCAGTCTCTGTACCACTAAGCAGAGAGATGTTTGTTAAATCCACAAGAGCTGATGGAGTGTAGCAGAAGGGAAGAGGGTACAGGGTAGATCCTCAGGAGACACCCATGGTTAGGAGGCATGACCTGGCCAGCAAAGGAGACAAAGAGGGGCAGTCAGAAGGAGGAGAGAGAGAGAGAGAAGGGCGCCCCCAAAACCTAGAGGGGATAGTATTATTATGGAGAAGAGAGTCCTAGGCTGCAGAGAGGTCAAGAACGACAGCTGAGAAAAGGCCATGGATGTGGTCATTAAGGGATCATTGGTCACTTTAGAGAGGGCAGTTTGGGCAGAATGAAGAAGCTGGAATCCAGATTGTAAGAAGATAAAAAAAGAAGCAGAGGAGAGAAAGGGGAGGTGTCTGTTGCAAGTGGTGAGGAAGTAGCTTAAGAAAGGGAGGCTAGATTTGAGGACTTGAGGAGACAGGAATATTTTTTAATAAATGGAGGGGCAGCCACTGCTTCTGAGGAGAAAGATGATGAATGTTGGAGAAGGGATGGGAAAGCAGGCAAGTTGGAAGAGTTTGGGGGCAAAGAGGAGGGGAAAGGAGGGGGTACACGGGAACCCTGCAGATCAGAGCTCTCTCCCCACTGCCCTTGCCTGTCCCGAAAAGAAGAGGAGCCAGTGGGCCCCTGCATGGATTTTTGAGGAATGGGACAGTTCAGCTTGTAGTTATGCTCTTCTTTCTTGAGACTCCTGTTTCTCTCATTTCTTTGGTAGAAGGAGGTACTTGCTGTCTTTGGGATAGAGTCCTAACAATGGTATTGCTGGATCAGTCAGTAAGCACAGTTTATTAACCTTTGGGTATGGTTCCAAATCACTCCCCAGAATGGTTGGTTCAGTCCACACTCCACCAACGATGTATCATTGCCCCAATTTCCCCAGATCCCCTTCAGTATCTGTCAGTTTCTTTTTCTGTCATTTAAGCCAATCTGGTAGGTGTGAGGTATTTTAATATGCATTTCTCTAAAATAGTGATTCAGAGCAGTTTTCCTGTGACTATAGATAGCTTTGATTTCTTTATTTGAAAACTGCCTGTTCATATCCCTTTTTTTTAAAGACAATGGGGTTAAGTGACTTTCCCAAGGTCACACAGCTAGGCAATTGTTAAGTGTCTGAGGTCACATTTGAACTCGGGTCCTCCTGACTTCAAGGCTGATTCTCTATATATACTGCACCACTTAGCCGCCCACTGTTCATATCCTTTGACCATTTATCAATTGTGTTCTTGACCTGTGTTCTTAAAATTTGACTCAGTTCTCAGACCTTTAAAAGATGTATACTATAAAAATTATTTCCCAACTTTCCACTTTCCTTCTAATCTTGGTTGCATTAGTTTTGTTTGTACACACATTTTTTCACTTCTTCACACTTAATGCTTGCTGATGGCTTTAGATGAATATTATCATTTTGAGGAACACTCCATTGATTTCTGTGTTTTCTAGAGTTTTTAATGTAATGGATGCTGTATTTCATCAAAAGCTTTTTCTGCATCTATAAAAATAATCATGATTTTCTTTATTGATATGATTGCTTATACTCATACTTTATTATGGCATAAATTCTATCTGGTCATAGTATATGATCCTTGTAATATGTTGCTATAATCTCTTCACTCATTTTATTTAAAATTTTTGCATCAATATTCATTGAAGAGATTGGTTTATAGTTTTCCTTAATTTTTAGGCCTTCCTGGTTTAGTTATGAGCACCGTATTTGTGTTGTAAAAGGAATTTGGAAGAACTCTTTCTTTGCCTATTTTTCCTGATAGTTTTTATAGTATTGGAACTAGTTGATCTTTAAATGTTTGATAGAATTTGCTTGTAAATGCATCTGACCCTGGAGATTTTTTTTCTTAAGAAGTTCATTGGTGACTTGTTCAATTTCTTTATTTAAGATGGGGTTATTTAAGTATTCTGGTTTTTCTTCTGTTAATTTTGGCAATTTATATTGTAACTATTTATTGATTTTCCTTAAATTGTCAGATTTACTAGCATACTTCCCTAAGGCAAAATACTTCTTAATACTTGCTTTAATTTCCTCTTCATTGGTGGTGAATTTGCCCTTATTTGGTTTTCTTCTTTTTTTTTAAAAAAAATAAAATTGACCAATGGCTTATCTAATTGTTTTGTTCATAAAACCAGTTCCCAGTTTCATTTATTAGCTCAGTAGTTTTCTTCAGTTTCTTTAATCTCACCTTTAATTTTTAGGATTTACAATTTGATGTTTAATTGGGAATTTTAAATTTGTTCTTTTTTTAGTTTTTTACTTGCATGTCCAATTTATTGATGCACTCCTTTTCTGTTTTCTTAATGTAAGAGTTTGTATAAAATTTCCCCTAAGATTTGCTTTGTCTGCATCTCATACATTTTGGTATGTTGTTTCATTGCTGTCATTCTCTTTAATGACATGATTTGTTCTTTGACCCACTTGTTCTTTAGGAATAGGTTATTCAGTTTCTAGTTAATTTTTAGTCTATCTTTCCCACTGTTCTTTACTGAATGTCATTTTTAGAAGCAGGCCCTTGTTTGGAAAATGTCCTAAGACTCGAAGTCCAGGGTGTCAGGTAGATAAGAACCAGCCTTTGGAGTAAGATTCGGTCAGTGGAGAGAATGGACATCGTCCGAGGCAGCTTCTATTCCCTCCATCCTCTGGTGGTGGTTATCAGGTTCCACTGTGGTGTTTTTTGATTTATTCATTTGTCAAGCTCCTTCATGTGTCTTTCCATTATCTCCTGGTCCCTGATGAAGACTTACAGGCTAGTGGAGAATATGAAGAGCAGACCTAGGATGTTTGTTTTGGAGCCTCAGCTTCCTCCTTTGAGGAACCTCATAGTTGTTTGAATTTGCATTTCTTTATATGATTATATATAGCTTTAATTTCTTCATTTGAGAATTGTTTATTCATATCCATTGACTATTTATCAATTGAGGAAAGACTTGTAACCTTATAAATTTGATGTAATTCTCTATATATCTTAGAAATAAGACTTTTATCAGAACTCCTGGTTGTGAAAATTGTTTCCCAGGTTTCTGTTTTCCTTCTAATTTTGGCAGCAGTTGTTTTATTAGTGCAACAATTAGTGCAGCAATTTCTTGTTTGGTCATAAATTTCTCCCCCTTCCATAGATCTGATAGATTATTTCTTGGTCTGTTAATTGGTCTATGATGTCACACTTTATGTCTAAATCCTATACCTTTTTTGATCTTATTTGGTATAGGTGTGAGATATGGATCTATGCGTAGTTTTTTGCCATACTCTTTTCCAGTTTTCCCAATAACTTTTGTCAAATAGTGAGTTCTTATCTCAGAGACTGATGTCTCTGGGTTTGTCAAATAGTAAATTGCTGTAGTCATTTACTGCAGTTTCTTTTGAACCAATCCTAATTCACTGGTTCATTACTCTGTTTCTTAACCAGCACCAGGCAGTTTAGATGACTGCCACTTTATAGTATAGTTTTAGATCTGATAGAGCTAGGCTACCTTCCTTTACATTTTTTTCATCAGTTCCCTTGATATTCTTTGTTTTTTTATTTTTATTTTTTGCAAGGTAATAGGGTTAAGTGACTTGCCCAAGGTCACAAAGCTAGGTAATTATTAAGTGTCTGAAGCCAGATTTGAACTCAGGTACTCTTGACTCCAGGGCCGGTGCTCTATCCACTGTGCTACTGTGCTACCTGGCCCCCCCGCCCCCCTTAATATTCTTGACCTTTTGTTGCTCCAGATAAATTTTGTTACTATTTTTTTAGCTCAGTAAGTTATTTGGCAGTTTGATTGGTATGACACTGAATAAGTTGTTTAATTTGAGTACTCTGCAAGCTTCTTGTAGGGTTTTTATCACTGCCTGTGACAGTGACTGGCTGCTGTAGTTTCCTGAGGCTTTGGTCCTGCTAGAAAGCTCCCCATGTGTTTGGGTTCTCTTGTGGGTCCCTAACCTGAGTCTTCTTTCACTTCTCTTCAGGCTGGTTTTCCTTGCACATTGAGATGGTCAAGATGGCTGTTGGGGTCTAGACTCAGGCAATGGTAGCATTTGTAAATTCTTATAAGGTTGACATTAGAATCATAGGGTTCTAATCTAGGAGTTTCCATGATAATTTTCCTAAATGGAAGGTAACTTCCTAAATCTGTTCCTTCTTCCATCTTCTTCCTCGAGGCCTCAACCTCATTATTGTGAGTTCATAATCCTTAAACCAAAGCCATCTAGGGATGCCCGTCAGTTGAGGAATGTACTAGTACCATGCTAAAAGGAATGATGAGCTGGATGTTCTTAGAAAAACCTGGAAAGATGAACTGATGCAGAGGGAAGTAAGCCGAACCAGGAGAAGAGTGTAGATAACAGCCACCACTGTGAAAGATTCAGCTACTCTGATCATGACAGCAATCCAAGATGATTCCAAAGTACCATGATAAAAATGACCTGATGGGCTCTGAGTGCCGAGGGAAGTGAACGTTATCATATTCTTTATTTTTTGTGATTGTGTGTGTGTGTGTGTGTGTGTGTGTTTTGAAACATGGCAAATATGAACTTCATATGTATAATCAATATCTTGTTTTTCTCAAAGGGTGGGAGAGAGATGGGAGGGAGAGAGAGAATTTGGAACTCAGCTTCAAAACATGAATATTGAATATTTTTAACATGTAGTAAACAGAAGATTTAGCACATAAATTAAAAATTTATTTTAAAAAACCCAGAGTTTTCTACATGTTCTTCCTGAGGGGACTTGGCATCACCCTATTTCAGTCTGAGGGAGGATCATAGGGTAATTAAGGAGGATCTATTGGTCCTGAGACGGAGCTGTTGGCTGGCAGCTCAGCTTATGGCAGGTTTCATTTTCTGGTCTGTTAATCCCTGCCAGATGGAAGAGAGACCTAGGACATGTTGTGCCCTCTCTTCTGATTTATTCTTTGAGGGAAATGCAGTCAAGGGGACCTTCCTCTTGTGTACCTGAAAGGAAGGGTGAGGATTAATTAGATTGAATTTATTTGCCTCACACCATATAAATCTACCAAATGTTGTTAGATCATGCTTCAGGGCCTGGGCCTTTCAGCTCAGCTGATACTTCCTGAGTTTGGGTCCACGGCAGCCTCAGCCTCTGAGGCATAGAGGCCGGTTCACCTTGTTGGACCTCAGCTTGATTAGCTCATCCTTTATCAACTTGTGTATCTGGGCTGAACAGACTAGGAAAGATGTCAGTGGCCCCCTTCAAGGAGAATTGGGGAGGCTGAAAAGCCAGTTGAGTGATTCCATGAGAGCAGCTCCAGGAAGCACTCATCTGTGATTATTCCGAGAGGATCTGTCAGCCTGTTTTCACCTCCATATTTGTGCCTTCTTTCTCTCATACTGTTGTAGGCAGAGGGTGCATGCATGTGGAGGGCTTTGCTCTCCTTGTTTCCTCTGAGGGCCTCCTGAGAACCCTCTGCCGACTGGCTGTGTGGAGTAGTAGTGTGCTTGTTCTCCTCTGGGATCCCGGGCTCCTCCTGGTTGGCCACCTGCTAGCCTTTAGTTCCTCTGGGTTTGTCCACCATCTGCAGGTATTGTTGAGTGGCTGTCTTGTCTTGTAGGACCACAGTGGGGCGCCTTCATGGTCCAGGAGCAGTGACCATAAAGGATGGGCCTGTCCAGTCATGGCGTGGGCATTCTCATATTAGCATCATTTTCATTCTTCTGAGCTGCTTCTGCTCATCATCCCTGAAGTGGAGGGTCTTAAGTGACCCTTACCATGGACAACTTCTTCCTCTCCCTTGCTTGTGCCGTGCCCTTCCGAATAAATTTTAAGTTGTAAGCTGTTAGCCATTACGATCAGTGCAGATGTTTTTCTTTTTCATCCTGGTTGTGTGTTCTCTGTTATGGGACTGTTTTCTTAATCTGGAGTCATGCCCATTCTCCTCCTTAGCCAGTTCTCCAGGGGAGCCCACAGTTTAGATTAGGAGCTCATTCGGAGCTTTTAGAGAAGGATGACAGAGAGTAAGGGCCGGAAAGTGCTCGAGGCAACAAGTCTGAAGAACACTTGAGCATCCCAAGAATGTTGGTCAGTGAAATCAGAAGGACAAGTGGGCACAAAGTGACTGTGATTTGCAATGATTCCCTTGAGACTTCCTCCAGAGATGACATGGGAGGCTTGCATCTGCCTGGTCCAGCCTCTTTTGTTATTTGAAATAGCTGAGGAACTTGAAGCCCAGAGGCTTTAGGGTCACACAGGGAGTGATTGCTTTCTGTCCCCCATCAGCCTCTGGGCCAGGGGCCTCACCTCACCAAATATTCAAGGCTTTCCTCCCCTGCCTCTGCCCTGCCTTTGCCCTCCTTCCAGCCCACATGGTCCCGTGTATTCACTTGTGGCAGTTCCTTGGAGTCTGTTTACCCATTCTGTATCTGGGATATGCACACCTTTCTCATGTTCTACTGTCTTCTCCCAGGGTTCAGCTCAGGTGCCACTTTCCTTGTAGAACATCCTCCCCCCCTTTTTTTTTTTAGGTTTTTGCAAGGCAAATGGGGTTAAGTGGCTTGCCCAAGGCCACATGCTAGGTAATTATTAAGTGTCTGAGACCGGATTTGAACCCAGGTACTCCTGACCTCCAGGGCTGGTGCTTTATCCACTGTGCTACCTAGCTGCCCCAGAACATCCCCTTCTTGTTGTGCTCTTTGCACCCCTTCACGTTCACTTGGTGGCTCTTGCCCAAGTCCCCAGAATGGAACAGGGGCTTGAGGGTCAGAATGCAATTGCAGGAGCAAAAACTGTGCCTTGTGTCCAGGTTGTCCAAGTCTTAGTTTAGAGGGCACCTAGACCCAGGTGGATGATGCCAGACCACAAGGTGTCTGGGGCAGCCCCTTTATCCTCTGGAGGCAACCAATGCCAGTGGCTCATTGCCGGGCCTCTCAGACACTGGGAAGTCTTTGAAGAGCACTTGGGTCAGCTTGGTGATCTGAGGCCCTTGACTCCTGCCTTTTGCTGGGTCTGAAGGAGTGCTGTATCCAGAAGAGACCCCTCTGTTTGGGGACAGGACTTCAGGACCATGGGGTTCTCAGTGTTGTCTGTGGGGTCTTTAGCTTGTAGGGTCTGTGGGGCCCCAGTGTTCTTAATGTGCTCTCTGGGGTCCTACTGTATGAATTTTAGTGAACCTTCAGCATCATGGGCTCCCTCAATTTGTGTCTTGTGGGCTTCTCATGGAAGTTTCTTTTTTTCTACAGCATGTGACGACTGACAGCTACATCCCGTGCCTGGCTGACCTCTGCAAAGCCCTATGGGAAGTTATGCTCAGCTATTACAGGACCATGGAGTGGCATGAAGCCCATGACAATGAGGATACCACCAGGGTGGCTGGTAGGACCCTCTTCTGGTTCCTGGGCTACCTCCCCGCCAGCCACTGCCTCCCTGTGTAGTGTGAGGAGGTTTGCCCATGTCCCTGTGGACCTGCCCCAGCCATGGCAGCTCCCTGAGAGGTGTTCCTCTCTTGGGAGAGGTCTGGGGGGGGGCAGGCTTGTACCCCCCCGCCCCTGCTCAGAGCCCTGGGGTCTGGCTTTTGCCTCCTGCTGTCCACATCAACTTGGAGCTGGGCACATACTGCACCCCAATTAGGAGTTTTAGCCTCCACCCACTTCTCCCTCCTTTCTGTGCTCATGTATTCTTTCCTTCTCCAAACTCTCAGAACAAACGAATCCACCCCAGGATTTCTGCTTGTCTTTTGTAACTCCTTCAGTCTCATTTGAAGACATGATGGCCCTGAGGACCCCTTGTTTCTTTACTGCCTGATAAATGTTAACTCCACATCACCCTACAGATCCTCTGATTGCTCAAACAGATGACTTCTCTGGGCTTCTCTGGACTCTAGTTTTTGCCTTTCCAAGACCTAGGGAGCTCTGGGGTTTTCATCACAAATGTTTGGAATCCTCTCTTCCATTCAGTGTCATTTTTTTTTCCTTGTAGGAATATTCTCTGCTTTGCAGAGTGAGTTAATTTTGGTTAAAAGCCTCTCTAGTTTGCCTTTTGCAGTTTTGTATTCCTCACTCCCTGTTCTTCAACTGGGGCAGCTACCATCTTGTGTGATCCTGGCTAGACCTGGCCTGCTTCTTTCTTTGTTTGCAATATTTTACTTTCACATGGGGGCCAGAGATTTGAGCGAAGACATTTCTAAGACTTTTTTTGTTTTGGGGGTCCCCTTCAGGGGACCAGTGGATTTTTTTTTTCTATCTCTTCTTTGGCCTCTGGTTCTAATAACTTTGGGCAGTTTTCATTTGTGATTGATTGAAATAAGAGTGTCCAGGATTATTTCCAGTTGTAGTTTGTTCTCATATTACTTCTTGTTCAGTTTTCAGGGAATCTGTTTCTTGGGAAAAGCTTATGGCTTTCTCTTTTAAGCTGTTTGTTTCCTCCAGAGCTTTTATTTCTTGGTGATTATACCCAAGGGCCCTCTCTTTTCCCTGAATGTCTCTGTGGCATCTGACCCTCTCTCTTGACTTTCCCTCAATGACCCCAAGGAGGCCCCAGTAAACTGGTCCGGGGCCCCAGTGACTTGACCCAGGGCCCTTCTCTTCCACCTGGATGTCTCTGTGCCTCTCTCTTGGTCTTGCCTCAGTGACCCAAGATAGGCCCCCAGTGATCCAGCCCAAGGACTCCTCTCTTGCCTGGATATTTCTGTGGCATCTGACCTCTCTCTTAGCCTTCTCTCAGGGTCTGGGCCCAGAGGCCCCTTACCTTGTGTGATGCTTTCACAGCTTTGTGACTTTTGGCTCTTGTGACTACCCCTCATCTCATCTTGGACACCCCTCTGGTCTTCCACATTCCTTCTACCTTCCTAATGTTGGCACCCTGACTTCTGCCCTTGGTACTTCCATGGCTTTCATGCCCCAGCTTCACATGGTTTTTTGCAAGCCAAATGGGATTAAGTGACTTTCCCAAGGTTCCACAACTAGGTAATTATTAAGTGTCTGAGGCCGGATTTGAACTCAGGTCTTCCTGACTCCAGGGCTGATGCTCTATCCATTGTGCTACCTAGCTGCCCCTTCTGTTCCCATTTTCCCTGATGCCTGCTGGACTCCTTCACTTGTGTATTCCTCATATGTGTGATAAAAAAATCTTCAGGGACTGGTCTAAGTGAAAGAAAGTTTTTATTTGTTTTTCTCAAGGGAAGGGAACACTCCCAGGTCTCATAAAGGTAGGGAAGATCAAGGAACTGCAATCAAGATTCAAATGAAGCAAGATGATATAGGTCCTAACACAGGTCTCCCCTCCTGGACCACCTTCTCCTTTAACCCATTGGCTGGGTCTCTGGAGGTACAACCTTATTTGAGGAAAATCTACCCAGTACCAAAGAAAAGAATGAACTGTTTTCATGAAATATTACCTCACCATCCAAATGGTGAGAATATCAAAAAATGATTTAATGACCTTCTATGCCTATCTAACTGAAGAATGTCTAAGAATGCAAGGTCTTTCTTGGAATAGTAGTTAGGTGCCTTGCTTGGATTGCAAGGTCTTTCTTCTAAGAATAGTCTAAGAATAATAGTTTGTTCTTTCCTTAATGTTTCTTAACCCTGAGAGAAATATTAACCCTAAGAGGGTTTTATTGGGGATATTCCACTCACTCGGCTCTGAAGCTTGGGTGGCCTGAGGTTTTTCTCCTCTTTGAGGTCTTGACTTGTAGATCTAGAGTGAACCCTGCCCCCCCAGTCATTTCCCAGTTTGTTGGGTCTGAGCTCCTTAATTCGATATTCAAAGCCCTCCACACTGGGGCCCTAGCCTGCTCTTGCACTGGGATGTCCCTTTGGTTCAGCCCTGGGCCCTGAGCCCACCCAGGTAAGAGTAGGCAATTGCTGCTGCCATGCCTCCTTCCTCTGACCCAGGGGCCAGCTCTGCTCCTCCTCTGCACTGTCTCATGTCTGCGCTCTCTGGTCCCCCTTCTTCCTCTCTTCACTAAGTGCCTTTCTTCAATCACTGGGCACTAGTCTGAAAACCCTCCTTGGGCTGCAGGGCTGAACATAGAGACTCCTGATCTTAGTGGAGCTGTTCCTTCTGCCAGCACCGAGTGGAACTTCCTTTAGCAGGTGGGCAAGACCCTCCCCTTCTCTCCCCAACCCCTTTAGTACCTTGGCGTGTCGAGCCCTGGATTTGGAGGGACCTGTATCAGTACCCTTGGTGTTGTGTCTCTTACCTTCCCCATTCATGGCATGGTTAGATGTTCATCCTTATGTTGTGTTAAAGCTATGCAATGGGCCCTGTTTTGTCCTTGGGCTGAGGAAGGGAAATGGGAACCTGCTCCTCAGACCCTGCAAGATGTCCTTGGTCTCCCCAGGGACTGGTCAGCTTGAGGATGGCCCTGGGACCCTCTAGCCTGAGGACTTTGTCTTCCTGCTCAGCTTCCACTGTCCCTTTGCTTTCCGGAGCTAGATGCTTTCCCCACTAGAGCTGGGGGATATCAGTCAATCAGTCAGTATGAGGATCACCAGTAACTGGGTTCACTTTAAATGTCATTTTATTTTTCAAGTAATAAACATTTATTTTTCCTCTTCCCTTTCTTTTTAGAGAAAAAGACAAAAGACACATCCCTCCCAACAAATATGCCTGGTCAGGAAATGTCAATTCTCCCACTGGCCAATTGAGTGGCGGCTTCCTCACTTGTCTTGTAGAATTGTGGGTGATACTTGTGTTGATCAGATTTCTGGAGTTTTTCTACGCAGTGGTTTGTTTTTCCAGTGCTATGGTTCTCAGGCAAACACTGAGCAATCAGCTCATATAAATCTTCTCAGGCTTCCCTGAAACTCCTTTTCACCATTTCTCCTAGCACATTTGTATGGGGTCATTTGAATCAACTGTTCCTTTTCTTTGGTTCCTTTGTTGGGTACATCTCTGTGTTAAAGAGCATTTGCTGTTTAGTTCACACTGAGTGCTGGTCCATCTCTCTGTCTGTCCATCCGTTCATCCATTAGCATGTATTCATCAGGAGCCCCTTGTGTGCCAGCCACTGTAGTAGGAGCTGTAAGTGTCCAGACAAACAAAAATATTGAGATGAGAGAGATGATAAAACATACTCAGAGGAGAGGGCAGGTCATCCCAGAGGAGGAGATACAGGTAGCTGGTGGTGAGAGAGGAGGGGTCTGGGTGTGAGCTGCGTCTTGAAGGGGCTGGGCCGGGGGGTGGCTGATGGAGGTTGGTCTGAGAGGGGAGAGGGAGCTGTTGGAGGCCCTGCTGAGGGTCAGACTCAGAGACAGCTGGCTTTGGCCTGACTTAACTTCCAGGTGTTGTGGGGATCAGAGAAGATGCCACCTATGCCTCTTGCCAGCTTTTAATTGGTATTGTGGTTGTCACCCTCCTCAGTGTTTTGTAGTACGGCTCCTCTGTAGTGAAGAACTGGGTGACCAGGCAAGTCCCGGGAAGGTCATTATCCAAAAAAGAGGAGAATGCCATTCTTGGCTCCTGTTGGGGTGAAGCCAACCCGGAGATCCCTTGTGTCTTCTTGTTTCAGAAGGGAGTGGCACGGCAGACTCGGAGGAGAGTAATTTTGACCGCAACTACGTGAAAAAGAAGCTTGAACACGGACTGTCGCGAATATGGCAGGTTGGTTTTCTGAGATGGGAGAAGGGTTGGTGTTGACATTGTGGATGTGCATGCATGTGTGAGCGTGTGTGTGTGTGTGTGTGTGTGTGTGTGTGTGTGTGAGTGTGTCTATGGTGTATGTGTGTGTGACTAGATCACAGCAGAGGAAGAAGGTGGCCCCCCAGTGGCCCTGATGATAATGATATGAATGATAATAACACTCCACGTCCATGGATTTTGGGGTGCCCTCAACAGATTCAGCTTGGCAGGACCCCAGCTGCCATTGCTAGGCCTCTGGCCAAGCCAGCTAGAGTTGTCCTCCTACCACCAGGGCAGGTCCCTTCATTGCCGTTGGCCTCGGTTTCTTCAGCTGTCAAATGGGGATGATCGTGCCGGTACCATTCTCCTAGGGTGGTCATGAGAGTCAAAGGGCATAACAGCCATTGTACTTAGCGAAGGTCTAGCTGTTGTTATGATGGGTGTGATCTAGAGGCATGACTTGGGCAGCCTGACTCTAGGGGCAGCTGGGACCCAGGGCTGGCTACTCCAGGCGTTAGGCTTTCCCTGAGTGTCCTCAGCTGCCTCTACACCACTTGCTGAGGCGGGAGCAGACAGGAGCCCCATGACTCCACAGCTCCTCCTCAGACAGGAGCCTCATGACTCCACAGCTCCTCCTCAGAGGGTTTTGGCCTTCCCTTGCTGGGAGGGTTGAATGCACCAGTGAGACAGTTCAGACATCCTTGCCCCAGGGTGTGCAGTGGCACATCATTCTGAACGTTCTACTGAAAGAGGAATGATGACAGTGTGAGAATGTCCTTTGGGGACAACCAGGTGGTGCTGTGACAGAGCACCAGCCCCAAAGTCAGGAGGACCTAAACTCAAATGAGAGAGAGAGAGAGAGAGAGAGAATGAGAATGAGAATATGCCTTTTGGGAGTCACTTCAGGGAGTTTCATTCATTTGTCCTTCAACTTGTATATACATTCTGAAAAGAGAGGCCTCCCCAGCCCGTTGGTGGGAAGTGTTTGGACACAGGCACACCCTCCTGCAGATGCCTGCACACACACTCATACACCATATTTCCATTCTTGGATGAATGGTTCAGCCTGTTGTGGACTCTGTGGTGCTGTTCAGATAACAGAGGCCCTTAATCCTTCCATTGAGCAACCCGGGGTGGGGCAGCTTGCTTTGGACCTAGGGGAGGTTTTGTGAACAGCCAGTCATTTTTAGAGAGGAGATCACTGCAAGGGCTTTGTTCTAGTATGGAGTCTGGGAAGACCCAGGGTTGGCCTGGGGACAAGCACAAGGCGCCCATTTGATGGCAACTGGA
The DNA here is from genome assembly GCF_037893015.1 of Macrotis lagotis. Taxonomy (NCBI): domain Eukaryota; kingdom Metazoa; phylum Chordata; class Mammalia; order Peramelemorphia; family Peramelidae; genus Macrotis; species Macrotis lagotis. The sequence continues at coordinate 196,805,350 of NC_133665.1, forward strand.
GAGGGCCCAAGGCCTCCTCCAACAGTTTAAGTGCCTGTTTCTTGTTCTGTGACTGGAGACCACCAAAATCCTGAACTCAGGTTCATTAGTTTCAAGCCTTTAGAGGAGACCAGTTCTAATGAGATGTAATTATACTTGAAGCATGAGTGGGCGAATTTTAAAGAGAGCTGAAGATGTGATCTGATTTAGAGATCACTGCCAATTAAGTTGGACTTTTTTTTATCATAATATTTCTGTATGTTGATGTTGGAGGAAGAAAGTTGGGAGGGGTATTTTTTAGAGAATTTCACCTACATGAATTTGGGGGGGGCATTTCTCAGCTGTCTCCCTTTTGTTATTCTTAATAAATTGTGAAGAAGTGTTAACGTTAGAGCAGGGTGGTCAGACCGGAGGTCCTGGGCTCATGGTTGGCCTCCTAAAGCATTTTTGTGGTGAGGGTTGCCCATCAAGGAACTCTCTGGGCCTGAGGGACATGTGGATTGTCAGGGCCCATTAGTATGGGGCCCCATGCTGAGGATCTCTCTACATCACAGAAATCAGACCTACACACACGTGTGTACATGTTCACACAAACACATTTGCTGAGCTCACTTAGAAACTGTCCCTTCAGAGAGGTGGCTCCTTTTGCAGACCCTCTGAGCCATCCTTCTGGAGGACTTGCCCAGACCTTCTAGGGCTGGCAGAACTGATCGGGAAATATCTTATTTTACAGGATGTCCAACTCAAAGTGAAAACCTATTTGTTTGGGACTGATATGTCTACATTCAAGTATGACGACTTCATCTTTGTCTTGGACATAATCAGCAGGTAGGGTTGGGGTCCAGAGTGCACCACCCACTCCTAATTTATTGAGTCCTTGAAAAGGGTGTGGCCAGCTGTAACCTGGTGACACGCGAATACCCCTCATCTTCCCATGGCGTGGGTACCACCAGATTGGGACTGCCAGCTGGCCAGATCCTACCATTCTCTGTTCTTCCTACCCCATTGGCCCATGGCTTCCTTCATGCTGCTTTTCCCGCTGGGTGTTTGGTGATATCCACATGGGGGTACACACCCATACACACACACGTAATCCATGGCATAAATAGAAGAGATGCATTTCCCTTCTTTCTGCCTCCCTCTTTGACTCCTACACCTGTGCCCCAGAAAGCTGAGAGGAGAAGGACCCTCCCATTGATTAGCCATGTCTAACAGCCATGTTTGTGGTGGCGAGGGTTGCCCATCCAGTGGGGAGTGACTGAACATATGATGGGATCTGGAGGGGATGGAGCAATGGGATGCTGTAGTCCTCTGCAAAGTGACCAGGTCTGGCCTCTGAGGCTGGGGAAGACACAAATTGATGCCAAGGAAGAACCCCGTGAGAACAGCCTTGTCAAGACAAATGGCTTGAAAAGGATGTGACCAGCCGGGTCTGCTGAGAGATACTCCAGGCTTAGGGTGTGTCTGTTCCGCTTGGCTCTGCTTATTGGTTACTAGGGCTTTTGGTTGGATTTGGGGGAGGAGGGGCACAAACATTGATGCTAAAGGAAGGGGGAAAAGATGGGGTGCTGATGCATTTCTTAAAACTGCAGGAGAGACTCGAGTAAAGCATAAACAGGATAGTTCTGAAAGGATTATAGAATCAAAGCCAGACTTTCACATATACATCTCCTTTAATGTCTCCTTGGTATATGGAAATGCCCTTTTTATATTAAAAATATAAAATAGGGGCGACTAGGTGTCACAGTGGATAGAGCACCTGCCCTGGAGTCAGGAGTACCTGAGTTCAAATCCTGCCTCAGACACTTAATAATTACCTAGCTGTGTGGCCTTGGGCAAGCCACTTAACCCCATTGCCTTGCAAAAACTAAAAAACAACTAAAAAAAGATAAAATAATATTAAAAAGTATCTCTTTGTTCATGTATTCTCAGTGTCCATCCCACTGCCTATACTGTTTGGTCCACTTGGAACATTTCACTGTCTATAGGGAGTTTCTCTTCAGTCAGACTCTGTGCAGGGCCTCTCTTGTCAGTGGGGGATCACAGTAGCAACCCTGCTGCCCCATTTTAATTTTCGCTTGGTCTTAATATTCTTGAGTTATTTCTGTTGTGATTTTGGTCCCTGTGTGAGAGTCTCCTTGTCGAGGGGTCCATCTGCTGGACGGTCCACCAGCCTAGAGGCAGTAAAGGTTCTGAAGATTTGGCAGATGAATTGGGAAGATCTGGAGTTTATGCCCCTAAAGCTTAAAGAGCTAGAATTTATTCCCAATAATGGATTTCATGGAAAAGTAGAATTTAGTTTATTTTTTTTTTAACTATTTTAAGGGGCAGCTAGGTGGCATAGTGGATAAAGCACTGGCCCTGGAGTCAGGAGTACTTGGGTTCAAATCTGGTCTCAGACACTTAATAATTACCTAGCTGTGTGGCCTTGGGCAAACCACTTAACCCTGTTTGCCTTGCAAAAACCTAAAAAAAAATTATTTTAAAAAACCCTCAAAAAATCTATTTCTCCCTCATCCTTACTGGGAAAAAAAAAGCCCAAACCCTTGTAATATCTGGGTAGTCAAGCTTAACACGCTGGGTCTAAAAATGCCATCCTGGGCAGCATCCTGAGCCTGTTCCTCTGTCAGGAGATGGGCAGGTCCTCTGCCGTTGGGGCTGGTTGCTGCAGGTTTCCCAAGGTTTCTTGGAGCTGGATCTTTCATCAAGAAAATTGGTTATGAAGGACAGAAAGAGAGAAGAAACAATGGAAAGAGGAAAAAATGACTCAGAAAAGTGACCCTTCTGGAATACAAGAGGACTCAGAAATTAGTGATGAAGAGAAGCCTGACCCTATATTTCTGGAAATGATAAAATACAGTTTTTCAGAAGATCTGGACCTCAAGAACAGCTTTCAGAGGCAGCATGGACAGGATACCAAGTTCATCTCTTTGGGGATGTCCCCCAGACTCTACCTGAAGCCTCCCCTCCTCCTCCTCTGCTATTCCCTTGGGGATCCAGTCAGCTCTCCCAGACTTCATTACATCTTTGTGCAGATGACTCTTAGACTGACCTCGCCAGATGTCCAGGAGACATCTTAAGAAATGGACAATAAAAAGAGACATCTTCAGTAGTACAAAAAAGAAGTCATCATTCTCACCCCCCCCCCCCCCAAACCTCTCTCCTTCCTTGTTCTGCTACCTTCCTTGTTCCTGGAGAGGGTGCCTTTATCTTCCCAGATCCCAGGCTCACAACCTTGGACTGCTTTCTCACTTGCCCATTATTCATGATGGTGCCAGGACCTCCAAGCCTCCCCCTTCTCTGACACTGCCACCACCGTGCCCTTCACTTCTGGATGATTGCAGAAGCTGGTTGGGGGCCCACCATGTCCCCCCCTGCTCAGTCAAGCCCAGTGGCTCCCTCTTGCCTCCAGGATTCCAAGCTGGCCTTTCCTCCCTTTCCAATCTTCCTGCATCTTACTCTCCAGACCCTCCCTCAGCCCTCTAAAGACGTTCTCTCTGGCTATCCCTCCTTATCTCCTTTACCTTTCACTCTTAGTGCGCAATCACCTGCCTCCCCTGAGCTGGAGACACCAACATGCATGTTGTTGTTTGCATGTCACCAGAACATAGAATGCTGGTATACAGTCGGCGCTTAATGCTTATTAACTGACTGGCTCAATCATGTCTCTTTGGTGGGCATGCTGTCATTTCTAACCATCGTCTATTTTTCTTTGTCCATTTGTTTACGAAGAGCTTCCTGACTCGGCTTTCCTTTCAATAGGCTGATGCAAGTCGGTGAAGAGTTCTGTGGCAGCAAGTCTGAAGTTCTGCAGGAATCCATCCGAAAGCAGAGCATCAACTACTTCAAGAATTACCACAGGTGAGTGAGCGCTCTCGGTGCAGGTGAGTCTCCCAGTGTGGCTGGCAGAGTTGTCACGGTATGAGTGGACCCATCGTGCATCTGACACATCCCTAACTTGACTGGATCTGTTTCTGTGATCCCAGAATTTCTTTTCCTCTGTGTTGTTGGTGAGGCCTGGGCTCCAGTGGACAGGAAGCTGGCCTGGCCAGCCCAAGGTGGCCATTTCCACCCAGCTCTTCACAAGAGGCCCCAAGTGGCTCAGCCTTTCACCCAACGTAGAAGGGTTCCTGGGGCAGTGGGTGGGGGGGCTTGCGGGAAGACCATTGTGGAGGGCAATGGAAGGGCTCGGGGCTCTCTGAAGGGGGTGGGGCACTCTCACATGTGCCCTAGAGCATGGACTGGGCTTGCTCTTGTTCGCTTCTCAACAGCCTTAGTCTCTCTTCTGGGTTTAGACTCCTGACACCTCTTAGGCCTTCTCTCAAGGAGTTAGCAGGGTGGGCTTTGGGATGAACCTTCTCAATCCAAAGTGGGCATTGGATTGGCCCCTGGGCTCCTTGTATCCCCAGAGGATCCTCTCAACTTGGGAGACACTGTCTGCAGTCAGCATGGTCCTCCTGAACGTCTTCCTCTGGACAGACTTGACCTGACTTTTGAGCTGTGGACCTAAGGGCCAGTTTCCTCCCTGCCCCTGGTGTGGGTGCCTGGGAGTCCGATGCTCTCAGCACCACTAGCAGGGACTGGTGAGCAATCTGTCCAAAGCAGGCCACAAGACATGGATCCTGTCCAGGAGGTGGCATCGCTCCTGGGGAGAAATCTCTGCATTGTGGTCCGGTAATCCCTGGGCAGCTGCCCTCTTAGGGGATCATCTGGATCGACATGTTTGCAGGTGTCTTGATGGTCTTATGCCTGGAACCTGAGTGCAGCACTGATGGCCTTTGTGTGTCTCATAGGGTCCGCTTGTCCACTCTGAGTGTTTGCTTCTGGGCACTCGCCAGGTTGTCATCCTCAGAGGTGGCCCCCAAGACAAGGGAAGGAGAAGGAATTTGCATTTCTGCATTTCTTTATTTGTTGCACTTGATAGTATTTTATTTTTCTAATTACATGTAAATATAGTTTTCAACATTCATTTTTGTAAAATTTTTTCCTTTCCCCCTCCCCAAGATAGCAGGTCATTTGATATAGGTTATACATGCCCGATATTTCCAGATTAGGCTTGTTATGAAAGAAGAATCAGAACAGAAGGAAAAACCTCAAGAAACAAAAAGACTACCCAAAAGTGCCCTAGTCTGCTTTGCTCTGCATTCAGACTCCAGTTTTTTCTCTGGATGTGGATGACAATTTCCATCACAACCCTTCTAGAATTGGCTTTGATCTTGTGGTGTTGAGAAGAGCCAAGTCCATCCTAATTGATTGTCACCCAGTGTTGCTGGGAAAGTGCACAGTGTTTTCCTGGTTCTGCTCCAGATGTTCCTGCATCTGTTCCTGTAAATTTTCCAGATTTTTCTGAAATCTGCCAGCTCATGGCTTTTTCCTTTCTTGGGAGGGGGAGCTCTGTCTCTTTTTTTTTAGAATGTTGTATTTTTTCAATTACATGCAAAGATAGTTTTCATCACTCATCTTTTGGCAAGCTTTTGAGTGCCACATTTTTCTACCTCCCTCCCTCCTTGCTCCGCCATCACACTGAGTAATCTGATGTAGGTTATACATGAATGATCTTGTTTAAGATATTCCATGTTGATCATGTTGTGAAAGAAAAATCAGGGGAAAAGGGGAAAAATAAGAAAAGGAAAAAAAGCATAAAACAACTTTTTAAAAATGAAAATAGTGTGCTTTTAGTCTGCCTTCAGAATCCAGTTTTTTCTTTAGATGTGGACTGCTCCATTATATTCATGTCCCACATTTTGTTCAGCCATTGCTCAATTGATGGGCACCCCCTCAATTTCCAATCGTTTGCTACTACAAAGAGAACTGCTATAAATATTTATAGCAAATAGGCCATTTTTGTTAGTTCAACCTACTCATAAGCAGTTGACATTTTTCTAGCTGTTTAGCTCTGACTTTAGTTGTGTGGAGTCTTTTGTAATTGTGTTCATATAGTTCCTAGGTTTGTCTTGGCAGGTAGTCTCCCAAATATTTTATACTGTTTATAGTTATTTTACATGGAATTCCTCTTTCTACCTCTTCTTGCTGGTCTTTGTTGGTAAGATATTAAGTGATTTAGGTGGGCTTCCTCTGTATCCTGCAATTTTGCCATAGTGGTTGATTATTCCAAGAAGGTTTTTAGTTGCCTTCCTAGGGTTCTCTCAGTATACCATCCTCTCCACAAAGAGTGAGAGTTTTGTTTCCTCCTTGCACACTCGAATCCCTTCAGTTTCATTTTCTTATCTCTCCAGTGGACATTTCTAGAACAATATTGACTAATAATGGGCATCCTTGTTTCAACCCTGATCTTACCGAGCAGGTTTCTGGCTCATCACCATTACCTGTAATGCTTGATGCTGGTTTTGGATAGCTGTTGCTTATCCATCTATTCCTAATAGAAATGAGTCCTGTATCGAATACTCATGTAATTGGTTAGGTTGTTGGTTTTTTTTTTTGACATGGTCAATTCTGCTGATAGTTTTCCTAATATTGAACCCACTCAGCAGTTCTAGGATAAGTCCTTCCTGATCATATTCTTGGGATAAATTTGTGTTCTCTTGGCTTAGACTTTATTTAGTTTTTGCCTCCGTATTCATTAGGGAAATTGGCCTCCAATTTTCTTTCTGTTTTGGCTCATCCTGGTTTAGGTGTCCTGGGCACTGAGCTAGGAGATTTACAAATGCTTTTCTTATTGATGGTCCCCCATTTTATACTTGGGGAAACTGAGGGACTTGTTGAGAGTCCTGCAGCTAGGAAGTGGCTGGGTTTGAACTCAGGCCCAGTGCTCTGTGCACTGTGGCTGGGATTTGAAGAAAAGATCTGTACTGTGGTGTGGGCAAGACTTTGGGCCTTTAGAACCTGAGGGATGGTGGCCCCTAGCCCAGGGACATTTGACATGGCCCCAGGTCTTCCAGCCCCCATCCTCCTCCAGGCACACTCTTCTCTAGTGGACTTGCTGTCCCCTAGAACCCTCAGATCTTTTTCAGGTGACCTGTTACCTCACCACCTTGTCTTTCTCGCCTTGGCCTTGTGCTCTCCACCACACATTGATTTTTTTCTTAATAGATCTGCTCCAGGATTCAAGCTTGTGTGGTTCCTATATTGGTAGAAGCATTGAACAAACATAGGAATTAATTAATTGATAAAAGCAGGGCCAGACCTGATCCCTGGACTCCACTGGAGACCTCCTGCTTCATTGATGTGGAACCATCTGGAAATAGACTTCTTGGGTCCTCAGCTATTCAATCAGTTGTTCAGTTGTGACTGGCTCCCCGTGACCCCAGTTAGGGTTTTCTTGACAGAGATAGCTATTTCTTTCTCCAGCTTCTTTTACTGATGGAGAAACTGAGGTGGGGATGAACTCTGACTCTAAATTCAGTCTGGTTAATTTTTATGGCCATTGAGGCCAGGGTGGGTCGTCCTTCCATAGAGAATTGGTTGAATTGTTTTCTAGCTCTGTGACCTCGGACCAGACTTGGTTGTCCTAAGGATGACATGCTTAGACTTTTCCCTTCCCTCCCTTTCCTAAAATTGGAACCCATGGGCATTCCTCCCCTGAGAGGAATGGGAGCTCAGTTCTAGATCAGGGGTCAGTCACCGGGCTCCTAAGCCTGGATGTGGCCGAGCCAGCTGGAGCCGAGGGACGGAAGGAAGTGCGAATCCTGTACCTGCCCTCACCAGAGTCCCCCTTCTTTGCCCCCCCTCCTTCTTGGTCCGTGGGACCCTCTGAATTCTCTGGAGGCAGTGGCTGGCTGGCCATGCCTGGCCTTCTTCTCATCCTCACTGTGGCAGCCAGTTTTTCCTTCTTTTTTTGCTGTTTCTGTGCTGTCGGCCTCCTCCCCTTGACCTTTTGTCATGCTCTTAACCTGCCCTGGGAGCTTGGCTGTGGCACGTGCATGACAGGTCACTGTGGGTGATGGTGGTAGGGACAAGTTTGCCTCCCCAACTCAGCCCCACCCTTGGGAGATTTCTCCTTCCAGAGTCATCCTGGGCCTCTTGCCCGTGCTGGTCCTCCAGAAGCCTCCCTGAGTTGGGACCTCTCTGCTCTCTTTCCTGGGCTTGTGCTGGGGAGGGAGGGTGGCGAATGGGGGGGTGCTGGTGGGCCTGGGGAAGCCACTTCTGCCAGGGTCTTCTTAGAGAAGCAGCTGAAGGGTCAGCACCCTTGACTGTTTCTCAAAGGCATTGTCTTCCCCTGGACTCTCCTTCTCTGAGATGCCCCCTGCCCAGTTTCCCACCCCCAAGGAGGGGCTTTCCCGGGTCCTCGCTGAGACTCGGCTGAGACGCTGCTGCTTTGGTGGTCTGTCCCGTCCTTCCCTGGAAGCCTGGCTGGTGGGGGGTGGGGGTGGACAGCCTATGACTTCTCAGCCTGGAAGCCCCCGAGGCCCCTGGGGGTCAGCACTCCCTTGGGGGGGAGAGGACGCATCAGTGGGCCCACCATGCATTAGGGGCTGACTGCCAGGTTCTGTTGTTTAGAACTCGACTTGACGAGCTGAGAATGTTCCTGGAGAATGAGACCTGGGAGCTGTGCCCCGTGAAGTCGAGCTTCAGCATCCTGCAGCTTCACGTGAGTGTGTCCTGGAGACCTGGGACCAGGGAAGGGTGGGCTTGGCATGGCCCGGGGCCAGGCTCCCTGTCCAGTGGAGCTCCCTGTAGGGTATTGGGCTGGGAGGCAGGGTTGTCCCAGGAGTCCCAGGACCCACACCTTGGTTCCCTTTGAAGCCCAGCTCTGGGGGGGGGGGCTCCCTTCCCCCATTCTTATCTGCCTCAGGGCAGGCAGGGCAGCATCACCTGGCACAGGCAGGGCAGGGGGTACGGTTAGTGTTGCCCAAAGGTAAGGTACAGATAGAACCTGGCTGTGCTGGTCCCGAGCCCGAAGACACATCTTCTGCTGGGGTCTGAAGAGAGATAGGTCTGGCCCTTCCTGGGGGGACGTGAATGCCTCAGCGGGTCTTTGAAGGATTGTGCCATAGGGACAGGTGGTGCCTGGGGAGATCCCTCACTGTGTGGGGTGGGGGTAGTCTGCTTGGTGCCTGGGGGCCTCCTCTAGCAGGGTGGGGATTTCTGCACCCCTGGGCATTTTTACAAAGAGGAATCACCTTGGGAGAACCACAGAGGAAGAAAATGGTCTGTGAGAGGCTGATGATGGTCCTGCCTTGTCAGGGACCCAGAGCCAGGTTCTGTATCTCACCTCTTTTCTCCTGCCACTGCCCCCAGACCTGGGTCCTGGTCACTTGTGGCTGCTCCCCCAGAGCATGAGTGGGGAGCCCCCATGGGACCTGAAGGGACCTCCCAGGGGAGTTTCAGAGGTGGTCTGGGGCAGGCCTCAGGGGAGCCTGGCTGGCCCATGATGGAGACTTTAGGAAACACCAGTGCTCTCTTGGTGAACTGATGAATCCAAGGGAGGGATCGAGGCTTTAGGAGATGCCAAAATTGGAGGGGCTCATCAGGTGGGGCAGGAGCCACCTGGGGGGCATGCTCCCAGAGTTAACTGAGTCACAAACTCCTGTTTTGACATCTGAAAGGGCTGCACAGGCTCTGGTTCTGTTCTAGACTCAGGTTAGGCCCTGGGCCATTGATCCTGTCCTCAGGCTGCTCCCATCTAAGGGGGGAGAGACCAGGGGAGCCGTCAGAGAGCGTTGGTCAGTGAGTAGTGCATCCTGGATGGATCCAACCCTGTGTCCATTTGCAGGAATTTAAATTCATGGAGCAGTCACGGTCCCCGTCGGTGTCCCCCAGCAAACAGCCAGCCACCGCGGCCGCTGCGGCCACCACCTTGTTTGAGCAGTACAGCAGTGGGGGGAACCCCTTTGAGATTCAGGCCAACAGCAAAGATGAGGAGTCTGAGGATGTCCTGGCTTCCAACGGGGTGTGTGTGGGGTGTGTGTGGGTGCTGGCTGGGGGGGGCCTCTGGCAGGAGAATATGGGTGATGCCACAGGTCACTCCGGGGTTGCCCCCCCCCCCCAGACCTGCAGCACAGGTGCCAGGGCAGCCTCCAGAGGGCAGGGTCGGCTGCAGGCTTGGTCTCTGCCCTTGTCCAGTGGAAAGGCCTGGAAAATTCTTGGGCCACTCCTCAGTGGGTTGGTCTTGACCTTCATGTATTTATATTTGACTCTGCAGGCACATGGCCTGCACCTTCTCTCTTTCCCTCCTTCCCTCTCTCTTTGACTTCCTTCCTCCCTCCCTCTGTCCTTTGTTTCCACCCTCCATCTCTCTACCCCCCCACCCTCCCTCCCCCGGTCCCTCCCTCCCTTGCTCTTTCCGGTGAGCTCTGACCCAGCAGGGGTCCCTGGGCTGGCAGGGGTCCCCAGAACCTGGCCTCTCCTTGTCTTTTGGGGTGGGAAGGGGTGAGGTGGCAGAGCGGCAGGGCATTGCCCAGGCCTGCCCTCAGTCTGCATGCTCTCTGCACCCTCAGTATGAGTCTGATGAGCCCGAGAAGAGCGCCTACCAGGATTATGACAGCGACAGTGACGTCCCGGAGGAGCTGAAGCGAGATTATGTGGATGAGCAGACTGGGGACATCCCTGTGAAGAGGTGACTGGCAGGGAGCTGGGTGCGAATCCAGTCACAGACACAGCTCTGGCTCTGTGACCAGGGGTGCGAGGGTCCAGTGGTCAGACCTGGCTCTCTGTAGCTCAGATGGTCCTCTCCCTCCTCTTCTTCTCCCTTCCTTGCTCCTCCTTCCTTCCTGTCTTTTCCTTCTCCTGTCTGCTCTCGTTCTCACCCTCTGCCTTCTCTCTCTTCTCATCTCAGCGTCTCCCGAGAAACACTAAGGAGCCGGAAGAAATCGGATTATAGTCTGAATAAAGTCAACGCCCCCATCCTGACCAATACTACCTTGAACGTCATTCGGCTGGTTGGTGAGTCAGGGGTCCTGGCCTCCTGTCCTTTTGTTGTGGGCCAGTGGTACTGTGAACTGGGCCCATGGGCATGTCCTGTTGGCCTCCCGCCAGCCACAGCCCCCTTTATAGTGAGATCATTGGACTTGGCGAGAGCCAGGTCTTGTGGCACAGGTCGAAGGTCTCAACTGCAGACGTCCGCAGGCAGATGAGAGCACAGATCCCAGAATGTGGCTCCCATGAGGATGGCCTCCTGTGAGCCAGGGTCAGTCTGCCGACAGTGAGCTTCTTGGGGGAAGGTGTGGGTGACTGGCCGGGCTGCTGGGGAGCGGTCACTGCAGTGATCATTCATCACAGTGCAGCGTTCTTGTCTCATCCCTAGTGGGGTAGCACGTGGCTGCCCCAACCTTGGTCTCACCTGCGAGTGGAGATTTCAGGGCCAGACTCCTTGTCCTGGCTGGGCCTCCGTGGGCCCCATCGGTGGCATCCAGGCTCCTAGAGGGTGGCTGCTGGGGCTCGCGGCTGCATGGGCTGTTGCAACTGGGCCCTTCTCCCCTGGTTGGTGACAGTCCTCCTCCTCTTGTTTCCTTTCTGTTTTTGTCTCCCAGGTTTATTGGTTGATTGATTGAGATTGATTAATTTTATGCTTCCCAAGCCAAAGAGGAGGGTGTGGCCCATCATCTTCGTCTCCCTTCTCTCACCTGCTCCTTCCTGCTGTCCCCTCACAGCCACGGTTCTTGAGCATTGTTGGCTGCCACCGTGCTGTGGGTGGTCCTTGTCCACATCCCCTTGACTTTTCTCTCCCTGGGTCCCCAGTTTCTGTTTGTGCATCATAGTGTCTTGTGGCCTTTCCATCCTGCGACCTGGGCTATCCTCCTGGGGACTGGCTTTTCTTTCCTGCTTGATCCCCTGTCCCTGAGGCAGATTGACTTCCCCTGCTCTCAGCAAATAGCCCAGAGATAGTCCAGTTAGAGGACTGGGCTCTGCCAAAGATCATGAGGCCAGCCTGGTCCCTGGGCCAGGAATCAGGAAAGGGAGGCTGCTTGCCAGGGCTTGGGCTGCCCGCCTTGGGAAGAGTGGTACAGACTTGGACAGGCCTTTCAGAATGCAGAATTGGGGAAAGAACATTAGAGTGGGGCTTTTGAGGTGCTTCTTACCTCCTTGGATGGTGGGAATGCTTCTCTCCTCTAAGTCCTCTCTCCTTCCTGTCCTTATGGTCATTCCTTGACCCTCAATGGGGTTTGCTCTGTTGCTGGCCTCAATGGTTTCTAGTGCGCTATTTGGGAAACTCCCCATGCCCACTTTCCAGTGAGTGCAGAGGATTGTCTCCCCCAGCCCTTGAAGTGGCCTGTATTGGGGGAGATTGAAGGGGACAAAGGCTAGCCCTTGGTGGGCAGGCACATACCCCTAGGTACATTATCCTCATAGTGGCCTATTTCAAATTAAACTCGCACAAGGTCAGCGCAAAAGGTCTCTTTTCCTGTGTAGACCCTAAGGAGAGCACAGCCTTAGCTCACCCCTTTCTCTGATGCCGCCTTGGTGTCATCAGCAGCAAAGGAGAGCTCTGGGAGTCTACTTGGCTCCAGAGGAGGGTAGGGCCAGAGGGCCAGTCCTGAAGTGACATCCCTGCCCCTCAGAAGGCCAGATTCTTCTATGTCCTCAGTGGGTGGACCCAGGGAGTCTGGGATCCCCTTCCAGGTTAGCTTGGGAGCTGGACACAGGAAAGGCAGGATCCCCTGCACACTTGGGGGGCTCTCCCTGTGAAGTAGGGAATTGGGGGGCTCAGGTCAAGTCAATGGCATTTATTTACTTTTATTTTTTATAAAAATGAAATATATTTGAAAATTTATTTGAGAAAAAAAATCTGTTTTTTTAATGAATAGAAATCTCTTTTCTTTCCCTGCCTCATCCCTTTCCCTACCCGCTAACAAAAACCAAAACCCAAATCCTTGAACCAAACAGACAGTGTTGAACAAGACATGTTCCCTCTTTGGCCATGTACTTTCTGCACCCTGAGGCCCCTCTGACAGGAGGTGGGCAGTTGGGAACTGTGTCCTGAGGCTATTGGAATGGTACCAGTCATTGCCCAGACCTTCAAGTCCTTGTGGAAAGCCCTCGCCAGGCTGCATGCCTTTCACTCTTTATAAAAGTCCACCAGATAGTTTGACCATCTCTTCAGGGTTTGGGTGTCCCTTTTGTGTCCAGCTCTCTTCTCATCACAGAGAGAGCTGCTGTCCGCAGGCCTCTGTTGCCTCATCTTTACAACGGGGCGTTGTGAGGCCGGCTCACGGTATTGTTAGGGCCTTAGCTGAGGGTGTGCCAGCTATTTCCTGTGGGGAGGCCCCTCCAGCTCGCACTTAGAGGTCTCCTCCTGTCACAGCTTCAACCTGGTTCTTGCTCCGTCCTGGGTCCTTAGACCTGGGCGTGGGGATCTTCTCCTCAGATGGTTGTCCATGCCTTCTGGGAGAGTGGATGGGGCCTGAATGGGAAGATGGCGACCGCTGGTTCCTCCTTAGTCAGATCTGTGTGTTGGGACCTGGGGCCCTTGACCACCCCTGGCCTTCCTTGCAGGGAAATACATGCAGATGATGAGTATGCTGAAGCCCATTGCCTTCGACGTGGTTCACTTTCTGTCTCAGCTGTTTGACTATTACCTCTATGCCATCTATACCTTCTTTGGTCGCAATGACTCGGTGAGTCGTACAGGGATGGGCAGGTGACACCCTGGGGGTATGGCGCCCAGCCAGACCTGCTTGTGGGGGGAGGGGACAGATACATACTCCAGGGCCTCCCCGGTGAATGGGAGTCTGGGGACCCTTATAAGGGAGGTTGGGAGAATGCCCCTGTGCTGTATCACTTCTTTCCTGTGATGCAGTCTGGGCCCCACGGGTGTGTGTGTGTGTGTGTGTGTGTGTGTGTGTGTGTGCCTGTGTATGTATGCCTGTGTGTGTCTGTGTGTCTGTGATGGTGGTACCCTTTCTTCTCCCACCCCCATTCTCCTGGTCAGCTCCAGGCCCCTGCAGGACAGAGGCATAGAACCCGTTTGGTGGTGTCCCTTGCCTTCAGGCCTCTGGGGGGCCATCCTGGGGAGTCTGTAGTCCCAGGGAAGTGAGGGTGTGCACATGTCTGTGCATGTGTATCCAGCGTGGCCCACTGTTTGTTGCAGCTGGAGTCCACAGGCCTGGGCCTCAGCAGCAGCCGCCTGCGAACAACACTGAACCGGATCCAGGAAAGTTTGATTGATCTGGTAAGGGGCTGCACAAGGCAGCGTCTGCTCCCTGGCCTGAGCTGGGGGAGGGGTGGGGTGGAGGGCAGTCACCTTGACAGACTTTCTAAACACACCCCTTGTGTTGGCCTGGAGAGTCTCACATTCTCAGCCTTGAGTCTCCCAGCCACACCTGAGCTGTCCTTTGGGGTCTTTCTCAAATGGAACGTTCAGGTCAGGACAGGTAAACGGGTAGCCCTTTTTACAGCTAGGGGAACCAAGGCCCACAGTGACAAGGTCTCAGGGGACTGAGCTTTGGGCTCTAACTGGGCCACACTGTCCTCCTCATGTGGACTGGGATACCTCTTGGATGGTCCGCCAGCCCACATGTCATGCCGCACCTTGCCTGCCTGACTGCCTTGGTTCATGTGGATTGGAGTTGAGATGGGGTTGGCTGGTGCCTCCCTCAGAGGAGATCGTGATGGGGGCTGAGAAGCTGGAAATGCCCCTCCCAGACCTACCTTGGTTTCCCTTTCTGTCTGAGCAGTCAGACCTAGTTCTGAAGAAGGCCCTTGGGGCCAGGGCAGGGAGGACCTTGAAGGTCACCATAGCACTATTGGGAGCCGTTCTGCAGTCTCAGGCAAGGCTGTGTTTTCTGGTCACTTTCTGAAGGGTCTTATAAAAGGGAGGAACTCAGAGTGTGTTGGGTCCTTTGAGGGCATCTCTACCTCCGAACAAAGTGAGCTCCGTGTTTAAGATCCTTGCTGCCTGTCCTGGCTCCCCCCAACCCCCCTTCTCTTCTCAGCACCTCCCCCAGGTCCCCTGGTTTTGCATGTAGTTGGCTGAGTTCTAAGCCAGCCTTTGTGTGTCCATCCTTGGCATCACTCCCTGGACCACTGCCCAGTGAATAAGCTGTGCACACCCAATTCCCTCCCCCAGGGCCCCTGGGTCACCTCCCTTTCTGCATGGTGCCCGACTAGTGGAGAACCAATGGATTCCTGCCTCTCCCTTCTTATCTCCACCCTGGTTCTGCGCACTCCTTCCCAGGACTTCACACACTTGAGGGAAATTTTTGTAGAGAGGCCTCCAGTTGTCGATCTTGTCTAGTGAGTTCAACGGCAGTGGGACTGCAAGGCTTTTTTTGATTGAATGTCACACATCAAATGTCACACTTCTGCTTTTATACTATTGTTATTTCTGGAAAGAAAATACCCCCAGCCCTGGGCCCTTATCAATTGGACTGTCCTGAGACCTCTGAAATTGTGTTGGTCAAATCACCAAGCCTTTCAAATCTATTTGTCTGCCATTTCTCTCAATATCACTTCATCCAGATCTTCCCAGGACTTTCTGAAGCCATCCTCTTCATCATTTCTTCTTTTTTTACTTATTTAAGGTAATGGGGTTAAGTGACTTTCCCATTGTCACACATCTAAGTAATTATTAAGTGTCTGAGTCAGGATTTGAACTCAGATCCTCCTGACTCCAGGACCAGTGCTTTATCCACTGCACCACCCAGCTGCCCCCACATTTTAATTTATTTTGTTAAATATCCTATTCAGTTTTAATCTGGATCCACTTGTGCTCTATTGGGTTTCTCCTGGTGATCTCAATTCCCTTGTACTCATTTATGCAGCGCTGACCTCTCTGCTGACCTCTCTCCTGACCTCCTTCTCACTTCTCCAAGATGTGTGTGTTTAAGATGCAGTCAAGCTCCTGCAAGGCCTGTCAGTTTCACCCCTGCACCACTTCTGGTCCATTCAGCTCTGGCCTCTCTGGTCACTTTCAGCTCTGGCATCACTGGTCACTTTCAGCTCTGGCCTCTCTGGTCACTTTCAGCTCTGGCATCACTGGTCAGTTTCAGCTCTGGCCTCTCTGGTCACTTTCAGCTCTGGCATCACTGGTCACTTTCAGCTCTGGCATCTCTGGTCACTTTCAGCTCTGGCCTCTCTGGTCAGTTTCAGCTCTGCAGTCTCTGGTCAGTTTCAGCTCTGGCCTCTCTGGTCACTTTCAGCTCTGGCATCACTGGTCACTTTCAGCTCTGGCCTCTCTGGTCAGTTTCAGCTCTGCAGTCTCTGGTCAGTTTCAGCTCTGGCCTCTCTGGTCAGTTTCAGCTCTGGCCTCTCTGGTCACTTTCAGCTCTGGCATCACTGGTCACTTTCAGCTCTGGCATCTCTGGTCACTTTCAGCTCTGGCATCTCTGGTCAGTTTCAGCTCTGCCGTCTCTGGTCACTTTCAGCTCTGGCATCTCTGGTCAGTTTCAGCTCTGCAGTCTCTGGTCAGTTTCAGCTCTGCAGTCTCTGGTCAGTTTCAGCTCTGGCCTCTCTGGTCACTTTCAGCTCTGGCATCACTGGTCACTTTCAGCTCTGGCATCTCTGGTCAGTTTCAGCTCTGCCGTCTCTGGTCACTTTCAGCTCTGGCATCTCTGGTCAGTTTCAGCTCTGCCGTCTCTGGTCACTTTCAGCTCTGGCATCTCTGGTCAGTTTCAGCTCTGCAGTCTCTGGTCAGTTTCAGCTCTGCAGTCTCTGGTCAGTTTCAGCTCTGGCATCTCTGGTCAGTTTCAGCTCTGCCGTCTCTGGTCACTTTCAGCTCTGGCATCTCTGGTCAGTTTCAGCTCTGCCGTCTCTGGTCACTTTCAACTCTTCTTCGGTCAATTCCAGCTCTAGAGCATCTCTTGCTGATTTCTGTGGTCCATTCCAGTTCTCGCTCTAGAGCCTCTCTTACTGGTTCCTTCTCTGGGGCATTTCTTGCTGATCTCACCTCTGCAGCATCTACGATTAATAATTTCACCTGTCCGGATCTTGCCATTCCCCTGGGGCGGGCCCTGATCACATCATAACTGGATTAGTGTAACAGCTGCTGGGGGGGGGTTCCTGCCTAGACTCTCTTCCCCCTTCTCCATTTTCCATTCTACCACCAGAATAATTTTCCTAAAATTCAGGTTTGACCCTGTTATAGACTTCCTTATTCAATCAACTCCAAGGCCAAATACAAACTGAAGTGTTTGCCATTCAAAGCCTTCTAACATCTAGCCTCCTCCTACTTCTCTGGTCTCCTTCTACCTTCCTCCCTGATACACACTCTTTTCCTCAATGACACTGATTTCTTGGCTTATTCTTGTATAACATCTTCCAATGTCTAGCTCTTAGCATATTCCCTGACTTTCTGGAATGGTCTACCTCCTCCTCACCACCTCCTGTCTTCCTGAACTTCCTTCAAGTCCGAGCTAAAGTCATCTCCCCTCTCAGTTGGGGTGTCTTCTCTCTGAGACTCTCCAATTCTGTGGCCCACATGTAGCTAGTTTTTCCATAGATGTTTGCATAACTTCTCTCTACCTCTAGAGGGAGAGTTCCTCAAGGACAGAGATTATCTTCTGTATTTCTTTGCATTCCCAGGACTTTGTATGACATATTAGGTGATTAATAGATGCTTGTGGCCTTGACTTCTCTTTTTTTGTTAGCCAGAGGCAAGATCCCTTCTGCCAGTTTGCTTTCCAGTCTTCCCATCAATTCTTGTCAAATAGTATATCATCCTCTGTTGGTATACTTCCATGTTCTCCTTTTCTCCTTTTTTGGAGATTTCGTTAAAAGCTGAATCTCTTGGGGTGGCTAGGAGGCCCAGTGGATAGAGCACCAGCCTTGGAGTCGGGAGTACCTGAGTTCAAATCTGGCCTCAGACACTTAATAATTGCCCGACTGTGTGACCTTGGGCAAGCCACTTAACCCCATTGCCTTGCAAATCTTCCCCCCCCCAAAAAAAAATCCAAAAGCTTAATCTCTTGTCTGATTCCTTCATCTGTGGATGTTTGGAAGGAGTAGGTGCTGGTTGCATTGGGTCTAACATAGATTCAGAGGACCTGATTTCAAATTTTGGCCCTACTGATTATAGATCAGATACTGGGCATGGCATTAGGGGAGATGAGGAGAGTCCAGGCCAGTTCTGGGCAATAGGCCAGGCTTGTGGTTCCTTGAGGAGCCTGCAGTCACTCACCATCTCATGTTCTGGATCCCAAGCATCTGTGGGCAGCTGCCTTGTCCTCCTCTTGGGCACGGCTTGGGGCAGGGTGGGCCCAGGGGGCAGGGGAACTAACTTGGAAGTCTCCAAGGAAGTTTTTATTGTTGTCACAATTGTGTGTTTAAGGTAACAGGTAGACCAGGTTGGTGTGGTGTTATTCAATCCAAATTTAGTTTCCAATGAAACCATTCCAGACTTTGGACATCCTTCTCTCTCCTTGCTCCTCACCTTTCCTGCTTGGTGCAGGGCAGCAGATGCCTTGCAGGGCTCTCCACCTTAGGCTTTTCCCATCTGGTTTTGCCACTGCTCGGCCCAGACATGCTCCTTCTCTGCCTCTCATCTTAACACCTAGTCATTCATGCCGGCCCAGAATGTGGCCTTCCCTCTTCTCCTGGGCCTCTGGCATTCTTCTGTCTTCAGGCTGCCTCCACTTCAAAGCCCACTCCCACTTACCAGGACCTTCTCACATTTCCTTTCTCATGGACTTCAGTGTGCCCCCCTCCTCCATCTCTGTGGTACAGGAAGTCTGGGCCCTTTGTCCTGCACGGCAGCCACAGTACTGAGGAAGATGATGCTGATGTAGGGTCTTGGGTGGGGGGGCTCGACCTTGACTGTGGGCCTTTCTTCTTTCAGGAGGTTTGCATAGACCCCACAGGCTCGCTCACAGCTGGTGAGGAGAGGAAGGAGAAGGTGCCGAGTCCACACCTCAGTCACCTGGTGGTTCTGACATCTGGGGACACACTATATGGATTGGCAGAGAGAGTGGTTGCCACAGAGTCCTTGTAAGTCCTTGGGTTAACTTGGAGCTGGGGTCAGCTGGAAGAGCCTGGCCTGAGACTACAGGCATGCTGGAAACTCAATCACAACAGCCAGGCCTATTTTTACTTCAGCTTTTCAAGCAACCTTTGAAGTCTACCTGAGGGTACTCACAACTGGGTATGGCCAGAAGAGGTCTGTGCTGGACTCTGAGACAGGGCACAGGGAGGGAGAGCATCCCGGGGGTGGGGAACAGCCAGCATAAAGGTCTGGAGGGAGGAAACATGTCAGGTACAGAGACAGCCCTGACCCAGGCCTGCGGAATCTGGAAAGGGAAGATGGGCCTTCAGTGCTGGCCTTGAAATGTGTCCACTTGGTTGTCTATTTAGAGACTGTTCTTCCTCCCTCTTTTGTTCTTTCTCTGGTGTCCTCCTCCCTCTCCCTCCCCTCCTCCTTTTCTCCCTTCTCTCTATCCTTCCTCTTTTCTCTCTCCTTCCCCCCCCCCCTTCTCCCCTTTTCTCCTCCCCTTCCTGTCCCCTCTCTTCCTCTCCTCCTCCTCCCTGCCTCACCTTATCTCCCTCCCCATCCTTCCCAGGGTCTTCCTTGCTGAGCAGTTTGAGTTCCTGCAGCCCCACCTGGATGCTGTGATGCCGGCAGTGAAGAAGCCCTTCCTGCAGCAGTTTTATTCTCAGGTGAGAGGCTCGTGGCAGGGGGAGGTGTGACCTCCACCCCTTGTCTTAGGAAGGGACTCAGGCAACTCAGGGGGTCCTGGGGGTTTGCTTGTAGCCCTAGAGGACAGGGTTCGACCCTTGTGGAGTGGATGATGGGAGAGCATTCACTACTCCCTGATGGTGCCTTGGGCCTGGTATAACATCTTCTCAGGCCTTGATCTCCCTGGGTCTGGGAGGTGGCCGAGCCCTTCTCATTTCTGGTGCCTGGTTTCAGACGGTCTCGACTGCCAGTGAGCTGCGCAAACCCATCTACTGGATTGTGGCGGGAAAGGCGATTGACTACGAGCAGATGCTACTTATGATGGCCAGTGTTAAGTGGGATGTCAAGGAGATTATGTCCCAGCACAACGTCTACGTGGATACTTTGCTGAAGGTGAGTGCTCAGGGTGGGGAGCCCACGGTGGGTGGGGGACTTATGCTGGGGGGGGTCCACATTGGGAGATGGGCTCCAGGGGGTGATCTAGGAGGGAGAAGAAATGAAGCTCAGTGATTGTGGGCCAGATGAATAGCAGGGGTGGGGAGAAAAACCTGCCTTCCTTGGAGGGGCTCTCCTGAGTGATGACTATGGCTGGCAGAGAAGCTGACCATCCTCCCCTTGTCAGGGACCCATGATTTGCCCTTGGGTGTTTGGCACGGGGGTAAACAGGGATCCTAGGGAGAAGAGCTGCTCTGCTCTTGGGTCTCTAGGCCTCAAGACTTAGGTCTCCCTTTGTCCATTCCTCCCCTCCCTCCTTTCTTTCTCCTTCCCACCCTCATGTGGGCATCAGTCACCGGGATCTGGCTGGACTTGTGTCACTGCCCTTTGGGCTGCTCTTGGCTCTAAAGGTTCCTTGTCCTGAACTCAGTGTCTGTAGGATCAGTGGCCAGCAGGAAGGGACTCCGGCAGTAGCTTCTCACCCATAGGGGTAGAAAGAAGGACAAGGAGGGAGCCCTGGAGGGCCTCCTTCCTTTCTGGCCAGTGAAGGAGCCCTGAGGTTCTGTCTGGTGGTCGTCCAGAGATGACCCCAGAGCTCTTTGTCCTTGGTCCTTGGGACAGAAAAAAGGGCGCCTTTGCTTCTCTCTGGTTCAGTTAGACCAGCTTGTTGTCCTCCTAGACTGACTGGAAAGATGGGGTAGCATGCCGAGAATGGCTCAGCTATTTCAGGACCTGAACTGGATTAGAATGAGTTGGAAGTTCTTTTCTTGCTAAAGGCCTGGGTGGGCTCTGCCAGACTGTCTGGTACCACTGCAGGCTGCAGGAAGAGACAGGCGTGAGTCCTGGCCTTGTGCCCCAATGGCCTCTGCCATGGCTGGCCCGGACTCTCCACCCTCGTGGGGTTCCATTGTGGACCTTTTTTTTGTCTTCTTAGGAGTTTGAGCAGTTTAACAGGAGACTGACCGAGGTATCGAGGAGGGTCCGAATCCCCTTGCCTGTGTCCAATATTCTCTGGGAACACTGCATACGCCTGGCCAACCGGACGATTGTGGAGGGGTGAGTGGAGTGGGGCCTGATGAAGCCCCTTCTGTCCATCCTGGGTCATCCCAGGGGGAGGGAGGAGCAGACTGACTGAAGGGGGTGCTGGGGCCCCAAAGCTCCTCTTTGTCTCTCCCACTGGGAAGTTCTGGCTTTGGAGACCTGGGGACTGAATTCAAATTTTACCTTTGTCACTCACCTTGGATGTATAAACTTGAATGTGTCTCTTGGCCTCTGGAGCCTGGCTTCCTGTCTGTGAAGTGTGCAGTGAGGGGCCCAGGTTCTGTGCATGGCTTCCTTTGAGACAGGGCATCCCCAAAGTTTTGATGCACTGGGAGGTTGGGAAGCTTTAGACCTTGGGAATGTTTCAGTCTATTAGGTTTGGTTGTTTTTTAAGAGAATTTGTTTTGGTCCAACTGCTGGGATTGCGTCTCATCTTAGAGACCTCCATGCAATTGGGGCCAGTCATGTAGGACAATGGCACCACCCTCCTATTTCTTGTGTTCTTTCCATGCAAGGAGAGACCCTGGGGGCTGCAATACACTCTGGCGGAGTGAGGGCCTGCACTGGGATCATAGGCCCCTGGGGAAATGAAGGAGCCCCAGACTGGAGAGCTTTGACCTTTTGGTACTCTTGGACTACTGAAAGCTCTTTTCTTTCAACTTAAAGATCCTCTTTCCCCCGCTCATGGGGGGCTGCTCCCAGGATCCTGTAGGGGTCACTGCCAACTCCGGCAGATGGTGCCCCTTCCTCCCCCCCACCCCCCGTTTTCTACCTCTGCTTCTCCTAGTCCCCTTCTTCCATTGAAATCTGTCACTCCCTGTCTGTTCTGTTTCCAGGTACGCCAATGTGAAGAAGTGTAGCAACGAGGGTCGGGCCTTGATGCAGTTGGACTTCCAGCAGTTTCTCATGAAACTTGAGAAGCTGACAGACATCAGGCCCATCCCAGACAAGGAATTTGTGGAGACCTACATCAAAGCCTATTATCTGACGGAGAATGATATGGAGCGATGGATCAAGGAGCACCGGGTGAGGCAGGATGGCAGGACCATCGGGCAGGGAGGCAGGGTTGGGATGGGGGTAAGTGGGCAGGACTTGTGGGGGTGGGAGGATAGGAAGGAAGGTGGACCAGAAGGGTCAAGACAAGAAATCAGCCTCAGGCCATTACCAGAGGGTCATGAGTCAAGGGAGAGCCTCTGGGGTGCTCTGCCATGGTGGAGCTGCTTCTCTGGCCTCAGAGTTGGGGGGTTGGCACTCCAGGAACTTGGGCTGAGATGTTGGCCAAGGTAGGCCTGGCCGTTGGCCCTAGAGTGTGCAGCCTCCCAGAAGGGGTTTGGGCTGATTTGGGCCAATGTTAAGATAACCTGGCCTGGGTCCCCAGGAAGATGGAAGGTTTAGTTGAGTCTAAGACCAGTCCTTCATTGGCAAGCCTTGACCTTCATCAGTCCTCTGGAATGATGATGGAACTGACTGGCCTAATCACCTAGTTCTCTGGGGCTCTGCCCAACTCTCACCTGCTCCTCATGAGCGCTGGTCCTGAAGGCCTGGTACTCTTTTTACCCCTATTTCACAGAAGAAGAAACTGATGTGGGCAGTGGTGAAATGACTGTCCCAGGCCACACAGCTAGTCAGTAGCTATGCCCGAGTCTGGGGGTTTCTGCATTAGTCCCAAGTCAGGTGTATTTTTTGTGCTTCTTTGTGAGGGTTGGGGGAACTCTAATAGGTTAGAGCCACAACCAAACTTAATTGATTCCTGTTTCTGAATTTTTCCTTATGGTGAGCTAGTTGTAGAATGGCCAATTTTGAATTTTCTCAAATTGTGGAGGTAGTCTCCCTCTAAAGATCCAGGAGCCTTTGGCCACCAGTGCTGAGGACCTCTTTCCTTACACCCAGAATACTGGGAGAGAGCTCAAGGGGGCCTGGAGATTAACCCCCCCCACACACACATACCTTGGGGGCACCTCCCCTTTTCTGTGTATCTCCAAGATCACTAATAGGAGAATTATGTTATGTTCTGCAAGATCATAGCTCATTCTTTTTTTTTTTTAATAGTATTTTATTCCCTCCCCCATTACGGGTCTGGAAAATTTTAGTATTCATTTTTCAAGGTTTTTCTTCCTCTGTCTCTCCCCTCCTTTCCCCTCTTCTGAGAGTGGTAGCAGCTTGATATAGTTCATCCATGTGCTATCATGTAAAACATATTTCCTTATTAGTCTCAGTTGTGGAAGAAGAAACAGATCAAGAGGAAAAAAATCACCATGAGAAAGAATAAAGTAATTGAAAAACTATGCTTTGATCTGCCTTCAGAGGCCATTGGTTCTCTCTCTGGCTAGGAATAAATAGCCTTTTTCTTCGTGAGTCCTTCATACTTGTCTCAGCTCATCATATTCCTGAGAAGAGCTGGATCCTTCCCAGTTGATTATCCCCCAGTGTTGCTGATACTGGATACAATGGTCCCCTGGTTCTCCTCACCTCACTCAGCATTAGTTTGTGTAAATCTTTCCAGGTTTTTCTGAAATTTTCCTCAGTTTCCAATTCTTTGCCAGCACAAAAAGAGCTCTAGAAATATTTTTCTCTGTTTTTTTGTGGTCTCCTTGGGATGCAGATCTTGTAATGGGATTCTTGGATCAGAGGGGAGGACAATTTGGTTGCCCTTTGGGCAGAGTTCCAAATTGTTCCCTAGAAAGATTGGATTAGTTTGTCATGACTCACTCTGCCCAAAGTATGGTTTCCAAGAATCCTTCCTGTTTAGGGAGGACCCCCAGGGAAGTGAAGATCCAGGGGGTGAGCTCAGGCCCAGGGTGTTTGCTGCCCTACAGAGGGAGATGTCTCTTCATTCTGGTTCATTTTGGAGCACAGCCAGTGTGTCTACTGGAGATTTCCAGGTGATTCCTTCATGGGGGAGAGGGAAAGAAGCGGGGTTCTGGTCACCTCACCCCTCCCTTGCCTCTGGATGGTGACAGCTCCCTTTGTGTGGTAGCCTAGCTCTCAGATCCCATGGGGACAGACCTGGCCAAAGTGGTCTGTTCCCAAATCAGCCCTCAGTGACTGAACAAACGACATCATAGTCTGAGAAGGTCCTTGGTGTGGACCAGGTAGGCTCTGAAAGCCCCAAGCCTTGCCTAAAACGTCTGAACCCTGCCATCTGACACCTCTGTCCTCTCTGTCTGGCCAGGAGTACTCCTCCAAGCAGCTGACCAACCTGGTGAATGTCTGCCTGGGCTCGCACATCAACAAGAAGGCACGGCAGAAGCTCCTGGCAGCCATAGATGACATTGACAGGCCCAAGAGATAGTGAGCCAGGCGGGCACGGACCTTCCTCTGCCTCTCCCTGTTCCCTCCTCTCCCTCCTTCCTCCCTCTGTCTCTCCCTCCTCCCTCCTCTCCTTCCTCCTTCCTTCTTTCTTCTTCCTTCTCTCTTTTCCTCCCCTCTAATTCCTTGTGCTGATCCCTGGCAGGTGCCAGGGAACAAGTGCTCTTGGTGACAGTACTCTGCGTGTCCTTCTGGTCAGAGGGAGGCCCGCAAGTTTGTGCCCTCAGGTGACTGAGACCCTGTGTTTAACCAGTCTCATTGGTTGTGCTCCTCCCCAGAAATGATGTCACTTCATTGTACCTTTGTTATGTGGTGTATATGGTCTATTTTGGAGATCACATGGTAAAATCGAACCAGAACGCACCCTTTCCTCTCATTTCTGGCAGGCCAGTGGTCAGCCTGGTGGGGGATAGGTGGACTCTGATTATGCATGGTGCCAGGATGCCCTCTGTGGTATGGGCTTGGCTCTCATTTTCAAAAGGTTAATTGAGGCGCAGTAGCAGAATGAGAGATGACCAATTATGAGCGTTAATAAACGTTGTACACTAATCCACTGTCTCCTGAGGCTCCTTTCCACATCTCAAGTTTGTGGGATGAGGAGCTGTGCCTTTGTCTTCGCCTGCCTCTAAGTGAGCGGGGTGGGGGGAGGTTCAGGGTGGGCGAGCTTTCTGAGGTGCTTGACCCTTTGCATCTCACTCTCAGACCACATTGGCATTGGCACTTCTTTCCTGATGTTCTACCATTGGCTGACCCACTCGATTAGAAGTAGGGAAATGTATGTCAGGCCCTTTCTCTGGTTTTGAATTGGGAGCAGTGTTGAGAGATGGTCACTCCTGTGCACACACTCTCCCATTGGATCTTGGGGGATCCGACAGGGCTCTGAGTGGGCAGAAGGACAGAGGAATGTCATTTCCCCAGATACTGGGTTCCAGGGTTGAAATGGTAGGGCTGTATGGTGGGATCACCAGTCTCCAGGGTGTGAAGTGGGTGGTGTGAGCATCAGTGTCTGACACAGGATGAGTTGGATGCTGGGCCTTCAAACCTTCCTCTTTGCTGCTGTGCTCTCTGGAAAGCCCTGGGAGCTTCCTGGCCTCTGTGCCTCCCTGTCCAACTCTAGTGCTCTGTGGTTCCTTCATTGCCATATTTCCCGATAGAGGGGAAGCAGAGTTCTGGCTTCCTCCTCCACAAGGAGTCTTGTCCTGGTGGTCCCTCCTTCATCAGGTTTCTCTCTCCCCACATCTAGGTTTCACACTCTTGCTCTCCAAGCACTCCGACTTCCTGTGTATCCCAGGCACTACCTTTCCATCTCCCATAAATGCTCCAATGAAATCACCTCTGATGATCACCTTTCTACTTGACCCCTCTATTCTTTCCCAGGCCACCCTCCTATATTGGATTACTTCCCCATCTAGACCCCCATGAACCAGGACCCTGTCCTTTAAGCCTAAGTTCCACTAAACCTCGACCTTAGATCATACCCACCACTGGCACCAGTGCCTGTACTGCCTCCCTGATTGGTCCCCTCTCACACTCCCCAAAGTGGTCCTGCTACACTCACGTCCCTCCCTCTTCAGCCCCCTTGGAATCTTGTCCCTCTTTCTCCTCCCCATCTCACTTATCCCCCCCCTGAAGTCTGCTCACCACACTGAGTACTCTGGTAATGTCCTTCCTACATCTTCTCTGGTACCTGACCCCTCTGATGGGATGGAGAGCAATGCTTAATCTTCCTCCCAAGCCTTTCTTGTTAGAAGGTTCACTCACCACCTTCTAGGAAACTGGATGCTTGGCTTTGACTCTGTGAAACCTCCTTGCCCTGACTGGGCTCCCAGGTATCCACCTCTCTTCCCCTCACTTTTCAACTTCCTTTGGTGGTTGTCTTCCCCCATTAGACTCTAAGCTTCTGGAGTGCAGGCATGGCACCTAGGAATAACAGTGTTTACTGAACTGAGTTGAACATCACCCAAATGCCTTGTGCCTCCTTCAGCCCTGCCTCACTCCTGGCTTGGCCGGCTAACCAGTCCCAATATTGCTCTGTGCTTTCCTGCCTTCCCTGCCTCCTCCATCCTCTCCCTTCACCCCCTCCATCTCTCTGCTCTTCCTCTTTGCTGGCACTGGCCCTGCTGCCTGAACCCAACTCTCCTGCTGTTTGTGGTTTATCACTCCTTCCTCTTCTCTCCCTCTTGGTACTAGGGACGTTTCCTCCCAGATATGCCTTGTTCATCACCTTCTCCTTCATACTTTATTCTTCCTAGACTTCACCAAACCATCATTCTTGTCATGTGGTTTTCTTCCTCCCATCTTTGTCTCTCTTCCCCTCTTCTCTCTCTCTCTCTCTCTTTCTCTCTCTCTCTCTCTCTCTCTCTCTCTCTCTCTCTCTCTCTCTCTGTCTCTTCTCTTTATCTCTCCCCTCCTTTTCACTTTGACTTACAGATGTAACAAGATGGAGCACAGTGTAATTAAAGTGACGAAGAAGTCAATCGATATAATTAGTGGAGAAGAGGAGAAAACATGGCTCCCTCCCTTTGGTCAGAGGTGGGGGAATATTGCATACTCTCAGAAACATTTATGGTTGACTGGTTTTGCTGAACTGCTTTTCCCTCCCTCTCTTTTAGTCCTCTTTCCAAGTGTGGGTGGGGAGGGGGAGAGGGATTTATTCGGAAATGAAGGGGATATAAAAACAAAAAACACCATTAAAAAAGTAATCCTACAATGAGCCAAGAAGTGAGATCCACAGGACTCTGCCTTTTATTGAGTGGTGCCCCCCCTGAAGAACATGGCCAACATTTGGACAAGGAGGAGGAGCTGCCATGTACTCTGGCTGGCAGCATGGCAGGGCCCTTCTTTGGTCCATGAACTCAACATGTGATAGGAAAAAGGTTTCTCCTGAGACCTCAGAGATCCAAACATAGCTTTTTTTTTGGATGTCTCTGTGAAACAGGGGCAATGATTGCTTTTGACAGGATGTCATGGCAAGTTTAGTGAGTTTGGTCTTCAGTTCACTTGGAAAGCAGTGGAGGAGTGGAAAAATCCATTGTGAAGATGAGAGCCACTGACCGTATCTCATTCGATCTCCTTCACTTTGGTTTGTGGAAGGGTTATAAATCTCAGGGAAGAACTTTAACACAGACTTAACGGCTAATGAATTGCTATTTAGGCCTGACAGTTGATTGATGGAGGGGTTATTGGTGCATGGCCTGAGCCGCAAGAACATGGGGTCCTAGCAGCTTGGTGAGGGTCAGATTGAATTTATTAGGCATAAAATTGGAAAAGGCTAACTGTGTTTTAGAACATTGCCTCAACAAAGTCTGAGGCTTGGGACACATCAGGGATGGGCCATGGTGTCAGATAACCTCATAGGATTGAGGATCTGACTTTCCAGGAAAGGCAGAGAGAGGCTTCAGCTCTGTTCCAACTTTCCCATGATGGAAAAAGGAATCCAGACTGCCTCCATTCTAGGTGTTGTCATCTGGGTGATGCTGCAGCTTCCAGCCTAGTCCTTTGGGTTCCGGACCTCTGAGCCCACTGTTCACTCCAGGGGAAGGAAAGCAACTGCTTCCTGCAACCCTGGGTGGGACTTGGATGCTCCCCTCCCTCTTTGTCCTTTTTTAAAGGAGTTGCTCAAAGATTACAAGACCATCCATCACCTCCATAACTCAATCTGACCCATAGATCTGGTCTTTATCAAAGATGTGGCATTTCAATTAAATTCTTTCTCCCCCTCCCCATCTCTCTCCCTATCTCCTCTCCCTGTTCTCTAACCGCAGTCTTTCCTTCCCATCTTTCCCTCTCCCCCTCTTCTTCCGTTATTTCCAGTCCATCTGCCACTCATTTGTCAACTTTTCCACTAACTCTAAGCTTACATCTCCAGCTGCCCTTAATGCACTGGGTGTCCAGTAGATATCTTAAATTCAGCACATCTAAAACAGAACTTTATCTTTCTTCCTAACTACATCTTCCTTTTTACCTTTTTTGATACTTTCCTCCCAGTTCCTCAGGCTCCCAATCGAGGGGTAACCCCCAGATCTGAGATGGTGCCAAAGAGCTGTTGGTTTCATCTCTTAACTTTCTTTGGTCACTTTCCCCTGAAAAGCATCTCTGGCAGAGGCAAGATCTACCCAAACCTAAGGCCTCTGGGTGATCTCTCCGGTTGATATCTCCAGTTGATCTCTCCAGTTGATTTCTCTGGATGATCTCTGTGGGTGATCTCTCTGGGTGATATCTCTGGTTGATCTCTCTAGTTGATCTCTCTGGGTGAGTTCCCCTCTGGAGCATCTCATAGGTTTCACCTCTGCATCATTTCTCCAGTTTGCCCTTTTCTCTGTGCTGAGAACTATCCCCACCCTGGTGCAGACCCTCATTGCCTCACGTCTGGACTGTGGCAATAGCTGGTTGGGGAGGAGCCTTCCTCCATGTCCCTTGATCTTCCACCCAAATCAGCCACCAAATCGATTTTCCTGAAGCTGCTCATGCCAAACCCCAGCCCCCAGTGGCTCCCTGTTGCCCCCCAAGAGATAATACCAAATCTTCTGTTTGACCTTCAAAGCCCTTTATACCTTAACTCCTTCCTAGCTTTCCAGGCCTTCTCTTTTATGTAGCTCTCCTACCCTAGACACTTGCATTAGGAATGACAGCCTGTCCAAAGACATGGAGCAGGGGAGATGGGCAGCCCAAGTTCAGGCAACGGCCAATAGGCCAGCTTTATGGAAACATCAAGTGTGTGAAAAGCAGCTTGTACACCAGAAGGCTGGAAATGCCTTCTGACCCAGATGGTGATGAAGAACCTGTGTTTTCTCCTGGAGGCAATAGTGTGTCATCAAAATTCTTGTTTGGGAGAGTGGTGGGATTAAACCCACACAACCAAGGATTTCATCTGCAGTTCTATTCTAGATCTAAATTAGCTTCTCTTGGACTATTTAAAATAGTTTCTCTACTTGCGGTTTGGCCAAGAGAGAAAATTGTGAAAAAAATGAAGATAGGAAAACCTGACCTTCTGGAGCTTGGGCAGTCTACAAGTGTCCTGTCCCCTCCTTGGTACCCACAACTCAGCAGCTCTCTTTATTTTTTAAATTTATTTTTATTAAAGATATTATTTGAGTTTTACATTGTTCCCCCAATCTTGCTTCCCTCCCCCTGCCCCCCATAGAAAGCACACTGTCAGTCTTTACTTCGTTTCCATGTTGTACTTTGTTCCAAATCAGGTGTGATGAGAGAGAAATCATATCCTTAAAGAGAAGAGAAGTCTAAGAGGTAACAAGATCAGACAATAAGCTATCTGTTTTTTTTTCTAAATTAAAGGGAATAGTCCTTGCACTTTGTTCAAACTCCACAGCTCCTTATCTGGATACAGATGGTACTCTCCTTTGCAGACAGCCCCAAATTGTTCCTGATTGTTGCACTAATGGAATGAGCAAGTCCTTCAAGGTTGAACATCACTCCCATGTTGCTGTTAGGGTGTACAGTGTTTTTCTGGTTCTGCTCATCTCACTCAGCATCAGTTCATGCAAATCCCTCCAGGTTTCCCTGAAATCCCGTCCCTCCTGGTTTCTAATAGAACAATAGTGTTCTATGACATACATATACCACAGTTTGCTAAGCCATTCCCCAATTGAAGGACATTTACTGGATTTCCAATTCTTTGCCACCACAAACAGGGCTGCTATAAATATTTTTGTACAAGTAATGTTTTTACCCTTTTTCCTCAGCTCTTCAGGGTAGAGACCCAATAGTGGTATTGCTGGGTCAAAGGGTATGCACATTTTTGTTGCCCTTTGGGCATAGTTCCAAATAGCTCTCCAGAAGGGTTGGATGAGTTCACAGCTCCACCAACAGTGTAATAGTGTCCCAGATTTCCCACATCCCTTCCAACAATGATCATTATCCTTCCTGGTCATACTGGCCAATCTGAGAGATGTGAGGTGGTACCTCAGAGAAGCTTTAATTTGCATTTCTCTAATAATTAATGATTTAGAACATTTTTTTTCATATGGCTATGGATTACTTTGATCTCCTCATCTGTAAATTGCCTTTGCATATCTTTTGACCATTTGTCAATTGGGGAATGGCTTTTTGTTTTAAAAATATGTCTCAGTTCTCTGTATATTTTAGAAATGAGTCCTTTGTCAGAATCATTAGTTGTAAAGATTGTTTCCCAATTTACTACATTTCTTTTGATCTTGGTTACATTGATTTTATCTGTGCAAAAGCTTTTCGAAATCATCTAATTGGTTTTTGGTGATATTCTCCAACTCTTCCTTAGTCATAAACTGTTCCCCTTTCCATAGATCTGACAGGTAGACTAGTCCTTGATCTTCTAATTTGCTTATAGTATTGATTTTTATGTCTATGTCCTGTAACCATTTGGATCTTATCTTGGTAAAGGCCGTGAGGTGTTGGTCTAATCTAAGTTTCTTCCGTACTAACTTCCAATTTTCCCAGCAATTTTTATCAAAGAGGGAGTTTTTATCCCAATGGCCAGACTCTTTGGGTTTATCAAACAGCAGATTACTATAATCATCTCCTGCTTTTACACCTAGTCTATTCCACTGGTCCACCACTCTATTTCTTAGCCAATACCAAACAGTTTTGATGACTGATGCTTTATAATATAATTTTAGATTGGGTAGGGCTAAGCCACCTTCTTTTGCACTTTTTTTCATTAAGCTCCTGGCAATTCTTGACTTTATTTCTCCATATGAATTTACTTACAATTTTTTTCTAACTCATTAAAGTAATTTTTTGGAATTTTGATTGGTAGGGCACTAAACAGATAGCTTAGTTTTGGTGGAATTGTCATTTTTATTATATTAGCTCTACCTATCCATGAGCAGTTGATATTTGCCCAGTTATTTAAATCTAATTTAATTTGTGTGAGAAGTGTTTTATAATTGTTTTCAAAAAGATTCTGAGTCTGTCTTGGCAAATAGACTCCCAAATATTTTATATTGTCTGAGGTTACTTTGAATGGGATTTCTCTTTCTAGCTCTTCCTGCTGTTTCTTGATAGACATATATAGAAAAGTTGAGGATTTATGAGGGTTTATTTTATAACCTGCAACTTTGCTAAAATTGCTAATTGTTTCCAGTAGTTTTTTAGATGATTTCTTGGGATTTTCTAGGTAGAGCATCATGTCATCTGCAAAGAGTGAGAGTTTTGTCTCTTCCTTCCCAATTCTAATTCCTTTAATTTCTTTTTCTTCTCTAATTGCTGATGCTAACATTTCTAATACAATATTGAATAGTAGTGGTGATAATGGGCACCCTTGTTTCACCCCTGATCTTATTGGGAATGCCTCTAGCCTCTCCCCATTGAGTATAATGCTTGTTGATGGTTTCAGATAGATACTGCTAATTATTTTAAGAAACAGTCCATTTATTCCTACACTCTCTAGTGTTTTTAATAGGAATGGATGCTGTATTTTGTCAAAAGCTTTTTCAGCATCTATTGATATGATCATATGATTTCTGATAAGTTTGTTGTTGATATAATTGAGTATACTAACAGTTTTCCTAATATTGAACCAACCCTGCATTCCTGGAATAAATCCTACTTGATCATAATGTATTATCCTAGTGATGACTTGTTGTAATCATTTTGCTAAGATTTTATTTAGGATTTTTGCATCTATATTCATCAGGGAGATAGGTCTATAATTTTCTTTCTCTGTTTTAACTCTTCCTGGTTTAGGTAACAGTACCATATTTGTTTCATAGAAAGAGTTAGGCAGAGTTCCATCTTTCCCTATTTTTCCAAAGAGTTTATATAGGATTGGAACCAATTGTTCCTTAAATGTTTGGTAGAATTCACTTGTGAATCCATCAGGCCCTGGAGATATATTTTTAGGGAGTTCAATAATGGCTTGTTGAATTTCTTTTTCTGAGATAGGGTTGTTTAGGTATTTAATCTCTTCTTCATTTAACCTGGGCAACTTATAGTTTTGTAAATATTCATGCATTTCACTTAGATTATCATATTTATTGGCATAGAGTTGGGCAAAATAATTTCAAATTATTACTTTAATTTCCTCCTCATTGGTGGTGAGTTCACCTTTTTCATTTATGATACTAGCTATTTGGTTTTCTTCTTTCTTTTTTTTAATCAAATTGACCAGAGGTTTATCAATTTTAGATGGGGTAAATTTACCCCAGAGGTTTTTCATAATACCAACTTTTGGTTTTATTTATTAATTCAATAGTTTTTTTGCTTTCAGTTTTATTAATTTGTCCTTTCATTTTTAGAATT
This sequence comes from Macrotis lagotis, assembly GCF_037893015.1. Taxonomy (NCBI): domain Eukaryota; kingdom Metazoa; phylum Chordata; class Mammalia; order Peramelemorphia; family Peramelidae; genus Macrotis; species Macrotis lagotis. Next base: position 196,837,856 of record NC_133665.1, read on the forward strand.
TCTAATTTGGTACTTAATTGGGGATTTTTGATTTGTTCTTTCTCTAATTTTTTTAGTTGCATGTTTAGTTCATTGATTTCCTCTTTCTCCAATTTATTCATATAAGCATTTAGAGCTATAATATATCCCCTGAGAGTTGCTTTGAATGAATCCCATAGGTTTTGGTATGTTGCTTCATTATTATCATTATCTATGATAAAATGGTTAATTCTTTCTATAATTTGTTTTGTGGTCCACTCATTTTTTAAATGTGTCCAATTTGTTCTGGGTCTATATCTCCTTGGCCCAGTATTGCATATGACTTTTATTGCATTGTGATCTGAAAAAGATGTATTCACTATTTCTGCCTTTCTGCAGTTGATCATTAGGTTTTGATGTCCTAGTACATGGTCAATTTTTGTATAAGTTCCATGTACTGCAGAGAAAAATGTATATTCCTTTCTATCCCCATTTTGTTTCCTCATAAATCTACCATACCTAATCTATTTACCTCCCTAATTTCTTTCTTGTTTGTTTTATGATTTGATTTATCTAGATCTGATAGCGGGAGGTTGAGGTCTCCCACTAGTAGAGTTTTGCTATCTATGTCTTCCTGTAATTCTTTCAGCTTCTCCTCTAAGAATTTGGATGCTGTCCCACTGGGTGCATATATATTCAGTATTGAAATGACTTTATTGTCTATGGTACCTTTTAGGAGGATATAGTTTCCTTCCTTATCTCTTTTAATGCTATCTATTTTTGCTGCTGCTTTGTCTGAGATAAGGATTGCTACCCCTGCTTTTTTTACTTCGGCTGAAGCAAAATATATTTTGCTCCAACCTTTTACCTTTACTCTATATGTATCTCTCTGCTTCAAATGAGTTTCTTGTAAGCAGCATATTGTAGGATTCTGGTTTTTGATCCACTCTGCTATTTGCTTATGTTTTAAGGGAGAGTTCATCCCATTCACATTTAAGGTTATGATTACTAATTCTTTATTGCCCTCCATGCTGTCTTCCCTCTGTTTGTATTTTCCCCCCTTTCCCCCCTTTTATCCATATTCCCCAGTCTTTTGTTTCTGAAAACCACCCCCTTAAGTGTGTTTGACCTCCTATATCACACCCTCCCCTTTCTTTCCCCTTTCCCTTTTTCCCTTTCCCCTTCCCTTCCTTTTATTATTTCCCCTTATTTCCCCCACTCCCCCCCTCTCCGTTCCCCCTCCCCTTTTCCCCTTTTAATACTTGAAAGGTTAAATGTTTTATAAGTTAACTGAGTATGTGTAGGTTGACTTGAAGCCAAGTCTGATGAGAAGAAGATTCAGGTGTTTCTCCTCTGCTCCCTTCTTCCTCGCTATTACCATAGGTTTTTTGGTACCTCTTAGTGTAATGCGATTTACCCCATTCAATCCCCTCCCTCCTCCCATCTATTTCCTGTCCCCCTTTTTAGGGTGGTAGTGGGTTTTTTTTAGATCATTCTATCTAAGTCATAGAAAATTCTGAGTGTCTGACCCTTCTAGTTCTGTATATTCTATCGAATAGAGTCTAAATTCCTGAGAGTTATTAGAGTCTTTCTCCCAAATGGGGTTAAAGCCAGTTATATCCCATTAGATAGTAGTCTCATGGATAGGTCATGAATGTCCATCATTTCTGGCAAGGTGTATTCTCTCTGTTAGAGTTACATTTATTGCATTTTTTTCCTTTTACTTCCCCCATTTTTTTACCTTTTCATGTGTCTCTTGAACCTCCTGTTTGATGTCCAAATTTTCTGTTTAGCTCTGGTCTTTTCATCAGAAATTTTTGGAATTCTTCCATTTTGTTAAATGTCCATCTTTTTCCCTGGAAGAGTAGGCTCAGCTTTGCAGGAAAGTAGATTCTTGGCTGCATTCCAAGCTCCCATGGTCTTCAAAATATCTCGTTCCAGGCCCTTCGATCCCTTAATGTTGATGCAGCCAGGTCCTGCGTGATCCTTACTGTGGCTCCTTGATATTTAAATTATTTCTTTCTGGCTGCTTGCAGGATTTTCTCTTTTATCTGATAGTTCTGCAGTTTGGTCACAACATTCCTTGGTGTTTTCATTTTAGGATCTTTTTCTGGTAGGGATCTATGTACTCTTTCAATAACTACTTTACCCTCTGATTCCATGATATCAGGGCAGTTTTCCATCACCAGATCCTGTAATATTAAGTCCAGGCTTTTTTTCTCTTCAATGTTTTCAGGAAGTCCTATAATTTTCAGGTTGCCCCTCCTCAATCTATTCTCAAGGTCGGTGGTTTTGTTGATGAGGTATTTTACATTTACTTCTATTTTTTCTATTTTTTGATTTTGTTTAACTGACTCTTGCTGTCTCGTGGAGTCATTAGTTTTTGTAGACTCCATTCTTTTTGTGGGGGAGGAGTTTTCTTCATTAACCTTTTGCAACTCCTTTTCCAATTGGTCAATTCTACTTTTGAAAGAGCTTTCCATTTGACCAATTGAGGTTTTGAGAGAATTAATTTCTTTTTGCATTTGCTCTTTTGAGGATCTGAGAGAATTGTTCTCATTTTGTAATTGTCCAATTGATGATATGAGAGATTTATTCTCCTTTTGTGTTTGTCCAATTGTATTTTCTAAGGTTTTGTTTTCTTGTTGCAAGGTATTAATTGTTTCTCCCAAATTTTTAAGCTCCTTCCTTATTTCTTTGAGGAAGTCTTTCTGTGCTGGAGACCAGATTGTATTCTCCTCAGAGGTTCCAGGTCTCGCTGAGTTGGGGTCTTTCCCTTCCAGGAATTTTTCTATGGATCCACTTTTCGCTGACCCTTCTTCATTATGCTAAGACCTTGAGTTGGGGGGGGGGGGGAAGCTGGTTCACCTGGGCTTGGGATCACTAAAGGCTTTACTGAGTGCAGTTTCTCTGGCTGGCCAGTAGGAGGTTCTGGTTGCCCTCTCTGGAGTGTCTGTGACCTGGGTTGAGAGGCCTTCTCCCTTTGCTCCAAGGGAGGAGTTGGAACTATTGAATTCTTTTGCCTTCAATCAATGGTGGGCTTTACCCTGGCCTGAGGTCATTCCTCAGCTGGGCTGGTTCTCTCACACCTGGGCCTGAGGCAGAAGTAGTTTGCAATTGTTTGTTTTGGAGGAGGTAGTGCAATGGAGGCATGGGCTCAGCTCTCCTGCAGGAGACCTCTCCTCACAGCCCCTTCCCCAAGCTCCAGGGGGACAGCACCAACACCAGTGCCTCTGCTTCCCCACGGATCCAAGCCCCTTTTGTCCAGCCCCACCACTGATCCAGCAGGTCCTGCTCTCTGGCCCTCAGACTCCTGGTTCCAATTCAGCTGTTACTCTGGGTCTGATACTCACCCACCCGAATTCTACCAAAGCTGCAGAGGGAGACAAATCCTGAGGTAGATGGCTCTTTCTCCTGGCTTTTCTCTCTGGGTTCCATGAGTCGGACTTCCTCTAAGAGGTTTGTTTCATGTGATAGATGGGGAAGAGATCAGGAGACTCCAGAACTGTGCCTGTCTTCTCTCCGCCATCTTGGCCGGAAATGCAGCTCTCTTTAGAGAGAGGGAAATGGCTTGTTTTCTCCACAGTGCTTCTCCTTAGGTGTTTTCCTTTTCTGGTTATGTCTTAGGAGGGCCACCAGGATGGAAGGATTGAACGAATGAGGTTATTTTATTCCTCAACTCCAACCACTGTGAACTGTGAGGGTTGGGGTAGAGGAATTCTAAATGACTTCCATTCCCTGTAACCCTCTTCACATATGGGCTCTTGCAAGTCTGTCAAAAGAATATCGTTCATGAGACCCCCACCCCCACCTCTCAACTTGAGAATGCAGTTGAGAAAACAGAAGACATTTTATCAAAAGCCTTGGTGAGATAGATGATGAGTAAAACTTTACCCTATCCAGATGACCACAATGACCACACCACCATTGTGGGGAAGGGTACATCTAGGGACCACTCATGTTCAGGGCTACTCATGGCAGAGCAATCGAGGTATTCTAGTGATGTCACTCTCCCCTGAGCTAGAGTCCTCTCTTCTCTCCACTACATCACTCTTGGGTGAGTGTTTCTACTTTCTTCTCCCTCCCCTCTCTCTTTCTGAATCTTTAGTTCCCTCTCTCATCTTCCCTCCTTCCTTCTCCCCCTCTTCTTTTTCCTCTCCCTCTCCCTTCCCCTTCCTTTCCCTTTCTCCCTTTTTCCTCCCCTTCCTCCCTTTCCCCTTTCTTCCTCCCCATCCCCATTCTTCTGCTCTCTGGTGGGTTCTCTGCTGCTAGTGCTTCCTTCTGCTTCTGCTGTATTATCTGTTAGGCCTCAGTTCCTTTTCCCGTGTGTGAGAGACTTGTCAGCTCTTTGTCTTGTCAGCACTAGAGGCCACCTCTCTCCATCCTTTACTCAGGATGCCTTTGGCCATCTTTCAGTCTGTCTCTTGAATGGACTCCTCTTGTATCTTTGGAAATTTCTCATTCTGTTACATGACTTGGAGTCAGACAAATGCTTTTTAAGTCATCAAGCCCACAGACAAGGCAAATAATTCCCGAAGGTTCTATGTGAGAAGGTTGCTGAGGAACTGGGTGAGCCTGTGGTGAACAAGCCAACCCTCCACCCCATTTTTCCCATGCTCCTACCAGAGGCTGTGATAAGCAGAGAAGATTCCTGAAGGGTGTCAAGTTGGGCTTCATATTCCTGCCAACCACATGCCAGACAGCAGTTCTACTCTCATTCTGGGGCCAGAAGCCTGGGGAGGGAAGTCTTTCCCACCTTGGCATGCCTTGAGGTGGTGTGGGTAGGAGCCCTTCTCCATGAGTCATGTAAGTATGCAGGATGGTGCTCTCTGTTCCCAAGATTGACCAAGGGTTGGTTGGAGGCATCCAGACTTGTGATTGCTGGACTTTTAGTTGTTAGAAATGATCTCCTTGTCTTCAATCTGTGTTGATCAATATTGGGCTCTGTCTCCAGTTCATTATGATGTGCAGACATCCTTTCCAAATTAAGATTCCAGAGAGGAGAGCAGATGATCCAGGAGGAGCAGGTGGTCAGTAGCATCAGAGTCTGTAGAGACAGAAAAAAGGAGGATTGAGGAAAGGCCATTAGATTGGACAATTAAAGACCATTTATTACTTTGGAGAGAGCAGTTTCAGTGGAATGATGAGTCTGGGTGCCAGTTTTCTGAGGATTTAAAAGAAATTGAAAGATAAATTGTAGGTGCGATGTAGAAGATTTTTTTCAAATAATTTTGTTGAGAAAGCAAGTGCACCCAAATCCAGAAGTCATCTGGGAGTGAGGAGATCCTAGAGACAAATGTGTTTCTTTTAAGTGAGGAAATCGCAAACCCCTAACTCAGGAAGGGAAGGGAAGGCACAAATTTTAATTCACAGGTTACTGTAAAAGTTCACAGGTTACTACAAAAAGTTCAAGGTGAAGAAATTGAGTTTTCAAGAAGATAGTAAGTCTAAACAAAGAAGAAATAGCCACAAGCTATGCTAGTGAAAACATCAAAGACAACTAAGAAAGGGAAAAGGAAAGGAGAAAGGAAACAACCATAAGACTGAACTGGGATCCCATGGATCCAGCCTGGAGAAGTAGAAGCCAAGCCTACCTCCTGCATGGGGAAGAATTAGGGGAGGGGTTGGGGGCACCAAGAGGGACTAAGGAGGGGCCTAACACATGATACAAAGTTGTGTTTATTAGAGATTAAGCTTAATTTCTTAAATCAAAGTGAAGAATTTAGAACCCCTTAGCTGAAGGCATCACCTTGATTGGGAGGTAGGGTCTTTGTTAATAAGAGTCTTAAAGAATAACTCCCAGTATAACTAGGAGAGCCTGGTGAAAGAACTTGGAGACATAAGTTAGACTACTGCAGAGTTCATATAGGGAAAGAGTAACTAGGAGGGTCTGTTTGCTAAGTATATTCCTTGCTTGTAGGGTTTGCCACAGAAAAGGTGGGAAGATTACAATATTTCTCTCTGCCCAACATTTCCTTGGAGGATAGCTTGGGGAGAATGTAGTGGGAGATGAGAGTTTTCTGAGGTTGGATTAGAGTTTTCTGGGCTTGGGTGGTGTTTGAAGGCAACACGGAAGGAACCAGTGACTAGAGAGGTGGGGGAGATGGTGGAAGAGGGAGGCTGCTTGGAAGCTGGGAGGGGCCAAAGGGGTAGGCAGGAGGAGTGGGACCTCTCTGTCTGAATCTGCCTCTGGGGAGATGGCGATGGCCCTGCTCCTGCTGCACAGTATTGAAGATCAGGAATGGAAGACCTGGTCACCAGAGTCCTAGGCTCTGTCCGATGGCTTCACTTAGAGACTGGTGGGATTTGAGCTGTGAAAATGACTTGAAAGAAGAGGCCTGACCCTCCTAGGGAGCCACTTCCCTCAGACCTACAGCTGAGCCCCTTGAGAGTGGGGCCTGGCTCACTTCTGGTTGTATCCTCAACTTGTAACTTGGTCCTTTGCACATTGATGCTTCATTGATTCATTCATATTGTTTGCTTTTTTTATCCATTCGTTTATCAGGCATGCTTTCATGATTGTCATCAATTCTGTATTAGCTGGACTAGAATGAGCGAAATGGCAGCAGACTCTGGGAGTAGTTTAGGGGAGGGTTTGGGCCCAGTAGAGGCTCAGAAGTAGCCCCAAGTGACTGGGCCAGTGTGGAGGGCATGGCCTAGGGAGGGAGGAATTTGTGAGGCTGATGGACCATAATTAGAGAAGGGCATTGGGGGATGCTTGCCAAGTTCAGGACAGGGTCATCTTTGTGGTGTGACTGATAGGGGGAGGAGAAGGATCTGCGGAGATGTCCTGAAGCCTCTTCATGTGTGCCCTGGACTGAGAACCAGACTCTGGAGTCCTTGTGAAGAGATTTTCCTGGCAGGAGAGTGGATGGCAGGCAACAGAGGAAGGCCACCTGATCTAGACTGAAAGATAAATAAGGAAGATGTGAACTTCCAGAAGAGAGCCAGAGGTGTTCTGATCCTTCCACTGAGACCTATGAGTGTGAGTAGGGCTGGACAGGTTGGCCAGGGTGCAGGGTCATCCAAAAGGACCTCAGATGAAGGGATGTTTGTGTATTATGGTGCAGGAAGTTCAGACACACACAGGAAGGGGCAAGCAGATTTGCTGTGGGTTGTCCCACTGTGGGGCTGGAAGAAGGCATGGGTGCCAGGTGTGGAAGTTTGCTCTTTTTCAGTTGGGGATGGGATGTGGGTAGATGGGTATGTTGAAGGTTTGAGAAATGAGTCTCCGGATGGGTGACCTGCTCCTCAGAGTCCTGAATTTTTCTCCTTTTTTGCCCGTGAATTCTGGAGTTTTGCCTGCACAGGTCTTTTTTTGTTTTTAATGTTACTGGGAGATTTCCTGATCCTGCCCTCTGAGTTTTTTTTAGAGATAACGCCTTCTCACTGCCTCAGAACTGCCTCTTTCCCTGAACACGAGTCAGCCAAGTTTAGCTTTCACATTGAAAAAATACTAAAGAGAATGGAGACAAGTTAAGAGCCTTGTCAGGTAGATGATGCAACGAGGTGGGGGGGGCCAGAAGCTGCCCCTTCCTGTGCATTGTAGACGGTCCAGATGTATTAGAGACCATGCACACACCTCATCCATGCTTCTTTGCTGTCTCAAAGTTGGAGAGGAGCAACAGCCCAAGGGTTGAAGGGCAGGGTTGGGCCCGCTCTGGCTGGCACTGGGGGTGTCACCGACTCCCTTGGGCCTCCTGCTAGTGAGCACTGCTGGGGCTGCACCGACCTGAGCTGCTTGCTGAGGAGGGGGGATGTAGATACCCAGACACCAATGAGTGCATACACTCCAGAGGGCTCCGTCTTTTGTCACAGCTTTTGTTCAAGCCAGGAATGAGGAATTTGGAGGTTGAGGATGTAGGAGGGAGACAAGAGATTTTCTCAGAACATAATAGCTAATGCATCCAGGGAGAAATAATGAAATCTGCCTTTAGAATTGGGGGGAGTGGCAGAGGCTGGGGCCAGAATGCCAGGTAACCTCTCTCAGGTAGGTACAACTCTTAAGACAGTGAATGGAGTCCAGGGCAGTAAGTTGGGTGCAAACAAGCAGAGGTGAGAGCCAGGCAGGGTCAAGGACCCCAAGAGGAGTCAGAGGGAAATGAGAGAGGTCAGCTGATAACACCTGCCTCAGAAACTGGCCTGAGCCATCCGGCAGTGGATCGGCATCCAGGCCCCATGAGTTTGGGAAGTGACTCAGTTCTTCCTGTTCCCTGGCTCCCAACTGGCCTGAGGGGCTCAGGTCTCATTTCTGCAGCCACCTCCCCCATCATCAGAGCCAAAAGGCTGTTGGGCAGCTCACTCATCACCCAGAAATAAATGTCATCATGAGTTGGGTTTGGATGGTACTACATTGAGAGAAATGTGTTTTTAAAAGGTCTTAAGAAAGGCCAGGGATTTGGGAAGAAGAATGACTTTTTTTTGTGGATGATAATGTAGTTATCACCACTCAATTCAACAAATCTCTTTGAAAAGGCTACTCTGTCCTAGGCACTATGGGGATGCTGGAGACACCAACAGGACCACTCTTGGTTCCCCTGGTCACTCTTGAGCACTGGACCTTTGGAGGAGTGATATATTAAAAGGGAAATACAAAATCCTAGCACTGTAGTTCACTCCCAAGGGCTTTGCAGAGAATTCTTTTAGAATTGGAGCTGTCTCAAGTCCCTGGCCTGGTGACCTAGAGCACGTGAAATGACCCTTTCCCATCAGTTCCCTGCTGTTTTTCATCATTGCACTCTGTGACTGAGGGCTAATGTGGTCAGTAGGACTGGAGGAGGCTCCTTAGAGTGGACAGGTCCTTGAGATCCATGGATCATGCCTGGGACCTGGAGATGGAGGCTGATGTTCCTGCTGGTGCAATGGGGTCTCTGCCAGATCCTCCTGGCTACTCCTCTGGGGTCTGGAGGACCTCTGAAGTTCTCTCTAATGTGAGATCTAGATCCTATACATTTAGCATACTTGTCTAACCTTCTTTTCCTGCCAAAATCTTTTCTGATATTTCCCACAGTTGTTGTCAGATCAAGAGCTCTTTACCATGAAGGAAATGAGGATCTTGTGACTCAGTTCTCTTAGTTCCCTTTCTGTTCAATTATGGGTTTTGTCTTGTGAGAAAACTTTATTCAGTTGTGTGAATTGGGGGAAAGGCTTGTTACATTTTTTGAATTTAGCCCTGAGTGACTGGGAAGCCCGACCGGACCCCCTCGCCAAGCTGCTTAGACCTTGCTTCTCGGCTATGCATCTCAAGGATCCCATGTGTCTTATCTGAAAACTGGCCCCACACTGATCAATCAGTTACGGTTCCCAAGTTCCTTTAATTGAATACAAGACCCTGGGGTGGGGGGAGGCACCTTTTTTTTTTTTTCTGATTTCAGGGACTTACATGTGCTAGCTTTCTCCTTCCCAGCTACTGAATCTTTCTTCCAATTAGGAGCCAGAGTACCTAATTCTGTATCCTGGTTAATGGTTTTCTTTGAATTAATTGATCCCACAAGATTTTTTTTAATATACAAGAATCTGTCTCCCCTTTTTGGGGGGTCCGGTGTCAAGCTGAGGAGACATGGTTCCGACTTGTTGAGCAATTGGCAGTTCCATATGCTTAATATGCTGAGATATACTCAGAACTTGAACCCTTGTTTCCTCAGTCATTTTGGCTTCCACCCACTGCACCCAAGCAGCTCATGTTGAGGTTATCTTGTCTGGCCCGCAGTATTGTTCTCCCTCCCACTTCAGACTCTGGGCTGTGGAGGGGGACAGCATCGACTTCTTCCTTCTCTCCTCATCTCCACTGACCTGTTTTTAAACCACAGTGAACAGTTTTAATGATTACTGCTTTAGAGCATCGACTGAGGTCTGGGAATGCCATCTCCCTTTTTTATTTCCTTTGAGATTATAGGCAGTCTCTTCCTCTCCTGAAGCTCTCTGGTCCTGATCTCCCCCCCCCACCCCAATCCCTTTCTTTGCCTCAGTGTGATTTTCCTGGACTCATGCCTCCTAAGCCTGTTTCCTTCTCCACACCTGGCCTTTGGCCTGTAATCATACTGCAGAGTCACCTGTCCCCTAAGGAAGATGGTGCCATCTTTGGCTTCTTTTGGCCTTCATGGGTGGTGCAATTGAAGCGTAAGCTTACCTGCTCCAATAAACTTTGGGAAGTTCTCTGTTTTTGTTTGTCCCCCCCACCTGGTGGCCTCCTTGGCCCTTCCCTGGAAGCAAAGCCCCAGTGGCTATCAGCTTCCCATTCAGTTTCCTCTTCTCTCCTTCCTCTGATGCTGCCCTCCTCTCTGACTCTGTTCTCTCTCTCAGAGTGCTGCCCCTGAAGTTTTTGGCATACTTCCTTGAACCTATAACCAGGGTGTGGATGGGCACTCCTCCTCCCCTCACAGTGTTGGTGAGCAGTCTGAGGTTCAGAGAGGTGAGGGCCCAGGTGTCCTAGCTTCCTCACCCTATACTTTTGCTGTGGTGCTGTCCTCTGCCTAGAGGCTGAGGTGGGGGTGGAGGTGGCATAGTGGGCAGGGTCTGAGTTGGAAGCCAAGCTGGCATAAAAAGCACAAAAAGAAGAGCAGGGTTGTTGATAGGGGCTGAGTGAAGAAAGTGGGCTCCAGGGGGGCAGGCATGGCCAGCCAGATTAGAATGCCAACCCTGGTACAGATGGGGCATGCCAGCAGCCAAACTTTACAAGCTCAATAGAAGGGCAAGCTCATCAGTGTGATGGATCTGGTGGCAAGTGATAGATGATTTCACCTTGGGCTTCTCTGAGAGGCACACATAGCCTTTGGTCATCCCTCTCCTTTGCTCTCATTAGACCTCTTCTGTTCAGTTTTGAAAGCTGCCATTGGTGAAGACCATTGATAAGCTGGAGAGCATCTAGAATATGGCAGGCAGGCTAGGGAAGGGCCTTCAGTCTTTTTGTGGGAGCTTCTTGCCTTCTATGTCTCCCCTCCCCAACCTGAATTAGTGATGCTCTAAACTCTGAGGCATTCCACCTTTGATCCTGAATCCTCATTCTTGTCATAAAGATGAAAATCCCAACTTGCAACTGAGTAAATGGAACCTCAGGGAAATGATTTGTCCAGTGTTGCAAGAGCAGTTAAGTGATGGGTGGGAAGAGAGTGGCAAAATAGTTGTGTGTGTTTGTGTGTGTGTGTGTGTGTGTGTGTGTGTGTGTATCTGTCTGTGTCTGTGTCTGTGTCTCTGTGTGTCTGTGACTGTGTGCACGTGGGCAAGTGAGCATGGGAGGCATGGATTGTGTCAGTGGGGTCTATATTCCTCTTCTAACCTTTGGGTCCAATGAAACCAGCAATTTTTGGATACTCTGTCAGTCATGAGGAGTCCCCAGGTCACCCTGTGGTCCTGATGGATAGTCTACCTTGGTTCCCATTTTAGCCCCATTCTTCCTTTTGATGCCTTTGGGATGGAACACCCTTGACCACAGGTCTCTGTATCCAGGGCATCACTCACCCCAATCCTGACTAATCCTAGCTTCTGTCCATTCTCAGCCCCATTCTCTCCCACCACAAAGACTTAGGTTAAAAGTCAATGTGGTAGGGGTGGCTAGGTGGTGCAGTGGATAAAGCACCGGCCCTGGAGTCAGGAGTACCTGGGTTCAAATCCGGTTTCAGACACTTAATAATTACCTAGCTGTGTGGCCTTGGGCAAGCCACTTAACCCCATTTGCCTTGCAAAAAAAAGTCAATGTGGTTGTCCCAGTGACTTCATAGGGATTCTGATCCAGAGAGGGCAAGATACCTGCCCTGGTGCTCAAGGATGCATCAGATGCCACAAACACAGCCTAGGCCAGAAGGTCGCTGGTTATGGGTTTGATTTATCTAGTACACAAACAGCCTGGGCACTAGACTTGACCACAGGAGTACCTGAAGCTCAAGCAGGATCATGAACAGAGGAGCTTCTGGACATGAGCAGCATTGGACTTGGGGCGCCTTTGCCCCACACAGGTCACACTCCCCCCTGGGGAAGATAGGTTCTTTCTGAGACAAAATGACCAATGGAAGAAGGGAGAGCACGAGACAAGACAGGGAGAGCCTTGGACTGTACACCTGGGGAGGGTGCAGGATTTGTAAATGTTGTCTAGGCACTCCCTGTCCCTGTAGCCCAGCCACCTTTCTCAGGAGCCCTGTTTCCTTAGCCAACCCCAGGTGCTCACCAGAGTGTTCATGAATGTCGTGGCATCGGCATACATTGCAGTGATCATGGACCCCCATCTCCCAAAGTTACTGACAGTAGGGGTGGCAGTTGAGACTGAGCTGCCATATTTAGACAGGCCTGCCCTTAGGAGGGTGTGAATGAAACAGCAAGTCTGGAAACCAGAGGAGTGCTGGGCTCCTTGCAACCGGCCCTTAGAGTCCTTCAGCATGCCCATTAAAGGGTGATCAGATTACTAAGTGGACCCCATCTCAGCCCTAGTGATAGCCCTGCTCCTTCAGAACTCTGGTTGGTCCTGCTCCAGGATTAGAGGGACCCTGTGAGTATTGGTCAACTCTCAGCTTCCCCTAAACATCAGCCAGCTTGTCTTGAGCTTAGTGGGAGGGCAATTGGTCTCTCTCTCTCTCTCTCTCTCTCTCTCTCTCTCTCTCTCTCTGTGTGTGTGTGTGTGTGTGTGTGTGTGTGTGTGAATAACTGGACAGGCCAAAGTAGAATCAGAGTTCTGGCCTGCTCCAGTTTATGCCCAGTGGGAGCTGTCCAGTGCTGAATCTACTTAGAGACGACTTCTCAGAAGTGTGTCTGAAGTATGGCCCTAAACCATGGAGACTCCCATTGGGTCTCTGATATGTCAATCATTGGATAACCTCTTCTGATAGATGGAGAGAAGACCCCTTTAAATGACTCAGACATCCAAACACTCCTTTGTCCAAACAGTGTAAGGAGAATTGGAAAATCCAATTGCTGTGAAAGGGGGAGAGAGAATCAATACCCTCCATTGATTGAGGGTACCACCTCTAGTCACAGTCCTTCACTGACATCCAAATGACTGGGGAGCTATATACAAGTCAGGGATAGATAGCAATGAATCTAGAGGATTATCTATTCATGGAAGATGGAAAATCTGGACACAGTCCCTCACTTCAAGGGAAGCATGGATCTTAGAGGTCCATACATTGATGAAACATGGCAGCTTTGGGCAAAGTCTCCACTTCATCTGGGAAGCTGTTTACAAGGCAAAACTAGGAGACTGGAAGCTCATCCATCCAGTTCTGGGCTCAGTGCCCCACCTTGAGAAATTGTTCACAAAGCAAACATAGTGTCCATTCACTCATAGAAAGCGGCAGCTCTGGGCATAGCCCCTCACCACAAATCAAACATAAATCCTAGAGACCCATCCACTGATGGAAAATCCTGGGAAAAATTCTCCACTACTCCTGGTGAGTTGTCCATAAGATGAGCATGGAGGTCCAACTGTTCATGGAAGGCTGTAGCTCTGGGTACAGTACCTGGGGAGCTGTCAGGTATGCAAACATAAAACTTGAAGGTTTATCCATTTGTGGATAGCTGTGGCTCTGGACACAGTTCCTCACTGTACCTAGAGAGTTGTCCATAAGGTTGGCATAGACCTGGAGACCCAACTATTCATGGCAGTGGCATCTCTGGAGTTATATTTAGAAAGGAGTTAAACATGTGCCAGTCCAATGACTTGAGCTAGTCCTGCCAACTTGGCTCCAACTGGCATTTACCTGTCATAAAGATTGTGATTTCTAACTCCCATCATGTTTTAATGTTCCTAATAATCTCAGAAGATGTTGTCTAGCATTAGTCGGCATGGCATAGGATGGCACAGCACAAGCAGAAGACTGGACCTACTTAGCTGTGAAACCAACATTGTGCTCCCAGAGAGAAAGTTGGTGGTTAGAAGCCTCAGGTAAGAGAGTCTTGAAAACAGAGCCCCCCTTTTCAGGAGTGAGTGACTTATGTTTGTAGCTCAAGTTATAAGATGGGTGGGCATCCTATCTCCAAGCCCACTCACTTTTCTGTGGGCTTTGATCCTGTGGCCATGATAGGATTCTAGGTCCTGAATTAAAGCTGGGAGAAGTCATCCACATTGCACTGTATTTTTTTCATTCTTGGGACACAACCTCATGAATTCCAATATGCTGCTAACTTTCCCCAGATACTCCCTCTGGGAGATACCTCTGCAAGGCAATTGAAATATCTTTCACATAACCATTGACCATGTAGAGACTCTCTAGAGTCTGTCAGAAAGAGAATGAGAGAAGAAAATAGGCAAAAAGAAGACATCTAAATGACCAGCCACACCTCCTTTGCTGCCCAGTCAAGTGGATGCCTCTCCAGACCTCAGGGCAGTGATCTCTGAGTCTTCTATGGCAAACTTCCCATTGAGTTGTTCATTGTGGGAATCAGGAGAGTAAAGGTAAACAGGGACCTCAGTGACTGAGGTGGCTGTGTAGGAGGTGGAGCGAGTGGAGCAACGATCCTTCCTCCGCTGGCCCCACTGAGTCTTGTACTGTGCCCATTGTCTCTTCAGTGCTCCTTGGACCTAGAAAAGAAGAAGGATCAGGGTAAGTGTCATTCAGGATCATCTCAGAGTCCCTTTCCCACCTTGTAATGCTTTTTTTGGGAAGGAGAATAAAGGTGAAAGGATGCACTGATCTCTAAAGGCTGGACCATGCTTCAGGGATGAACCAATGTGTGGCTCATATTTCTGTTGGCCTTTGGGCCCAGGGCAGTTTGCTGCCACCTCACCTCTAGCCCTGAGTAGCTTTGGATTCCTTGAATCTTAAAGTTAACACCAGGAGGCAAGTCTCATGGCATTAGTTCAAAGGAATTTTCTTCTGGAAACTGCTAAGCCTGCACCTTGATTAGCTGTGTATATCTCAACCCAAACCAAGACTTTGCTGTTGGTTGGGCTCTCAGGTCCAGTGTCCTTGGGAACCAGGGAATCATAGATGATCAAATGTGTTAAATATTATTAATATGCACACTAAATACCCACCCAACACGGTGCTGCAAAGAGGCCAGTGACAGCAGCAGTAGCAATGATCCACCTGGCTTTATGCCCTTCTTCCTGAGACAGGGGCCCTCCTTACCCCTGAGAGGCTTATCCTAAGCCTTTCAGTCACCTTGAGGCTTTGCAGATGTGAAAATCCAGACCCTAGGCCATGCAACTCATAAGTGATCCAGGGCTTTATTTTCCATCTCATCCCATACTCAGTTAAGCCTGAAGGACCTTATGGGTTGTCTTTTTGATTTACCAAAACAACCACAAAACACTGTACCTTTGCTTAGGGAGGACAAGCTTCAGCAATACCAAAGTTCAGCTCTTCAAAGAGTGAGAACACAGAGGAAGAGAATGAATCCCAAGCTAACTTGAACTAGATTGGCTTCCAGGGCCTTGCTCCAGGCTCCATTTTCAACCCCATTTCCTATCACTGATAACCAGACTAGCGACTGTTTCCTGTTCTCTCCTATGTCCATGGGGCCTCTACTGAAGCCATTCTGTCTCACTAAGACTTTGTTTGGGTGCCACCCTGCAGGCATGGAGCCTGGCCCCCAAATGAGCTTCTCTCCCTCCTCAGGTGGATGCCAAGGATTATGCTGCCAGCCTGCCCACTCTCCCTAGCATTCATTTACATGGGTGTACATGATTTCTCAGGCACCTGACAGCCCTTTAAGGGTAGGAACTGGGCATGTTTACTTAGAACAAAGGCTGGTGCCTGACCCACTTCCCTATGACTTCACCGTGAGAAGTCCCAGAACTACTCAAAGATGCACTGACAGTTGATATTGGCCTCTCCTGTCACGGTAGGTAAGAAGGCTCCACAGACTTGAAGAGAACTCCAAGTCTCTAGAGTCCTTAAAACAAAATATAACCTCCTCCCTAGATGGATTTTAAAGGGCAGTTGGACTAATCCATCCTTGAGCAGCAATTCCCCATTAGGTGTTATCCGACCTCCATGTGAATACCCCCAGATATGGGAAGCTCACTCTCTTATCAGGTGCACAGAGCACTGGTCTTATAGTCAGGAGGAGAGGAGCTAGTCTCAGACACTTGACACTCACTCGTGTGACCTTGAGCAAGCCACCTAACCTCGATTGTCTCCTCCAGGAGACAGTATCCTGATCCATATCTGGCCACTAGATCTAGATAGTTCTGGAGGAGAAGGACACGGTACCTCCTCATTCCAATCCAATTCGTGAGTTTTCTTGGCATCACCTCCCTTATATCATGGTCTTATTTGAGAATGAACTTGGAGTCCATTCCCTGGCTTTTGGTGAGCCACAATCTGACTTTGGGAGTGTCTTCCATCGATAACTCTGAGGTCTACCCTCAAAGACCAAACAGAACAAAGCTTAATCCCCGGGGATAGCCTTGCAAAAACTATGTGATCCTACCCTGCTCCATCTCCCCATTCTGCGGCATCCCCACACAGCTTTCCTAAAGTTATTGGGAGGTCTGAGGGACCTGGGAAGAGACAATATAGACAGGAGCCCTTGAGGATGGTGGACAGCTGGCTGTAGCCTATTTCCCCCTCATATGATGAGGCTGCTCAGGGAAGTATCCACGGTCACTATGCTGCATTTTTGGAGAGAGCAGGGCCTTGGAACTGAAGGACCTTGGACAGGTCCTTGAGACTGGGCAAGAGGGCAGCCAAGATCTTGGATAGCTGTCACTTTGCAGGTTTCCAATCCTGTTGACTAAAGATCAATGTTTTGAACTTAAGACATGAGCTGGAGCTGGGTAGCTTCCTCCTGATGGTCATTGTTCTGACGAATCTCATCCAGGATTTAGCCAGCCTCACCCAACCTGTTTAACTTGACCCCAGTGGAGACTAGCATCCCATCTTTCCACAGGAACATTGTTCTCTGAGGTGGCATGGGCTGGATGGGAGCCTCCATCAACTCATGGGGTTGGTTTGTAGAACTTCTATTCTCAAAGGAGAAAAGTGGGGAACAATGAATGTTGGGAAAGAATTTTGCCCATCTGGGGATTTTTAGAAGATAACCTGTCCCCAAAATAACATGAGGCTATCTCTGGGTGTGCATTATTCATTAGTGTTTCATATCTTTCATCATGATATGTTATAAGTGGTTGGGTGATGCAGGGGAGAGAGTATTGGGCTTGGAATCATTAGGGTCTGAATTCATATCTTGCCTTCGACACTTGGTAGCTAGCCTTCTCTCATGCTCAGTCTCCTCATCTATAAGATGGGGACAATCCCTCCCAGGATTAGAGTGAGACTCAAATGAAAACCTATAGAAAACATTTTCATGTTTCTGAGAGACCCCTAAAGTCAGCTATGATTAGGGTAAATGGTGACGTTGTTGGCCCAGTGCCACAGACTTTCCAGGACTGCTCAGTTCAGTTTCTTTCTCTATCTTGGGTTTGATATTGTGCAAGCAAACATGTTTTCCAATGACTTGGATTGTGGTGTGGATGTGGGATAGCCAAATGGGAGGAAACTGCCTCCTAGGATGAGTGTCTGGGAGCCAGGGATGAAGGGAGTGTTGGAGAGGCCTGGAAGAGAGGATGAAGAAAGGAGGTGGTGTGTGACGAGGCTCCCAGGCCAGCTTGCCTGTTGGTGGGATCGGGTGTGGCGATGGCTCTGGAAGTCTCTGTGGCTTCTTTTCTGTTCAGCTCCAGGTGCTGACGAGTGACAGCAGTCCTGGGTTGTTTTATGGCCATATCTTTGGCGCCTGGTTCCCTTTCCCTGAACCTTCTGCAGACACAGCGACAAGGGATTCATTTCATATTGTGTTGCCCTCAGTCCTGAAGGGACAGCCCAATAGTAAAGCCCCCAATATGTAGTGTGGATAGAGGATGAGTGGTGAGGCTCCTTCCCTCACCCCCTGAAAAACCCCTGTTGGGTTGTGCCCATCAGATTGGGCCTGGGAAGGTCCTAACCCCTGGGGATCACAGGAGTAGCTGGAGCTTAAAGAGGGAGAGCATGAGCTCTGTTTGGCTGATTTGGCCCATTCTCCCCAGAGGGAAATCTGGGGGCAGGGGCAGAAAGTCAGGTCCTCCAGCAGTCATGGGGCTGAGCCTTGCCCATAACCCTGTGGGACAAGAGGTCATCCAGCCCCTACTCACTCTGGGACCCTCACTGTAGGCAAGCTCTTCCTAGGCTTAGACCAACCTTGGAGTTGCCTCCCACAGTCCTCTGAGGCAGCCCGTGTTAGCCATTTTGTTCCTCTGGGGTCATCTCTGCTCTGGACTAAACATCCCCAGTTCCTTCAGCTGACCCTCAGGTGGAATAGACCAGACTTTCAGTTTATTCCTAAAAGGCCTCTTTCTCCAGAGATGCTCCAGTGGGGGACTGTCACACCCCATTGCTGGCCATCATTCTTCTCTTATGCTGTTTGCATCAGCTTCTTGGTCTTCTGTCTCATCCTATGGGTTCATATAAAGCTTGTGGTTCACTAGGACCTCTAGCAATTTTCCCATAATCTGAGGTCTAGTCACATCTGTTCTTTCTTGAATTTATGTCCCCAAGAGGAAAGCTTAGCATTTGACCTGATTAAATTTGCTTCACATTGGAACCTGTTGATCAACTTTGGGATCCTGATGAAGTCTGCTTGAGGATCAGCCCAGATTTTCATCTGTTATCTGAGAAGTGTTCATGTGATCAGCAAGGAGCAGAAGGGAGATTCTTGGACATCCTCCAAGACACCTCCCTCCATGCTGATGTGATCCACCTATTGGTGGCTCCTCCACTCCTAACCTTTCTCCTCTCTAGCGATTCTCTGGCCCATCTCTTGGTCTCATCTACAAGAATATTGTGGGTTATTGTTGATCGGTCATGTTTGACTCTTCATTACCCCTTGAGAAGTTTCCTTGGCTGAGATACTGGAGTGGTTGGCCATTTTCTTCTCCAGCTCATTTTACAGATGAGGTAAATAGGGTGAAGTGACTTGCCCAGGATCACACAGTGAGTGTGACACATTTGAATTCAGATCCTCCTGACTCCAGACCCTCCATTGTGACCAACGTTGGTCAGAAGATTTGCTGAGATCAGCAGCCTCTGATGTGCTGACTCGGCATTGGCTAGGTGTCTGACTGAACCTGTTTCATGCTGGACCGACTGGTGGCAGGACACAGTCAGGAGCTGCTGAATCCTGATTCCACCAAGAGAAGGAGCTCAGGCGGGGCTGCTGGACATATCCAAGGCCCAGGTTTGACCACTCATCCCCCCCAACTCAGTAAGCACACTGTGGCTCCCTAGTGCCATTTCCAATCTTATTTCACATTTTTTCTACTTCACACACCTTCTACTCCTGACAGAATAAGCTACTTAGAGCACAAGGGGTTCCATGAACTGCTCCCACTGGTCTTAAGCCTCCACTCTTTCCTTTGTCTTTCAGAACTGGCCTCTTCCTTCTCTGGGTCTTCTCCTTGGCTTGAATTACCTTAGATTTACCTATCAGTTTATCCCCCAGTAGAATGGAAGCTCCTTGAGGGCAAGCACAATCTCCTTTTGTCTCTGTTCCTAGGCCTAAGAGAGGCCCAGGATCACAGAGAGGGCTTCATTTATTTGCTGCATTGAATAGAATCTTTCAAGACTGCAGGCCAAGTGCCAGTGGATCACCAGGAAATGCTCACCTCTCCATTGAAGAAGCAGAAGATAGTTGCCACAAGCAAGCCCTACACACAAAAAGCAACAAGAAAGAAGAAAACGACAAGAAAGCAATGTCAGTCCTTGCTGGGTCATTGTTTTTTTTTTTTTTTGTTTGTTTGTTTTTTAGTTTTTGCAAGGCAATGGGGTTAAGTGACTTTCCAAAGGTCACACAGCTAGGCGTTTATTAAGTATCTGAGGCTGGATTTGAACTCAGGTCCTCCTGACTCCAGGGCTGGTGCTCTATCCACTGCACCACCTAGCTGCCCCCATTGGGTTATTTTTAAGTAACTAACAGGGCCCTAGACTCAGAGGCCTTTAACTAGCTGGGGGACCCTGCGGGAGGGAGTCTGTTGGCCCCTCGTGACCTCAGTTTCCTCAGCTGCAAAGTGAGGGAGACCCTCCATCTAGGGTCTCTTCCAATTCTAACACCACCTCAGTTTCTGCTTAATGAACACTGATAAGCTGGAGAGGCCCTGAAGGACCAGGGTGCTGGAGAAGGAACCAGGCCTGATCATCTTGGAGAAGAGGAAGCTCAGGGGGACATAAAGGAGGGGGGGGGGTCAGCCTTGTTCTGCTCTACTCCAGACCAGGAGCATTATCCACAGAGGCAGACTGAGGCTCCATGGCAGAAAAAACTTCCTTACAGCAAGAGCTATTGGAGATCATGGGAGGGAGGCTCAAGCAAAGTGTTGAGAACCATTTGTTGGGTAGACTCTGTGTGTTTGTGTGTGTGTGCGTGATTATGAGTGTATGGAAGCATGTGTAAGAGGGTGTGTGAGTAGGGGCAGCCAGGTGGCCCATGGAGAGAGCACCGGCCCTGGAGTCGGGAGGACCTGAATTCAAATCTGTCAACAGAGAGTGTGCATGAGTGAGAGTGTGTGTGTATATGGATTCTTGCTCAGCCTGGGTTGGGACCAGATGACTTCCAAGCTTGAGCCACCTCTCTGATTCTGTGATCTTTCTCCCTAAACACACACACACACACACACACACACACACACACACACGAGAGTGGTGACTGCTGAATGAGATGCTGGGTGGCGGGCTCTCCTGGACCATGCCAGGAGGGCTGGGCAGGGGTCCGAGGGTGGGAAGCCCCAAGGAGCAGCAGAGGCTCACCCGCCCACATCTGCCCCCCCTACCTGGTAGTGCATGAGCACGTGCATGATGTAATCATACACTTCTCCAGCTAGCTTGCTCTCGGGCCGCCAGGGGATGATGACAAACTGGATGCCCAACAGGGGTACGAGGATCAGCGTGGCCCGCACGGCCTTCATGTACATGTTGGACTCAGCCCGGTGAGTGTCCCGGAGCTTGGTCACCAGTACACGCACGATGTTGAGGAGAAAGAAGAAATTCACCTGGAAGATGAGGCCTGGGATCATTGGGGGCCAACTGACCAGGCCATCAGCCCCTCTAGTCCTGCCTTCGTGTCTGGAACCCCCAGGACCTGAGTTCAAATCCCATCTCAGACTTACTGTCTAGGTCACTCAACATTTGCCTGCCTCAGTTTCCTCATCTACAAAATGAAGAAGATTGTTGTGAGGATAGAATAATAGTTGAATATAAAAATTCAAAATAATTTTTTAATCTTGAAATTCCAGCCATTGTTGCTCTAGTGGTTCAGTCATTTCCATTGCATCTGACTCTCTATGATGCCATTTGGGGTTTTCTTGGCAGAGATCCTGGAGTGGCTGACCATTTCCTTCTCCAGCCCAACTTGCAAATAAGGAAACTGAGGCAAACAGTGACTTGCCCAGGGTCACATAGCTTGTAAGTGTCTGAGATCAGATTTGAACTCGTGCGAATGAGTCTTCCTGGCTCCAGGCCTAGTGTTCTACCCATCTATTGGCCTATTACTATTATTACTCTCTGATTCATCTGACCCCAAACTTTCCTCTTCTTTGAAATCACCAAACAATTGAAATCAAGGTTTTTTTTTTTAGGTGAAAGTGTCTGTAGGTGGTAGGCCACAATGTGTAGACCAGGTGTCCCAGAGGACACCACATGGTAAGCTTTCTTAGCAATCACCAGGAGACGAAACCTCTCTTAGTCACAAGACTAAATGGATAATCAGGAAAAATTACATTAAGGATAAAATCCTGGAAGACTTTGGTTTCCTTGATAATAAATACTCCATCCTGCGATAGTCTGGCTAAATGTTCATGTGGGATGAAGCAGAGACTGCCCCCATAGGACCTGTGGCTGCATGGGGAAACATCCCATTCACCAAAACCAGTATTTAATTGTTAGGACATGGAACCAAATAGAAATCTAAAAATACAAATTTGGATGGATTGAATTTTCCAGTTTTTGTCTGGAGATGGTAGACATGGAACCCAACTCCTACATCTTCCAGACCTTGGTTGAGTGAATCCCAGTAGAAACCTGAGGCCTGTTGACCAGCAGCCCATGCCCCATGGCTAGCCAGGAAGGGCAGTGGTTCTCATTGATCATCTGATATCTGGGCTGGTGATTGCCAACCTCTCCCGGGAGGAGCTCAGCTTCAAGTCCAGGTTTTGGGGGGACCCTGCATGTGAGCCCCAGCCTGGCTACAAGGGAGCTGATTCTGCAGGCCTGGCTCCTCATGAAAGGAGTTCACCTGGATGAGATCATCCCTTCTCTGATGGCTCTATCAGCTCTAGGAGGAAGGGCAGTGCCAGAGGGGAAAAGGGGCCTTCCTTAAGAGCAGTTGCAGAAGTGAAGTTAAGAGGCCTAGGCAAGGATGTGGGAAAGGGTAGGAGGATGGTGGAAAGGGAGGAGCAGGGAGGGTTTTGGGGAAAGATAGCAAGCTCCATTTTGGACATACTGAGTCTAAGCTCTCTAGTGGACATTTAGGTCAAGATAAGGCAGAGAGACTGGGACAGAAAAGGCAGAGTCAAAAACAGGGTTGGTATTGAAAGTCATGGGAGCTGATGAGATCCCCAATGAAGGAGAATAAATGGAGAAAAAAGGGGGTCCAGGACAGAACTTCTTGGGCACTTCTCATTAGAGGGGGTGATCTGGAGGAGGATCCAGCAAAGGAGAGAGAGAAGGAGCCATCAGAGAGGGAAGAAAGATAAGAGAGGGAGCCCCAAAACCCAGAGAGGGGAAAGTGTGACTATGGAGGAGAGCAACCCATGGTGTACCAAGAAGAATGAAGACTGAGAAAAGGCCAGTGGGTTTGTTGGTCGCTGTGGAGAGGGCAGTTTTAGCAAGGATGAGGTTGGAAACTGGATTGTAGGGGCTAAGAAGAGGGCAAGGAGAGAGAAAGGGGAGGGATAGCCAGACTGGGGGAGGTCAGCTGACAAGTCCCCCGAGTGTGCATTTGAGCCAAGGCTAGCTCTCTGGCTCAGAGGGTGGGGGGAGTAAAGGAGGAGTCTCAGACTTGCACTCAGACCCAGGGATGTCCCCAACACTAGTGACTGGACAAAGATGTGGTCAGCAAATCTCCTTCAATGACCAATATCCTTTTAGTCAGAGATGCCTATGCCCTCTCCACCTTGGGCCCAGGTCCGATTCTCTTCTGTGTCTCAGCTATCCTCACCAATGACACCATCCTCCAACCCCCTACCCAGTCACACTGGAGAGTGATTGCCTGAAGGGTTTTGGCCGGTTCTAACATTCTCTCATCACATGGTTCTCTTTCCTGCGAAGGTTGTTGACACAATGTTCATATGAATGAGGGAAATTTCAGAAGCGTTTGTCCTCAAGAACCCTTTGGGGTAGTCCTGACTGGGGAAAGGGTCTAAGGAATGGAGTCAATGGCCTGAGAGAGCTGGCCATCTCCTGCCAGGGGCCCCCAGGGACACCACCCAAGGTTCTGGTGGTCCTGACTCAGAGGAACCTGTAAATTGACTCCCCTCCTGAAGCACTTTGGAAGGAGGGGCTGGTCTACTGGGGGCATTCTGGCTGCTTCCCTTTTGACCCCCTGAGAGTCTCAGCATCTCCTCCTGTGCCAGCCTCTGATGGGGATAAAAAAAGCTGAATCAGAGTCAGGAATAATAATGACAGCTCACATTCCTTTGGGGTTTTCTGATTTGCAGAGCACTTTCAGAATCTTCTTTCATTGGATTTCAGCCCAGCTCTATGAGGGAGGGGCTGTTAGGATCTCCACTTTACCAAGACAAGGCAGAGGACTTCCCCAGTCACTCAAGGAGGAAGGGTCTGAGGTTGGATTTGAACTTCAGGACTCATGCCCCATTCACTGCTCCTGACCCCCCACAAATGCACAAAAAACCTTACTCATGTGAACTTGGACAAGGCCCTTCCCCTCTCTCAGCCTCTGTTTCTTCATCTGTGAAATGGGGCTTATAACTCCTACCTCATACACAAAGACTGGTGGACACCACTTGCTAGGATGCTCAGGAGGGGACTCCAGTCTGAGGAGATGCCAAATGAGAAGGGGCCTCAAGGACTGGGGAGGTTTGCCTCCATGTAGGGAAGTCTTGGATACACGGCTGAGCTCACCCTGAATGTCTGAGCATATCTGAGAATCTAGCTTGGGTGGTCGCCTGCCAGGTTTCCTCTTTGTTGCAAGTTGGTCTTCTGTCCTGGGGCTGTGGTTAAAGTAGACCTCTGACCCTAGAAACTTATTGACAGCTCAGGCTGGAGCAAGGAACCCTTGGAAGGATTCCTGGTCTTAGAACTGCTCCCTGACCTTCCCTCCCATTCCTCTCCAGGGATGCTCATCAAGGAGAAGGAGGAAAGGAAGGAGCATTGAAAGCCCTGGCTCTGCATTAGGCAATTTGATTTCATTTGGACCAGGCTGAGAGTCCCTCCAGGGAATCTCTGGGGTCTTCCTTCTCAAGTCTGAACTACAGGGTGGGACCCTGGGGCTCACACTTTCTCATGGGGAGGACCAGGCCAGGAGTCATCTCTTCAAACTCCACTCTTCCTTAGAGCTGGGCTTGAAGACCAGTTCCCTGCAGGTCCCTCTCTATCAAGGTCCTGATGTCCTGCTGGGGCCAGCCTGGATAAGCCCTTCCTTCACTGCCAAATCCAAATCTAGATGCCTCTAGGGGACATGCCTGGGGAAGGGGAATCTTGGGTTGGTGGAGGGGACTCTTTGTATTATGCTAATTGGTTCCATTAATGAATGGAGTGAAGCTGGCTCACCAACAGAGCGGCCATGATGGGTGCGTGGATGATGTAGAGCAGGTGGGTGTCCACACTCATCCAGCAGCTGCAAGGGAGACACAAAGTCAGTCCAGGAGTCTGGGAGGGCAGGAGGTTCTGGTGAATGAGGTCAAGGCCAATGGGACACTTACTTGTCATTGAAGAACTTGGTTCTGGAGACAGCATGAATACAAGCTGGTAGGAGTGGGAACCCTAGAAAAGAAGAGGAGGCCACCTTAGCAGCAGCTGTTTGCCGTGCCCCTGTATGAAGGAAGGGCCTTGTGCACCCATGGGGTCACTGACCATCCTTGCACACGTGATGGTCAGCTGCCTTCCCTGTAATCCCTCCCCTCCCCCAATGGAATGGACACCCATGGAACGCAGCCATTTAGAAGCCTCAGCATCTAGTACAGATCATAGATTTAATCAGTCAACCCATAAGCACTTATTAAGTGCCTCTTCTATATGAGACACAGGGCTAGCCACTGGACATAAGACAAATGGCAACACTTCCTGGAGGGCAGAGGAGACAACATGGTGGTGCGATAATGATGTTGGTAATATGTCATAAATGTAATAATACATTTTTGAAGAAGATCACGACATCAGGGGAGGTGATGCCATGAAAAGCATGTGAATTGGATTGGAGTGAGGGGGGGGGCTGTACAAAGAAACCAGCCTCATTTTCTCCTCCTGAGACATCTGGGTCCAGTGGTCAGATATAGATCAGGACAACTAGAGATGACCTTGGAGGAGAGACAATCAGGTTTAAGTGACTCACTCAAGGTCACACACACAGCTAGTGAGAGTTAAATGTCTGAGGCTGGATTCAAACTTCCATCCTCCTAACTCCAAGATCAGAGTTCTAACCACTGTACTGCCTCATTGCCCTAACATGGCAGTGTGAAGTAGTGGATAGGGCACTGGGTTTTCAGTCAGGAAGACTTTAGTTTGAATTTGGCCTCAGAAGCTTGGGTGAGTTACTTTAAGTTATTTTGGTCCCAATTTTTTTCATCTGTATAATGGAAATAGTAATAATTATTAGATAGTATTGTATATGTTTGTATTATGAATGGATGGATGGATGGGAACAAATGAATCTTTGGATTCATTGCTTTAGGATATCCCAGATAGGAGAAACTCCCATTGATGTGGGTTGGTACTTTCTCTGAAATTTATGGTCTTAGAGAGCTACCTGGGAAACTAAGAGGTTAAATGACTTGTTCAAGATCATATAGTCAGTATGTGTCAGAGGCAAGACATGGCCCCAAGACTTACTAACTTTTAAATCCAGCTCACTGTCCATTTCCTCCTCCTCCTCTTTTTTATCTCCTTCTTCTCTACTTACTCTTCTTTCTCTTCATCTCACTCCTCATCCACTTCTTCTTCCTCCTCTTCCTCTATCACTCTCTCCTCTCTCTGTGTCTCCATTTTTGTTTTGTGTCTCTTTTCTCTGTTTCTCTCCCTCTTTTTCTCTCTATGCCTCTGCCTGCCATTCTCTTTCCCTTTCCTTCCAAACTAATAAAACAAAGTAATTTGGAGGAGGAGGACAGGAGCATCTGGAGGGATCCTGAAAGGTTTCCTGCCCAAAATTGGGGTTTCAGCTGAGTTGTGAAGGAGAAAGAGGTCTAAGAGGCAGAGTGAAGGAGATGGAGAGACCCTCCACGGGCACCTTGTTGGACTTGTAGGGCTGGATTCCCATGGACGGTAGAAGGCACAACTTGGACTTGAAGCCAGGGACTCAGGGTTCATTCCCAGTCCCATCCTGCCTCTCGTTAGCTAAGGATATTCACTTAGGAGTACTTTCCATGATGGAATTTGACTGTTCTCCTTTAGTATCTCTAAGTGAGGGGTCTCATTTTTCTGTGTTTGCTGCTTCGAATAGGCTTATTTGAATAAGAATAGCTTCTAAGAGGCATCAGCTCCACATGAAGTTCCCACTGTGCTCATTTCTGTGGAAAGGAGGTTCTAGTAGAAACTACATACCCCAGCCCAGAAGGTAGTACCAATGCAGCCTGTGCTCCTCAGCAAACACAGCCACCACGATGAGTGTGTGCAGGTAGATACCTTCACACAGCATCCAGAAATAATTGCAACCCATCATATATTGATGGAAGAATTGTAGGACCTTGCAGCTCACCTAGAGTGGTAAAGGGAGAAAGAGAACATTCAGCTGGAGATCCAGTAAGGGGCTGATCTGCAAGCACCTCTTCCTCACCCACTGAAGGCTCACCCCTCCCACTGCTTCTAGGGCTGGAGCGACAGCTTGGATCAGTTAATGAGGGTTGGGTCTCCCTACATCACTGATGTTCCGTGCAAGCTGACCAGGTGCTAGGGCTTTGCAACCATGGAAGCAGTTGGGGAGAAGCAGAGGTCTCACATCATTTCAGGTCCAGATGTCAAACCTGGGTAACCATGTGGAAAGCACACAGAGGGGACGCAGACTCCTGATAGACTCTAAGAGCCACATGACATTTTTTTTTGTTTTTGCTTTTTAGGGTTTTTTACAAGGCAAATGGGGTTAAGTGGCTTGCCCAAGGCCACGCAGCTAGGTAATCATTAAGTGTCTGAGACGGGATTTGAACCCAGGTACTCCTGACTCCAAGGCTGGTGCTTTATCCACTACGCCACCTAGCCACCCCACCACATGACTTTCTTACTGGTTATTTGGGTTAATCACAAAGGTGCATTTTTTCCTAGAACTGTTGTTATTTGAATGGGGCACCTCTAGTAGAGTAATCTGCCATGATGCTTCTTTTGTAAGATGTTAGAATATGGGCTCTTTCCCATACCTGGGAGAAGTGCTTTGAGGAGCCAGGGAGTCAAGCACTTTGGCTACTCTACCCTGTCTTCATTGATGAATTTGTGGGTCCTTTCCATAAGAGGGAATGATTTCTACATTGGAGTTTGAATGGTGGAAGACACTTCATGGACTCCACTCATGCCCTGGTTTAGAGTTTATCACAGGGTATTATCCAACCTGTCCCCCTCTCCATCCCCTAGCTCTTTGTAGTCAATCATTCATTGACTTGAAGGCCTCTGTACAATGTCAATAGGTTTGGTATTTGAGTTCCAAGTTCCCTAGAAGGGTCTGATACACTGGACAGGATCCCAGGACAGAACCCACAGTTGTTCAAAAATGTCTTTCAGTACCAGTCTAATCATTCCAGAAATATCTAGCAGCAGCAGCCTAGCCATGTTGGAGTTGGCAATCTATATTGCAGAAGGTAAAAGGATCCTCAGTCCTCTGAGGCTCCCTCTTGTTTCTTCAACCACAGTGGTCATGTGGTAGAAAGTGGGCATACTAACCACCACACAATTTTAACCATCTATGACCCTTAACTTAATTGTTGGTTCTTGTAAGGACTGTCAGTACATATTTGCCAGCACTAAATGGCATTGATCTTGATAGAGTCAGTGAAATGACTTGTGAGATTTTCTCAGAGATGCAAAGAAAGGAGTCAGCAGAGTTGACTGTTGTGTCCCAAAAGATGACAAGAAACAGCATTTAATGGGGCCCTGGGTCATCTATTGTAAAGCTCATCATTAGTACAAATAGACCTATCTTGAAAATAATTATCTATGATGTGCCAATGTTTACTGCAAAGGAGGAGATGGATGTAGTGAAAAAATCTACTAAAAATGAGAAAACACATATTTTACTACTCTCATGTCAGTACAACAGTGGGGACTAGAAAAGAAGGTAAAGGGGTGGCTAGGTGGTGCAGTGGATAGAACACTAACCCTGGAGTCAGGAGTACCTGAGTTCAAACCCAGCCTCAGACACTTAATGATTACCTAGCTGTGTGGCCTTGGGTAAGCCACCTAACCCCATTTGCCTTGCAAGAAAACTAAAAAAAAAAGAAAAGAAGGTAAAAATATTTTAGAAAAGTGGGGCAGCTAGGTGGTGCAGTGGATAGAGCACTGACCCTTGAGTCAGGAGAACCTGAATTCAAACCAGGCCTCAGACACTTAATAATTACCAAGTTGTGTGACTTTGGTCAAGTCACTTAACCCCATTTGCCTTGCAAAAAACCCAAAAAAATATATTTTGGAAAAGGTGGTCCAGGAATAAGAAATGAAAGAAATTAAAGGTTTACAGACTATGGACAATTTGGTAATTTTTGAGTCATGTTTGAATCTTTGACTTCATTTGGGGTTTTCTTGTCAGAGATACTGAAGTAGTTTACCATTTCCTTCTTCAGCTAATTTTACAGATGAGCAAACTAGGAAAAGAGGGTAAAATGATTTCTTCAGGGTCAGCAAGCTAGAAAGTGTCTGAGATCAGACTTGATCTCAAGAAGATGAGTCTTCCTGATTCCAGGCCTGATACTCTATTTACTATTGTGCCACCTAGCTGTCCCATGCATGGACCCTTCATGTCTATATAGCATGACTTAAATGAGATGAAAGTTAGAGCACTCTATCTGCTGCATATGTCATTGTCATTGCTGTCATCATTGTTATGGTCATCATCATTGTTGTTGTCATTATCATCATCATCATCATCATCATCATCTTTCAAATTTCAAAACACCAACTTCCCAAGTAAAGCATGGAGGAGGTGAAGCAAGACCACCAATCACCAAACTCTTTTGCCTTATGGAATATCACACTCCAAATCCTATTAGCCTTTAATGTAGAAGCTGGTAAATCTTGTGTTATCTTGTCTGTAGTTCCATGATATTTGAATTGTTTCTTTCTGGCTACTTGCAATGTTTTCTTCTTGACTTGGAAGTTCTGAAATTTGGCTATATTATTCCTGCCAGTTTTCATTTTGGGATCTCTTTAAGAGGTGGATTTTTTCAATTTCTATTTTGACACTTTGCTTCTAGGAGATCAGGGCAGTTTTCCTGGATAATTTCTTGCTTTTGTTTTTTGCAAGGCAATGGGTTGAGTGACTTGCCCAAGGTCATATAGTTAAGTAATCATTAATGTCTAAATCCAGATTTGAATTCGGGTTCTCCTGACTCCAGGGTCAGTGGTCTATCCACTGTACCATCTAGTTGCCCCCTCCCTCCACCCCGGATAATTTCTTGAAAAATGACATCAAGGTTCATTTTTTTTTGTCATGACTTTCAGATAGTCTGATAATTTTTAAGTAATCTCTCCTGGATCTGTTTGCCAGTCAGTTGTTTTTCTAATGAGATATATCCCCCCCCCCCATTTTTCATTCTTTTGGTTTTGTTTTATTGTTTCTTGATTTCTCACAAATTTCTCACAATTTTAAGTAATTATTTTCTTCAGAGAGCTTTTGTATTTACTTTTCCATTTGATCAATTCTGCTTTTTAAGGAATTCTTCTCCTCATTGGACTGCTTTTTTCCTGCATTTGACCCAGACTGGTCAAAACTGTTATTTTCTTCAGCATTTTTTGTATCTCCTTCACTATGCTACTGACTCAGTTTTCATGATTTTTGCCCATTGCTCTTATTTCTCTTCTCAATTTTTCCTCTAGCTCCCTTACTTGATTTTCAAAATCTTTTTTGAGCTTTTCCATAGCCTGAGACCAATTCATATTTTTCTTGGAGGCTCTGGATGTAGGAGCTTTGCTTTTGTTATTTTTTTGGGTGTATATTTTGATCCTCCATAGGACCAAATTAATTGCTTAAGATTGGATTTTTTTTCTTCCATTTGCTCCTTTCCCCAGCCTATGACTTGATTATAACTTTTTTTAAGGTGAGGCTCTGCTTCCAGGATAGAAGACCTACTACCCCAAACTTTTGAGGTTTTTTGCAGCTGTTTTCAGGGATACCCCTCAGGGACCTGAAAGTTCTCAATTCCTCCAGTGTCTTATGAGAATCTATGACTGCTCTCCTAGCTTGTGCTCTGGTCTGTGGATGACCACAAATGACTCCAAACATTCCTTTCTGCCCTGGAACTGTGAGGAAGGTCCCTGCTTCACTGCAAGCTGTGAGCTTGTCACTGTGAGCTCTGGTGTGCTTCTGCTCCTTTTCCCCTGGACAGAGTCCTGCCTCAGGGATAGCAAAGAGACATCTGCATTCTTCCCCAGCCTCCTTACCATCCATGGGCTGAGCTCTCTGGAATCAGCTGCTCAGTGGCTCCTTTCTGGGTGGCTCCCCAGGCCTGCTTCTTCTTCCCTGGGGCCAGGTCTATACTGAGGCCTGGATGGGTCTGCTTTCACTTTGGTGCAGCAGAGATTTCCTGCTGACCTTCCAAGTTGTCCTTGATAATCCCTGGGTTGAGAGGTCTAGAAACCATCACCACTACAGGACCCAAGGACCCTGTGATGTGTTCCTTGATTGGCTGGAACCTGTTTGCTCTGGTGGCCTTGGTTGTGTTTGGTTGTGCACCCTTTCTAACCCTGGTGCAACAAACCCTTCCTATGATTCTTCCAAATTGTCTTGAGCTGGAAATTTGTTTCACTCAGTCTTTTTGTGGATTCTGTCACTTATTTAAAGGTATTTGGAATGGTTTTGGGGAGAGCTTGCAGGAGTCCCTGCCTTTACTCCACCATCTTGGCTCCTCCCTCTCCAAAGTGAGCTTTCTAAAACACGGATCTGAGCATGTCACTATACTCCTCAAAAACTCTGTTGACTCTCTAGTACTGCCAGGACCCATAAAGATTCCTCTGTCTGACTTTTAAAACCCTCCCAACCTGACTTCTTTCCCCATTTCCAGTGTTCTTGTACTTGACTGCCCTGTATATCCTGGCACATGATGTTCCATCTCCTGACTGTCTGCTTTTTCTTTGGCTTTCTCTCATGGCTGGAGTCCTTCCCCTTCTTGATTCTGCCTTTGAGCTTCCCTGAATTACTTCAAGACTCAGGTCAAATCTCAACTTTTTCAGGAAGCCTTCTCCCCTACTCCTGCCCCTGGATCACAAGAGCATCTTCCCTAGGAGATGACCTGCCATTCACCCTATATAGATCTTGTAGGCAGGTAGTTTGCAAGTTGTTCCCCCTATCATAATGTGAGCTTTAATGTTTCCATAAAGGAATTTCTTGGGAAATTTATATGTTTTTCTAACTCCTTAATCCTATTGGAAAAAAAATCAGTCAGGGAATTGGATAACTCTCCTGTGAGAATTAAAGGTTAATGATACACATTGCTGGTTTGAAAGAATTCCACTCATGCTAAGTCCAAAGCAAAAACAGGAAATGGTGGTATACAGAGGATTCATATCATCCAGCATTCATATCACCCAGCAAGGTGAAAAACATTACACAGAATCTCATGTTAAAATGGCTCATTTGAGGACTTTATTTTGCTCCCAAAATTTGTAGTTTCTTAGAACATATTCATAGAACACTATTTTCTACTTTTTGATTGTTATAGGCTATAATTCTTTGCAAACCTACTATTTCTTATTAAACATGATTTAGATATCCCTGATAATTATGAGTTAAAATAATGTAAAATGCTGAAAGTGTTTTATGAAAAATAAAGAAAATCAGTCAGCTCATTGCCAGATGTGTTTTAAATCATTGTCATAATATAATGACTCATAATAATAAGCAATGAATTTATTATTAATTTTTTTCCAGAAATTCTCTTATACTTTTTTTAAAACCCTGGAACAGAAAAATGATTCATTATTCATTACTGTGGTCACTCATTACTTTAAAGCATGTAAGTAAAACATTATGAAAAAATATAAAATGATTTGGAAAACTTCCAGGACTTCTGATTTCTCATTCTCAAATGGTGAAGATTAATATCTGTTGAGATTTGGAGACCCTTGTGAGCTCCTTGAGGAGAGAAGACCAGTTGTTTTTGCTCTCTTTGTATTCTCAGCATTCTTTACAGTTTCTGTGACATAGAAAGTGCTTAATAAATCGTTCTTGACTAACTGTAAAAAGTAGTAAAGGATATTTAATATCAAAAATATTTTTCTAAAATTAAGAACTGTTATTGTTTGCAATGGAGAAACTGCAGAAGTCTGTCGATGATATTAGGATGAAGTTAAAAAAAATCATGTTCTCCATTATTTTTGGACATAGCGATAGCAATGCTATCCAGACCAATAAGACAACAAAGAAATTAAGGAGTGAGTGTCAGCAGAAGATGCAAAGTTCTCTCTACCTATCTGCAGATGCCATAGTGAACAATTCTCTCTGAGAATTCTTCTAGAGAATAACTAAATCTCTGGAATCCTTGAAAGTCCCAGGAGACAACAGAACTTCATTACATAATCAGCATTCTATCCATTGCAAATCAAAAAAGATAGAAAGACGAGCAGCTATGTGGTGTGGTGTATAGAGGACCAACCTTGGAGTTCAAATCTGGTCTCAGACACTTAATAACCTTGGGCAGGTCACATTTGTCTTGCAAAAAAAAGAAAAAAAGAAAAAGAAAAAAGATAGAAAGAAAAATTCCCTTTAAATCAATAAAACATCTCACAATAAGCTATTAAGAAAGAGGAGTTGTTGTCATCCTCCACAGGCTTTTGTCCCAGTCAGGCACTGTCTGCCCTAGTTCCCTGTGTCCCCTGATCCTACCTCCCCATCCTCCCGCTCCTTTTAGGTATGACCTTTTCCCTCATTCCTTAAGTTCAGGGACTATCTTTCTGCTTGGTTTTTGTACCCCCAGTGCTTTACTCAGTGCTAAGTACAAAAATTTTGTTTGTAAATAAAACTCCAAATTAACCTTCAGATATGGAGAAATAAAAGTCAAGAACATCAAGTGCAATAATGGAAACAAGTAGAAATGGAATTTGACATGGCAGACTTTAACTGTATCACAAATCAGTAATTACCCCTATTTTCTTGTCCTGGATAAACACAACTGAGAAAATACTGGACTAGATTCAATAAGCAAGCCCCAGACATGGACACTACCATCAGCTGAGGTTTGGTAAACCCAAGGATATAAACTCCCAGGGAGGGAGCTCTATTTGACAAGAATTTCTGGGAAAGCTGGAAACCCTTGAATGGAAATGAACTTGAGCTCAGTCTTTAGACCAACAGGCAGCTGTGACTCACAGCACTCCGAGTGCCCAGAACAAGATGAAAATGGTGATTTGGGAGGTGGAGCCATGATGCCAGTGCTAATATCTTTCAGTATTGATTTTCAACAGAATTTAGAGTGGCAGAACCCCGCCCCCCCCAAAGCCTGATTAAAAAGTTTTCCAGTCAAAGACTGGAAGATCTGCAGGAAAGTTCTGTTGTACCTAGGTTAGAAAGGGCCTGCAGTGCAGCCTGGGCCACACTGGAGCGAACCAGCCCCAGCCATCCAGGAACACTGCACAGCAACCGGGTCAGTGACAGCAGTGGCAGTTTCTAGGGACTGCCAAAGACACCTTGGAAGATCAGCAGAAAAAGTCTGCCTTACTGGGTGAGAGTAGAGCCCAGTCCTTCACAAGTCTCAGCAGTGCAGACCAGATCCCAGCAAACCAGAAGTGGGACAGGAGAGCCACTGGATCAGCATAGCAGGTGCTTCCAGAGCTCTCAGCCCAGGGATGATAAGGGGGTTGGCAGGAGATTACAGGAGTTTCTTCACTATCACTGAGGCAGGACTCTGTAGCTTTGCCCATATGTAGACCTGGGTTGCAGACTGGGGCCCTAGTCCCAGGAAAAGGAGCCCAAGCACGACAGAGCTCATTGCCTACAGTAGAGAAGGGACCCACCTCTCAGTTCTAGGTCAGAAAGGGGCACTTGAACTCATTCAAAGCCCAGAGCACAGGCCAGGAGAGTAATCATAAGATCCTGGAAAATGTGTAGGTCCTTAGAAGCATCTCTGAAAACTACTGTGAAAAACCTCAAAAGCTTGGGACATTGTGTCCTTCACCCTGGAAGCAGAATCCCCAACTTAACAAAGAAATGGAATCAAGTCTTAGGTTTGGGAACTGAGCAAACAACAGAAGAAAAAAAGTTTTGAATTTGAAGACATAATATAGTAAAAAGATGGAGTTAATAGATGAGAGAGGAATTGGGAGAAAGGGAAAAGGGGGGTAGTAGAATGGGTTGTTATTTTGCATAAAAGAGGCAAGAAAAAGCTTTTGCAGTGGAGTGAGTAAGCTTTACTCTCATCAGAACTGGCTCAGAGAGGGAATAATATACTCACTCAATTGAGTATAGAAATCTATCTTAACCTAGAGGAAAGTAGGAGGGGAAAGCAATGGGAGAAAGGGAGAAAGTGGGTTAGGTGATAGAAAGAAGGGACGATTGTGGGGGGTAGTTAAATACAAAACACTTTTAAGGTGGGACAAGGTGAAGGAGAGAAAAAATAGAATAAATGGCTGGGAGAAATAGGATGGAGAGAAATAGTTATTAGTTAGCAATAGTAACTGTGGGAAAAATATTGGAACAAATTTCTCTGATAAAGACCTCATTTCTCAAACATAGAGAACTGAGTAAAATTTGCAAAAAATAAGAGCCATTCTCCAACTGATAAATGCTCAAACTATATGAACAGTTTTCAGATGAAGTTATCAATGGCATCTATTTAAATTCATTTTAAAAAAATTATCTAATTCACTATTGATAGAAGTACTGGTTGGAACAATTCTAAGGTGCTACCTTATATTGATTGAATTTGATACTAGGACAGAAAGAGAAAATGAAAATTGTTGGAAGGGATGTAGGGAAAATGAGACCTTAATGCACTGTTGGAGGAGTTGTGAAATGATTCAAGAATTCTATAGAGCAATTTGGAACTATGCTCAAAAGACTATAAAACCATGCCCACGCTTTGACCTAGCTATGCTACTGTTAGTTAGGTCTATACCAGAAGAGATAAAAAACGGGAAGGAAAAGGATCCTTATAGCTGCTCTTTTTTGGTGACAGGGAGCTAGAGATTGAGGGGAGGCCCATCATTTGGGGAATGGCTGAATAAATTGTGGTATGTGATTGAGGTGAAATGCTGCTCAAAGAAATGACCAACAGGATGCTCTCAGTAAAAACGTACATGATCAGAGGCAATGGGAAATGTGCTAGATACAGTACAGGGATATTGCAGGATGCTCAGCTGTGAATGACCTAAGTAACCTTTTCTCAGCAATGCTGTGTCCCAAGTGAACTGAAGAATTTATGATAAAAGAATACTATTCATTCCAAAACTAGAATGGATGATAAATGAATACAGGAATAATTTTTAACTTTATTTTTCTTGAGTTTTCTCTTTTTTTTGGGGGGGGGTGTTATGTTTACTTTTATAAAATGACTATTGTCATGTTAAAATGTTTATGTAATGAAAGAAATAAAAGTACCCAAAATATCACATTTTAAAACCAAGTCATTGTGTGGCCTGTGGGTCACAAATGTATGAATTTGATACTACTGTTGTTTATACTTATATACTAGGGGAACTTTTAAAAGCATAAACAATCTATAAAATGTTACTGCAACAAAATTCTTGGAGGAGAATGGGAGATTTTATTATTACATATGAATAGGGGAAGATTTTTTTTAACCATACAGGAAAGAAGTAATTATTAAAGATAAGAACAATTCCTTCTATCTAATTTATAAGCATTTGTACAAATTAAATCACTGTGAGTAAATTAAATGAAAAAAGCTTATAGGATGGAAAAATATTTGCATGGAGTTTCTGTAATAAAGGTCTGAAATAAAAAATTCCATAGGGGAATGATACAAATATGTAAGAATAAGAGAGCTTTTTTCAATAGTCATGATCTGCAAATATGAAGTTTTCAAAAGAAGAAAGACTAATTATCAATAGTTAAACTACCAGCAATCATGTGAAAAATTATTCTCTGTCTTCACAGAAACACACACAAATTAAGAATAACTTGGATATGTGGATTCAAACATTTCAAAACAGCAAAGATTTTTACAAAGATTGTAAAAATTCAGCTTTCGGAATTGTGGGAAGGCAGATAGGTTAATTCATTGCTGGGTGAAACTTTGAATCAATCTAATCACTCTGGTGAGCAATTATGTAAAAAAATATAAAGGTGTTCACATTCTTTCAACTAGAGATTATACTCCCAGAAAGTTATTAGCAGCAAGAAAAGAGCCATAGCCACAAACATGTGAACGGGAGGAGGGATTAAAGACCAGTGGATAAACTAGCAGACAACACCTAGAATGTAGTGAACAGTTCAATGATAACACCGGAAAAGGTCCATGACCTTTCAGCCTGGAGTCCATGACGCTCCCTCCCCGTTTATACCCTAACTAAATATGTTCTCTAAATGGCTGTCTCTCAAGTTGTGTTTGTAGGTACTTTCCTTTAATGTGTTGGCAGTGGGTCCCAGGTTTATGAGAAAATGCTCTTTTGATAATTTCCAGAAGTTCACTAAGAGCCTTTGCTTAGAATTCATTGTATCTTAGGACTGATGTGGAAATATAAACACACTGGTAGGGGATTCTACACAATGGTTTTGAGCAAATATGGATGGCTAGAATTTCTTGAATCTAGCACAGTTTTGAGGCCCAGTCACGTGAGAGAGGGTAACCCAGATGGTACATGGGGAAAGTCTTAAAAACGCTGGGCTTGACAGCGTTTAGAAGATGGAAGCTCCTACTTGCTGAAGCATTCCCCCTCCCCTCAGGTCTGAGAATGATTCCAAGCAATATCTTACAAAGTAAGTCCAAGACCATGCAATGCTTACAGGGTCTCTTTTCACGAGGTCAGGATTGGGCACCACTGCAATGAGATGGACAATTGTGAACACAGAGTTCAGCACGTAAGAGAAGAACAAGTTCTTGTGCAGTGTGATCCTCTGGCAGCTGAGGCTCCTGAAAGACAGGGGACAAGGGGATGTATTAGTGACTGCTGAAGCCAGGGCATCCTGGCCCTCACCTAACCTGTGGATGTCTGGAAAAGAGGTAAGGCCTGGAGCCTCCTTCCCCTTGGGCTCGTCATCCTGCGGAGGAAATCTGAGCTGCTGAGGACACTGAGAAGGAAAGACTCCAGCTTCAGAGTCAGCAGACCCCACTTCAAGCCTGGTTTTTCATTAACTGTGCAGTCCTGGGGAAAATGAAATCTTTACAGGCCTGCCCCTTTCCCAAGATGGTGGTGAGGGTCCAGGCCAGGGGGAGAGAAGAGGCCTGAGCTCTCTTGCTCTCTACTGGAAAGCTCAGGCGGCCTGCTGAAATGCAATGAGAACCACCCAAGCTGTGAGCCCCCACCTGGCTTCCTTCAGAAACCAAAACTGGAGAAATAAAACTGAACTTCAGGAGATAAAGGTCCATGCAACTATCCCTCCCCTCCTGAGTGTGTGTATGTGTGTAGAGGGTGGCACACCTCTGGGTATCTCTCTGTAGTGTGATAGTCTGAGTTCTCTCCAATTAGAAACCACATCCCAAAATGGAACCTCTCTAATAGGGTGAAAAAAATCCAGACATATGGCCATTATAGACTACATGAATGCTAGTGTGTGTTTGTGTGTGTGTGTGTGTGTGTGTGTGTGTGTGATTCACAGGGTCTGTGGCCCTCAGCAACACATACATGATTTACATGAACACACACATCTTCAAATCCACATAGGGTGACATGGAGAGGGGGTTGATCTTGCCAGGAGTCCTCCAACTGCCTAGGTGACCCTGAGTAGTTCACTGTCAGTGCCCCAAGCACCTCTTCATGACTCTAAGGTCTTCTGGATACTGAGTTACATCAATGGAGGGAACTTCCATATCTGGACAAAAATGCACTGATAAAATCCTGCACCATGAGGTTGATATGCAAAATGCTTTTGAGAATTTCTTGACAGTCCTTGAGATCAATGTAAATAAAGGTTATTTGGACAGCCACCCCCCCAAGCCTTGTACCCTTCTCCCCTGAGCTCAATCCCCTGCCTCTCAAATTGAGCTCCCTGTGTGTGTGATTTCCTTCCTTCTCTGTACCCCAGATCCCTGACCTATCAAACAAGGAAGTTGGGCAGAAGTTTTCATTTCTCTGATCCCCATATCAGGAGGGTGAGGTTGAAGGACCCCTGTGATTGTGGGTGTCTATGTGTGACCATGAACAATACAAGTATACATATTGGAGGCTTGGCCTTATTAGAGTCCTCATTCCTAGACAAGAATTTTTAGATTATGATGCTGACTTTATAGATAAGGAAACTGAGTCTGTGTGGGATTAAGAGAGTTGTCTTGGGGTTGCAAAGTTAGGCAGGATTCAAATTCAGATCTTGATTCCAAGCCCAGAGCTCTAAACAAACTGCCCTAAAAATAAGTAGTGCCTGTCCTAAGCCTGGGTCTGTCATCCCAGAGTGCAGTTGGGAAGCCCAAGTCTGGAAGAACTGATGCCCCCAAGGAGCCCTGAGATCATTTGATCTGGCATCAAGCCCAGACAAGAGAGAACACAACACCACTGGGACTTGAATTGGCCAAGACATTAGGACTCCTGGTTGGGGGGGCGGGGAAACCAGGATTCTGGAGAGGAAATTGTTAGAAAGGCAGCTTTACCCCCATGGACAAAACTATTCTTAGCAGCTCTATTTGTAGTGTCAAAGAACTGGAAATTGAGAGGATGCCCATCCATTGGGGAATGGCTGGACAAGTTATGATATATGAATGTGATGGAGTATTATTGTTCTGTAAGAAATTCTGAATGGTCTGACCTCAGAAAAGCCTGGAAAGACTTGCTCTATCTGATGCTGAGTGTAGTGAGCAGAGCCAGGGGAGCACTGGATAATATTCTTTTTTTTAAAAGGAGATTTATTTATTTATTTTGAATTTTACAATTCCCCCCCCATCTCGCTTCCCTCCCCCACCCCTCCACAGAAGGCAGTCTGTTAGTCTTTATATTGTTTCCATGATATACATTGATCTGAACTGAATGTGATGAGAGAGAGAAATCATGTCCTTAAGAAAAAAAGTATAAGACATAGCAAAATTACATAATAAAATAATGGTTTTAAGGGTAATTTGGTCTTTGTTCAAACTCCCCAGTTCTTTCTTAGGATACAAATGGTTTTCTCCATCATAGACAGCCCCAAATTGTCCCTGGTTGTTCCAATGATGGAATAGGTAAGTCCATCAAGGTTGATCATCCCCCCATGTTGCTGTTAGGGTGTACAGTGTTCTTCTGGTTCTGCTCATCTCACTCAGCATCAGTTCATGCAAATCCCTCCAGGCTTCTCTGAGTTCCCATCCCTCCTGGTTTCTAATAGAACAATAGTGTTCCATGACATTCATGTACCACAGTTTGCTAAGCCATTCCCCAGTTGAAGGACATTACTTAATTTCCATTTCTTTGCCACCACAAACAGGGCTGCTATGAATATTTTTGTACAAGCGATGTTTTTACCCTTTTTCATTATCTCTTCAGGGTACAGGCCCAGTAGTGGTATTGCTAGATCAAAGGGTATGCACATTTTTGTTACCCTTTGGACGCAATTCCAAATTGCTATCCAGAAAGGTTGGATGAGTTTACAGCTCCACCAACAATGTATTAGTGTCCCAGAGTTTCCACATCCCTTCCAACATTTATCATTGTCCTTTCTGGTTGGATGATGTTCTTTAACACTGTTGAGTTCAGTGATCCGGGGACAATCCTGAGACACTTGTGATTAGAAATTGCCTTCCATTTCTAGAGCTATGGTGTCTGACTCCAGACCAAAGCTGACTCTATTTAATTTTTAAACATTTTTATGTTTTCCCCCCTTCAATTCTGATTCTTCTTTCACATGACTAATTTGGAAATATGGATTATACATGGTTGCTCCCTGTTAGGGGGAGGTGGGGAAGAGGAGAGAGGGGGATATGGGACTCAAAATCTTACAAAGGAATGAATATTGAAAGCTAGCTTTTCTTATAGTTGGAATAATAAATAAATTTATAAAAAATAGAAGTGCAACTTTAGGGAGTTCCATTAAATCCTGCCTCCTTTCTTTCTTGTTGCAACTATGACAGAGAAGGTATGAAGCCTGGAGGGATGCCCCCTTCTTGCCAACCCACTCAATATTTAAGCCTGGGCACTGGTGGAGGCAGGAATGCCATGTCATGCCTCTGACTGGGAAGAACTATTTCTGTTAGGCTAGAACTTGACCAGAGGTCTGTAAAGGGCAGAGTTGGAATGGGT
Source organism: Macrotis lagotis (assembly GCF_037893015.1). Classification (NCBI taxonomy): domain Eukaryota; kingdom Metazoa; phylum Chordata; class Mammalia; order Peramelemorphia; family Peramelidae; genus Macrotis; species Macrotis lagotis. The sequence continues at coordinate 196,878,448 of NC_133665.1, forward strand.
CAGTCCTTTCCTTTATGGATAGAGAATTTGAGGCTCAGAGAAGCAAGCTTGCCCAAGTTTGCGTAGGTAATAAGGGGGGCAAGGCTGGGATTTGAACCCAGGGCTGCTTACCACTGTCTCCATACATTCACATGGGAGAGAATCCTCTGGAAACCACTTCCAGGTGCTTATTTTAACCTCATAATTCCAGGAATTCTGCCATCTCCTCCCGGCTGTTTTGATAGGGCTGAGCCAATGAGAAGGAAGGAAGAGCTTTCATTCCCATCCACAGATCACCCTGGGTGGGAGGGGAGTTGGGCATTAAGAATCCAGACTGTGTTTGACTGAGCCTGTGGCATCCCAGGGCATGCCAGTCCTGGCCCCCCAAGCTGATCAGCTACAGTTTGGGCTCCCAAGGGTTACAGAGAACAAATGGGAAGTAAAGAAAGGGAAGGGGTTCCCAGGGTACACTGGGAGAACTCAGGAAGGAGGAGCACATGGCAAGGGGGGCAAGGAAGAAGCTGGGAGGCTGCAAACACCCCCCCTCCACCCCCAGGCCTCTCCCTGCCAGGGCTGTGGCAGGATCAAATGAGATCCTAATTACTAAGAGCTTAGTCCAGCGTCTGGGAGAGGGGAGAGTTCCATCAGCACTATTGATGATCATTAGTCTGGGCAATAGGCAGGGCTTCCTGCTGGGTCTGCTCTGGGAAGGCAGATTAAGGCACTTTCCTTTGTGCCCCCGCAGGGCACTGGGCAAGCCCCTACTCCCTCCCAGGAACAGGCCTCCATGAGAAGAGAACCTTGAACTCAGCCTGGGAGCCAGCCCTCACCAGCAGAAATCTGGAGCCAAGGCTCAGGATGCCCTGACAAGGGCCCCACCTGGCTGGCTCCTTTCCGGCCTGGCCCTTCTCATCGATGTCAGGCTCTTCCCCCTCGCATTTTGTTCCCATGAAGTATAAGAACCTCCATCTGCTAGGCTCCCCTGAAGGTCTGTGGTGCAGAGGATCTGGTGAGAGAGCTGCTAGGTAGGGGTAGTGACAGCTAGGGCATATATCACCAAGGGGCTGGGTACTTCCAGGCAGGGGCATGCATGATCATGGTGCCAGGTGCTGCCAGGCAGGGTGCATGTGACAGTGGTGCTAGGTAGAATGTACATCATCATGGGGCCAGGCTCTGCCAGTTTGGGGCACACATTCCCAGGTGCTGTGCAAAAGCTTTCTGTCTCAGGAGCGCTGGTGGATGGTGTCTGGCAATAAGCCGGGATCTGATGGTGACCAGTGGCCCTGGCAAACCCTTATTTCATGGCTTCCAGAGTCCCTACCTCTGGATAGATGACATTTCTTGAGCGGGGTGATGCCTGCTTCCTGCCTCTGTGACCCTGGACCAGTCTCTTCACCACCACGGCCGCCATGTTTTCATCCATAATTGGACCTCAGGCCCCTTCTAGCTTTAGAGTGGCCTTAATTCTGGGGTCCTGCTTTTGCAGACTGGTGGACATGTGGGCTGCCCCACAGCAGTTGGCAGTACCAAGTCATCCACACCGCATATAAGGTAGCGCACACTTGGTGGGGTCGTTTTCAGTTGCGTCTGACTCTTCGCGGCCCTGTGTGGGCTTTTCTTGGCATTGATAACAGAGTGTTTGCCATTTCCTCCTCCAGCCCACTTAACAGATGAGGAAACTGAGGCAAGCAGGGTTGCCTGGGGGTTAGGGTGTGAGGAAGGAGTCTGTCTCTCTCCATTGGGTCAGGGGGTGGTGCATTCTGGCCCAGCCATGGACACAGTAATATGCAGATTACCTCATCCAACACGTGTCACCCATATGTTACCACCTTGTGTCTCCAATGAAACACGGAGAGGTGGGGCGTGGCTTCTCTGTCCCCTCAGGCCCAGGCCCAGGGCTCCTGGCTATCCCTCCTGGGTCCCTCCTGAGCCCAGTCAGTCTCTGTTACCCAGGTCTTCCTTCAAATCCTCCTGACCAGGCTCTTCACAGCATCGTGGGGAGCACGAGGAGGCCGGAACTTGAAAAGTCTGGACAAATAGCTTGGTGGGGTGGACAGAGAGAGTTCATTCGGAGACCCAGCCCAGCATCCAGGGCTTCTGTGGTATGTATGTCATTTCTGCTTTCCACTGAGCTTTAGATGACAAGATTCTTAGACAGTGGATGTGTTGGTCAACAATCAAGCCTTTGGTATGTGCCAGCTAGATGGCAAGTGAATAGAGCATTGGCCCTGGAGTCAGGACCTGAGTTCCAATCCAACTTCAGACACTTATTTTGTGACCTTAGGCAAGTCACTTAACCTTGATTGCCTCACAGCCAGGGCCATCCCCAGTCATCCTGATTTATATCTGGCCCCTGGGCTCAGATGGCTCTGGAGGAGAAAGTGAGGCTGATGACATAGCACACCTCACTCAAATCCAATTCATGTGCATATCCAAGGCCTGATGTCATGGTCTTCTTTGAGATCAAAGGGCAGACCTCACCATCATCCCTCTGTGTCAAGACCAGAGATCTCTCCTGATCATGGTCACTTGCCTTTAGAAACTGTCTGGACCAGGCCTCTCTCCAGGTGGCTCTGACCAGGGCAGAGAGTGGGGGACAAGTCCCTGGTTCCTTGCCTAGCACTTCCACTCACCCCCAGATCCCAAACTGCACCTGGTCATGCCTTCCTTGCCCTGGATGGAAGAGACAAGAGCAGAGGAAAGAGAAGAGAAGAGAACAAAGCCCCTTCCCCAGCCCAGGTAAATGAAGTCTCTTTGAGACCTGGCTACTGCTGGTGTCCCCTCTCACCATGCTGGCCGAACTTTTCTAGCATTGCCCCTCCATTCTCTACACCCTGACTGTCGGGGCCAGAAGACAAACTTGCCTTGTTCCCATCACCAACCCTTGCTGCTGCTATCTCTCTGTGAGTCTTGTGTAAGTCATAACTGTGCAGGGAGTTCAGTTGCATCACTAGCACTTGAGCAGGGATTCCTCACCTTCTGGGAGCCTTGCCTCTGGCAGCAGCTGACAATGGCTTCGAAGGCCATTATCAAAATTAGGGTTTGAAAAGCTTAAAGTAAAAGGCCCATTAAACTTGGTGGAGTGAAAGTTAGATGCCCCCTTTTCCCATCCAAGTTCTCTGACTCCCTGAAGTCTCTCCACGCCCCCTTGAGGTCTGGACACTCCAGATGAAGACTTCCTGTTGGAGAGCTTCTTAAACTAGCCTGGTGCTGTCCTCCTTTGTTTTACTGTCCACCTAGAGGATTCAACTTGGCAGTCATTGGCTGGGCATGCCAGGGTTTTCCTCCAACTCCAGTCCCACTCTCTGTAGTCATCTTCCTTAATGCTGCTAATGCCTTTCCATCAATGATTATTTTCAAATGACTCTATTTGGATCATATTTGTGCATCATCACTAGCACCTACTATGTGCTAAAGGCTTGACCAATATTCATTTGATCCTTAAAACAGTCCTAGGAGGGAGATACTATGTTATTCCCATTTTACAGATGAGGAAACAGAGGCAAACAAGGTGAATTGTCCAAGGTAACACAGGAATCTTCTTGATTTCAGTCCCAGCACTCTCTCTGCTGTGCTATCATCTCCTTCCCTAGCCTGTGAACAGGGATTGCCTTTTACTTCCTTTGTACCCCTTCTCTTAACATAATGTATAAGACATAGTAGGGGGTGGCTAGGTGGCGTAGTGGATAAAGCACCAGCCTTGGAGTCAGGAGTACCTGGGTTCAAATCCAGTCTCAGACACTTAATAATTACCTAGCTGTGTGGCCTTGGGCAAGTCACTTAATCCTATTTGCCTTGCAAAAACCTAAAAAAAAAGACATAGTAGGAATTGAATAAATCCCAGTTGGCCAACCGTGTGCCTTCTGGATCCATTAAGCCCTTCTGGAGACATCCTCCAGTCAACTTGATTTATTTGCTTGCAGCTTATACCTGGTCCACGTGTACACAGAGCTTTGAGGCAGGCTCATTTCTTGGATTTTTGTCTTCTTGGAATTTCTGGGCATTCCCTGCTCTGCTCCTGAGGCTGATGAGATTCTGCTCCTGGCTATAAAGAAATCATTTTCTTCTTCCCACTTCATTTTGGAGCAGGAGAGCTAATACTGGAAGCCCTGGAACTCAATTTCTCGAGTTCCTTAACCTTGGACCAGTGATTGAGACTCTCCGGCTCATTTTTCTCATTTGTGAAATGAGCGGTCGGCCCAGCTAATCTCTACAGCCTCTCCTGGCTCTCAATTTCTCCTGCTTAGAAGTAACATTCATTTGGCATTCAGACCCAGATCATTCTAAGGGAGGGTGTGATCCAATAAGTGCATCTCACAGCTACATTCCAGTCTGAAACCGTCCTGGCTGTGAATGTGCCTTAAGATGGATGGTGCCTAGTCTCCTGGGGTTCATGACATGAAGGGCAGCAGGGGCACTTGGCATCCCCCTGGTGTTTCTGTCAAGAGGCTGCTATGAAAACCCTGAGGGTCAAGCCCTCTGGAGATCTCTTTGGGGATGCCAAGGGACAGTTAGCCTTGCTGCTGTGACTTCCTAAAGATCATCCTTTAACTCTGGGCCTTAGACACTGGGCTTGTGCACTTCTGATGGCAACAAGGCAGGACAATGGTGCTGCCTACTCCAAGGTGAAGTCCATCCTCCAGTGCCAGCTCAGAGCCATGTGGGTTCTGTTGCTCCCCTTCAATTGAGAGGATGACCTGGGGAGTCAAGGCTGCCTGGGAAACAAAGGGCTCATTTTTATCCTTTTGCAGAATGTTTTGGCCTCAAGCTGCCTCTCCTTCCATGCCATGGAGATTTCCATTGCTTGAATCCCATGTGAGCATCTTTCTTGAGATTTTTAAAATCAATACTTTCCTTTTTTATGTTGGAGAAAACAATTTTGGAGTACTAGGAAACAGTATTTTAATATCCACATTGAGTTTGGCAGATTATAGAAATCAATGTTGTCTCCTGTGGTTGAGAATGCCACTCCTCCCTCCTACATAGTATAACATAATTATAGTGACGTTCAGAGCCAGAAAGAAAAGAGGAGAAAAAGGAACAAAGAGAGGGCTCCCCAAGAGTGCCTTTGGGCAGGGGAAGCCTATTTTGAATCACTGTTGTGAATAATCAGCCCCGAGAGTACATGTATATGGGCTGGGATGAGTGGGAGACTTGACATGCCCCAAAAAACTCTTTTCTCTCTACTCCTCACAATACAAGGAAGGTGCAGAATCTTGGGCTCCTTCCACCATAAATACAAGTCAATGGTACCCATCACAAACCAGAGGGGTTATATTGCCCCCACTCAACCAGGAACCCCACACATGTGACCAGTCTTAGCATCAACTCAAATCCACTCGGTTTCACATCCACTTTTGGCTCCCTCACCTTGCACTAGTCATTGAGCCATTCCTTAGCCCAACTTTTGTAAGTGCCTTTTAGATGCTGTCCTCACTATCTTCCTTTCTGGTCTGGACTTGACCTCCAGGGCTGGCATTCACCACTCCTTAACTTTTTGTCATGTGTGTTTGGGGGGCACAAATCTGCCTTAAATAGCCAGTTTGCATTTTAACATTAATCCATCCAAACATTTTCTAACTTGGAAAGATGTCTAAACTGGCATCTCTTCTCAGTGCTGTCCAACGCCCAAAATGACCTCAGCTAACACTTAGAGGAGTTTTTGCTTATTTGTTTGTTTATAGTTTCCCTCTCAGAGTACTTTTCCTTACAAGTAAAACGACTGGCAAGCTAAGGCATGGCTACCTTGGGCTCACTCATCCTCTCCACCCTGATCTTCAGCAAAGGCTCCTAGAGATGACTTTCCCAAACCTGCCTTCCATTGAAACATGTTATTTCTGAGCCCAGACACTAATTATCTTCTGTGATTGTGGATGGTCCCTAAGGTAACAGAATCAGACAATTAAGATCTGGACAGTGTCTTAGAGACCCTCTCTTTGTATCAATGAGGAAGCTGCTGTGGAGCGTGGATTAACTTCCTTGGCTGGACACATACAGGGTGTGGATCACTGGGGATTGACTCATATAAAAGCAGCCACTTCTGATATAACCTACCTCTTGCTCCTATACCTTGCCACAATGTTGTTGCTCCTTCCTAGTAAAGGATAGGCATTGCCTACTGCTTTTCTCTTGGCATATAATCAATCGAGACAATCAAATACTACAAAGCAATAATAAACAATAAATATTTAAATGTCAGCTTGTCCCAGACTCCTTCAGTCCACAGACCACAGATGATCAGTTTTGAACCCAGGAATTTTAGAGAAGACACAGTTTGAGATTATTCAGATCTCCAAAGACACCACTCCTTTGAAGTTTCCTAATCAGTGTTGGAAAACAATGGCATTAACTCAAGGTGGCAATGCAATCATAACTATGAATTTTATCTCCCTCCCCTTCCTCATCCTCAATGCTTCTGAAATCTATATTTATACATAGATGAAATTTAAAGGTAGAAATGGTTAGAGCAGCAGTTCTCAGAGTATGCTCTGGGGACTTCCTAAGGGTCCCTGAAACCCTGGGCAGGGTCCATGAGACCAAAACTATTTTTTCCTAATAATTCTAGTGTTTTAATGTCTAATATGGTAATTATCAAAAGATACAACCTACATAAACAAAAGCTCAATAATTTTGAATGAATAATTACGAAGGTAAATGAGTCCTGGGACTGAAAAGTTTCACAATTGTTGGGTTCAGGAAATGCTTCCATTCTTTGACTTTGCAAGTGCAGTGCAGACTCTTTATTAGGTAACTGTGGGTAGGTAGCTGTGGAGAGAGCTAGGATTTGGAACTGATCATCTTGAGTTAGCGTTCTGCCAAGGTCTCACTGGCAGTTCCCTAATCTCTCTGGACTGCACTTTTTTCATCTATAAAATCAGGAGGTCAGGTCAACTCTTACTTTCATCTCTAAATCTTATTCTGTGACTCATTGGAAGAGTATTTGTGAAGTTTCCTTCAGAATCTTGGAGCCCTTCAATTTTAAGTTCTTGGAAGACTTGATCCACTTCTGGTTTTGATAGCATGGGCCAACAGAACAGGTACCAGACTCAGGAATCCCAGAACTGCAGAGTGAGAAGTGGGTAGGGCTTTCCCCCCTTTCACTAGCCTAACAAATGGCTGAAGAAGAACTCTAGTGATGGTGAGCTCAGATCTTACAAAGCAGCCTGGTCTGTGATTGCACAGCTTGAATTGCTTTGGAGTTTTCCCTAATGTGCCTTACTGTAATCTCTACCCATTTCTCCAGGAGCTCTCTGGGAGCTGGCAGGAAGGTCTAAGGCCTCTTCCATATGGGACCCTTCAAAAACACAAAGGCAGCCATCATGTGACAATCCCTTTTACCTTCCGCTAAGTTCTGCAGGCCTTGCTTTTGAGAGCCCCTCACCATCCCTGCATCATCCTCCATCCATGATCTGACCATAGCAAGACTCAAGCATTTCTTGCTCAGGATTCTGCACTTCTTTTTATGCAGTCTAGATGGGCATCCCCTGGTTTTGACTGCCATGCCACCTGGGGATGTCTGATGGGTTTCACTCTCCCAAGGCTGGAGGGAGATCAGGATAGGCATTTTTCATAAATCCTCAAGGCTGAATGGTTCCTTATCTCCTCTGCTCTTTGGGGTCATATAGAGAACAGGAAGAAAGGAAGGATGCTTCTCCTACTGTACCTCCTCAGGGGCTCCATTTCTCCTTTCTGAAGATCCCAGTTGCAGGTGTGTGGGAGAGGGGAAGTGATTGAATATTTGACCCAGCAAATGTGGGACTTATTGCCATCCGTCCTAAGATATATTAGAAACAGTTCTTTACCTTACTGTTCCAGGTGCCTCATACTCTATTTCTCCTTTAACTTACAGGAAATGTCCCTTCATGGTAACGGCCTGGGAGAACCACCTTTCCCTCTTGCCTAAACAACATTCCCAGGCAACGGTTGGCAAAGAGCCAATTTCTGCTCTTTTCTCATGACTGTTATAAAGCCCAAATAGGAGACTCCAGTGACAGGTTTTTAATAGAAAATGTGTGAGAGACACAAGGATCTATTTACTCATTGTTATAAAGTACAGGTGAAAAATGAGCTGCACACCCAGAAGAATCCCACATGAATCACTTCACCTGTGCACGTTACTCCAGACTGGTCATGATGATCAAAAATTCTCTCAATGTAATTTGAGTAATTAATTTCCCATACCATTTGCTTTATAAGCTTTTGACTTTTCAAATCTAACTTCATCAAAAGACCCTTTTGCCTCTTTATGTGTACATTTATCTGGAACTGGGGAGTTTGCAAAATGGAAAAGTTCTCCCTTTAATGACTTTTGGGGGATTCCAAAGCTCTTTTGGAAATGGGAATGGCTTGGTGTTTTTGAGAGTTGTTCCTAGCCACTGAGTGTGGGGGAGTTTTCCCTATGTGGTCTCCCCTCCACTGTTCTGCTTTCAGAGAGGGAAAGAGGCACCTGAAAATCAGCTGGCCTCTCTCTCCAGGACAGAGACCTTCTCTAGCCATGTGCAGCCATGAGAGGCCTTCATTAGAATGAGGAGAACAATATTGCAAATCCACTAAAATTTAGAAGCATGAAATCAGATAGACATGCCCAACATATTCAAAATTACTTAAAGACTTGATTTCTCTTCAGGGAACCTTTTCCTTGGAATCCCCTAGAAGGGGGACTTTAGCAACTTCTCAGGTCAAATGCCCCCAATCCCTCAGAGAAGACAGAAGAGCAGAAGGATGATTCAAGCCAAGACTCTCCTCCTCACCTTCCCCCCCACCCCAACCCTGGAAGGTACTGACTTGAAATAGAACAAGATTCCAAGTGAGCCAAGGAGGGAAGAGATCGATAGGGCATGTCCCACAATGGCCATGTAATAGAGGATGTACGCCACCTGAAAGAGAGGAGAGTAGTCACAAGTGCCTGCCCATCCTGCCGCACCCCCCACCCCAGACAAGGCCCTTGCCCTTCCTAGGGAGGCCTCATGGGCTACCACCATTCAATTTCTTTGTGACCAGAGGAAAGCTGGCCTCTCTTTGACTCCCTTTAGCTTCCAGAAGAGTTAAAAGGTTGAACACCTAGGCCCTCAAGGATTTGCAAAAGCCATGTCAAGACTTTCACATTACTCTGTCCTAGCAGGGTATGCTTGGACTGCAGAGAATGAATGATCCTGCACTGATAGACCATTTTGTCTCTGTCTTTATGTCTTGCCAAAGTCCCGCCTGGGAACAGAAGGGAGCCATGGAAGGAGCCTTGGCTGTGGGCATAAGCTGCTGTGCCCTTGTTGAACCCATGAATTAGCTGGCTGCCATGAGCAAGAGCTGGGGAGTGCTGGGACTCTGGGTGAAATGGGCTTCTCAGCTCAGCTGTTCTTCATTAAGTCTCATTCGGTTCCGCCAAAGAGGCCTCAATTTATTTCTTCCTGCATACTTGGATGTGAGTGGGTTTAAAAGCCTGTCTTGTTTATTCCTCCCTCGACCACTCCTCCATGGCACTCTCTAGGGTCCCAGCTGCTAGTGGAGCCAAGCCAATCGCCCGCCTGGCTTTGGCACCGGTGCCTTATGGTGGAGGAGGAAGTGGGGGAGGAGAAGGGGGCATTCCCTTCTGGGCCTCACTGGGCTGCCATCAGTTTCTGCATCCCCCTTAAGGCAGACCACTCACTGCCTTCCATTGGCTTGGAGCCTTCCTAGATGTATTGGGGAGGAAACGTGCCTGTCTGACAGCTTATGGGAAGGAGCCTTCTTCCCCTCTCCAGACCTCCGCTTCACTGTCTGTGAAAGGAAGGCACTGGTCTGGAGTCTTCTAAAGACTGGAACTTGTGGTTCTTTCCACAAAGGCTCATGTCCCTCATCCGGTTTCCTGTCTGTACTTTCCATGGAAAGAATGAACAGTGAGGCTTGTCCCAGTGGAACAGTTCATCTAAGCCCCTGGCTTTGCAAGGACATTTATCTTCTCCATCAACTGGAGCTGGTTCTTAAAATCAGCAATTGGGCTAATGGATAGGGCAGGATTCCATCCTTTGAAGCTTGGGACTTGGGTTGGATAAGACTTCTGGGAACAGCTTGGTGAATGTTGCCCTGCCCTGCGGGTGCTGACCAGCACCACTGGCCCCATGTCCCCACTCGCTGTCCGGAGAAGCTTGCCCCTGCCTCTGGCACCTCCTTCGCTTCCTTCCCCTCCAGCCAAACTCTATTTGGTATTTCAGTCTGTTGGACCTTACCAGGTCATTGTCAGCTAGCAGAGTTGCTCAGAGAGCAGAGTCAGCTTTCTATTTTTTCTCCCAAGGAGTTTGATGTTTGGTCCATGGAAGAATAAACTAAAAGTCTTCCTAGGGAGCTGCTGGTCAAGATTAGAGGGGAGAGCAAAGAAGAGGCCTGGGTTCCCTTGTTGAGCTTGGGTCACCTATCCCAGGTACATCAGTGACATCTTTGAGTCGTCAAAAAAGCAAGAGACCTAGCTGATCTGATGGCTGTGAGCATGAGATGACTTTAGAGAGGAGCAGGCACATTGTAGGACTGGGGAGAGAAACCAGGGAGACAATTTTCTAAAAGGATGACCTGGCTGATGACCCTGTCTCTGAGATGCTGTCAGACTCTTGGTCCAGACATGGGAGATGATTGGTGGGGTAGAGGGAGCTTCCAGGTTGGGAATCCTGGACATTGATGCTCTTCTCTATCACTACTGATGGTTACCTCTTGGCCCTTACAATGGAAGCCCAGTGCTGGCACTTTGGGCAGCTTTAAGGCAGACTTGGGTTGAGAGGTGGTAGTGGGGAGGGAGACCCTGCCTCTTTCTGACTTTCAGCTGGAGGTCAGACAGCACCCCAACCAGTAGGCAGGGCCCAGAGACACAGGAGGAGCTGCAGCTTCAGCCCTCCCAAAGCCTTGATCAGCTATCCCAATGAGGGCACATGTGGGGCCAGAGGCGGAGCTCACCTTCAGTTTCTCTGACGTGAAGGAGTTGCACAGTGTGTAGTTTGACCAGGTCCGGTTACTCTCGGGATGTTGGAACCAGTTCCCATGTTCATCACAGTACTTAGAGGCCTGTTCTATGAAAAGGCAACCCAATCCAAACAAGTTAGTCCCCAACAACCCAGGATTGGGATGCTGAGATGCTTACAGGCAATAAGGGCAATGGACATTCTTCCCCTGACAGAGGGGTCCCTAGCTCAGAGCAGTCCCATGAGCCTCTCACTCCAATCTTTTTGACCAAGTCAAGAGCAAAATATAGGCTCCAACCAATGGTCATCCCTCCTCTTTGGCATCTGTGGCCTCAGTCAAGGTTGTTCCAACCTCTGAATAAACAAACTTGACTTCAGGTTTCCATCTGTGCTCTGCCCCCCAGGTACTACTTGCTCACTTGGCTTGACCTCCTGGCCCCAGAAGAGGCAAGATGGAGAAGTATAACTGGGTCAGGAGAGGCTTTGGTTCAAAACCTGCCTGTGATGCTCATTAGTTGTGTGCCCCTGAGTGGGTCACCTCTGATCTTTGTGTCTTGGTTTACTAATTAGTAAAATGGGGGAGTGGAAAAAGGTGACCTTTCAGGTCTCCTGTCCAGCATGTGGGTGATGATGCATCTGTCAGGGCAGGAAGGGATGAAGGGAGATATCTGGTGTGCTCACACCAGAAGCCAAGAATGAGGGGCAGCCTTGAGTACCAGACACAGCAGGTCAAGTGAAGTTCCCCCCCCCCCCGCCCCCCGCCATGGGACTAAAGCTTTCTCCATGCAAGTCAGGGAACATTTGTCCAGAGATTAGCATGGTGCCTTCTTTGGGGCAGTCAAGTGGCCACTCTGCCCCCCTCCACCCTATCTTCCCTGGTACACAATCCCCAACTCCATCTGCACTCCCAGACCAAAGGGAGGCCTCAACCCCTGATCTTGCAGGCCTCACAGCTCATGTCTTGGGGAGTTAGTAGCACTATTTCTGGAAACTCTGGAAAGCACCATCTCCCTCAAGGGTGCCTCCCATTCTTTACCTGTTGGGTCAAAATCTGGGAAATAGTCAGGGCAGTTCTGCACAGAGACCCTGCCAGCAGGCGTGTCATCCCAGCAGAGCCAGCCATCCCAAGTGCGGTTACAGAAGAGACCTAGCAAGGCAAAAAAAAGAGTAAGATTGGAAATAGTCTCCCCAGAAACCACCTGAAGCCGATCTCTTCTGCCTTGGATGGCAAAGGGTGGGGTTGAAACCTCCCTTTATGGAGGGACCATGTCCTCAACAAAGCTTTCCTTCAGCTCCTCATTAGAGCCAAGGATAACCAGGGGCCCTCGAGAATATTCCCGAGTGCCTGTCCAATCATGGGGGGTGGGGCAGATATGGTTCCTTTCACTCTGGGTTGCCCCTTCCTCTGAGTCTTGGGGCAACTTGGGGTCAGGGAGCTTCAAGGACAAATGGGCATAAATAATTACAACATAGGGATCTCTTCTTAGAAGAGACTTGCAGGGAAGAAGAGGCACCAACTCCACTCTGAAACTGCCCTCGTGTCTAGGATTTTTCTTCTCTCGACCCTGAGTGGGTTTCCTTGGGGTATCTCCCCAATTGTTCAGTTCTGTTCTCTTGAACAGAGCAGAGAACCAGACATGAGCTCTTCAGATACTGGAAAGGGGTTCCCCTAGTCTCCCCAACTCTCTGCCCCAAAGGAGCCATTTTAAGCTGTGCTCATTTGTCAACACATTTGCCAACGCTGCAGAACATTACAGAGACCCTAGAAGGGAGATGTTCCGGATGGAACTGAAGTGGGGGGAGGGGAAGTTCAGTGACTTGTTCAAGCCCACAGTTGGGAGGGGAATCTAAACCCAGGTTTTTCCTGAGCCAAATTTGAGTCTTTAGAGTTCAGGTCTGGCTGACCATGGATTTGAAGTCAACTTCTTGCCTCAATCTGTCTCTGACTGTTGTCTTTCTGTTTGCCCATCTGTTGGTTTATCTGTCTGTTTGTGTGCATCCCTCCTCCTCCTTTTCCCCTAACAACTGCATCAGATTTGCAAGAATTTGTCTCTCTGGATTATATTGAAAACTAAAAGAAGATTATCTGGAGCCATAAATCAGGATCTGGAAAGATGCTGCCCAAAGCCAAGTATTTGCCCAGGGCATGGTCAACCCTGTCAACAGGGCTGAGGTGCTTTGTGAAGGGGGTCAATCATGGGCCCCATAGACAAGAGAGGAGGCTCTTGGCCTCCTGTTTCCTCTTGACTGGGCTGCCTTACTTGTATCCCCTGGGTTAAGGGGCAGAGGGACTTGGTTCAAGGAAACCTGGAGATGGACCCTGCCCTGACCCTACCCTCCCAAAGGCAAGCTGGGTCCAGATTGCAGGTGCTACATCCTAGGAGTCAGATGATCTGGAAAGAGGCTTCTGCCTTCTATCTCTATCTGACTCCTAGGATGTAGCATCTGGGGGAGATCAGAGGAAGGGCAAGGACTGTCCTCAGGGGCTCAGTCAGATATCCTAGACCTGCCCTTCTTGACTTCAGGTCTTCTTGGTTCCAGGGCAGCTGGGGGGTGGGGACGAGAAGCTTAGGTACCACCCCACCCACCTTCCCAAGGTTACCTGTTTTTTTGTAGGGAGGTTTGCTGTTCATTCTCTCAAAGCACTTGAACTGAGCATCTACGATTTTCTGGCGCTCTGGAGAGGCATCAGTGATGACATCGGGTTCTAGAGTGGGCTCAGTGTCATTATGAATGGAGGCCAGGCTGGAATGCAGCATCTGGAGGAAAAGGAGAGGGCATTAAGAGGCCATCAGGAGAGGCCCAGCTAGCCAGGAGGCCTCAAGCCCTCTTCTCTCCAGGGTCTGCTGGGTATGGCCCAAGCTCAGGAAATAGCTGTTGCAACTGGCTCCTGAATTCACAAAACAAACACTTCACCAAGAAAGTGGAAATTGCCTTCTCTCTTAATCCCTTCTCCTAGGGGCTGTACTCTCAGGTCCCAACTTGACTAAGATGAGGAGCCACTTGGTCTAGGATATTCCTTCGTCAAAGTGCCCTTGGGACAACTGAAGAGGTGGCTACTCTTCATCCAGCTCCCCCCCTTTCCCCCTTTTCCCCAAGAGAAAGTAGAGGTAGGACATGACATGTGATGAGTGAGGAAGAATAAGGCCAGTCAGTCTGGACCTGAGTGAGTGTGGAGATCACGCCAACTATGGATGAAGATGGAGGATGGGCACAGGTTAGGAAGGCTTTCAATGCCCCAAAGAAGATTTTATATTTCCTCTTAGAGGGAAGAGGAAGCTGTTGAAGCTTGTTCAAGACAAGGGGGGAAACATGGTCAGACCTGAGTTTTGGAAAAGTCAAAGGTAGCTTGGGGAGAGTTTGCTTGTCCTTAGGCATTACTGGTCCCAGTACCATCTGTTCACACATTCACCCAACAGTCCCCTTCTTATCCTCATATTCACAGATATCTGTCTTTGAAAGTGAATTTTGATAATCAAGTCAATTAATTAAGGGTTATAAAGCTGAACTGTGCAGAAGTAAAAATGTAGAGATTAATAAAGTACAGGACTTATGAGACAGGAAGACTCCCCCCACCAATCCCCCAAGCAGCTGTTGTTATAGTCCAGAAGTAAGGTAATGAGGGTCTGCTCCAGGGTGTCTGAGGAGAGGAGGGGGCAAAGTGAGAAATGCTGCATTTGGGACATCGACAAACTTTGGCGCCATATTATTAATGGGGGTGAGAGTTCAGAATGACTGCCAGGATGGGAGTCCAAAGAGCTAATAGGAGAGAAGGGACAAAGTAATAGGAGAGGTATGGTGGAGAGAGGGCCTTAAGGGAAAAAATAATGAGTTCAGTTTTGGAAGGTCAATAAAATAGTCTCTAGTACCCTTAAAGCAGTCTCTAAGCAGCAACCATGCCTAAGATAACCACTTCCCCTCAAATGCACATGATCTCTGTCTCTACCTGGGCCATAGCAGCAGTTTCAGGTCCCCAGTGAGTGGCAGCACACTGGATCCTCTCTCACAAAGCCCCTTCCGGGATCAGTAGCCTCCAAGAAGAGTTGCCCTGTTCTTAGTTCATCATGAAAGGTGATTGTATGTAGGAGGCGGGTGCTGTGTGTGTCTGTGATGGCAGGAGTGTATGTGAGAGTGTGCATTGGGGCTCTGTGTATAGAGATCCCTGAATGTGCATGTGGAGATCTTCCTATACAAGATCAGTCAGATGCCCATGAGTGAGAAGGGATTGCATTATTCAAATCAGAGCTAGTCAAAGTTTAATTTCTAAGTAAAATTGGTTCATTGCTTCCAGCTCTATGGAATTATGCAAGAAAGACTGAAAATAATCTTTATCTGTTTGCTAATTTAACAGAACAGCAAAGGATAAGAAAATGATTTTTATTCAAATTTATAACAAAACAATAAAGCTGTTAGAAGAAGCAAAATTGTGAAAGTTTCATCCGAACCCCAAGAGAAGTCAATACTAATGATATGATGAAAATCCCCTTATTTTTATTTCTTGAAAGTATGTTAACAGCTAGGCCCTAACTACCCTTCCATTCCATAAGTCTTCATGCAAGTGCTGGTTGGGGCAGAGACTTTGACTCATGCCTCCAGAACTGGCAGTGGGGTCACCATCCACAACATGTGGCCTCAAGACTCCTACCAGTAGAAACCTAGCCTCTGATTGGTCCCAGAGAGTGAATGCCTCTGTCTGCACCCCTTCGATCTATGAGCACTCACTGTTGACCTGATTGGAGGAGATCATCACCCACTCATTCTCTGGAGTGGGACCAGACCTCCATCTTCAATTTATTCCAACCCAATTTTTCTTCCAGGTTTGTCATTTCTCTTCTCACAGATTGCTTTTCGGAGGGAAAACTATGCTTCTGTAGTCAGTGGCTGCCTCTCCATTCCTCCAGTCAATTTGGCTTTTTAAGGGAATAGAAACAACCAATGCTTGCAGTCATCTTGTTTTCTTTCACCCCTGAAGTAAACTGGAGCTTTTATCTGAAAGGTGGTGTGTGTGAAGGTGAGCTTGGACCTCCCCATGGAAGCTGCCCATTGCTGTCATTGTGATGGCCTGCTCCTCCTCGTGGCTGTGGGTGATGCCACAGGCTGGTGAGATGGAACCTTTCTGTTAGCTTCCTCCTGTCTCTCTGCCCGTATTTCACCATCTGGCATTTCAACAGTAGCAAAGACTTCTGGAATAGGAATCATTAAATTCCTCTTTTAGACTTAGGACAAGCATGTTCGTGCCACTATTCAATTGTCACATTTTTGTTGTAGTGTCACAGCAAACTTCTTTTATCATGCTCTAGCTGAAGAATTCTTCCTTGTGTCCATTTTGCTAAAGACTCATTTAAAAACAATAACACAACTGTTGGTACTAAGAGCAGCCCATCACGCCCATGCTAGTGCTGTCTGGTGCTGTAGCCAAGCCCTCAACTGCTCATACTCCTTACAGTAACTGAATTTTGGCTTGTATTCAATGTGACCTGATATTTCATAATCCACGTGAAATAGAACTTTGCATAATTGGAACATTATATGATGGGTGACTTAGTTTTATGTGGGAAAGTACATGCCTATGTGAATGAGGTCTAGGCATGAGTACATATGTGATGGGTGCTTTGTGTGAGTGAGTGAGTGTGTGTGTGTGTGTGTGTGTGTGTGAGAGAGAGAGAGAGAGAGAGGTTGTATGGGAGGCTGTTGGGGGGATACAGGTGTGTCTGGATATTATAAAATGTAAGACTGTCTATGGGAGTGGTGTGTTATATGGACATGGATGGGTATGTGTGATTGGATATGTTACATGTGAATTTGTATGAGTGCTTGGAGAGCTCCATGGGGGTCTTCAGTGTATGTGAGAGGGCATAGGTCAGGAAGACTATGAGGGGTTCAAATGTAGCACTTGGATCAATGTGCCACAAGAATCTTCCTGCCAAGAGCTTCCAGACACCCATAAGCCAAGCCTGGGGAGGCAGAGGCCAGGCAAGAACAACCAGCCTCATTTAGAAGGAGAGAAGGAAGATGAGGCATGCAGCCCTTGGGCCTACCCCTATCAAGCCCGGCTCATCAGATTGCCAACAGGATGCTGTGGGTCAGGAAGTGGAGACAGAAGCTGCCCTTGACACTTTGCTGCCTTGTTCCTGAGCTTGGTGCAGAGCTGGGGAATCCCTCCAGAGGTTGGGACCCTGCCCTGCTGAGGTTGGTGGGTTCTTCAGCAGGGAGCCGCTCAATGGTGCCCCATGCAGTGGTTTAGCAGCCATATGCATGATGTCACCCCAAAGCTTCAGCCAATGACATCATGCTTACGACCGCCAAGCCACCACTTGGCTATGATGGCCTCAGGAAGCCATCTGCTGGAAGCATTGGTGAAAACCAGGAGAGAGTGATGAAGGTAGAATGGGTACTAGCTTCTTAGGGAATGGGTCAGCCGCCCAGGTCTACACCATCAATGGGGAGGCTTGTCTTGGTGCTTAAGGAGAGTGTGTGGAGAAATCATCGGGGCTGGAGGCAGAGGCCCAGGCTGATCCAATGATACTTGGTTGTGCCTGTGCCCATCAGTCTGTGAGTCAGTGGAAGGGGGGTTTCTGGTCATGCATACGGGCACAACTGTGGCCGTGTGATCCTGGTTGCATTACTTCCCTGAGTTTCAATGTCCTCTTCAGTCAAATGAGAATTAGAAATAAAGATGTCATGTTCGTCCAATGATTTCTGACCCTCAAAGTCCCCAGGAAGGTTGGCTGTGGGCATTGGTATTTTCATTTGAAGATAAGGATTAGTGTGTCCATGTACATGGGCATACACATATAGGCAAATACAAGGCAGGCCACACACATGCTTTCACAGAACATAAGAAACACACATGTCTGAGTGTGTATGCACACACATGTGTGTAACCAGATACAGGTGTGGCACACATGCCCCCACAAGTTCTGTGCACTGTGTGCAGGCTATGTGTTCCCATACATATGTGTGCATGGATCAGTGCACTCATATGTGTATTTGTGTGAGTCATTTACCCATACACGTGTGCCCATGTGTTGCATGCAGGGATGGATATGCACCTGACTATGGGCAGGCATGTTTCACAATGCAATGATGTGTTCATGTGTGTACCTGTGTGCAGGCACATGTTCAAGTATGTTTATGTGGACAGGCATGGGCCCATGTGTGCACCTGTGTGTGTGTGTGTGTGTGTGTGTGTGTGTGTATACAGGTGTGAAGTGTGTCCCTCTGTGCAGCATGTGCTTGTAAGAGTGTGTTTGTGTGTACCTGAGTGCAGGTATGTGTGTGCATTCATGAGGATCTGGCAGGAATTCTCTAGATCTGCCCATTTCCACAATTTTGATGAAGATGAGCCACAGTGACCCAGGACCCCAGTGAGAAGAACCAATGGTTTCTCTCCTCTTGATATTTTGGATGAAGAGGGATCTTTCCAAGGTGAGAGGTCTCTCACTTCTGCCTGGCCCATTGCCAGGAAGCATCACTTTTTGCCCAGGGTAGTAGCTAAGGTAAAACTTGTTGGGGGTGAATTTTTGAGCTTGATCAGAGCTGGCATCCATTCGGATACTAATATGCTCCTTAGACTGGAGAGTATCTCTGGAATGGTGGGACTCCAGAAGTTGTGACTCTTTTACAGAGGAGGGTCAGTGAGGAGGAATGACTTGTCAGGGATGACACAGGTAGTAAATGTCTGAGCTGAGACTCAAACTCAAGCTTGGTCCGATCATGGCACACACTTCTCCCCCAATTCAATAAACTCCAAGGACTCTCTTCAATCTCTAGGATCGAATACAAGGTCCTTCTTTGGCATTCGAAACCTTTTCAACCAAAAATCTCTCTTACCCCCCTCACCCTGCCTTTCCAGTCTTCTTTCACATTATACTCCACCATGGACTTTTCCATCCAGTGATCCTGGCTTCTTAGCTGTTCCATAAACAAGACCCTCATCTCTCAACTCTGAGCATTCTCTCTGATCATCCCCAAGCCTGGAATGCTCTCTCTCCCAGTCATCATTGATTGTTTTCCTATTTTCCTATCTCTAGTTTGCTTGTTGTCTCCCTCATTAGACTGAAGGTCCTTTGAAGACACCTAGAGACACCAGAGAATTGGTCCCAAGAAGCTATCTTCATGCTCTGAGTTGAGTTTTCATGAGACTCTGGACTGGTAGACACTCATAGACTCAGGAATCCCAGAACCTCGAAGCTGTAAGGAGCAAGCACCAGCCTCAGTGTGCATCCAGGCCAAATGGAACTT
The DNA here is from genome assembly GCF_037893015.1 of Macrotis lagotis. Taxonomy (NCBI): domain Eukaryota; kingdom Metazoa; phylum Chordata; class Mammalia; order Peramelemorphia; family Peramelidae; genus Macrotis; species Macrotis lagotis. Next base: position 196,897,593 of record NC_133665.1, read on the forward strand.
CAGTGAATTAGTTTCATGATCCTGATGACCCATGCCCAGTCAGCCTCTGCTTGGAAATTACAAGAGGGAAGGTGCACATTGTTGAGAAATCATTGCTGACCTCTGCCCAACTCTTGCCCTTATGTAACTCTGTGCCCTCTAGTCCTGTCCTCAATTGCTCCTGGTTCTTTCCAAGGATGAGGGAGGCAGGAGGACCAAGGACACCAGACCAATGTGATCTTACAAGAGAAAGCTTTGGAAAGCCAAGAGCAATAATGTCACACAGCCCAAGTGTGTGGAGGCTGGGGTGTCCTTCGTGGGGAATGAACAGAAGCAAAAAGTCAAGATTCTCTGAGCAGCAGGAATGGGACCTTCCCCCACCTCCCCCAAGACTCTGAAAGTCTTTTCTTGTATTTCAGGAAATAGGCTAAATTCTTTCCATTCTTAGAAATGTTGAGAACAAGTCAAAAGAAGCCCTGCCTTCCCATGCTTAGAATGGATAGACAAAACTCCTTTAATTCCAAGACAATGGACCTAAATCTTTGTAGTCTACTGTGCTCCCAGTCTACACTGCTAAGAGTTTTCTGCCATCAAAAACTAATGAAATACACAGCTCCATTTTGGGAAGTAGAGGCTGAGAAGTAGGGCCCTGGGGAGGCCTCATCCCAGAGTGGTGCTCCCCTTGCAAGGACTGCAATGAGTTGGTCTTTGGATAAGCTGGTCTCAGCTGGCTCTCCACTTTCCTATTCTCTTTGTGGAATTTTCCATTTCCAGACCTGCAGGAATGTCTTGTACCCTTACTTAATCACCCTGTTGGGACATGCCCATTCCATTTTCAGGCCAGCCAAACTCTTGCTTTCTCTGATGCTGAAAGGGCATGATGTTGTAATGATGTTTCCCAAGAGAACAAGTGCCCAGTGGGTGAAGATCATGGGACATCTTGGTCCAAAATGATTCGATGCTGTGATCATCAGTTTCTGAGTTTGGGTAAAAGCCTGTGTGAGCTGTCCCTCCCTCTGCCAACACTATAGCATCCAGGAAAGGCCCCTCATTGTGGTCATCACTGGGAGAAGAATCTGTGGGAACTAATGGGCATCATTGGAAGCCATTTGACCCTGCTGGCCAGCAGGTTGGAGCCCACGCCTTGACCAGACTCCTGTGCCAAGCCAGGACAACTGCTTCAGACCCTAAATTATCTGGATGGCCAGTTGTGCATGGGAAAAGCAAGGACCCAAAGAGACTAAAGTCAGAGGGTGTAAAATGACCTCAGATCTCCTATTGGCGCTGTAAAATCTCATAAGCTGAACACAGATGAACAGACTGAGAAAAATCTTGGAACTTAAAAAGCCAGAAAATCCAAGGAGAATCTTGACAGAGAAACACCCTGAGATGATGAGCATGGTAGGACATGCTCTGTAAAGTGGCAGCTCAGCATTTTGGAGCTAGGCTCAGGAGTTTCTTCTGGAGTTAAGCTAGCCTATTCCTTCTGTGGTCAGGCTAGCCCATTCCTTTTGGGACCTTCTGAGACCATAATCATCATCACCTGTTTGTTCATTCAGTGGTCAACAGTTTCAGGAAGGGTTGAAATCTGAACTGTTTTGTAGTAATGTTGATTTTTGTTGAGAGAATTCAAAATGACTTTTGTCTATTTGAAAGACAAACTGACCCTTATTTGAAAAAAATGCACAATTTTAAGCTGTGCTTCTTCACATCCAAAGACTTTGTGGGCATCTAAAATTTTGACTTTGGTTGGTCTGAAAGTTCTAGGGGGCTCATTACAGAGATAATTGGTAAATGACTAAAAAGAGATGCAGTGATTGAACAGGCGGGGGCAGATCAGGGGATGTTTGAACTGACTCTTCTTTTTGGACAGGATTTCTAGTGAGAAGCCAGAGGTCACCATAATGCATAGAGTGCCAGGCCTGGGGTCAGGAACAACTGTTTTCAAATACAACCTCAGTTGTGTGACCCCCAGCAAGTCACTTCTCCTTGTCTGCCTTAGTTTATCTGTAAAATGAGTAAGAGAAGGCAATGGCAAACCACTCCAGTATTTTTGCCAAGAAAATCCTAAATGGAGTCATGGAGAGTCAGATATGATTGAAAAATGACTGAACAACTAAGCTGACAAATGAGATGAATGCTTTGGAGAGAGCTTGCTTAGATATTAGCAAAGTCTTTGAAAAAGGTCTTTGTGATTTTTGTCGCAAGGCTAGCTGGATCACGGTAACTCTAGGGGATTCAGAACTGACTGACTAGTTTAAAAGAGCAGTTGTTAGTGGCTCACTATCAGGAGTCTGCAAGAGAATAATTAATAAAGATAATAATAATGATAACATCAGTAATAACAACTATTCCCTGTAGAGGGCTTTCAAGTTTATGAAGTGCTCTCCAGATTTGATTACTCATTTGATTTTCACAGCAACTTTCTGAAGGAGATACACTTAAGATTCCCATTTTACAGATGAGGAAACTAAGGTTGGGAGAAATGAAATGACTTGCCCAGGACCATACAGCTAGGAAGCATCTGAAACTGAATTTGAACTCAGACCCAATGTCTTCATCATCTGTGCTTGGCCTTGAGCTATTTAACATTGGTTAAATATCAGTGACTTAGATAAAGGAATAGGTGACAGATTCATCATATCTGTAGGTACACAAAGCTGTAGATGTCTTACCTCGTTATATTTTGTCCTATCCCCAGCTCCACTCTGCTCAACTTTCCCCATATCCACCATCTTCCTTGTGATCCAGACTGGCCTTATTTCCATTCTGTCATCAAGGCCTATCACCTCTACCTTCAGAACATCTCCTGCATGAACCCCCTTTTCTCCTTGGACAAAGTGGCTCCCAGCTCAGTGCAGCCCCCCCCCCCATCTCATGCTTGGACCATGCCATAGCTGCAGGTATTCTATCTACTTCATTCCAGTCCATCTTCCTCTTGGTGGTCAATTGAATCTCCCCAAAGTACAGGTGTGACTTTGTCAGGGGCAGATAGAAAACCTTCTCTCATGTCAAGTTCTTCTCCACTGGCCCCCTCTCTCCTCCCTCTCCGGTCTTCTCCAGCTCCATGCACCCAGTGACACCTCCATCTCCACCTCCACCTCCAAATCCATCTCCCTCCTCACTTGTCTCTATTCTCCCTTCAAGACTCAGGTGTCATTGCCACCCCAGTGCTTTCCCTCTAGGATGATGGTCTGCCTTGCACTCATGGTCTTATTTGCCTCTTGTCTTTCCCCGTTACACTCCTTCAGGGAAGAGACAGTTTTTGCCCTTTTTTGGTGACTTGACTGATTAGCACATGGCTAGTTCTTGTTGCTTTAACAAGCCAGAAAATTAACTGAATCTAAGTAAGATGAAATTCAGTGGGGATCAAAAGAAAGTCTTGCCCTTGGTATCAAAAAAATCAGGGAAGTCACGACAAGTGGAAGGTTGCTCTAAAAACAGATCTGGACATTTACTGGGCTTCCAGCTCAGCCAGGTGATGTGGAGATTGACCCCCAAACTCCTGGGGCCTTGGACTGCAGGCCGAGAAGCATGGCATTCAGGGGAGCTGTCCTTGGTCCTGGTTTTAAAGCTTAGGTGTACTGGAAGTATCCAGCTTCTTGGCCATTTCCCAAGTATGCTTCCCTCCTCCTTTCCCCTTAACCCCACCCCCATGAGAATGGAAGCTCCTAGATGGCACAGGCTATCATTGGTTATACTTGTATCTTGAGTGCAAACACTCAATCAATGTTTTTTCATTTGTTTCTTCATGTGCAGGAGGTATCAGACCTATTCTGCTTGGCCCCAGAGGACTGACTGATCAATGAGCAGTGAGTGTGAAGACCATTTAGGCTAGACATCCCTAACAATTAGAAATCTAAAAGGGGACAGGGGTCTCAGAAGGAGGTGGGTTCAGCGGCCCCACCCCCGCCCATTACCCAAGCAGACTCTGGATGGCCCCTCACTGGGCACCTTATGGGGCCATCTTTGCCAATAGCATCACATCTTAACTCAATGCCCTGGACCCATTTCCTTGTACTTACAATGAGAAGGACAATGCACAAGAACTTCTCCATGGTGAGTCTCCCAAGGATACTGATTCTCCTAGAACAGCAAAGAGACAGGAGGTGTGAGCAAAGCCTCTCTGTCCCCCTCCTCTACCATCTTTTACTTCTCTTCTTTCTGGAACACAACAGCCTCTGTCTAATAGAACTTCAGCCCCTACTCTCCTGGCTAAGGAGCCCCTTGTCATTGGTTAGCTTTTGGAGGCTGGTCCCCATTCAAGAGACTCTTTTCTAAGTCTTTCCATTGACCCTTCACAAGATGCAGAGCAGGTTCCCTGGAGGCTTTCTATGAGGCCTTCTGATCTTCCTGGGCCCTACCAGAAAGTGCTAATGAGACACCAGCTCGGGGACATAAGAGGCCAAACAGCCTCTTCCAGGAACTCACTTGGGGTTGAGGGAAGGGCCTGTGCCAGAGGTATGTACCAGAGATACAGGATGAAAGCCAGGCAGGAATCAGAGGAGACTTCTAAAGACAAAATTAGCACTGGGTAGGTATAGTGACAGGGAACAATGTTGGACTCAACTGGCAGGATGGCTTTGGGTAGGGCATTAAACTTTGTGTGCTATAAGCAATTCTCTGAGATTAATTTGAGAGAGGAAGTTTACTCTTTAGACAGAATCAAGATGGCTCCAGCCCCTGAAGGTGTTATGGGATGAGTTGGGGTCTTGTAGGGGTACCCACTACTAACCTGAACCCTAACCCTTATCTCCCTGAAGAGGCTCATTGTCAAAGCACTGGGATGATTTTCAGCCTGAGACCCATTCCTGGACATTTCCAGCTAGCATTGTGGTTATTCAGTTGTTTTCAGTCATGTTCCAATCTTTGTGCCCCCTTTGGGTTAAGTGACTTGCCCATGGTCCCACAGCTAGCAAGTGTCTGAGGTCAGATTTGAACTCAGATCTTCCTGACTCCAGACCTGGTACTATGACATTTCCCAACTACCCTAGCTGTCCTAGGACATCTCAACATCAATATTGCTATTCATCCTCAAAACAGCTGATTTTAAAAGCAGAGAGGTGACACCTATTCATACATGTCGGTAGAGACACAGGAGCTCCTCACATGCCCAGAGGGTTGGCTGGCAGACCACAAAGTGCAATTCTGAGGCAGGGGAGCTTTGGGGTCTCTCCTTGTGGAATTTTCTTTCCTTGTTAACAGAGCCATCTCTCCCTTTGGACCAGCATTGCACTTTAAGAACACCGAGGACTAGCCAGAGTTAGGTCTGGCCCAGGGTCAGAAACAGTTGAACTCATTCTGTCAGTCCCTCCCCCAAATTTCTGACTGAGCAAAGGGCTCCTCTGCTTCCTTTTCACCCCACTCTTTGCCATGAGGCTCAGTCAAGTCCACATTCATGCAGTTGGAGGCAAGTCTTCCATCTCCTGAATGCCAAAAATCTTTTTTTTTTCCTGAACTTTTTCAGCCATGAAAGGTAAAGGTGTGTGTGGAAGGTCCACCTTCCATATTTCATGGGTAACCACAGCCCCAAATCTCATGATCCACAGGTTGCCCTGCTGGTGGTGAGTTTGGCAAGGCTGGATGGATCTGGGGGCTAGTCACCTGGGAAGAAGCTGCATAAACTGCTGCCCCACTGGACTGGTCTACACCACAATGAGGGATTGAAGGAAGACTGTTCCCATGGCCTCCAGGCTATTTTCCACCCTATGAAGCACCAACATTGAACTGAAAGCACTGGAATCAGGAGTCAATTCCTGATTCCTGACCATTACTTCAGGGGTTGCTGGGAAAGTGGCTTACCCCCTCTGAGTTTCCAAGCCCTCATCTCAGTGTCTTCCCTGATTAGGATCAAGGACTGATGTAGGTAAATTTGGTTGTGCTATGGATGGTGATTACACCAAAGTTGTTTGGGAAGTAGAGAAATGTAGGCCTGAAAAAGGCCCCTTTTTTCTCTTATTTTAGACCCTGAACTTGAGGTCACATTTTTGTGTTGGTTTGTGGCTGTTTTCTGCCTTGACCCAGACATGAGGTTCACTCCAGTGATCAAAAACTTGGAGACTGGCTTTCAGCTGGTGGGACCATGGCTTCAACCCTTGAGTCATCCCATGCTTTCTGAGGCAAGGATTCACCCAAGAGATGAGTTGGGGTGGGGTAAGAGGGGGTAGGTGAGCCCACTGAGCAGGGAGGGAGTTCACTTTCTTCAGACCAGGTTGGGATTTGGGCTTTTCCAGCCATTCTGTCCCCCCAATTATCTTTATTTTTCTTTTTGAGGCAATCAGGGTTAAATGACTTACCCAGGGTTGCAGAGCTAATAAATTTCTGAGGCCAGATTGGCACTCAAGTCCTCCAGACTCCAGGACCAATCCTCTATTCACTTTACAATTTTGGAAGGTGCAGAGTTAGGGGAGTTAGAACTTTGGGGTGGTTTCCCTGCAGGGTCCCTAATTTATTTTAATGAAGCCCTGTGACTTAAATGTCTATACAAGGCTTCTAAAATCATCTTCCAGATGGCCATGGGGAGAAATGAGGAAGAAGGAGGGCAAGTGAGGAGTGGTGGCCCAGTGAGGCATGTTGGGGATACTGCAGGGGCCTGCCAACTTACTTCTATCCTTTCTGAATGGAGGCATTCTAATTGTATTGAATACAATTCACCTGCAATAAGAGCCAGGGATTATGCAGGGACTACAGAATCCAAAGAAAACAATCCCTGACCTCAAGGAGCCTACATTATATCTTGTCTCTGGAAAATGAGGCATAAATTATTCCCAAAGTTGACCTAAAGTCATTTAAGAAGGAAGCATTAGCATCTGGGAGAGATCAGGAAGGGCTTCCTGGAGAAGGGACAATTTATTTTATTTTCCCAAGGATAATTTAGTCATGGAATTAGAGCTACATACTCCATCTTCCTAAAACCCAACTCAACATTAGCCCAGGAGAGGGGATCTAGGGAATTGAGATCCAGATGAGGCTGGGATGGATGACAGTGGCGCCCTCTGTCCTGAGCCCTCCATAGACCAAAGTAGAAGACTAGAAGTAGATGTCAGCAGATTACTGTGACTTGATGTACTTCTATTTGGGGGGAATCTGGAGATGCTCAGGATTAGTGAATACTAGCTTTTCAGTTCTTGGACAATCTAACATCTTCAGCACTTTCCCTGGCTTTGGGGGCTTCCCAACAAAAGGGGGGTCAGGACCATAGGATAGTTTTTGGGCCGAAGTCCAGGTTCAGAGGCACATTTCTATCGGGTGAGGAGTCTGTTCTGATGAAGCTTCATCTTGGTTCAGTCTCTTAGCACAGGCCTGGATCTTGTCCAGATACAGGATAGAGTGTTTGAGTGTATACTGGAGCATGGGGAGGTCACTGCCTCATCTGTCATGAATGCTGTTGTCTCTGGAGCACCTGCTGTCAGGATTGCAGAGGCAGTGGCTGGTTCCACAGCCTTGAGCTGGCTCCATTCTGTGATGGCAGCTTCCACATTGGGTAGTAGGGAGAGAGTTGCTGCAGTGCACTGCTTTACCAGCTCTTCCGGGTTAGTGGCCACCAAATGCTGCAGTCTTGTTCTGAATTTGCCCCTCACCAACTTCCATTCCATCAGCTTCACCAATTCATCTCGAGTTATGTACTTCTTCTTTCTTCTAGAAGCTGGGAGATCCTCCTGATACGTCCTCCTAGTCAAGGGTCTCTTCTTCCCATCCCTCTGTGGCTGGTGGACTGAGTTGAGGTCCTCAGCTTCAGTTTTTCTGTGGCTGTGCTAATACTGCTTCTTCTTGTGTGCATTGACCCAGCTTGCTCTGGGCCTACTCCAACCTCATTCAAAGGTGGCAATTTCTAAGGTGAGGGGTCCAGAAGACATTCCAGGTGTGTGTGTGGGATATGTCACTATCCTCTGCTGAGAGTCCAAAGTAAGCCAGTTTGGCCAGCATGTAGGAGCTTTGGCAAGGCCCAGCTTGGAGAGGTAGCAGGGAGCCCCTGGGGCCTAGGAGCTGGGCCAGGGAAGGGGCCCCTGTAGGTAGAGAAGCCAGTTAGAGGCCATTGCAATGGACCTTGAGAGGTGAGGAGGATCATTGGGTGGCTAAGAGATGGAGAGAAGTGTGAATAAAGGATGCTTTAGAGAGGTAGAGATGATAAGCCTCAGCAACAGGTTGGCAAGGTGGGGAGAGGGACAGGAAAACCAGGGATGATGACTTTGAGTGAGGTAACCCTGGGTGACATAAGGAAGGTGGCAAGTCACAGGTCCTGAGGTCCATTGGGGACATGCGGAGTTGGAGATGTGGGGTGGCTTCTGGATGGAGAACTCTCTCTGGTCATTGGTGATGGAGTATTGAAACCTGGGAGTTTAGGGCTGGCAGGGTAGTGTCTGTCCCTGGGCAGAGGCCAGGTCTGCAGGGGGGAAGTCTTTCTCTAGCAAGGTAACTGAGCCAATGATGGCTCAATGAGTCCAAAGTCTCCCACAGGCTTTAGAAGCCTGGGTTGGGATGAGCTGGGTGGGGAGTCTGACAAAGAGAAAAAAAAACAGGAGAGAGAGAGACTTCCCAAGGGGACTACCCCAGGGAAAGGAGCCTGGGGTAATTGTCCCAAGGCCCTGCCTTTGGTCCTTGTTAGATGTGTGGGTCCAGAGAAGCTGGAGGCAGTTTCTGCCCCTATAAAATAAGGATCCTCACAGCTGTAGTGTTCTCCTTTCTGGGCTGTTGTAAAGATTAGATAACCTGAGGTTCATCGGCCATCCCCTAAAATGTCTGGAATGATCATATGTCACAGAACTTTTCTCCCAGGAGCCACATTGGAGGTTGGGGGCCCAGAAAAGAGGGATTCAGGGGATGGGGTGGGATCTGAGTCCTCCGCAATGATTGTTGGGGGGCAGGGTCATCTTCTCCCAGGAGGCCTGTCCAGCCAGGAGAGAAAAGCTGAGCACCACATTAGCGTACTGGCTCCTGAGAGAGCCCAGGGAGGCTAATTCTGGTGATTCCTCATCCTCAGTGTCCCCCCAGGTGCTAGTTGGGGCTCTGAGGTCTCCTGCAGCTTTGACACCCTGGGCCTCTCCCCTTTACTCCTTGGTGGGTGGGGTTGCTGTTCTTTCAGAATCTCTCATCTCATGCCCTGGCTATGTGTGAGCTGGAAGCAGCTGTGGTTTCTTGTCACCAGATTCTCTTTCCACATGGGAACTTGGCCGTTGGTCTTGAACACATTCCTGAAAATCTGGCCTGGGACAGGCTTTGGGTGCTCTGGCTGCCCCAGAGTAGGCTTTCTGCGGTGCCTCTTGGTGGATTCAATGTGACCTGTTTGAAAACCATTGCCTCAATCGAGAGAGCTGACTCTCTTGGGGTGGGAGTGGGGAATAATGTGGCTGTAAAGCCAATTAAGAACCAAAGTAGAATGTCTTCATTTCCCCTCACACACTCAACATGCAAATCTGAATTAGGCCTGAGAGCAGGCCCAGCTGGCGAGAAGGCTGGCCACTAAGCAGCCAGGGCCAACTGGGATGGAGGGAGCGCTTCTCCAAGAACAGGCCACGCTCTAATGCTTGGATCAGAGGAGAGGAGCAGCAGCAAAATCATGTCATTGGGAAACAAAGCACAGTTCCCAGTGAAAGCTTCCAGGGCCCTGGATGGCTGGGTGAGTGAGCCAGCCCTTCTGCCTCTTTTGTAAAACCTGTCGAATATTCCCCATCAGGAATAACACAAGACAAAGAACTGTGTGAAACTGTTTCCAGCCTCCCTAACCATAGAAGGAATTCAAATGGAAACCTTTGAGGGACCATTGGCATACCCAGACAATCGGCAAAATCTTAAAATGGCAAATCTCATGGCTACTGGAATTTGTAGAAGAATATTTTCTCTCATACATTGCTGGCACTGTAATCAGCTGATAAATCTGGCAGTCCACATCACGCATGGCCCTTTCACTGCTGGGCCGTGTCACATGTTCTGCCAAACTCAGACCAAGACACAGGTAACAGAGCTTCATCCCTGGAGCCATCTTCATCCTCACTGCTTAGCATGCACACAACGGGACTCTGAAAAATTCCAAAATGCTCACCAGTAAGGGTGCCATCTTGGATTTGCAAAGTCCAGAAAGACTCCTCCAGCCTCAGACCCTTCCTAACTGAGTGACTATGGGCAGGTCACTTAGCCCTATTTGCCTCAGTTTCTTCAACTGTCAAATGAGCTGGAAAAGCAAATGGCCAACCACTCCAGTATCTTGGCCGAAACACCTGATATGGTCCAACTCACCTGAATAACAATAACAAATGTCATTATAGCCGTGAAACCACAAAAAGACCAGGGAGGTTAGGCGGGATTTGACCTCCACAGGCTTAAGTGCAGTAGGCTGTGGTGACCATGAAGGCACTGGGGACTTCTGGGTTGTTATGGGAGGTAACAACCTGAGGTCTGCTGCTCTGGGATTCCATAGCCTAGCAAGATGAGCCAGAGGGTGTCCAGAAGAGGGAACCCGACTGGGGGAAGGTCTTGGAGTCCATGGTGTTTGAGGAAGTGCCTGAATGTGGCCTGGAGAAGGGAGAGCAGGCTCGGGGGCGGGGGGGTGGACAGAGGACTGCTGTCTCTGTCCCGGTAACTCAAAGGTCACAAACCAGGAGGAATGGGGAGAATCAGGTGACAGAAAGGGAAACTTCCTGGGAGGAAGGCTCTGTCCCAGATGAGGGTGGCCTTGGTTGGAGCCTCTCAGATGGGGCTGACCAGGATCCTGTAATGGCTGCAAAGTCTGGCCCCCAGCAGCCTCCTCCTTCCTCTCCATCCCTTGGGCTTCCAGCATCCATCAAGGCTCAGGCTGCCTCCTTCAGGAAGCTGCCTTGATTGTCTGGAGCACTCCCATGGCTGCTATAAGGGATCCCTGGATGCCTCCTCCCCAAACTAGGGAGGAACATCACCTTTCTGCCTTATAGAGTTCTTCAGCTCCTTGGTTCAGGTGTCATGGGCTCCCCTTGTGTTTCCCTGCATCTTACACTGTATTAGGGACAAAGGGGGCTCTTAAGTGTGTTTGCTGGGTATCTGAATGAATGAATGAATGAATGAATGGATGTGGAGGAGTGGCCTGTACCTCCAGGCAGTGGTGACACCTAGCCACCCACCCACCTACCATGGAAAGACAGGGCAGGAATTTCTGAGCCTCAGTCAAGTGGGGAAACTGAGGATTGGAGAGGCCTGGACTTGCCCTCAGTCATTGGGCTCATAAATCAGACTTACTTTACCCCATTCAGGTCTAGACCCTGTGAGTTTTTGGCCTACCCAGAAAAGGAAGAGAATTTCTAGGGAACTTGGTGTCTCTCAGTGACTCCAGAAATATTCCTCCCTTGCAGGTCAATGACAGTTTCTTAAGCTCTTCTGACCCCTGCCCATCCCCTGTAGCTGAACAGAGATAACATTTGCTGCCATGGTCAGGGAACCCTTGGCTCCAACAGAATCCAGTCAAGTCTCGGGCCCCCTCTTCAGAGAAGGCTTTCTCATTTCAAGGCAACACAGGAGAGAGGAGAGAGCTTGTGGATCTTCCACCAAACTGGGTGACCTCCATGGAAGCCTAGAATCCCCTGGTAGACCAGTGGGGACCTCAGAGCCCATCCTCAAGGTCATCTGGCCTCTAGCAAGGAGGCAGTCCAAGTCTTCAGAAGCTCTTTCAGACTTTGGCCTATTCCCCTTCCCCTTCTCCTAGTTTTGCCCTTGGGGCCAACTTCTCCTCCACATGACTAATAGCCATCAAATTCTTGAAGACAGTGTCCTGCCCAGGTACAAACAGACCAGTGGGTGGCTCCTGTTGCCCTCACCTGTAACTCTGTCCAGCTAACAAGTATTTTGACTCTGTAATCAATGGTAATAGAGTTAATAAGCACCATAGACTCATTGGGTGGATGAACGGCCCTCAGCATGATCAGAAGATGGCTATTCCTTCCTGTCGATGACCTCCCAAGCAATCTATGCAGCAAAAGGGTCCACTACCCATCAAGATTTAGGCATACCCAATGAAACAGAAAGCCAGATCTTTAAGGTTGTCTTTCCGCTTTTCATCATGAAGGAAGAACTAGAATTTAAGAGTATCTCAAAGTATCAGGCACATTAGTCCTTCACCTTTATCTCCCTCTCTAGGCTGCTCTTCCTCCACCCCTGCTACCATGCTCCCTCATCCTCCTAGCTCCTTTTAGATTTTGTTTTCTACCTTTAGAAGGAAAGTTTCTTGAGGGCAGAAACCATCTTGTTTTCTGGTTATTCTTTCTACAGCACTTAGCACAGTGGTTGGAATGCAGTAAGTAATGATTGCTTGGGGCATCCATCCATCCATCCATCCATCCATCCATCCATCCATCCATCCATGTTTGTCTGGCAGATTCTACTGAGCTGGTCAGGTCTCAAATACAGCCCCAGTAAGACTGTGTTGTCTTATTTTGAAGACCAGCTTGCCTAAGTTTGGAGAGATCATTCCTGGAAAATTGGTCCCAGTGACTCATTGAGATCAAGTCCAGCAGACCAGAGAGGGGCATGATCTGCATTGGCGAGGGACCATAGGTTAGAATGGAACCAAAGATCTCTTGAGAATTATTGCCATACTAGCAATCTCAATCCTTTAAGGATCCAGTCTGTTCTAATTCTCAGGGAGTGCAGAGTCCCGCTGCAGAGAATTTTCTGAATTGGGCCACCTTACCTTCATTTATCAGATGAGGAAACTAAGACACAGAGAAATGAAAGGGCATGGCTAAAGAACAGGAATCTGTGGCAGAGATGAGATAGGACACTCCTTCCCCCCCAAGGGTGGGGGTCCTGGCCCCTTTCTCCAGCTTCTCCTCAGATCATCCCAGAATCTTACTGAAGGAGGCAGCTGAGACTGAGGAACGTGCCCTTGACTAGCAGAGCCCCAGGAAAAGCCCTCCTCCCAGGCCTCAGCTGAGTCCTTTCCTTCATCTTGCCACTGAGAACTGCTTGTCCCCAGTGTGCTTTCACGGACTCCCTCTAGCCTGAAGCCCTGAGCTCCCATGCTTGGAATGTTCTAGATCTGCTGTGGGAAAGCTTTTGTTGGGCCTTTCTCTAGGGCTCTGGGCCTCCTGCCCTTCTCCTCCTCCTTTAATCCTCCTATACCTTTTTCCCTCCTACCCTTCTTCCTTCTCCCCTCTGCCTCCTCCTCCTCCTCCTGCCCTCTCTGTTCTCCATCTCCTCTCAGTTCTCCACCTCTCTTTCCCTGTGCCTCTGCTCACCCATTCCTGTCCTGGCCTCTTCCTGGTCCTCTTCCTCCCCTCCCCTCCCCAAGCCTCCTACCAGCAATCCTGTTCAGTCCCACAGTTCAGCTGCTGCCTCAATGGTGGTAACGTCCCGTCTTTTGTTGGAAATCTTAGCTCCACTGGACTCAGGATTCAGGGATGGGGGTGAGGGGTGGGTCAGATCACATAGTTCAAAGTGCATCCTGGCCTTGGCAGTAGGACAACCCAAGTCTGAATCTTGTTGGGTGCCCCAGGGGGTGATGACAGCAAGGATGAGGGGTACCATGTCTCCAAGCCCTGGCACTCTTCCCTGTCCTTCCAGGCTGTCCTTCAAATAGAGCCTGCAGACTTCCCAACCCATATGTAACATACTTTGAAAACCCGAAAATGTTCTTGGACCCACTGTTGGTCCTCCTTGTGCCCCTGAAGCATGGGGTATCCCAGTTTAGTCCTCAGCCTGGCACCAGTTGGTCTGAACCAAGCCCTCCCAAAACCTCCTCTCAACTCTTCTTCACAGTTCAGAGATCAAGGTCAACCCCGAGACAGCTGTCATGGACAAGGCCATCCACATCCAGAGGAAAAGTCACAGAATCTGAATGCATACCATGATCACTTGTTTAAAACTTGGCTTATGGTTTTCCTTCCCATTTCATGGCTTTCTTTCTTTCCCTTAGTCCTAATTCTTCTTCCACAAAATGACTAATATAGAAATATGCTAAACATAAATGTACCAGACTGTTTGCCACCTTGAGGAGGGGGAAGGAAAGGAAGGTGCTAGAAAAATGTGAAGCTCGGGAATTTGCAAATGAATGCTGAACAACTACCATAGCATATAGTTGGAAAAATAAAATAAAATTTTGACTAAAACAACAACCCAACTGCTCTTCTCTCAGATGGGCTTTTTCTCTGAGCCTCAGTGGTTCTTCTTGCTTTGGAGGGGTCTATCATGGCCTGGATTCCCTGGAGAGCAGCTGTTCCCTATTACATGGTGGTCACTGACCTCCCCTGGGAAAACATGGGTGGGGAAATCACAGGAATAGCCACCCTTCCCAGAGGGTGCCAAGGTTTCAAAGCTCAATCCTGCCGTGACTTCATCTGACCCTCACAAATCCCTAAAACAGCGATGATTTCACACAAGGAGAAACCAAGGCTTGGGCAGGTTTGCCTGACATGGTTGACCTGCGGTCAGCCAACAGGGAAGCCTCAGGTCCAGAAGATGGACTCTGGTCTTGCTGCCTTCTTGTTCAATGAACTCTATCCTGGGCCATAGAGTCTCCAAGGGTCATCTTCCCTTCTCTCCCCCTTCCTTGTCATTCTGCTGGCCCTAGTGCCTGACCTTCCCTGCTGGCCCTCCCATAGGAGATCAGCCCCAGCTGAAGGCTGGGAGCTGCCCACGGGGGCCCAGCTTCCTTGGGACCCCACCACTCACAGGCTGTTGGCTCCCACAGGCATACCTCTGTCCTACGAGCATCACCAGATGGATCCCACAGGAACATGTGGCCTCAGCTGCTCTTCACCCAGTGGTGAGATGAGCAGGAGAGGGAGTGGCGGCAGGATTTCCCATCTGGGTTACTGAGACCCAAGAGCTCAGGTCAGTGTCCGGCCTGCCACGTCAGGGCCAGAGGCCTCTTCTGCTCCCCCCACCAATGAAGAGAAGGTCCCCTTTCCTGAAAGATGAGAGCCCCGTGGCCACGATCCCCTTTGGTGTGCTGCCCATATACAGATGGTCGGTTTGATGGCAAGCCAGTTTCCAGCTTCCCAAGCCTGTGGCCTGAGCCCCTCTGAGGCCACCCCCAATGAGGATGAGTGCTCTTAATCACATTTGGGATGGAAAGAAGAATCTGGCCATGTCTGGTGCCAGCAATTACCGCAGAGCAGAGAAATGCCATTCCCCAGATGGGTTCCCAGCAGGGGTCACTTTTCAGCAAACTCTCCGGCTGTGCCCAGCTTGGGGCCTTTGCCTTTCCAGGGGCTGGGGCTGGTGGAGGGGGGAGGTGCTCTCAGAGTCTAGCTCCTGGGATGGACTGAGGGAGATCCTGCTGCTCCCCATGGGCTGCCCAGGGAAGTCACAGGCCAACAGCTTTTCTCATTGGCCTTTTTAACCAAGGCAACAGAAAACTTATCACAGAAGCTGGAGGCATTAACGGAAGAGGGACTCAGAGAGCCAAGCAAGCATTCCTAACCCTGGCCTCACACAGGAAGGGCCAAGGTCTTCAGTCTTTGGGACTTTGCAGAGGAGCCAAGGGAAATCCCTCCTCAACAGACCAGGATGCAAAGGTGGACATGGGTTGCAACCTGCCTCACCTTAAGGATTGTCCACAGGGTAAGACCACAGCCAGCTCTGGTGTTATCCATCTCCAGTACCTTGCCAAGTGTCTCACATACAGTAGGTGCTTAATAACTACTGGTCCAGTAAGACAGCTGTGCTGCCTGTCCTGTCCCTCCCATGTTCCCATGGGAACAACTCCCTTGATGAGCAGGCCCATGTGTCACCACACTTCTTTCAAACAGGCTCTGCCCACGTCGACCTGGGTCCACAGAGACCCAGGGCACCCACTGACGTTCCCTGAGAAGGAGGAACTGGCTTTGGCTTCGCTCTCTGGCAGGCCCTATCTGAACTCTGAGCTTTGTGACCGTCCTGAGGACTAGATTCTTCACTGTCCACTCTGTCCCCTTGAGACACTGGGATGTACCTCCCATAAGCCATGCTTATGCCCCTCCCAGCAACTTCCAGGATGGCACCAGTGACCATCAGGCAGGTGAGGGCCATGGGAGGCCTAGCGCAACTCTGCAATGATCCAAACGATCCAGGCAATTGCATTTCTACCACCCACAAGCCCATGTCAGACTGCCCTCATGTCCAGCTCGAGCATAGGCCTTGCCCACTGCACCCCTTCATTTTGGCTACTCACCCTCCTAGACAGGCCCCTGGGGACATCCTGGTAAACACGAGAGTGGCTTCAGAGGTCCAGTCAGCCCGGGGAAGGAACTGAAGGTGATGCCTGCCCCCAGGGGACAGGTCTCCTCCCCAGTCCCTCTGAAAGGGATGCGTTGGGCTCCTGGAGGAGGACCAAATGTTCTTGTCTGGTTCAAGTCTCTGCAGTCTAATTGAACCCTGGCAGGAGAAACCTTTGAATAATTAAGGAAGAACAAGCCTTAAGAGCAGCTTCAGAATGTAAGGAAAGTTTTCCATGAGTCAGAGGAAGGCCATGTGGCTCCTCAGTTGTTTTCTTGTGACCACGAGGACCCAAGGCGTGCCCATGTGGCTGAACGACCACTCCGGTACCCAGGAGCTAGCCACTGGGTGGGGGGAGGCCTTCTCTCTGCTCTCTCTCTGCAGGCTGAGGGGAGCTAGACTGGTCAGTGGACAGAGCCACAAGCCAGTTCAGGGGCTCCTGGTCTGTGACTCGTGAGACCCCCCACTTTTAGCAGGGGGTTTGTCCTGGGAGAAGGCTCTCCAAACATCTAGGGGTCCTCGGTGGCCTCCAGACAAGGCTGAAGGAAGTCCAAGGTCCTCTGAGGCCATCCTGTAGGAAGGTCAGCTGTCCAGAGAAGCATACTGCTGCCCGGCTCCCAGCTTCAGGCTTTCAGGGTGACTCTGCCTTGCTTCAGGGGCCATCAGGGGGGCAGGAGTGGGTGGAAGGGCAGAGGGCTTCACCTCTTTGTACAAACCCACATTGCTGGTACTTCTCCACTCACTGTATCCTTCTCCTGCCTTACCATGAAGGGGTCACAGGCAGAGACTCTCGGCAGGACCTGGCAGATGGCCAACCCGTTGTCTCTCCTGGAGAGAACTCCCAGTCTGAGGTGAGCTCTCGTTACTTGTCCAGGTCCCAGTGGCCACCGCCCAGGCCTCCTTTTCCACCTCGGTCTTGTCCTGGACCTGTGGGAACCTGCTTCTCTTCAGCCCCTCTTGTCCACCTGGTGTGCTAGTGCCTGCCTCTCCTTTATTCTGAGTCTGCCCAAGCAATCAGTTGAATACACCTCCCCTTCCCCCCTCCCTGAACACCAGTGATGCTCCCTTCCCCTAGCCCTTCTTGGACCCTCGCACTCAGGGGTCCCTCTAGGGAACAAAAGTGAGGGCTTCCCTTCCTCCACCCTTTGGGGGAGCTGCAGACTGCCAGAGCCCCACAGCAGGGGTTTTGTTCCTGTTGGTTAAATTAAATCCCATCACAGGAATAAGAAGCCTCGTTGTGGGCCAGTTTCTGGAAGAGTGGGGAAGTGGACACTCAGGTCAGTCTCTGGCTAATCTCATTTGGCCTCAGGCAGCTGGAGAAACTCAGTGTCTCTGTCTGTCTGACCTATCTGGTACTGGGTTGATTTACATTGTGAAGGAGCCAAAAGAGGAATGTATCTGAAAGTCGGTCCATTCTGCGGCCAGTGGCCTTTCTGCTCAGACCCAGGACCCTGCAGGCCTCTACGTCTGAGCTAAGGACATCAGACTGGGGGGCACCTCTTCCTGGGCATCCTTTCTGCATCCCCCTCTTGCCCATACACACACCTACCTAACATGGGATGAGGATCACCAGTGGTGGTGACCCAGGACAGTTTACTTCAATCATTCCTCAGACCTGGGAGTTCTCTACTGAGGTGACCACTCCCTCCACTGGTGAAGATTACAGTCAGGAATCTAGCCATTCTCAGCCTTGTTCCCACACTCCCTACCCCAGAAACAAGAAGAGATTCTAATTGTACTGAAATCAGTCAGACTGTGCAGCCCATCCTGGGCTGTCCTCCCTGTGAAGTTCCTCACAAAGCAGAGGGAGGCTGCACCCCATGCTGAGGGGTCTCTTGAGGACCCTGCCTCCTATCATGGGCAGTGCTCATTGGTAACATGGCAGCCTGCACACAGTTTCCCATCCTATTTTTTTCCTTGAGAGAAGTATATCCATGGAAGTAGTGAGGCAGTACAGTAGATAGAGTGGTCATGGATGCATGTGTGTGCACATGTGGGGAGGGGGCTGGCAGGTTTTTGTGTGTGCTCTGACTCCAGGAAAGAAGGTCTCGCCTTCCTGAGCTCTTGTTTGGAGGGAAGCCTGACATCCTGTTCCCGTTCTCTCCACTGATACAGAGTGGCACCAGGCAAGCAGACTGGGCTTCCAAGAAAGTTCTGCCAGGTCTGGCCTGATGTCCTGAACATCAATGCGTTCAGAGTTAAGCAATGAAATAGCCAAGTCTAGAACCAGGGACCACTCCCTGGCCCCTGCTCTTTGGTGGAGATTCTCGTGGCCAGACTGAACTGCCTGCCTTGCCCACCTGCCTCCTGAGAGACACGCCTGGCTCGAGGCCTCAGGGCTGGCATATCTCTCCTCCCCAGGTCTTGGAAGATGCCACTGGTCTGTGATCAGCTGAAGCCCGAGGTCTCGTAGGGCTCTTTCCTCCCACATTTTTCTTGTTGGAATTACCTGGCTACTTCTTCTGTCCTGCTACATTGCTCTGCACCAATCAGTGGAGGCCTTCTTCTGCTTCCCTAAATCCATGATGTTCCTAATTTCTTATTGTGCAAGAAATTAAATCCCATTCATATATTTGTTCAGCTTTTCCCTAGGTTACGACATCTATCTTGGTTCCAATAAAGCTGCTCTAAATCTTCCTCTCCAACAGGTCCTTTCCCTCTATCCTTGACTTTGTGGGGGCACATGCCTAAGGGTAAAGTTGCTGAAGCAACAGGCAGCCACATGTTTGTGATTTGGAGGGCATCATTTCTAATTGCTTCCCTCAATGACCAGACCAATGTGCAGCTCCACCAACCATGTAGTGGTATGTCTGTCCTCCCTCAGCCCCCCAACCACTCTCATTTTTTTTTTCTGTAATCTTTATAAATTTAGTGAGGGTGTGTTGGAACTTTATGGTTGTTGTAAAGTTAATTTCCCTATTTATTAGTGATTTGGAGTATTTTTTCCTCTGATTGTTAATAGCAGGCATTTTCATTTAACAATGACCTCAGACAAGGTTTTCTGTTGAGCATTTGTAAACATCCCTCCCTATGGCAGGCTGCCCCAGGGAGAGGGAAGAGAGGTTGCTGAATTATTTCTCCTCCCTCCATTTTAAGGACAGGAAACTGAGTCACAAATAGATTCACAAGGCTAGCTGATGTCTGAGATGGGATTGAAACTCAAGTCTCCTGACTGAGTCTGGAGCCCTAGCAACTGAACCACATTGCCATCACTGAGCTTTGCTATTGCTGAGGGGCAGAACTAGAAGACTGGCAAGATTTTATATGCAATCAGATTAAGATGCTGGCAGAAAATAGTATTGGTGGAGAATTGAAGGGAAGAAAATAGATTTGGTTTATCACTGAAGTCTCACCCTGTAGGAAGAAGCGGTCTCTTTCCTGGGTTGAATGTCCATCAATGCAGGCAGATGGAAGATGAAGATGGTGAGAGGGGACTGGCCTTATCCTCTGTGGGAGGCTGGTGGAATGGTACCAAGATGATAGACACCCCACATCCTTTTCCAGCTCTTGCCAGTCCCAGCCCCACAGACAGGAAGAGAGCATCTGGGGTTCTCTAGGATTCTGTCCCCAGAACTCTGTGGCATTAGCATGAATCCCTCTACTCAGTCATTTATTGAGGTTCTGTGAGATGAAGGATTGCATGAGTAGGGAACCCCCTTCAGCAAGCACCAGTCTGACCCTAGACCACTCAGGATGAACTAGTTTTCAGGAGGTGGGGCCCGAAGGGGACCCTCCATCCCCTGGTCACTGTCACTGGAACATTCTGCCTCTTTAGGACTTAGAGTGTGGCAGGGATGCCTGGAGGGCACCTGCTTCTGAACCCTGACTGATGGGGAAGGAGGGAACCTGCTACTAGTTAAGGAGGTAGATGATGACTTTTTCTTGGAAATCCATACATATTTTTCCTAGCCTGCAGGCCTCAGAGCAGCTGTCTGAGTTATTAAATCTTGGTCCTGATGTTCCATTCTGTTCACTAAGGGGTCACTCTGGAAGGTGAGCAGCCTGGCAAAGAGGCTCAGACTGAGTCTAGACTGGCCAGGGCCAGAGTCTGAATGACCAAGTCTTGTCTCTGGCTCCATCCTTCTGGCCTGGGCAGGCCCTGGGAAGGAGAGCATAACAGCTTATGTCACAGAGGACCCAACCAAGCCCCCTAAGTTGCTGGACCCAGAGAGGAGGAGGAAACTGAGGCTTGCTCAAGGTCTGAGCACCAGAACTCAGTACTTTGAGTCTCAGTTAATTGATTGTTAGATCAAACATTAGACCATTTTTGTGTTTAGCATGTTTCTCCATCTGAATGGGCATGGGCAGGGTGGGTGGGGCAGGGAGGTAGCAGAAAGACCTAAGGGTGCAGGAGCCTTTGGCTCTGGGTCAGCCGAGGGACTACTGGCAAGTCTCTAGGCCTCAGATGGGTCCTCTCTGAATGAGGATAAGTGATGTTAAGTACTTCCTAAGTCTATTGACTGTGCCACAGGCCTCATCAATCCTCCTCTGGGGCCCCAGTCTCCTAGGACAGTGATGTGACTGCGGATAAGCAGGTCTGGTCTTTGATGAAGATGGAGAAGAAAGGGAGCAAGCATTTAATCAATCCTACTCTGTACCAGACCCTGAAATAAGATGTATGAAGCATCTATGAGTCATCTCCAGTGGGAAGAAATGATGGAATGGAACTAAACAGGTCAGGAGGCAAAACTGAGGTCAGACAGGTTTGAATTGGAGGAGGGGGAAGGGAACAAGGACTTCGATAATGCCTACTCTGCTAAGCGATTTACAAATGTGATCTTGTTGCAATGACCCCATGAGGTGGGTGCTTTATTATATCCATTTTACATTTGAGGAAACTGAGGTAGAGAGAGGTAAAATAACTTACCCAGGCTCATATAAAAAATGTGTCTGAGGCTAGACTGAAACTCAGATCTTCCTGACTCCAGGCCCAGACCTCTCTCTGCTGAGCCACCTGGCTGTCTCCATATACTGTGCAGAGACTGAGGAATCAATGCTACTGAGTTGATGGCTGGTCCCCAGAGAACAAAAACTGAATGAATTCCAGGCCAGTGGTGCATTTATGTCCTGGAGTCATCTCAAGCTCAATACTGACCAAAGAGAACTCTTCATCCCCCTCCTCTTTCCAGTCATTCTCATGGGTTACTGCCACCATACCCCAGGCTCAGTCTCAGGGTTAACCTTGAGCCTCACTCATATTCCAAAGAGCTAATCTATGGCCAAGACCTGTAATGTCCCTTACATCAGTCCTCTCCATTCACTTAGCTAACCTTTTTCTTTAAGCCTTCATCATTCCTGTTTGGACGACTACAATATTCTCCTAATCAGTCTCCTTGAATCTTTACCCACTTCTATCTGCCTTTCCAATTAGCATCTAAAGGAATTTTCCTCAAGTATAGGTCACTCGCACACTCAAAAGAAACTCTAGTGGCTCACTATTGCCTCCAGGATGATTGACTTGGAGTTTAAAGTTCTCTAGAACTTTGCTCTAACCCCAACTCTAATTCCAGACTTAACTCCTACAGGTCACATTTTGGCCATTCTCTTCATTTGTTGCTTTCTGAACTTGAAAATCTGTCTCTTTACTTCCATGCTTTTGTAAGATTATCCCCCTGCCTGAAATGTGGGTACATGTTGGCTCCCCTTCTCAGAATGCTTCTCTTCCTTCAAGGGCACCTCCTGCATGAGGCCTTCCCTGGTTCCTCATGTAATTGGCTCTCTCCCGCTTCCTGTTATCTGCATGCATGTTGTATTTCCTCTGGTACGATGTAAGTTTTTTGATGCCATAGATGGTTCCATTTTGTCTTTGTAGTCTCAGGGCCATTATTGAATTGCAGACAACCTACTTTCTACCTTCACCGCCTTGGATTGGCATTAGATTGAATTTCTCATGAAGAAAGTCAGACTTCTGGTTTGTGGACCTGGAGTGAAGCTGCTGGTCTCCCCAGTCTCTGCAAGAGGAGAGTAAGGAAATGGCGAGTGTTGGGGGTGGAGAGGAGGGGTCTTTTATCCAGTGGAGTGGCCCTAAAGAGATGGGAAAACATAGAAAATGGGTGATAGAAGCCCTTCTCATTCCTCCTTCCCAGTCTTCTCCAAAGATACTCCATTTTCTGGCTGGGAAGATGGTGGGCATACTGCCAGTAATTTTATTCTAGTAACCTTCCTCAGGAGTCCATGGCCAGCAATTCTCCAGGATGAATCTTAGAAATCCGACAGAATGCTCCCTTGGCGCAGTTATCACATTGTGTCCTAGTGCACAGCGGGGTCTGATGGGCTTAATCAGAACAGATACTTCTCAGAAGCAGCTGCTTTTTGCCTCTGGTATAAGGCTTGCAATTATTTCATTTTAATGTATGCATTTGTCTACTTGGGCCCCAGACAGGTCGAAGGCACAGAGATTCTGGGGAGTCCAGTCATCTTACAGGCAGATTCTGATGTTCTATGTGTCCCTCTGGGCCTTTGTGAATTGCTGGGGTTAAAATCTCTACCCACTGCTTTCAATCCCCAGCTAGGCTGATTTTCAGTCCCCAGTCTCAGCCTTTCTTATTGGGTCTGGTCCCTTGCCAGTTTAGAAGGATTGGCCAGAGCCTTCAAGACCTTTGGGTCTCCTGTACACCACAATGAGACAGCAGAGCATAAATATATTCAAAAACAAAAAGGGATTTTAATTTTCTTCTTAATTAGTTTTGCCTGAAGAAAATAATCAATGGAGTCATATTTAGAGATTAATTTTATTCTTATTGGCAATCTTCTCTTCTTATCCCAAAGCATTCCTGAAAATCATGTGATAGTAACAGAGATGAACCCATAACTCACCTGCCCCCCACTCTTTAGGTTTCTTCAGCCTAGAATTGTGCCCAACACATAGAAAGCTCCTAATAAATGCTTATCGATTAGTTTAACATCCAAAGTCCTTTTGACTTGTTTCCTTTCTCCATTTTTAGGATCACTGCATATTGCTTCCCTTTACATGTTAATTTCCATCTCTCACCTCTACACGTTTGCATAGTCTGTCTCCCCATGCCAGAAACACTTTCATCTTCATCATTCCCAAGACCAAATCTCATTACCAGAGAGAGACCAGTTTCTCAGGCTGTTTGCTCAAACACTTGGGGATATTGGGGAATACCAGAGTCAACACTGAGGAAAGTGCTTACTTGCCAAGAAATCTCTAGTTTGCTCCCTGTAGGCCAACCTGGGGTCACAGTAGATCTCTGACATTTTTGTCTCCCCCATTCCTTGAATTCCATCATCTCCTTCTTTCTTCTGGAAGGCAAATAAGCACTTGTCTATTCTAGGAGAATGCCTAAGAGAGGTGAACATCGGTGGTTGACTCCTGGTCCAATATCTTGGTAAGCTGGGGCTCAGGAGACCTGCCTGTCCTGAACTCTGGGGAGTCCACGTGGGTCCCAAGAGCAGCCCTGGTCCAGATCCTGCAGCAGCCCACCAGCCCTTCTCCGGGTGATGACATCCCCATGGCAACTGCTTTAGAAAAAGATTCATTTTTCTACTCTTGAAGTGGAGCCAAAGCTGGCCAGGAAGCTGCCCACTTTCCAAAATCAGCATATCTTTGTTTTTCTGACTGCTGCACTTTTTTCTCAAGTTAAAAAAACACCAAAACCCCAGTTCTGCTCTGGTTTGGAGAGTCCCCAGGCTGGGGCTTCCCATTAAGAGCAATCTGGAAAAGAGAACAGAATTGGACCATTGCCATCCAACAATGAGGAAATGAGGCTGTGTAGTGCAGTGATGAGTGCAGAACTGAACTGAGTGGCAGAGCCCTGTAATCCAAGGCTTGTTCTGTGACGTTGGGTAAGTCCCTTAGCCCTGGGCCTTAGTTTGGGTTGGAAGATTTGATGAATTCATTCCAAAGGAGAACATGAAAACCATTTTGCACCCCAAGCCTTTGAGTATGGGAATGTCAACCTGGTTTGTGACTCCATAGAAGATCCTGAAGGTCCAAGTCTCAAGACCCTTATCTCCCCACAGTCCCTCCTCAGAAGATGCCTCCACTCCTAGGTGGAGCAGTAACCAGGGCTGGAGTTCCATCTCTGGCATCGCAACTTGCAACATGATCGTGGGCCTGTCATTGGCTCCTCCCAGTCTCAGTTTACTCATCGGTCATAATAGCATCTGGCTCCCAAGTTGGTTGAGAGCACCAAATGGGCTAAGCCATGGCAAAGCTCTGGACATAGGCTCCATGAACTCTGAGTGTTAGTTCTAGAATTTTCTTCAGCCTCAGTAGGTTCCATTGCAGAGGCACTGCTGAAGTACAAAAGGAAATACAAGGTGAAGAGTGGAGGGTCTTTGCAGGTGGATTTTGTAGGGAAGGATTGATTTGGCCTTTGCAGGATGTCTCCACTGGAGTGCCTCAGGGATTCCACCTTGGTCCTGGGTGCTTCAATATCATTTCAGTCAGTCATTCAGATAATGGCCTGATAGGTCTAGGGCCAGAGCCAGACTTTCCTGTCCAGGTTCTGCATCTTTCTAGGATAGATTTCTTATTTAAAGGCACATTTCTCCTTTCCACACATACCAGACCCTCCATGGGCCCCAGGTCTGGTATGCTTTCTCTCCTCATCTCTGCCTCCTGATTTCCTTTGGGTCCTGATCAAAATAGTACCTCCTACAGGATGCCTTCCCTGACTCTCTCCCTCCTCCCTTCATATTACCCTCATCTACTTCCACAGTCTTCTTTGAATATGGTTATTTATGACCAAAAGCTCCTCATGGGTAGGACCCTGCTTTTTCCCTTTCTTTATATGGGGAGGGGCCAAAGACACAAAATTTGCCCTAATGGAAGTTCTGAGTGAGAGAGGGAAGGAACTCACTCCTGACTGGGGTCAGGGTCTGAAGCAAAAGGAAAGAATAGGGGGCAGCTAGTTGGCACAGTGGATAGAGCACCTGTCCTGGAGTCAGGAGTACCTGAGTTCAAATCAGGCTTCAGACACTTAATCATTACCTAGCTGTGTGGCCTTGGGCAAGCCACTTAACCCCGTTGCCTAGCAAAAAAACCTAAAAAAAGGAAAGAATAGGATCACTTTCAGGAACTTGCAGACCAGCTTAGAAGAGAGAGGGTTTGGTGGGAACCCCATGAGAAGAGGGGTTAATGAGCCACTTAATGAAAGCAGCTGATTGACTGCCCAGGTGAAGACCAGATTTTTCCCATATATGGAAGTGACCCAGACACTGACTTCACAAGGATGCCCACTCAATCTTCTCTAAAGCTGTCAAGTCAGAACATTGTTACAATCATGGGAGGGTCTTGGCAGATTTCTTGGGGATTGTTTTCTCCATCACCACAGCTTTGTGAAGAAGATCAGGGGGACTCAGAGGACAGCAAGCTTCATTGAAGTCACCTATGTGATGTGGCACCCAAGAAGACTGATATCTTGGGCTGCATTCCAGGAAGAAGGGCCTGGCTGGTCCCACTGGTCTCTGTCCTGAGCCTGGCATCCTCTTCCCTTCCAGGAGTCATGTGTGGGGAAGGCTGTGATAGGTGAGAGAGCCTAGGGACACTAGACTTGGAGAAGTGAAAGCTCACTCTGCTTGGGCCCTGAGGCATCAGGAAGTCATCCTAACAGTGCCAGGTGTTAGTTGGTGACCCTGCTGGGAGGGGGCTGCCTGGGGAGGAGGTGAACTACACACTGCTGGAGATCTCCATTTTCCCCTATAGCCCAACAAGTCAAAAGAGATTGGGAAGGTCCCTGATTGGAGCAGGGTGGAACTGTTTCCCCATGGGGTCACCTGGGGCAAGGACCAAGGATCTGGAGGTCCCAGCTACCTCCTAGGGACTCTAATTCAGAGACATGATTTGGGAATCCAGCCCTCCTTTTTGAGGTTTCTCTAAGCGGTTCCCCTTTCCTCCTAGGGCCCCTGACCATTCACTCTTTCCTCCCAATGCTGGAGACAAAAATAGATGTTAATGTTCTGTCCCAAAGGCACAGGGTCCAGGGAAAAAGGGAAGTGAGTGTGGTCTCCAACATGCTTCCCCACACTAAGGGAGCAGGGTGGGGGAGGGGAAAGACCCAAGGACAGGTAGGCCAGAGTCCCTTCAGGTGTGGCCTGGAACCAGGGTCCTCCCTTGAATGCATTGGGCCTGGGAAGGACAGGGGGTCTTGGGATGCCTGGGGGAGGGGTTCGAAGCCTGGAGAGCAGCCCAGGACACTCCAATGTTGGAAGGTCAGGGGTGGGTGAGGGCCTTCTCCACCTGGGCCAGTCCAGGTGACCACCTCTGATTTCTAGAGCCAGACTTTCCTGGTATTCACAACAAGGAAAAGGGAAAATCCGCCTTGGCTCCAACAGCCCAACCTGAGCAGCTGGAAAGACTTGTTTCCTCCCTCCCCCATTAAAAAGAGGAAGTCCTAGAGAATGGGTCTCCCTATCATCTCTTTCTCTGCCAGATGACTCCCCCCCAGAAGTCGTTGTCTACTGCCTCCCTAAAGACTTGAGAAAGCAAAGCTGGCTCTCCTCTTCCACAAACCACCAGCATCTGGCCAGAGAGTTAGTGGGGGAATGGCCCCATTCCCTGTTTATGGCCTAGCTTGTGGCCCCTGCTATGGGAGGGTAGAGGGGGAAATGTGAGGAAAAAGGGAGATCTATGATGGAGGGTAGGGGGAACTATGGAGAAGGAGGAAGGAGACCCATAGGGGAGGGGGGAGAATAGCAACCTATGGGAGAGGATGGAGGGGGAAGGAGGGAGAAGAGGTACTGAAAGGAGGGAAAAACTGGCAATTCATCTTGGTTGAAACCTGGGGTCAGATCACGGAGGGCCATGAATGCCAGATGGCATGTCTGTGAGGATGAAACACGAATTCCTCAAGCTGGCATTCCAGGCCTGTCCACTCCATCTGGAGCCCTGTTTCTAGATGGCTCAGTAAAGATGGTATGAATACTGCTCATTTCCTGCCTCCATGCCTCTGTCCCTGCCTGGAATTCCCTCCTTCTTGCTTCCACATCCCAGAATGGGGGCTTTCTCCTAAGACTGGCCCCAGTCCCTCCAGAGGAAGCCTTCCATGGTAGCCCAGAGGTTAGAGCTCCCTACAGTCTACAAGAACCTGCTAGAGACTTGGCGCTGACCTCTTGGGGAGTCTCCTGGGGCTCAGAGCTGAATGCTTTTGGTCTTTGCATGCCAGGACTCCTGCACAGGGCTTGGTGCTTAAATTGAGAAGGGGCAATCCCCTCCCCACTTCTTCTGGACACTGTCAAATGACAGGTCATCCCCAAAGCAGCAGAAGGGCTGAAATCTGCACTGGCTGAGGGAAGTCCCACCACAAACCCTGGATCCTCCAAGAATTAAGTGACCCACCCTTCTTTGTTAGTGCATGCCCCTGAGTACTTCACTGGTCTTGGAGGCAGTCAGAATGCAAGCCCAGATATACACTTGAAGCCTAATAGATGCTGCTGATTGGGATGGAGGGGAGCTGGATCCCTCATGGCCCTTTGGTATACCAGCTTCCCTGATCCTCCTGGGGTCCCCTGGCTTGAATAAACCTGACTGAAGTGGTCCATGTGCTATTGGTAGGAATATGTCCCTGAGAAAGATTTTCAGTGTTCTAGTCAGTGTGGAGAAGTGTCTAGAGGCCACCTAATCCTAAACCTGGGCCACTGGATCACACTCACCCCATTAACCAGAGAGCCAGGAGGCCCATCTTCCCAGCATCCCTCAGGGAAAGCAAGGAGAAGCCACCCCTGAACAGCTCTCTTCAGATATTACAGGCCAAAGGAAATGGCATCAGATCTCAGAGCAAGATGAGCTGAGAGTTTTGTACTCCCCCGAAGCTGAAGAAGTGAGCTCCCTGTCAGTGGAGGGCTCCACATCAAGACCTCATCCCGATGTGCAAGAGCTGCTTGGATGGGGAGGGTCAGCCTTGATTCCTCCAGGGTCCTGCCCTGCCCCTGGAGCACCTGGTAACAATCCGAGACTAGTCAAGGCTTCACCAGATTCAGGAGAGTCTCAGGTCCAGTCCCTGCAGAATCCCAGGGGGGCTGCCAGAAGGACTCTCACTGGCCCTGCTGCCCAGTGGGGTCTTGGAGATGAGAGGGTGAGATATAAAGAGGCCTTCAGGTGGACCTCCTCCTTTCTGCCAACCCACTGGGTGGTCCATGGGGAGGGGGCCTGAGGTAAAGTTGGCAAGTCCTTAAGGAATTCTGAAGCACCTGCCATCCCAGGCACAGAGCTGGTGTTGGAAATACAAGAGAAAAATGTAAGGTCAGTCCTTTTCCTTCAGGAGGAAGTTCCCAGTCTGAAGAGACATCATTCCTTCAACTATGTTCACACAGCATGGTGAAGGTCATCTGAGAGGGAAGGCACCTGTGTTAAGAGATGGGGAGGGGAACCCTGCTAAAGGAGATGCCTCCTAAGGTAAGACTGACTCCCAAGAGTCCAGCAAGAGTAGGAGAGGGGATTTCTCCCTTTCTCCTCCTTATGTGCTATCATTGATCCTGGTCCTGGACAAGTTCAAGGCTGCTGTTGTTCAAACTTTGTTTTCTAGGGGGACCAAAATATCATCATGATGAGGCTATATAGCGTGTCCAACTGTGGCTAATCGGAGGCTCTAGCATAGGTGGGATCCAAATAGGCCAACTTTCCACATCACATGATTCTATTTTGCTTATAGAGCACAGAGCCTTTTTTGATGTGGGCACACCATGCTGGACAGGCCAACACCTGTGTCTCTCCCATGTTCAATGTCCAATCCCAAAGTTCATCAGAGAAACCTTGCGAGTGTCCTTGTATAGCTTCTTCTGACCCCACTGTGAGTGCGTGCATCTGAACACTGTGGCCAGCCCATTGTAGTTGCCCTCTCTTTACAATGTTTGAATGCTCAGCAGCTTACCCTAAGAAAGGACCTCGGTGACTGAAGATCCCCCCTGCCAGGGGATCTTCAGAATCTTCCTAAGACAATTTCAATGGAAGTTTCAATTTCCTGGCATGGTGCTAGTAGACCATCCAGGTCACAGGCATAGAGCAATGACCAGGCCAACACCTCTTCTCTTTCTTTGCAGACACTGAACTAGCTCTGGCAACATATGTGTCAACCTCACTATCGATATGGATTTACCTGGAAAGTATACTTCCAAAATAAATGAACATCCACAGCATGCAAAACTTCTCCATTTGCTATAACCATTGGTTCCACATGGATAGAATAGTGGAGTGCTGCTGAGGGGAGAATCTTTTTTTTTTTTTCTATCAGACACTATACTGGAAATTCAAATACAAGAAAAAAGGCAATTTTTGCTTTTGAGAAGCAAACATTTTAATGGGGGAAGATAATATATAAAAGGATGTTGAGGAGGGGAGCCTGTAGGGCCATTGGTAGAGAGAGAGTCCCATTGGGGTTAGGCTGGAAAGAAAAGGAGCTATGGTTGACTTGGACCTCTTCCTTGGATGGAAGCTCTCAGACAAAGCAGCCATCAGAGGAAGAGGTCCACAGGTCTGGAAGGCTCTTCTAATCAAACCTGTCTTCTCTAAACTGAGGTTCTGTGGTAACCCCATTTGGAGTTTTCTTGGCAGAGATCTTGAAATAGTTTGCCATTTCTTTCTTTAGTAATTTTGCAGATTTGGAAATGGAGGCAAACAAAATTGAGTGATTTGCCCAGTGGCACTTACAATTAGAAAGTGTGTGAGGCTGAATTTGAACTCAGGGCTTTCTGACTCCAGGCTTGGCACTCTATGTACTACAGCACCATCTAACTGAGGAGGTAGGACTAAATGGTCTCCAGGATTTTTCCCAGTACTAAATTTCTGATATTTTACCAAAATCCAATGATAGATCAATTATCATGTAATGTAGCCACAGCTTGTGTTATGAAAAATAATCCGTAAACTTTTCTAAGAAGCAATACAATAGCTGAGGATCGGTGTACCGACGAGTGTGAACAGCATTACCTGAGAGGTCACTAATTTGTGAGCTGCCCCAATGGGCTTTGACCTTTCACCTTTGGGGCCTGGCATCTCTGCCTTAGTGCCACATTCATCCACATTCATGTTTTGCACAAATATGTGAAACAGTCAAATACAATGAGAATGGTAGAAACTAATAATGGGAAAACTCAACCCAATGTAGAGCCTGCTACCAACACAATAAGATCAGGAATAATTGACCAAAAATGTTGCATTTTTCAGGAGATGGTTTAAGCCTCCTCTGGTTCTGCCTCCTCTGAAATCCATGATCACAGAAGTGACTGAAGAGTCAGGAAGCCCTGAGTTCAAATGCTGC
Source organism: Macrotis lagotis (assembly GCF_037893015.1). Classification (NCBI taxonomy): domain Eukaryota; kingdom Metazoa; phylum Chordata; class Mammalia; order Peramelemorphia; family Peramelidae; genus Macrotis; species Macrotis lagotis. Next base: position 196,927,952 of record NC_133665.1, read on the forward strand.
CTCAGATACTAACTAATAGTGTGACTTCTGTGGCCCTGAGCAGAGACAAGCTTTGTTCTAGGGTCTGACCTGAGGGTCAAAGTTAGCTTGCCACTCTTAGGTGTAAGGAACAGAAATTCTACCTGGTTAGATAGCATTGTCACACGTCCTGGGAGCACCTGGGCCATCAAGCTGGGAGATCTTGGACATCTGTCTGCATCAACCTGTAGAATACAAGCTCCCCACCCCCCATAAGGGCAAGGAGGGTCTTTTAGTCTGCTATAAATTCTCAGTGCCTAGTCTAGAGCCAGCATGGGAGCCTGGACTGTAGGATCTAGCATAGGGGACCTAGCATGGGGGACCTGGCATGGGGAGTCTTGCATGGGGACATAAGGGACCCAGCACATGGTGGAGCCTGGCAAAATCCCTGGCTGCACTTTCCCCATGGATCAGTGAAGGGATCTGGATTCTGATTGTATCAATCAAAAGATGATAATAATAAAATAATAATAATAAATATGATAATTATAGTTAGCTTTTAGGTAGTATTTTGAGGTTTACAAAATACTTTACAAATTTACTTTACAGTTCATTTGGTCTTCACAGCCCTACTATGAGGAAGGCATTATTCTTATCTCCATTTTAGGAATGAGGAAACTGAGGTTGAAGTTGGGACTTGGACAGAGCCACCCAGCTAGTTAGTATCTGAGGACCCTTCTCAGCATTTCCTGATGAACTTAGCAAGTCTGTGGGCCAGGACATGAACAAGACAGCTCAACTTTCCCAGGAAAGTTGGCTAGGCTTGAGGCCTCCTGGGAATGCTTCTCCTTGTGTGATTTTTACAGAGCCAAGCAGATTTAAGAGAATGCTGAGCCAGTGACAATGCCCGACCAGTGCTGACCCCCTGATTCCCAGGGCTCCTGTTAATGACCTTCTCCTTGTATTTACATACATGAGCAATTTCCCCCTCATTATTCAAAATTAGCACAAAGTCAGACATTCCCAGACCCTTGTCCCTTCTCTGCCAGATGTCCCCAACTGCTCCTTAGTTCTTTTTTCCAAGAAGAATTGGTTAGAGACAAATTCTGCCCTTTTCTGAATATGCAGCAAGATATGACAACGAAGGACCTGAGGCCTGGGGTGTAGGGAGCTGCCCAGATGGGATGTTTGGATGGATTCCCTCTCTGTAACTTTTCTAGTGGTGGGTATCAGGAAGACCCTGAGACAGAGTCAGGGGTGTCACCATCCTGGAGGACTACTAAGAGAGTAAATGTCCATGGAGTCAGTCTACTACAAATAATGGCTCTGGTGGAGCTCTTAGATGATCTGGGTCCCCATGATTTGGTATAGGAGTCTTCCCTGCACTCTCCATCTTGGCTCCCAATGGTTTAATTATCAACTCGACACCAATTATCCCAGCTGCAGGTCTTTCCCTGAGCTGCCAACCCCAACACCATTCACCTGTTGCCTACTTCTAAGGGGATGTCCCTCAAGTATAGTCCTCCCAGCTTGGCTGTCCCAAACCTTCCCTTCTTCCAAGATGGCAGTCCTATCTGTCCTAACCCTCTGACTCAGTCTTGTCCCTTTACCCCCTGCCCCTTTCAGTCATATTCACAGTCCTGTTGATGCCCTCACAATCTGGTTCCTGCCAGTCAAAGATTCCTTCCTTTCCTAGCTGCCCCATGACAACCAGAGGCACCAAGAGATTGGAAGGACAGGTCATGCCGAGGGCAACAGGATGAACCAGTGGATGACCCAGCATCAGCAACCACAAATCTCATAAGAGAAAAGGAATAAAGGATGTCGTCAGAAAAGCTTGGACCAGAGAAGGTGAGCCAAGAATAAGTGGCAGAGATAGGCAGACAGCCAACAATAGAGGTGTCTGCACAGTAGAGGGGAATCAGAAATAAGGCTCCCAAGAGTTGCCCAGGGTAGATAGGCATGCAATGAAATAAACCTTCACTGCTGGGAAAGGTCTCCATCTCCATAAGATCAGAAATCCAAGACTTTTAAAATCATTTTGAAACCTTAGCATACATACATTATTTAAAAATATTTTATCTTATTTTTGTTGATACCTTCTATTTTTATTATATTTATTTGTTTCCTTCCCTATCCCTTATAGTTGAGTCATCCTTTATAATTAATATAAAATAAAAAAATGGAGAAAAAAGAAGTTTAGTAAAACAGACCCAACAACCTCCCATCTTATATGGTTTTGTACAGTATGTCCCTCACCTCTGTAAAGAAGAATAGGCAAAGGAAAAAAAACTGATGACATGGAGAGTCACCCCAAAGGGGACAGGATTTGTGGGGAAAAAACTATAACATGGAATAACTGAAAGATGTTACTCCAGTCCTATACCATCATCAACATGAGGGAGCTGGGGCCAGTCAGCAGGCCAAACAGGATTTCTGTTTCTTTTTTTTTTCAGGTGATTTGACTATTGATCAATAGTCCTCTATCATCTAGATGAGAAACAGATTGCAAAGCAAGAGAGAATGGGATGACTTCTTCCCTTAGGGTGACAAGGAAAGGGCTGAACAAATCATAGGCTGTAGAGGCAAACTTCCTAGGCAGCCCCAAGTGAGTAGCCCAAAGGAGGAATGAGACAATACAACAGGAAGAGATGGTGGCAGCCAAGCCCAACTTTCTTTTATTAATATTCCTGACTTAGGATGATGCATTTCCATGTTATATAACTATCATAAATGACAGCTCAGTTCCATTTGAAATAATTTGCTTAAATGAGATGTTGACTCTGTAAGAGCAATGGTTGGGTTTGTTTTGAGTGTATTTATGAGTATGTTATAGTGTATGTGATGTGTGCATGTGTGCTGTAAGTATGTCTCTATATATATGTGGGGGAGCAGATAGGGGGCAGCTAGGGAGAAGCTAGATAGAGCACTGGCCTTGGAGTCAGGAGGATGGGAATTCGAATCCAGCCTCAGACACTTGACACTAACTAGCTGTGTGATTCTGGGTAAGTCACTTAACCCCGATTATCTCTCATCCAGGGCCATCCACTCCATCCTGAGTCCTATCTGGACACTAGATCCAGATAGTTCTGGAGGGGAAAGTGAGGTTGGGGACTTAGCACAGGATGCCCTCACTCCAATCCGATTCATATGCTTGTTATGGCATCACCTCCCTGATGCTGTGGTCTTCAAGAATGAAGAACAAACATCATCATCATCATCATCATCATCATATGTGTGTGTATTTTGGAGTTTGGGTATATGTGTGTGGTGTGTGTCTCTGTATGTCTGCATAGGTAATGCATGTGATTCAGGTGAAGAGTGACTAACAAGCCATCTCTCAAAAGTGCTAGTGATCATTTAATGTGATCCATATTATAGTTAAATGCCCCATTTTGAATTCTTATCTTTTGTGACTCAGTAGAATTCTGCTTTTGACTCTATCAATGATCCTGAACAAAGACTTACAGTCTCATTTAATGGGAGTCATGCTCTGTTTTCTTTGCTTTTTAAAGGAATTAAAATTTTTTTCTTTATTTTGTTAAATAAACATGTTAAAATACATATAAATATATTTTTTAAAATTTTGCATTCTGAATTGTCTCCCTTCCGTCCATTCTTCCTCCCTCCTTGAGAAGGCAAGTGACTTGGTTTGGATTAGACATATGAGATCATGCCAGACTTATGTCCATATTAACCATATTGCAAAAGAAAACACAAAGTAAACCAATAAGATTAAAGAGAGTTTAAAAAAAGTCTGCTTCAATCTGCATTCAGAGTTCATCATTATTTCTCTTTCTGGAGGCTGACAGCATTTTTCATCATGGGTCCTGTGAAATTATCTTGTATCATTATCTTGATCAGAGTACGTGTCATGTTTTCTAATCTAATTTTCCAAAGTTTAAAAAGCTATTTAAAAAGCTTAAAGACTTGGTTAGCTCAGAATCCATCAAAAGCTTTGACAGATGACAGATGGCAAAATGGAGCATTTTGTGTGTGTGTGTGTGTGTGTGTGTGTGTGTGTGTGTGTGTGTGTATAATCATATGACTACTGACAGAGGGGTTGCTCCAGTGAACCCTTCATCCTCACCCCATTGTTCCCAGTGGCCCCCAGAGTCAGAAAGACAGAGGCTAAGTTGATGACAGGTGAGGAGCAAAGAGTAGTCAAGTCAGGAAAGCAAACTCCTCCCTTGGTTATCATGGATTGCACCTGCCTCCTGGAATGCTGCTCCATGAAATGAGGTCTGGATCCCCAGTAGGCAGAACAGGAGCCCATGTCTCCCCTTAAAGACATTGGAGCAGTCATTATGGCTGAGTTGACAGGCAGCAGAATTCTATGGCCCTCTGAGCTGAGAGGATGAGGGAGATGCTGTGTATTTCCCATAACTTCTCCATGGGAAGCCTCAAGATCTGAGCCCTTCCAGTTTTCACTGAGGTTTCCTCCATTCAGTGCTCTTCCAGCTAGTTTTCCTAACTCTGGGGTGACTGACCTTAGAAATGGAATTATCTCCAACTCTGCTCCAAGTAACTCCACAGAGAAGGAATCTTCTAAATCCTCCAACACAGGATGGATTGGGGGGGGGCAGATCAAAAGCAAATGGAAAAGCAGCCTGCAAAGGTAATTTCTAAAAATGCGCCACAAATGTTATCATGGTCAAAATCATTGTCACCCAAATTCTGACTCTTACACCATGACTTTCCCTTCTATTCTTATAGAGATCTTTCTTGGTTTCATCTTTGCAGATCTCACCTCTGGTTTCTCATGCCCTGGTGACAGCAGAAGGACTATGATGACTTCTCCATGCTGAATGTGGCCATGTTTATGGGTGGTTTGAGTAAGCTGACAGGATCACAGAATGTCACAATGGAAGGACTCCTTGTCCAACCCATGGGAAAAAGATGCCCACTGTAATGACATGCCTCACAAAGGGTTGTCCAACCTCTGCCTGAAGACCCCCAAGGAGCAGCAGTTGGAAATGCACTGATGGTAAGCTCACACTTCTTCTCTGCAGCCCCCTTTAACTTCAGGTGCACCTAGTTGTAACCTCTGAGGTGTAACAAAATGGATTTAGTACTTCCATTTGACATCACCTTTAAATTATGAGGAAATCTACTTTGTACTCCTTGAGGCTTCCATTCTCCAGGCTAAACATTTTCATTTCCTTCAGATAATCTTTCTACAACATGGGCTCAAGGTCTGACTGCTCCACCCCCTGCTTTTAGCATACTCTCTAGTATCCAATAAATATTTATTAAACTTCCATGATGTTCTAGACATGCTGCTCAGTGCTAAGATGGCAATATCAACAGATTAGGATGCTCCTACATGTGTGAACAGTGTGGTGCTAATTTGGAGGGAAAGTTGTGAACACATGGTTGACAACAATGGAAGAGAAAAAGAGTGGGTTATTTCCAGAGATGAGGTATAATAGCGCTTCATTTACTCATCTGTGCCAATATGTATCAACATCAAGATTGGTTTGATAGAGGATGGGCGAATTCAGAAGCTGCTAAATGAAAAATGAGAACTCTATAAGGTTTAACAGTAGCATAGCTGCCTCTGAGAAGTCAGCATTTAATTCCATTAAAAGTAAAGTATAAGTAAAGTTTAGAGCCATTCTCCAATAGATATGTGGTCAAAGGATATGAACCAAAAATTCTGAAAGGAAGAATTACAAACTATTAATAAAGTCACATGAAAGAATTCTATAAATAACTAGTAAGGAGACATGTAAATCAAAGTCACTCTGAAGTCTAACCTCCCCCTCTGCAAAATTGGCAAAAATGATCAAAATTGGAATAGTCAATGTTGGAGAAGTTGTGGGAAGATAGACACACTAGTACACTGCTGTAAATCTATACAGGGAATTTAGGATTATACCAATAAAGTGACTAAAGCATCCATACTATTAGATGTAGGTATTCTATAACTGGGTTTGCACATCAAGGAGGCTACTGATAGGAAGAAAGTTCCCAAATATATAAAAATATTCATAGCAGCACTTTTTGTGACAGCAAAAAATGGAAACAAAGTGGATGCCCTTTGGTTGAGGAATGACTAGACAAACTGTGGTTCTTGAATGAAATGGAGTATTACTGTGATGGAAGAAAGATGATTATGATTATAAGAGAAGCCTGGGAAGATCTAAACAAACTGATGCAGAGTGAAGTAATCAGAGCAAAGGAAACAATACGCACAATGACCACTACAATGCAAGTCAGAACAACCACAAAAAAATTAAAAAAGGATGTTATAAAATTATATAATACAAGCATGTATGGAAAGAAGGGTTATGAGAATCACCCCATTTTTTTGGTTTTTTTTTTTTTAGGTTTTTTCAAGGCAATGGGGTTAAGTGGCTTTCCCAAGGCCACAGGACTAGGTAATTATTAAGTGTCTGAGACCGGATTTGAACCCAGGTACTCCTGACTCCAAGGCCAGTGCTCTATCCACTGCGCCACCTAGCTGCCCCTAGAGAATCATCCCATTTGCAGGGTTCTGCAAATATATTGCATGAATTTTTAGACTTTTTCAATGTAATGACCAGTTATAGTGATTTTTTCCTCCTCTTTTCTTTTTCTTTTTCTTTTTTTACCTGAAAGGGGGATGGATACTGGGGAGAATTACGGTAATGGAAAAATACAACAATGAAACATTTTTTAAAAAGGAACAAAAGATAAATTCTGAAATGGGTTGGAATAAGTAACATTGTTCAAGATTGAGGAGGAAACAGAAGCCATATTGTCAGAGGAGTACAGGATAGAACACGTGGACAGAAGGAGGAAAAGTTAGGTCTTCAGAAAACTGTGGAGAAGCAGGACACAAAGGCATGCTGTAGCAGTTGGAGCTTTCTGTGAAAGGCTGAGCAGGTGGGGTCTTTGTCATTTTCTTTAAAGATAATTTCATCTTTTAAACGTGAGTCCTTAATCTTTTTTTTTATTTTTTTCTGCCATGGACACTATTGATGTGGTGAAGCCTATGATCACTTCTTTGAATTATGTTTTTAAGTGCATAAAACAAAATATATAATTACAAAGGAAACCAAGTTCATAAACCTCCAGAAAGAAACTTGTTGAAAAGTTGGAGGAAACGGTGGGAGGAATCTCTATAAACTTAATTATGATCGACAAGGGGAGCAGGGTCATGAAGTAGAAATTATAGGGAAGTTTGGGAGAAGTGGCCCAATCTCAAAAGTAATAGCAGAGCTGAAGAAATCTCAGCCCAGCGGAACCAATGGCCTAGATTTGGTAAATTGAAGACATCAGTGGGAGCCGGGGCCAATCTCATGGGCTACAATTCTATAGAAGTCAGTTCAAAGGGGAAAAGCAAAGCCCAGCAAAGGTATTCTGAAGATGTAAGCAAGTTTGAGAAGAGTGACTTAGTGTGAATGGATGAATGGCAAAGAAGGAGGGGGCTGCATTATAGAGGGCTTTGAAGGATTTTGTATTTGATCCTGGAGGCAATAAGGTAGCATTGAAGTGGCTGAATGTTTGTATATATATATATATATGTGTGTGTGTGTGTGTGTGTGTGTGTGTGTGTGTGTGTGTGAGAGAGAGAGAGAGAGAGAGAGAGAGAGAGAGAGAGAGAGAAAGACGGAGACAGAGAGACAGACAAAGAAAGGGAGACAAAGAGAAAGACAGAGACACAGAGAGAGACAGAGACAGAGATAGAGTCAGGGAGACAGAGAGAGAGAGAGAGAGAGAGAGAGAGAGAGAGAGAGAGAGAGAGAGAGAGAGATCATCACTGGACTTGTACCTTAGGAAATTTTCTTTGGTGGCTGATGGAGGACATAAAGGAGTGAAGGGAGACTTGAGGCAGTAGTCTAGCTGGGAGGTGATGAAGGTCTGCACCAGGAGGTGGCCATGTTACAGAAGAGAAGGGTCTGGGATATATAAGACACGCTACAGAGGCAACATTGATATGGGGATGAGAGGAAGAGGAGTCCAGGACTCTGTGAGCCAGAGAGATGGAGAGGATGGGATTTCTTTTTAAAGTAACTGGGAAGAGGAAATTCTAGGAAGATGACAGAATAGGTTAAAAATTTCAGGTTTTAAAAACAGCTCAGGGTGAAAGTAGAGTGGCAAGAACAAAAGTTGTATAGAACAGTGTTCCTTCTGGGACAACTGGAGAAGATCTGAGGAACTGAAGTCCCACCAGCTGGGGTTAGCATAAACCGTTCTAGGCTAGTTGTGTGACATAGCCAGAATAGAGCCCAAGGGGCAGCCAGGTGGGGAGGGAGCCTCCCATCAGTCACAGGAATTCTCAGCTCTCAGTCAGTGTAGGGAGTCAAGTGTTCGAGTCAGGGAAGAGAGAGAGCTCCTCAGCTGATGAGGTGTGTGGATGCCCAGCTGTGCAGGTGAGACCAGCACATACTGGGTGAGTGCAGATGTGGGGTCCAGGACAAAGATCCTGAGGCTAGAGACTGCAGGGCTAGAGCTGAATATAAGAAAAAACTGTCTAAAAAGTTTTTTTAAAAGAAAAATGAGAAAGACAAGGGAGAAAGAACTCTACCTTAGTTAATGGGACTAGAGAAGACTGGGGTTTGTCTTCAGAGGAAGATCTGAAGCAAATAAAGCCTCTCCTATCCCAAATGATTACCTGCTCAAAAAGAATTCATAGAGGAAGTCAAAAAAGACTTTAAAAATCAAATGAGAGAGATTGAGCAAAAACTAAATAAGAAAATAAGAACAATCTAAGAAAAACAAGAAAATTATGAAAAGAAAGCAAACCAACTGAAAAAGAAGCTCCAGAATCTTAAGAAAATGACTCCTTGAAAATTAGAATGGAGCAAGGGGAAGTCAATAAAGTTATAAGAGATGAAGAAATAATAAAACAAAATATAAAGAATGAAAAATAAAAGAGAAGGTGAAATACCTCATAAGAAAAACAGCAGATTTATAGAACAGATCATGAAGTGAAGATATAATAATAATCAGATGACCCAATAGCTGGGATCACAAAAGAATCTTGATACAGTAACACAAGAAATAAAGAAAATTGTCCTGTTGGAACAAAAGGGAAAAGTAAAAATAGAAAAAAAAATCAATCATTACTTGAAAGAATTCTAGGAGGAAAACAAGACGTATCATAGCTAAATTCTAAAATCCCCAGATCAAGGAGAAAATATTAAAAGTAGCAACAACAAAACAATTCAAATATGATGGAACCACAGAATCACTCAAGGTCTTTTTACTTTATTACTTTATTTAATTTATTACTTTAAAAGACTGCAGGTCTTAGAAGACAACATATTGAAGAACAAAAGAATTGGAATTATGGCCAAAATTAGCAAGCACAGCAAAGTTAAGCAAAATCCTGAACAAAAATAATGGACATTCAATGAATTACCAGACTTTCAGGATTTTGTTGCAGAAAGATCTGTACTTAATGGGAAATTTGACATACAAGAACCAAGAAAAATAGAAGGTAACGATCAGACATTACAAGGGACTCAATAAGAATAAATTGTTTACTCTCTATATGTAGAAATGTAAACCATATGTCCAAGATTATTATTTGTAATTGGGTAGTTTGAAAGAAAGATCTATAGCTAGATATAGATATCTATATATTTTTCTATATCTATCTATCTATGTATGTATCTATCTACCCATAAGGCTACAAAAACCTAAATTCAGAAAGAAATGAGGAGATAGGAAGGGTAATGAGTTAGAGGGTAAAGAAAAGAATGAGAAGTATAGGAAAAAGTGTGTAGATTAATGGGGAAGGTATTGAAAGGTGTGTAAGTGAGGGATTCTTTGAAGGGCGGCTGATTAAGGAGTAGGATGGTGAGGTGTAAGTAGGAAAGGAGAGGAGTGAGGAGGAGTTTTGGCTTTCAGGAAATCTTATAAAAATGAAAGATACATTCAGATCAAATCTATCTAAATCTATATCTATAGATCTACTTTATGTTTATGAGCATGTATGTGGGGGTGTATATGTGTAAAGATATATGTGTATATATGGGTTTATAGACACAGGTTTATATGTGTGTGTGTGTCTATAAGTCTGTGTGTGTTTCTATGTGTGTGCGTGTGAATCTCTGCATGTAAATGTACATGGTCCTGCTTAGTCATAGATGTCCTGGGGAGGAGGGAGGGAAAAAGGAAAGAGTGAGCAGCAGTGAACAGAAGAACTACAAGGAAGCAAGGAAACGATGGACAATTTTGAATACAATGTGTAGTGTTTATTATACAGGCTTTCTTGAAATGGAAATTTGTTGTTTTATACTATAAATTCTCTCATGTTTTGTTGCCCACATATTTTGTAAAATTAAAAAAATAGATTAAAAATAATGTAACATGGAAAGTAGAGGAGCATTTAGGGGAAAGAGGAGTCCTGATTTGGACATGTTTAAGACATCTACTGGAATAAAATTTGAGATGTCTGAATTGGAGATGGAAGAGTGAAGGCCATCATTGTCTAGGACAAAATAATTAATTCCATGGGATATAATTGGATATTAGAGTCCAAATTTAAAAAAAATCCAAGGAAATTCCTGTCCAGAAAGAGCTTACATTCAAATGAGATAACAAAGAGAGGGGAGTAGTGGACAGAAAGGAAAACTTTTGACTAGAGAGTTATGGGAAGGAAGAGTGGGGGCCATAGGAGAGTAGATTGATATTCCTCATCCAGGAGCCACGGCAGATTTGATTTATCATATCTCCTGGTTCAAAACTAATAGTGAGGGTAGGCAGTCCCCACCGTGTGGTAGGTTGGGTCAAGGCAGTGGTGATGAGATGTCCAGAGATGGATGATAAAATGAAGCAGAGCTGGAGGTCCCCAAAAATAGTGATCTGAGAGATATAGTCACCAATTAGGAGAGTGGAGCCCCAGTAAGAAGTCTTTTCCAAGTGGCAAGATGATCACTGACGTGATGGCCAAAGAATAGGCATTTCTGGGGATTTGATCTGTACCCTGCAGGCTTGCTATAGCTGTCTGGTAAGATTATTTCTGCCGGGGTGTGTGTGTGTGTGTGTGTGTGTGTGTGTGTGTGTGTGTGTGTGTGTGGTGAGATTTGATGAGAGAGGATCTGATCATGGTCATATAAATGAAGAGAAGGGCATGTGGATGTAGAATTGACAGGCCTTGGAGAGAAGTTGGAGAAAAGGTTTGGATGAGAGAGAAGATGGATGGATAGGTGATAGAGAGAAATAGTAGTAGCACCACCATCACCTAAAATGGAAGCTCGGGGAGCCAGGCTAGAGAAGGAGAAATCAATGCTCAGGAGTAATAAAAACCATGAGAAAAGCTGAGATTGACAGTGGAGAATAAGGCCCCAGGGACACCCAAACTCTAAGGACAGGAAATGGATGCAGAGCCATCAGAGGAGACTGAAAAGCAGCAAACACAGGCAAGAGGAGAACCCAGGTAGAACATAAGATTTTTTTTTAACATAATTCTATATTAGTCATGTTGTGAAAGAAGAATCAGAACAAAAGGAAAAAACCATGAGAGAAAAAAAACAGAAAAGTGAAAACATGTCTCTAGTTCTTTCTCTGAGTGTCTGAGTGTGGATGTTTCCCATCACAAGTCTTAGAATGGCTGTATTTCTGAGAAGAGCTAAGTTTATCACAGGTGATCATTGTACAGTGCTGGGTATTGGACTGCTCACTTCACTCTGCATCAGTTCATGTGGGGCTTTCTGAAATCCACCTGCTCGTCCTTTCTCATAGCACAGTAGCATTCCATCACATTCAAATACTACCTTTCTTCAGCAGTTCCCCAATGGATGGGCATCCCCTCAATTTCTAGTCTTTGCTACCACAAATAGGGCTGCTAGGAATGTTTTTGCACATGTGGGGCTTTTCCTTTTTTTTCTGAATGCATTGGGATGCAGATGTAATATCAAGGTATTGCTGGATCAATGGGTAGATGATGAGCTGTTTTTTCATCTGGAGGTGGATTGTTCTCTGTGACTTTCAATAATGCCGGCGGTCACTAAGTGAAGTCCTAAGGATGAGCAAATATCCCTAATAGGGATGCCTAGCTCAAACCCAGGCCCTTCTGCTTCACCCTGACCTGGGCAGAGACTGCCAGGCAGGCACTCTGCAGTCTTAGAATGGGCATTCTCCCCAGACTAGAGAGCAGCCACCCCGATTTCCGGCAGAGGCTCAGATACATTTTCCCATGTTTGGCTCATGTTTCACCCAGATAGTGGGTGATTGACATCAACAGTTCTCTGCACGCTCTGCTGAGGATGTGCAGAGATGGAGGCTTGTTCAGTTTGTGTCCCCCCCCTCCAGCTCCAGAGGATAAAGACATGCCCCAGTGATCAAACCCTCTTGGCTTTCACTGCGTCTCAATGTAAATGGCAGCTCAGATGCCCAGTGTTCTCTAGTCTGGCTCAGAGCTGCATGAGCTCCGAGAACCCCTCCCCCGCCCCCCCCACTCATCAGCTAGGACACCACCTCCCCTGACAGCAGCTTAAATCTGCCTCTTTGCCTCTTCTCCCCATTGCTCCTGGCTCTGCCCCTGCTCAGACAGCAGGAGCCACCCCCCCCCATCCCCTTGCCACAATCATCCTTCACATGTTTGAATGTGACTGCTGCCTTCTCTCCCTGGTTTTTCTTTTCCAAGCTTTCACCAACGTCCTTCGGGGGAGGCCCTCCTCATTCTGGATGCTGCTCCCTGGCTGTTCTCCAGATAATCAAGCACAATCAGAGTCTTAACAGAAAACCTTCACTGGTGGTGTCATTTGGGGGAGCTGTTATTAGGGAAATGCATAGCTGGGAAAAAGAAGAGAGTCACGGGGAAGGGGAGGGTGATGGGCCACCTCTCATCTGGGACTCCTCATTGGTGCCCCCTAAACCGTGCCTTGCTTCCCGCTTCCCCAGCTACTGGAGTGGTATTTCTAAATGACTCTGTCACTCATTGCTCAGAATGGAAGACAAACTCCTTTGCCTGGTCCCCACTCGTCTTTGTAGATCTCTGCATTCCTACTCTATTCTGGCCAAGCTGGCCTGCTTGTGGGATCCTCTCTCCACTTTTGGACTGACTCTAGGCTCTGGGCCTCCCTGCCTCTGTCTCTTCTCCCTGGTGCCACCTGTCACACAGGCTAGAATAGAGTGGAGAGGAAGGGATCATCACCTTTTCCATCCATTTTCCTGGTTCTCTGGGGCAGAGGGAGGCCTTGTTGAACCTTGGACATTAGAAGGTCTCCATCATTGATGGGGAGGGGTCATCAGTCTGCTGGGAACCATTGCACCCATCCAAGGGGAGTGCCTGGGCCTCCAGCTTTGGGCCCATGATGAGGAGATGGACACATGCACAAAGGATCAGTGGACATGGACCTGAAGCCAAGAGCCCTGGTACCCAATGGGAGAGGCCAGCATAGTTACACAATTGCAATCACACAGCACTCGAGAAATGGGTCCACACATCAGACAGGCACTTTCTGGTGGCTAAGCCTCCCAGCCCTGCAGCTTTCCCGGCCTTGGTGGCAAAGAGCTGACAGATGTAATTTCCAGGAGGAGCTTGGCAGCCCTCTGTCCCAACACCATTACATCTCCCTTCAGAGCCCTTTCCATGATGGAAAAGACCAAGAGGGGCTGACCAGTGGTGGGGTTACAGGGCCCATTCCGATGGTCTTTGAATACTGACCCTGGACAAAGGGGTGGCTCTTCAGCTGTCCCTGCCGCACCCTCCTTGGCATCTCTCTTTCTCCTAAGTGTCCACTTTAACTATTCATGGGCCAAGAGGCTGCCCAGAGGTGCCCTTCATCCCAGAAGCTTTTTGTTCTCATTGATCTTCCCAAGAGGGAGTGTCATTTCAAACTTGGATGGACTATGGGCACTGGAGGACACTGGTCCTGCTCCAGAAAGACAAGAGCAGCAGTCATAATTGCTGATTTAAGTTTCCAAAGCACCATTTGGACACCCATTTACCTTCATCACCAAGCTATAATGGAGGTGCTTTTACAGAGGAGGAAACTGAGGCTGGGAGAAGTAAAGTGACTTGTTCAGGATCACTCAGCTATTAAAAGTCAACAACAAGGGACTTGCTGTTAAATTGATTTTTAGCAATAAAGTCATTGATGAGTGATATGTATTAAGCATAGATAGGAACAAATGTCAAACAGGAAAGTTGTAGGATTTTTTTTTTTTACCTAGAGGTAGGTAATAGGATGACCAAGTGGTCCAGTCAATGGAGCATTGGGCCTGGAGTCAGGAAGATGACTCTTCATGAGTTCAAATCCAACTTCAGGTACTGACTAGTTATGTGACCCTGGACAATGAACCCTGCTTACCTTAGTTTCCTAAGGAGGGAAGGTAAAGGGAGGGTGATAGAAAAATGTATAACTTATAAATATCCAAGTGGATGAATGTTGAAAAACTTTCATAACATGTAATTGGAAAAAATAAAATAAAATATCAATAAAAAACAAAAAAGTGTAAATAAAACAAATTATTTTCTCTTTTTTGGATGTCTATTGGATATAAACCTAGAAATAGTATTGCTAGGCCAAAAGATATGGGCTCCAGATCGGGGTGGGGGGGGTGCTTCTGGGTTGCTATGGTAACAGACTTTTTCTGATGGTTGACGTAATTTTGAGCATAATTCCAAATTTCTCCAGAATGGTTGAATCAATTAACAACCGCCAACAGTGAATTAGAGTCCCAGTCTTCTCACATACCTTTTAAAATCTAATATTTTCCTTTCTTGTCATATTAGCTATCTGATATGTGAGGTGGTACCTTAGAATTGTTCTAATTTGCATTTTTGGATCAATAGTGATTTGGAGTATTTTTTCATATGACTATAGAAAGTTTTGATAATTTTGTCTGAAAAATATATTTGTCTGTTGACCATTTTCAATTGAGGAATGACTTGTATTTTATAATTTTGACTCAGTTCTCTATATATTTGAGAAATTAGACTTTCATTAGAGATACTTATTGCAAATTTCTCCCCCTCCTCCAGTTTTCTGCTTTCATTATAATTTGGTTACATTGGTTTGGTTTGTGCAAAACTTTTAAAATTTTATATAATCAAAATTATCTGTTTTACATTTTCTAATGCTTTCTTTATCTTCTTTGGTCTTGAATTCTTCTCTTTTATAAATCTGAATATAAACTATTCTACGCTCTCTTAATTTGTCTATGATATTGCCCTTTAGGTGTAAATCATGTACCCATTTTAACCTCTTCTTGGTATATGGCATAAGTTATTGGTCTTTGTCATATTGTTTTCTTCTTTTTTTTTTTTTTTTGGCAAGGCAAAGGGGTTAAGTGACTTGCCCAAGGTCAAACAGCAAGGTAATTATTGTCTAAGGCTGGATTTGAATTCAGGTTCTCTTGATTCCAGGGCCAGTGCCCTATCTACTTTGCCACTTAACTGACCCCATCATATAGTTTTCTAGTTTTCCCAACAGTTTAAGTCAATTAATGAGTGTTTGTTCCAAAAGCTTAGATCTGAGTTTATCACATACTAGATTACTATGGTCATTTACTGTAATGTAACTTGTACCTAATATGTTTTTTCTCTGTTTTATTGATATAAGCAATTAGAGATATAAATTTTTCTATAAGTACCAATTTGGCTTCCTGCTACAAATTTTGGTGTGTTGTCCCCTTGTTGTCATTTTTAAAAGTAAAATTATTGTTTCCATGATTTGTTCTTTGTTTTTTTAGGATTAGATTAATTTCCAAATTATTTTTAATTTTCATTTTTTATTGATTTAAGGCAATGGGGTTAAGTGACTTGCCCAAGGTCATGCAGCTAGGTAATTCTTAAGTGTATGAGGCCAGATTTGAACTCAGGTCCTCCTGACTCCAGGACCAGTGCTCTATTCACTGCACCACCTAGCTGCCCTTAATTTCCAATTAATTTTTAATTTCTCTTTCCATTTTCCATTGTTGAATGTGATTTTTTTTTTGCCTTATGATCTGAAAAGAATGCATTTACTATTTCTGCTTTTCTGCATTTGGTGTGAGGACTTTATGTCCTAATACATGATCAGTTTTTGTGTAGGTACTCTATATTGCTGAGAAAAAGTATTTTGCTTTCTTATTTCCATTCAATTTTCTCTAGAGAGCTACCATATCTCCTTAAACTTCTTTTTTGTTTATTTTTAGTTAGATTTATCTAGTTCAGAGAAGGGAGAGTTGAGGTCCCCCACTGTGTAGTTTTATTATCTATTTCCTCTGGTAACTCATTCAATTTTCCTAATTTTTCTTTTACTTCTCTAATTTGGTTTTTAATATCCTTTATTTGGGGCTAGGCAATGGGGTTAAGTGACTTGCACAAGGTCACACAGCTAGGTAATTATTAAGCGTCTGAGGCCAGTTTTGAACTCAGGTACTCCTGACTCCAGGGCCCATGCTCTGTCCACTGTCCCACCTAGCTGCCTCTTTAATATCCTTTTAAAGTTCTTCAGGAATTCTTTTTGGGCCTGAGACCAAATTACATTTTTCTTTGAGATTTCACATGCAGTCATTTTAACACTGTTGTCTTCTTTTACATCTATGCCTTGGTCCTCCCTTTAACAATGGTAAATTACTTTAGTCAATCTCTTTTTTTTTTTTTTTTTTTTTTATCATTTTTTCCTACCTTTTTTGTGACTTGGTGTTTCAATATGAAAGTTGAGCTCTGATCCTGCAGTGTCCCAAGCTTTTGTGCTAGGGAACTGGTCTTCTGGCTTTCACTGGATTTCAGGGCTTCTGGTTTGTACTGGGGTTGGGGGCTCCCTATTGGCCTCCCCTGGGTGTAGGACCTGCTCCAGGTGGAGGGGGAGCTTGCTTCTCAGTTGCTATGGTAACAGACTTTTTTTTTTTAGGTTTTTGTAAGGCAAATAGGGTTAAGTGGCTTGCCTAAGACCACACAGCTAGGTAATTATTGTCTGAGACTGGATTTGAACCCAGGTACTCCTAACTCCAGGGCTGGTGCTTTATCCACTACACCACCTAGCCGCCCCAGTAACAGACTTTTTCTGGTGGCTGACCCTGAAGGAAAATTGTGATTGGTTTGCCTGAGGAGTTGGGGCCCTGCTGCTGGGTCTGTCTGCTGGTAGGAGGGAGTCTCACTGTTGGATGGCTTGGGGTGGCCCTACTAGTCAGCAATGGGGTCATGCTGGGGAGGTGACTTGGGGGGGGTCATGGTGTTGCACAGTCTACTGACTTGTCTGGGGGGCTATTGACTTGCAGGAGGGTGGGGCATCATTGATAGATTGTTCCTGGCTCAGACCCCTGCTGCAGGTCCTCTGCTGTGACATCCCTCAGCTGCTGCTGCTCCTGGACCTCATTTCCTCCCACCCCAGTGAGAATTCTTTTCCTGCTGGGCTGGTGAGCTGCTTCCCTGCTTCAAGATCAATTCTGAGGCAGTTTTCTGATTGTTTTAGAAGGGCTTTGGGAGGGGTTCAGAGGATTCCTTTCTCACCCCTCCATCTGGGCATGGGAAAATTCTCCCCCGGCCTTGAATTCATTAATTTGTTGCTTGGCTGGGTGACAAAGAAGGAGAGTAGGGACTGGGGAGGTGTGAGAAAGGTACTTCCAGCGGTACTAGCCCTGCTTTGGGCTTTGAAGCTCAGACATGTGTATTTCTCTTCCAAGTTCTCAGGTACCCTGGGAAGGCTTTGCTACAACTGTAGTTAAGCCCAGGTGACCCTCAGATATACAAAGGATCTGATAAAATTCACTGTGCCAAGGGACAATGTTGTGTCTCCCTTCCCCACCCGTCTACATCCCTTTAAGAACTTGCCTCCCCAAGCTCCACCCTCACCTCAGGGGAATCTGAGCTCATGCCCCCTCCCCATTTCCCTCACCTTCCTCTTTCAGGCAGCTAGCTCTGCCTGGTCCTTTCAGCCACCATCAATGCTTAACCCATTGCCATGACAACAGCATACAAAGTAGACTGCTGGCAATAGGATGATACTCAGGTTTTGGTGTGTAGAGATAACTCGCAGCCTGGGGGTACAAAGTGTGAAAGGAAAGGGGTCTTTCCTGGGACAGATACCCATTTTAATCAGTGCTGGTGTTCTCTTGGGGCAAACATTATCTCAGAGTGGGGTTGAATTCCCAGAGTTTTTATTCCCTACCCTCCAGTCCTAGAGCACCTATGGATAGAAGTCAGTTCAGGTAAGCTCCAGGGGAGACCCCACATTCAGAGGCTCTAAAAGAATAGTCAGTTTGGTCAGGGAGACCCTGGCAAGGACTCACGAAATGCCTATCACAGATTTGGTCACAGAAGACACAGAACGTGAGGCCAAGTTCTTCCCTTTCCATCATATCTTTGGTGGAGCTTGGAAGAAGGGCTTTCTAACTCTCTCCTCTCTTCCTCCCTCTTTTGCTGACATCAACATTTGTTGGCTTCTTTCCATTCTTTCTCCCTCACCCCAAGAATTTGTAATAAATGGTTATCAACTCAGTAAACAAGTATTAAACATCTACTTGTACAAGGCTGGGGAATAGAAGATAACAGGCTCCCATCTTCTAGGAGATTCCTGTTCAGTGGACAGTATTATATAAATTAAATAGCAAGCATCAGTGGGGAGGGGGATAGGGGAGTGGGAAAGGGTCACTTGAGCTGAACCCAAAAGACAACAAGGAAGCAGAGTGAGGATATTCCAGGCCTGGCTCTATGTACTCAGGGAAAGTCAGAAATCCAGTCTGGGGAGACAGTTCTCTACTTGGCCAATAGTAGTCTAGACCAGAGGTGACATTCAGCAGAGGACTGGGAAGCCTGGAGGTTAGATTGGACCTGGTTCTCTAAACATCTGATGCTTTTAGGGGAGGATTGAAGGTATGATTGACTGTGACCTGAGGGAGTGGCTGGTTGGGCCTCACCTCAGGTCCCTCTTTGGGTCAACAAAGGACCTTGACAGAAAGTGACATTCTCAGGAGGAAAAAGCAGACAATTGCCAGAGAATCCTCATAATTTCCATTCTGTGAAAGGCAACGTGCAGTTCCTCCCCCACTCATACTTACCCACATGTTTATCTTCCTGCCTTAAGCATCTTTGGCCCTCTCCCCTTAAGCTAAGACATTAAACACTTTTGATTCATTCACCCAGTGCCATTAACAAAGGCAGGGTGTCAAGCGTCAGAAGACTGGAAAGGTAGAAAGGGAGAGGTTATGAAGATCTTGAAAAGCCAAACAAAGGATGTTCTAAATGAACACAGGTAATAAGATGTTATTGAAATTTATTTAATTATGGGGAGAGTGACAAGATCAGACTGTGCTCCAGAGAGATCCCTTTGGCAGTTGACTAGAGAATGGAATGGAATGGGGAGAGACTGAGGCAGCAGTCTTCTCCCCATCCTTCCACCCACAACTGGCAGCAATAGTCCAGGTCTGAGGGGATGAGGACACCAACAGGGGGTGGTAACATCTGACAAGAGAAGGAAACCTATTTGGGAGATGTTGAAAAGCTAGGTTTTGGATTAGGTGGGTAAGACCAGAAACTGAGAAGTTGAGGATAACCCTAAAGGTGTGAGCCTCAGTGCCTGGGAAGATGGTAGTGCTCTGGATAACAGGAAGGGCATGAAAAAGCAGGAAGGTAATTATGTGAAATGTGCTGTGTTGAAGAAGTCTATGGGATACCCAAGTCAAGAGTTCCAGTAGTCAGATGGGAAGCGCAAGTCCAGAGGGGAACAAGGAGATTATGGTTGTCTCAATGGAGTTGTGAATCATCTGAATAGGGCTGATAATTGAATTCCTGGGAATTGTTGAGATCACCAAGAAAAATAGTATAGAGGGAGAAGAGAAATCTCAAGAGAGACCCAAAGGGGACTCTGATGGTTACAGAGTGTGACCTGAATGAAAGATGCAGCAAAGAAGATTGAGATGGAAAAGAAACAGAAATCCAGGAGGAAGCAGAGGGACTAGAGAGTTGAGGAGGAGCAGAGGGCCACTGTCAGTGGAAAGAGAGGTCAAGACGGATCAAGACAGAGAGGAGAGCACTAGCTTTACTGATTTAGAGTCTGTTGGCATGTTCCACTGTAGAGAGTTCAGAAGAGAGGGAGAGTGAAGGGAAGGAAAGCAAGGATGATCCATGGCTATCTTGGGCCATCTAACCATCAAAAGGAGGAAGTAGATAAGATGAGAATTAGCAGGGATAGAAGATGTATGAGTCTTGAATATTTTTGGAGGATGGAGAGACATGGGCACCATTGCAGGCAGTAGGGGAGACAGCCAATCGAGAGGGAGTGATTGAAGATTAGTGAAGGAGGGGGCAACTTGATGGAAAAAGTGGGATGGAAGGGGATCACTTGTGCAGGTCGAGGACTGGGCCTTGGCAAGAAGGACAACCTCTTCCTATGAGACAGTGCAGTTCAGAAGAGAGTTTTTTGACTTGTAAACATTCCAAATGAGAAACACAGAAAGCTAAATATATATAATTAAAAAAGAAAATGCTGAATGATGAAATGTGTTCTCTTATATATTTAGGTCATTATTTTAAAAATAGGAAAAATTTAAATTGAAGAATAAAAGGGAAAATTAAACCAAATCAAGTGTTCTGAGAGGTTAAAGATTTAAAAGGAATTTAAAGAATCAGGAGAAGGGAAGGAAGAACTCAATTTATCTACTGTGGCCTCAATACCTTGATCCCCTCAAAGTGAAAGAATATCTTTTGTTGGAGAAATGACCCAGGGAAGCTCCACGGGGAGGGGAGGGGAGGCCAGAAACCTTGAGGAATAGGAGATACTTGTCCCCCAAGGTCACAGGGGAGTATCAGGACAGCAAGTACCCCTGAGGGGAATTTGGTGGGAAGAAAGCTTTCTCTCTCCTCCCCCTCCCACAATGACCAGGTGATGACCTTGTGATCCTTAAGTTCAGATGATATGGGCTTCCTCTTGGCATAGTGATGACTGATGATGGCCTGTGCAATGGGAGTTGAGAGACACCAAGGACATGGTAGACCACAGGTCTCCTATAATTCCAGTGTTTATCATCAGGAGGAGGCAGATTTGACTACCCTTCCTACTGGATCTTTTGGTGACTGTGAGGAAGATCTGCCCTTTCAGCAGGTGATGCCAGGCATTCCTCCTAGGTGCTATCACTGGGCAGAAGGGAGATGGTCTCTAGAATGTCCTCTGGCTGCTTAGGCAGGAGGAAGACATTACTCTGCCTGAGTCACTCACCATCATTGACAAAGCAGTTGACCAAGAACCTCCTCTCATGAGCTTCTACTCTGTCCCAAGTTGTGCCTCCTCAGGTTTCACAAAAGTTGATTCACAAAGCAGCCTTTCTAAGACTCAGAAGAGACCCAGTCACCGCCTCCAAGTTCAGACAGAGTAACTGCAAATTGTAACAACTCTTGCCCCTTTGACCACTTGTTTAAGACTTGGAAAACCTAAAAAATCTCTCCAAGATCAGAGAATGAGATTATTCAAATTATCTCAGCACATGAACAGCTCTTCATAAAGAAAGGGTCCTTTGGTGGCCCTGAGAGATACACCTGTGGCCAGATATGTGGCTGGACAATTTGGATGCTCCTGCATGGGTGATCCTGAGCCAAAGGAAGACCTGGGAAGGGTTAGTCTATTTTCTGAGGAGGAAGAATGGAAAAGTGATCATTTTCATGATTGTCTTGATGGAAAACTTTTGCAAAATAAACATTTCAGTGCAATCAAGGGTTGTGGAGCCACTACAATTTGATTTCACCATCAGAGTCACTAGGATCCTTGTAGAGAAGGTAGAAATGATACTAGGAAGGACAAACAAAAGCAACCAGATAGGACCACATATATAGAGAAGAGTTTTAAATTGGAGATGATGTCATTGTGGGGATGCTGAGGCATCTGAAGGAAGAAAAGATGCAAAAGACAGGACAGATGCCCTTATCAGTACTGAGAAAAGGGCAATAAAGAGAACCCCAGCAAATACCACCCTCAATACTTGTTCTTCACTTCTACAAATCAGAATGGGGGTCATATGTCCCTGAATCAAGAATATGTTGGATGATGGGGTTAGTGAGAGGAAAAACATCCAACTATGAATTATATCTTTATCATTTCACAACTTATTGAAAGGGGCAGATAGGACCTTCATCAGATTTATTGCTTGTTGATTATGAAAAAACAAGGTCCAAAAAACCCAACTGCCTCTTGACAGGTTCCTTAAGGTGCTGCCCTCCAATACAGTCAAGACCTTCAAGGTCTTTGAAGATGCAATAACAGAAAGAACTGTTCAATAGCTAACAAACAATACCATGTGAAATATAAAATTGAGAGATGGATGAAATTCTAGTCAGCATTCAGGTTGATTTGACTGTATCAAACCCTAAGATACTGCAAAGATTCTTGGAAGAGATCTTTAATCATACGTCCATCCTCACAAGAAGGACCAAGTGGATGAAGAATGTCAATTTTCCAGATTTCAAAAGGCTTTTTGAATGGATGCCCAATAGAATGTGTATCTAAGACATATGGACAATGAACTACACACATAGGTGGAAAGAGGGAGGAGAGTGGTCTAGATTACTCATTCTAAGTTCCCATGAAAGCAACATCTCATATTTTCAGACAGACCAGGGATGTAGCATGAATGGTCAAGGGACTCCACTGGCAACCCTGAGAACATCTGAAACACCTTTATCTTTTATGAACTAAAGATAAGCAATGGAGAGGGACAAGTTGGTGAGCAAGTGGTACAATTTAATTAAGGAGGAACTCCAAGGATGGACAGCAGGAAGAAGGGTCTATCTGAGGAAAAGGAAAACTGAGCAGTCATAGAATGAGTACCAGGGCTGGTGGATGAATGGCCTACAGGACTCCACTGGCAACACTGTTAACATGTGAAAGAAGTCAAGGAAGGCTCCAGTCTGGTGGATGGACCTCTGAGAGTGACCTTTGGAAAGGGTGTGGGTGAATGTTCTTGCTGACATTATTTGCATTAGTAGAGTAGGTTCCAGTACTGATAAAATCACAGGTAGTCTGGAGGACTTGAGTAGGACTGACTTTGTTGGAATCTGTGAAATCAAGGATGGGTTGGGCTCTGGGCAGGGGAGGGAGTGTTCCCACAGATTGTATACTGGGACCATCTGATTAAATCTGCATGCTTGTATTATAACACATTATGGAATATTAATGCAGATGTATTCATATGTGTATGTGAAAGCCATTGCCAGTGGTCCAAAGTAAATATGATGGAAAACTGGTTAATTTTAATTAAATTTCTTTTTAATGCACACATATATTAATGGCAGGGCCTAAAGAATGAGTCTCTAGTCACATGTCAGAGGCAGGCAGATGCAATTCATTACAAAAAGTGTCCTGATGGTGGCCTCCTCAAGACCCCCTCCCCATCCCATTCCCATCCCCTGAGTTCATTCCTGCCATTTCACTATGACTATGAAAGCTGATACTGTCCCTCCCATGGGATTAATGGCTACTCAGGATGCCCTTGTGATCCCTCATTTCTTCTCCCTCTATATAGTAAAGGCCTTGATTCTGTCTTTGCCCAGAACCCACTGTTTCAAAGTACTTCACAGATGGGAGGAGTAGTGGGGAGCAGAGGGATGTTATTTCCACTTTTTATATTATTTAAGATGTGAGGCACAGATTCTGAGAAGCCCACTGTGGAGTGTGCCTTGAGCTCCCTTTCCTAGTTGCATTTGGGTGTGTTGAGTTAGAACCTTCAAACTATTGTGTGCAAGCCAGAGCCTCCATTAATCCCTGGGAGAATGTCAGAATTAAGCCAAATCTGACCAATTACTTTGTTTTAGATAAGGACACAGATACCCAGTGAAAGGAGGTGGCTTCACAGAACATATGTTCCATTGTGGCAGAACAAGGAATCCAAATCTTGACTCCTGAATCTGTGTTTCTTCAGTCTTGACCACATTGCTACCTTCTCCATCAATTCTTTAAATGGTCACCCCATGCCAGCCATAGTTATGGGCTAAGTCCTGCTCTTACCCCCTTATAGATAAAACTACACAGTAAGGACTTCCAGCTGAGATCTCCACATTGCCATACATTTAACATTTTCTATCTAGAAATCAGTTTTCTAAAAATGAACCAAAATGAGTGATTGGAGACATGACTATTTTGACTTGATCTCCCCTTTCAGGGATTTTCTTGGTTCTCTACTAACACTCAGATATCTTTGCTTTATAGATGCTGTCCACAGAGAAAACTAAATGAGGGGAGTAAGAATACGACAGTTACACTGTCCCACCTGAGTTTCAGAGGTCAAAAGTATGTCTATTGGGGGAACAGAGCAAAACAAATTCCTTGAACAAGCTCAGACCCCAACCAACAGCACTGGTAGCTAAACTCCAGGACCTTGGCCAGCGACCCGGGAATGGCCCCGTTCCTTCTGAGTTGTATGATACCCAGGCTGGGTCACCATTGTTCCTCATCCTTTCCATTTCTTGGTGAAGAGTCTTCTCTGCATGAGTGGGGGCTCATGACCTCTTCCCTGCAAGGTGCAGAGCTCTCCACTATTATAGATCTCTTTTCATTTTGATCAAAATATCATTGACCCCCAAATGGAAAACCCAGATTAGGTGTATCAAGAGCTGATTGTCTTTCCCATGGAATATCTAAATGGTCTCTAGTTGTTTATTTATCTGGGAGGACTTTTTTCTTTATGTTGGTCCTTTCACTGTATTTTACCACTAAGGCCACATCTACACTGTTAAAGAGAAGTCTATATTTGCTTAATTTTCTTGATGAATTTTGGATCTCATCAATGTGGGTTCTCCCCCACAGGGACACAGATCACATACTGTCCCTCCCATTTTAGTCATGATACCTCTTGTCCTTCTAGTGTGCTGAGGGCCTCCATCAGCACACTGACATTGCACAGGTTTCCCTCAGAAGCTGGGAAGATGTCCACCCTTTGGCCCATGCTCCTGCCAGATCCAGCTTTCTCTGATCATACAACTCATGCATCAATTCCAAAGAGCCCCTCTGCTCAGGCTGCCCCTTATCCTGTCCCTGGCTCAATGACACTGACCAGGAGATGCCATCTCATGTTCTCAAGCTGTGTTTCCTTCCCATAATGTGAATGAATATAATCAAAAATCCAAGCCAGGAATTACCAACTGTTTCCTTTTTACCTTGGCTCCCATGCAGAGAAGCTTCTTAGTGGGATGGGCTAGATGTCTGCCACCTTACCATGATTAGGGAACCCTACAAGCTGCTTCAGTGATAATTTCTTCAGGATAATGGCTTTGTTAAGGAACGATAAGGAAACAATGATAAGAACTAACCTTTAATTAAATCTCCAGTAACCTCCAGGTTCAAACACTTTGTAAATGTCAGCAAGCTTCCTGTTGTGCTAGAAATACCTACATTAGTTATTTCAACAACCATCTCACTTCTAGAGCTGCTTACTTCTAGGGGCTTACTTGTTGGGAGGGGGGAGTCTCAGGTCTGGAGAACTTTCTGAATCTGTTTCCTTCACCTGGCAGCCCCAGCCTGCTTGGACTTAGGCATCCTGGCCATTTCCATGCTTTATTTCCCCTTCTTATTTCAGAAGAGGATCCAGATAGACAGCAGGACCCCATCTGGGGCCAGAGGCTGCTGCAAGAGACTGTGATGATCATTGTAGCCTCCTCAGGGACCTCTGCTTGGCCTGTGGAACTTAGTGAGGGGGCCTTTCCATTGCCTTGGAGTCAGTTGGACCTTTTGACCTGTCCTGGTTTGTCACTGACAACAGTGCACATGAATAACAAAGGGCACACTGCACTGGCAGTGAAAGCTAGTCACAGCTAGTATTCAACTATGGTTTTACTTCAGCACATACTGACCCAAAGGGCACAGAGATATCAGGGAGAAAACCCTGGGAAGTCCAATGGCCAAGCCTTGGGTCCTTGGTATAGCTAGCTGGAATGGAGGCTGATTCCACAGAAACATCAATGGGATACTTCCTGTTGCCTGTCAGTCATGGCCACAGACAGAACAGAGATTTTAATGGGATGTGCTCAGGTGGCCTTAGAAGCTCCAGGAGACCTGGAGATGGGGTAGATGTCCAAGACATCACAAAGTCCCTCCTGAAGACCCAGAGGCATAGCCAGGAGTGAGCTTCAGCATTATGACGGGGTCCCCTCAGACTCTCCTCATATAATAAGAGAAGTACACGAGAACTTAGTCTGTGGGTCAAGGAGGAGATATGTGACCTCTTTCCTTAACCACAGCAGAAGTCTGGTGGGGAGAAACCATGTGGAGCATGTGTGGGAAGGGATAAGTCATTGACCAATTTCTGACAACTCCTTTTGGCTCCTAATTTCTTTTAACTCTGATTTTGACAGCTTTCAAGGTGCAAGTGGGTGTCCTAGTGGGTTATTTTCCACTTATCTGACTGACAACTGCCATTTCATGGAATTACTTAGACACCTTCCTAAGAAGATAATTATTGGAACATCAAAGCAATGTAGGCTGACATCTTGTCTTCCTTATCATCAAAAAATTGTCACCAAAAATATATAGCCATTGATGGAAATTGCTTCAATCTCAATTTACTATTAACTTTTCATTTGGAGCTCGGAGCATATCAAGAAGGAGAAGGAAAGCAGAAATGACATAATTCATGGAATGAACATCACGAATGCTATGAATCTTTTCAGGGAAGGGGGAAGGTTTGGGCCAATGAAAGTTTGCATAACCACTTACAAGTGATCTGTACATATCTGAGCTGTTTGGTTTGGGCTCAGGACCACTGAACTATTTGGACAGCGGCAATATTGGCATTCTCTGCCCCCAAATTCTGTGCTTACTGCATAGGAGGCAAGGAATGGGACAAATCCTGCTCTTTTCCAGTCTAATTCCTGGGAATCCTCAGATTTCCTCAGGCAAGGGTCTGAGCAGAGAAAATGCAGTAGAATCATTCTGTGACTTCATCCTAATGGGAATAGGGACAAGTGAAGTGATTCAGGAACTGAGAAGTACCAAGAGCAATCCCCTCAGGCTTTGTTCAATAGTCAAGGCTCCCCAAAATGAATGAGGTAATGACACAGTAGCCCAACTAACTGTTGTCAAGATGTCAGATAGTCCTGGTTAGGGGTGGCTAGGGGGTGCAGTGGAAAGAGCACCAGCCCTGGAGTCAGGAGTACCTGAGTTTAAATCTGGTCTCAGACACTTAATAATTACCTAACTGTGTGGCCTTGGGCAAGCCACTTAACCCCATTGCCTTGCAAAAACCTAAATAAAAAAAGATAGTACCGGTTGGAATAGAACAAAGTGAGGACTCATGGCTTAGGGTTGGGCCAGCAAGAGAAAAGGAGAGACCAGACATTGAGATTGAGAGACAAGGCCATCCCTGTGCAGCTCAGATGTGGACCTGGCTCCATCCCCAAGGTACCCACTTGAGATGTGATAGAGCACTAAATACCCAAAGAGTTGCTTGACCATCTCAGGGATAGCAATCAACAGGAGGTGACTGGGAGAGTGACTAGGATGCACTAGCTGCAACCCTGGAAATGTGAACTCAAGGCTTAGAATCTAGTTTAGATGATCAAAAGGGGGGACAGGTGACTGCTTGGAGAAGAAGAGAAGGAGGCAGAGAACAAGGAGGAGCTGACTTTGCTTCAGAGAAGGAACTGATTTATCTGTGAACCAGCCGGAAATGCTTTCTATTGGCTGTCAGACTCCTAGAATCCTGGAAAGTCCAAAGGGGAAGAAGGAACCCCAAGGACTGTCTGTTCAACCTTCACCACATCAAGAATCCTCATCCCAACCCACATATAAGTAGTCGTCTAGCCTTGACTCTATGACCCTCTGAGTTTATTACTTTTTAAGTTAACAAATTCCATGTTAAATAGCTCTAGCAGTTAGGAAGTTCCTCTCATGTTGAGCAGAAAGTTGTCCAAACAGGACTCTTCCTTCTACCCAACTAGAGCCAAGCCCAACAAATCTAAGCCCACTCCTCAGCTATTCCTCCCAACTCCATTACCCCATGAACATGGTTTTCTCTATTTTTGCCATTGCTAAAACTAATGGATAGAACCTGCCCCTATGTAGAGCCCTACGGCATTTCCCCAGAGGTCCCACACATTCCCCAGAAGGGTCACATGTTTTTCTCTGTATTTCAAGTACTGAACATGCAACATCATCGTCCCTGTCATCCACAGACTTGGATAGGGTGGATGAGGGTCTTTTCTTCTAGTGGGCATGCCGATGGTCCTGCCCTTCAGAATCAATCAGCTGACCCTCCACTTGCACAAATGATCTCAGTTCATCCTGTCTTTTCCAGTAGTTTGCACCTTCTGACCTCCACATTCTCCCTCTCATTGCTAATCTCTTCATCTCCTGGGTGCTTCTCTCTTCCTACAAACATACCTACATTCCCCCATCAGCAAGAAAATCTCACTTGATCCATATGCTCCCACTGGTGACCTTCTGTGTCTTCCTTCACCTTTGCAGAAGCCTCCAATCCCTTCTCCTCCCGCTCTAATGAATCCACAATCTGGTTCCAGACATCATTCCACCAAAACTGCTCCCTCCAATGTTGCCAGTGACCTCCTCAATGGCCAAATCTAAAGGATATTCCTCTCTCTTTATCCTTCTTGACCTCTCTGCAGATACAGTTGGTCATTCTCTTGGACACTCTCTTCTTTCTAGTTGTTCATGACCCTGCTTTCTCTCGGTTCTCCTCCGCTGTCATCACTCTTTCCCAGTCTCTTTTACTGATTGTTTATATAAATGGGATGGCCCCTAAGGTTCTGTTCTGAGCTTTCTTCTTCCTTATTATTTCAGTGGGTGATCTGATTCTCAGATCTGCTTCTCTAGCCTTCCCTCTCTGCTGAGCTTCAGTCTCACATCTCCAACTGGCTTTCAGATATCTTGTAGTCTTGTAGACATCCAAAATTCAATGTTACCAAAACTAGACTCATCTTCCCAACCCCTCCCTCCTTCTAAACACTCCTATTGCTGGCCAGGGTACCACCTTCTTTAACAATCCCCCAGACTCAGCAGTGGTTGCGCTCTCTCTCTCTCTCTCTCTCTCTCTCTCTCTCTCTCTCTCTCTCCTCCCATATCCAGTCTCTCTGATTTGCTTGCCTGGCCACAGAGTGCTTAAACACTGTGACATTAGAAGCTTCCATTATACTTGTCAGGAAGAACTCCCCTTCCAGTTAGGTCCAATTCCTACCCATCCCCATGCCCCCACTTAACAACTTGATTGGTTAGAGACTGTGATAATGGCCACTTTGTCCCATTTGACACACTAGCAAAATAAGCCCTTCTGAACCAGGAGTGTTAAGTGGATTCTTTTTTCTTTCTGTTATGGAACAAGGGAGGATCTGTTCAGAGACCTCAGGAATGGTGGAGGGGGGCAGAACAGCCCAAATACAGAAGCCCACTTGGGCCAGGAGGAGTGAACCAGGAAAGGAATCAGGAAATTTACCAGTGGAATGACCTTCCACTTCAGTCTTCATTGTGGCCCAGAGGAGGTGATGGGAAGGATATTTGGGTCAGCAGAGCCAAGACTGGTCTTCCAAACCATGTGACCTTGACTCAGGGCTCATACTCAGCACATGCAAAATCTTGTTGGTAAACCGAGCCAATCAGGATGAGGAGTGGGAGGCTAAGACGGATGCAGCCACAGGTCCAGAAGGTCCTTTGCTGGTCAGGGTTCACCTCTCAGTGGAGGGCTCATAAGGACACACAAAACAGGCTCAGCCACAGGAGGGGCTCTGCTGTTCCTTGGCAAACTTGCACAGAAGAGAAGGGACCAGCACAGGCATAGAGCAGAGTTGGTGTGGGGACAAGTTAAGTGCTTCTTATGGACTAAGCCCTGTGCTGACCAACAGCAGTCCCTGACCTCAGGGCATGGCAAGATTATGGCAACTTCTTTTCCAGGTTGTCATCAGGGAAATTGCATCCATGCCCCTACAGGTTGTCCCCCAAATCTGGACTTTTACCCACTTTGGGATGTGCATATGTGATGGAAACTGTCCAATGTTCTTTGGAATGGTGTGTGGTTCATTTATGGGTGTATGGATAGGATGGGCATGCATGTTACTTTGACATGTGAATACTAGGCATAATACTAGAATATTTATATACACTCTGGGTTTCTACATGCATCCATCTATGAGCATGTGGGCATTCATAGATCCACAGGTATTTCTTACTTACTATGTGACTTACACATGCATGGACCATCTTATACATCATGCAGATCATATATGTTTGCATGTGTATTGAGAGCATGCTTACCTAAGGGCCACCTGGATGTATTTGGTCATGTTACATGGTGGTTTCATGTGAATCTGTATTCATGGCTGAATGTGTATTCACATAGCTCTTCTGTCTTCCACTTAGTGGAAACAAATTGGAGAGGACTCAAAAGCCTTTATCAGCAGAATCCTCCCTCCTGTTTGTATTCAAGGCTCTTCATTCAAGGTGCTCAGAAGAGCCCTTCTGAAAGGGATGCTCAGAGGGATGGTTGCAGGTCTAGGGAGATAGATGAGACAGCCACCTGCAAGTAAAAGCCCAGACTGGGCTCATTCTCTTTACTTTGTGCAAATTTTGCAGCCTTTATTCTATGGAGCAGGAAGCCAGAGGGGCCAGGAATCATCTCAAAGTGAATTTGGAGCATCCACCCCATCATGCCCTCATCTGGTTAACAAGCCCTTGCCCCTGTAACTTGTCCATGTGAAACCTGCTTTTCTCCCTGAAGCTCCCTGGGCTGAATCCCAGTATTTGGGGTCCAGAGGTGACCAGCAGAGAGGAGAGGACAGCCATGCTAGGACTTCAGGAAGTGATCCCACAAGGAGGTAGGATGCCAGAGGCAGAGCTGGAGGTCAGGCTCTCTGAAGATGGCCACTCTGAAGTCTGAGGCTGGGATTGCAGAAGCACTTTGCCCCTAGGTCATGGGTCTGAAGAAAAAGGTAGGATTTTCATTGCTGGAGACATTTTTGCTGTCACTTAGTCACTCAAGTAGTAACTCTATCTATCCATCCCAGAAAAAAGAACTCTTCCAGGAAATTGTTGTCACACTTTCTTCTCTTTCCCTGAGCCTGAAACAGAGCCTGTGATCCTCCTAAGGGCCCTGATGCTTAGTCTCTGAGGATGCCTTGGGTGGCCTGGGTCCTTCTAGTCTGATAGAGCCTGCCCAGTTACTTGGCATCTCCTTTGGAGCAGCTGAGCCTGGGGGCATCTCTTCATTGGCATCCTGTGAAACCCTGATGTCTAAAAGGGTTGCTTTTTACTTTAAAGAAGTTCCAAGGCAGTTAGGTGGCACAATGGATAGAGCACTGACCCTGGACTCAGGAGGACCTGAGTTCAAATCTGAAGAAGTTCCAGGACAATCCTGAGAGACATGTGCCATCCATGTGCCATGAGAGACAAGGCCATCCACATTCAGAGAAAAAAACCCTAAAAACTAGAGTCTGACTGCAGAGCAAAGCAGACTACATTCACTTTTTAAAAACTTCTTTTGTGTTTTTCCTCTCTTTCTCATGTTTTTCTTTCCCCTTAGTTCTAATTCCCCTTTAACAACATGACTAATATATAAATATGTTAAACACAAAGGTATTTATGTACAGCTTTTATCAGACTGTTTGCCACAATGGAGGATGTGGGGAAAGGAAGGTGGTAAAAATGGGAAACTCAAAAGTTTGAAAATGGATGAATGTTGAAAAACTACCATTGCACATCATTGGAAAAATAAAATAAAGTTTCAGTTAAAACAAAAAAAGTGTTGCTTCCCCACCAGGACCCCAATTCCCCAGTGGGAATTCCATTTGTGAAAAACTGAATTTGTTGCTAAGTATCTGGTCTTCAAAGGAACAGAGGAGCCAGGGAACCTCAGATAAGCAGTTGGACATGTTGTCCAGAGAGAAGAGATGTGTCAAGAGGAAGATAACCCAAGGAGATGGAGATGGCCAGTGGCCACAGCCAGGTCAAGGTCCTAGCAAGCTTAATTAGACCCTCAAGAAGACAGAGGAAGCATTGCTCATGGGGTAATTGAGGCCCTTGGCCTGGGTCAGCCTCCAGCGGTCAGTGACTCCAGAAGGCCAAGGAAGGCCTGGTCAAGTGCTTGGCTGAGCATGCTATTTACTCATTAGGACAATTAGAAACAAAAGCTTGCAATCTGATCTGCAGTCCTGAAGAAAGAGCTGATGAGGAAGGGTGAGGCAGAGGAGCAGCAGCGTGGGGGTGGGGAAGGAGCAGGCTGAGTGCTCTGGGGACTCTCAGGCCAGAGGCCAGGAGGGCCCCTGTGGGTGCTTCTGACCAGTTCAGAACCCGGGTCTTTCCAGGGCAGAGCAGAGATGCTCCTGCTGTTGCTGCTGCTGCTGTGTCAATGGCATCTCCATGAGCCAAGGGGAGGACGATGCTGGAACATCTGGGCAGGAAGAGCCTCTGACCTCATGGGAAAGATGGCAGACTAAGGGAGTGGGCTATGTGTATGTGTGCATGTGTGTATGGGTATTTAGCTCCATGCAGCAGAGCTTGCTTGGTGGGTGTGGCCCCAGGCACAACAGGACTCTTTGGAGCTTCATATGTGGCCTAGAGGCAGGCTCTGTAAGCAGGGTTCCCCTTCATTTCTGGTCAGCCAGACCCCTTTCAATCCATTTGTTGTCACTAGCATTCTTGAAAAACAGTGCCAATTGAAATGCTAGCACAGACAGGAGGGCCAGAGCCTGAACATGATGCCAACCTTTGTGCCACTGGGGAAGGGGACTCTCAGAATTAGGGTCTCTAATCTAGATAATTTTGTGACTCTTTCCCATTGATCTGGTCAAGGACAAGGACTCTGGAATCCTGGATAGCTCCCCCAGGTCACACCAGGTATCCAGCCACCAAGCTTCCATGCTGGTGCCTATGGGTGGTGCAAGGGTCAGGAAGCGATAGAGCCATGCCCCTGCCCTCTCTGGTGCCCTCTTCCATACCTCAGCTCCAAGGGAGGCCCAGTGACCATGGTCAGCCCTCCGAAGTGACCTCTCAGTGGTGGGCATGTGACTGGGGATCCCACTCAGAACAGTTACCAAGGTTTCCAAGGATATTTAGAACTCCAAACTGAAGGCAAATCTCCAGGAAAAGGAGTACAATGAATAGACTGGTCCATCAGGCAGCACTGTGCCCTCTGATGGAGGTGCTGCGCCCTTTGGCTGCTCTCATCCATCAGGGAGGAGCATAAATCAGCTTCTCTAGAACTTTTGGAAGGATAAAGACAATTCTGGCAATATGGGGGATGGTGCCTGGTCAGCCTGAAGCCCCTCCAAAGAGCTTGGTGCTGGGCAATACCAGGCAGCTGCATATTGGGAGCTTTCTGTAGGAGCACAATGCTTGGGGATGGACATAGAAAGACAAAAATGAAACCATCTTGTCCTAAGAGCCTCTCCTGGACTGGGCACAGGGCAATCCCAACCACCTAGGGGCTGGGGCTTCCAATATCCTGCTTCTTCAAAGTCATTGAAATGACAACATTCTGTTTTCTGAGCTTCCCTCCATAGAGGAGGTGGTCTTCCCTGTCCAGGGCCTGTCCCCTTTTCTTCTGCCCATTCGGAGCATCTTCTTCCCTTCTGTTCTTTGTCCAAGTCCTGGGGTCTCCACCTTTGGAAGTCTTCCCTTTGATGACTACCTCTCTTCCCCCTGCTGTAGCCTCAATTCTCCCTCCATTTGGCCTCAAGCTACCATCTTAAATCTCTCTCCCCCTTCTCAACAAACTGCTGTAAAGGTATTCCAGCACCCTGGCCCCCTCTGAGTTGCATGCCCCAGGCCCCCTTAGGCCCCCCCCACTGCCTACTCACTTCTTGATTACTCACTCTGCTTTCTGCTCCACAGCTCCAGGGCTCCCACCATCCAGGTGGGCAGCGTCAGACTTCTGCTTCTCCACCTCTTCCATCCCCTTTCACCACCGACTCAGCCTCCTGACATAGGTTGGAGTATGGTCGGAAGTTCCATGGAGAGTTGCCCAGAGAGCTGGGGTGGGAAGCTTGGAGGATTCTGGTTGCTCTGACAAAGTTATACACTAGTGGCTCCCCAGGGAAAGGAGATGAGGAGAAGGGGAGGAAGGGAAGCTATCCCAGGACTTCAATTACCTTGTTGGTCAGGAAGCCCTCTATGTTGGTCATGAAGACTTGCACACATAGCACCTGCCTCCCTCACAGCTGCCATGGGAGAATACAGCCCAAGAGATCCTGCTCCTACTTATGGAGGCTTTGGGAGAAATGACTTATCCAGAGTCCATGGGGAAGCATTTGATAGAGCATTGGAACCCAGGTCTCCTAACTCCAAGCCCAGTTTCTGGCCCATTAAAGCCCTTTTCAAGGTTGTGATATGGTGAAAGTAGAGTTTAACTCCATCTTCTAAGGAGGACTTGGTGGGCCCAGGACAGAGGTGGGGAGGGACTGACCACTCAGACCTGCTCCAATCTCTGCCTCTCTAACTAGGTCTATGTTTTCTCCTGTTTTCTCCTGAGGTGTAGTTTGCTCACAGTCCAGCAAGGATAAACTGGCCAGTTAATGGGCAACCATGGAGATGGGGAGAGGCCTGGTCTCTCCTGCCCCCATTGCTCTGTTTGATACTCTCTGGTTTCAGCACCAGAGCCCACCATCTTTCCAGATGTCCCCCTGCCTGACCCCATCTCTGCCTTTGCTTTTACCTTGAATGATTTCCACCAGAAATGAAGACTGTCCGTCCCCCCCCCCATCCCTGGTAAGACTCTCCTTCTCTCTCCTTCACCTTCCCTTAGTCTAGTGTTTATCACAGCTGTTTATGTACTGGCTTTACCCTCAATTTGATTGTTAGAACCTTGAGGTCAGGAACTGGGTTCATTGGGCTCTTTGCTACTTCCAGTACTGCCCAGTGAGGCAAATGAGATGCTAGGGAAAGAGAATGTGGGCCCTGGAGGCCAAGGAGATGGAGGTTGAGCTTCCAAAGAGGTCTCCTCAGGGCCAAATTGGGAAATTTTTCTTTGAAATCCAGGGATGATAGACCCAAGGACCTCTGTTAGAGGCTACCCTCACATGGCCAACAGTCAGAACCTCTGGGGAATGGGGAAATGTGCAGACTAGGCTCAGGCCTGTCCCCACATCCTCCCATGGTATCCCTGCCAGG
Organism: Macrotis lagotis; assembly: GCF_037893015.1. Classification (NCBI taxonomy): domain Eukaryota; kingdom Metazoa; phylum Chordata; class Mammalia; order Peramelemorphia; family Peramelidae; genus Macrotis; species Macrotis lagotis. Next base: position 196,962,868 of record NC_133665.1, read on the forward strand.
GGCCCTTCATTGGCCCCTTTTCAACCTTTAGCCCCTGGGTCACTATTCTGGGTTCCTCAGAAGACATTTCCTTTAGCTTCTTCCAAACAGATCTTGGCAGGATTTGTTCTTCCTTATCTTCCAAATGAGAATTGGCCCAGAAGCCAAGAAAACAAATGTGTCCTTGGATGGCATGAAAGGCTGAGCTGCTTGGTGACAGCCATGTTCAGGGCCTTTGTCCCCTAGGCTGGAGAAGTGCCTGGAGTCCTGAACACATATGGGTTATAAAAGAATTGGAGTGGTCAGTCTGGAGAAAAGAAAGATCCAGGTGCAATGAAGTGGCCCAAAGTGGAACTGGCTGCCTAGGAGGGGGCAGGTTCCCCTTCAGGACCCCTTCCCAGGGATACTCCAAAGGAGATTCTTGGTGTTAGACAACCCCCCTTCAGCTTGACCATTTCCATGATTCACCAGTCAGTCTCCTCTTCAGTAGCCTGCTGCCCTTGCAGTCATGGTGAGCCCTTGCACTCCTGCCAAATAGAGAAAGGCATCTTTCTTCATCCACACCAAAAGACACTCATTTCTCTTCCCTCTTACAGGACAGGGAGATTGCTGCTTCTGGGCTCCTGGGAGACAAAGCAGGTTTTCCAACTGTGGATGAGATACAATTCAATTCCATCTTCAATTAAAAGGTCTGCTCAGGGCTCTGGTTGGTAGAAGGCTATATGGGGTCAAGTGGGAAATGAAATGACTGGTGATATTCAAAGCACACTTCCCTGTGCCCACTTGTGCGTGTCATGAGGGTGACATCTGCAGAACTGGCATCTTCAAGGTTCTGCACCAAAGCCGCCTTCTCTAGGCTTTTCTGTTCTCCCCTCCTGCTACTATCCCCAGCCAACTCCCTTGTGTTTAGGATGAGATATGTTCTTTCCCCTGAGAGGAAGAAAGATCCCTGAGGGCAGGACATTTCATTCAGTCTTTGTCTCTCTGGTGTCTGGCACAAAGCAAATATTCAATAAACACTTTTTGATTGACTTCTTAGGCTGTAGGTCTGGTTGCTGGCACTAGTCCTCACTGGCTAAAGGGTGTCCCACATCATCTCAACAGGTGGGGCAGCCTCTGAGAGGCTTGAGGACCCTAAGGCTACTGAGAACTCTCTATAGAGGCTTTCAGTGGACAAGGTTTATCACCTTGGGCCTGGATCAATTCCTGGCTGAGGAATCTCTGGTCTGCAAGGGGAAGTTTAGAGGTTCTCTGAGCAAGCTCCTGAGGTTCTGCACTTAGAGGAAGATATTAAGACTGGTGGTGGTGGTGGGGTTCTTCTGCATGCATGGTGACCCACTCTGCTTTGCTCTCTCTGTGCCAGTCACTTTTAAATGTACATTAAGGAGAAGAGACCTGGATGTTTTAAGGAGTTTTCTGGCCTACAACAGGAATCAGGATGGAGAAACAAAATAGTCAGGGAGAAAGAAAACAAAACCAACCTTGGTCAAATTTTCCCTTCCTCTGGGCCTAAGCACTCAGGAGAGTGGGGACAGTGGGCTCAGGCTATACCTATGAAGGAAGAATAGATGAGGATCTAATGCATGGGATGGGTGGGCAGAATTCTAGGGGTCCTTCTAGTTAAGATGGTAGCATGAAAAAGAGGAAAGGAACCAGACTTCTGATTTATCTCTCTCAAGAAACCCACAAATAGAAACATAAAGGGAAGGGGAAAATGGCTTCAGTATAGATGGTACAAAACAAAAAACAAATGAGCTTAAAAGTTCTGACATCATAAAACACTAAGCCAAATAACAGAGATGTGAAGATTTCAAAAGAAGTCACTTAATATTTTCTGAGAAACATTTTCAGATGGGTGAGAGATGTAGATAGAGGAATTAGCCTGGTAGGGGACTGAGTGGCTAGAGAGGTAGATGCTAAGGCAGGAAGATATGAGTTCAAATCCTGCCTCAGAAACATACTGATCAGGTAACTCTGATCAAGTCATGGTACTACTCAGGATTCACCCTAGATTTCTTCCAAAGACAGAGAAGGTGCTAGCCTGTGTCAGTGGAGGGGAAACTGACCACTTGGGAGTACTATCTGTCAATGCAGCCACAGGTCCAGTTTCTCTTCCAAAGGAAGTGAAACCACTTAGAAAACTCATAAGGATGATGATATTTATAAAGACAGCAATAATAATTACAGTGAGCAGCAGTTATTTACAGCTCACAAAGGGCTTTACAAATATAACTCATTTTATTTAGTAAGAAACATGCAAGGCAATGAAAGAAGAATTGGTAGTAAGGAACTGGTAATGAAAGAATTTTTCAAAAAAGAAGCCATGGAAATGAAGACTTTTTTAAAAGTTGGGAGTAACTTATATGTCTATTAACAATAGATGGAGAAACTATTAACTCCTAGATGGAGACAATTTCCAAGAATCTGAATAAATCAATAGAATCTACCAACAGAAGTTAAGAGAATTTCAGAGAAAAATAGACCAATTAAGTCCAGTCCTTCACATAATCCTTGACACATAGTAGGCACTTCATAAATCTCATTGACTGATAATTAGAGGAAAAATCTTTTTCATGAAAATTGTGGAGTGTTTCAAAGAATTAGAGCCCATGTAGATCAAGTACCAGAATGGGATGATGATGATGATATTTGTCCTTCATTCTTGAAGAAGACCAGGACATCAAAGAGGTGATGCCATGGGAAGCACATGCATTGTTTTGAGTGAGGGAGGACTGTGCTAAGTCACCAGCCTCCCTTTCTCCCCCAGAGCCATCTGGACTCAGTAGCCAGATATGAATCAGGATGACTGGATATGGTCCTGGATATGAGACAGTCAGGATTAAGTGACTAGCCCATGCTAGCCCAAACTCCTGTTCTCCTGACTCCAAGACCAGTGCTCTACCCACTGCACCATCCAGCTGCCCTGAATGGGATGATAGACATGCACATATCTTACAATTACTGATTCTCCCCAAATATTTAATAAAGCAAATAAACTTTCAAGGTATAGTCAGGATATCTAATAAGACATAGCTGAATTAGGATAAAAAGTGACAATACACACGTAGAAAGAATCTGCAGACTTCTGGTGAGGTTAAGATTCAATACTCTAAGATATCTTATAGTGAAATTCCAACATGATCATGATATAGGAAAAATATTCTCCCTCCGACCCAAGGTCAAAATAGTATGGGAAGAGCAAGTCAGCATCATCAGGACCTTAAAATGAACACAAGGGACAACTAGAGGCATTGGCATACCCAGAACTATAAGGTGTACAAGGATCATGAAGCTGGAAAACAAAGAACCAAACTTTGGTATACCAAAAGAAGGCAAGAGCATTTGAGAAACATTCAAACTTTCAAAAATACTTAAAGACAAATAAATTTCAAGGAAGTCTTTGAAAAATATCCAAACCTCCAGGCCCCAAAAGAAATTATTTTAAATGTCTCAAATCAAGATCGGTCAATTGCTAATCAAATGTGAGACCTTCCAGAACACTGTGAGTGGTGCTACAAAAAAGCAGGCTGGGGGGAGGGCATTGGGATGAGGATAGGTTCCATTTTTAAAGAAGTCTAGGTAACAAAAGTTGAGTAGTCAATGATATAAAATAAAGAAATATAAGATAACCTGATTTTGTTAGATGGAGAAAGGAATGGGATAAGAAAGCATTTATTCCTTTCTGATAGAATAAATTACCCCCCCCACAAATTGTACAACTGTAACCCTAAATGTAAATGTACTAAATTTCCCCAAAGTGAAAAGACTTTAAGCAGAAAAGATTTTAAGAACAGAATCCCACAATAATATCAGTTTGCCTAGTTGCTTTTGTTTGCAGTAAGCACATTTAAGTGAAAGATTTACGTTGACTCATAATGATATAGTGGACTAAAGTTCATTATGCAATCCCAAATCACAAAGAGGCAATATGGCACTGATGGAAATATTAAAGGGAAGAAATCAGGCCATTCTTTTTTGCTGTCTATAAAAGGAAAGGTTAACATTATTGGATTTATGTACATTAACTGAGAGATTCCAAGCCCTAGAATTGAGGAGAGAGAGCACCCCAAGTCTGGTTTTAGGGATGCTTGTGTCAAGCAGTCTTTCAGTAAAATCCATCAACCAATCAATCAACATGTATTAGGAAAACAACAGGCTTGCAAAAATAGAAATAGCCTCCAATTAGAAATGTATGGAATATTTAATATCCTGTCAGGAGAATTAGAATAACACAAAGAGATTATGCACATGGAAAAGTTTTCCATCAAACCAAATATAGTGGGTTCTGCACTGCCACCAGTCCCTGCCCTGGTGCTGTCCCTTTTTGTCCCCTACCTAGATTATTCCAATAGATGCTGGTACATCTGCCTGCCTCAAGTTGATGTCACAGTGGAGGGAGTGCTGGGCTTGGAGTCAGAAGACCTGAGTTCAAATTTGAATGTAGATATTCACTAGCTGTGTGCCTCTGGGCAAGTCACTTCACCTTTGTTTGCCTCAGTTTCCTCAATTATAAATGGGTCTCCTAAGAGCACCTTTATCATAGGGTTGTTGTTCACCAATACATGCAATTGGTGCCTAATACATGCTTATTACATTGCTGACACATGAACAAATCTCAATAAAAAGGAACAATATTTTTGTTTATGCCCACGTGTTTGTTTGCTCTTGTGAGTTCCTGAGGAGCAGGACTCTGACATCCAAACTGGCAGCATCCTGGATTCCTGGGGGAGTCTCATCAAATACAGCCAGGCAGAGAATTATGAATGATCAAACAATCAAACCAGCTGTAAATCTGCACAAATCAATATGAGATAGCAGTCCACCTGGGAGGCACAAACATTCTTTGTTAAAGAGTGGACAAGAGAAGAAGTCTAACAAGAATAATAATAATAATTAATATCCTCATTTGAAGTGAACCAGTTGTTCACAATGCTTTACAGAGAGTGTCTTATTTGCCTTGCCCAGATACCCTATAGGAGAGGTACAGGGACAGAGGGATTCTGTGACTTATCTATGGCCAGCATGTGGCAGAGACAGGACCCACACCCAGATCTTCCTACATTTCATCTGCCAGTCAACTCAGATTTTAAAAAAATCAATTGTACTGATAACATAACTACCCTGTTTTCCACATTTATGAGATATTCTAAATACAGTACTCAAAGGGAGTTTTCTAGAGATGGAATGATGCTCATTTTAATAAGGAACAGACAAAAATGAACTAAATATCTATCCAGAAATTCCCCTTAGAAATGGAACAAACCCACTGAAAGCAGACGCAAAATGACCAAGATCAAATCAGAGATCAATCCAAATGGAAATTGGAAAATGGTTGTTAGAATAAGGAAATTTAACAGCTGATTTTGACAAGATGCACAAAACGGATGAACAATGAGTAAATCTAATTTTTAAATAAGGGAGCAAATCTAAATCACTCAAATTTGAAATGAGAAAGGAGAGATGATAAAGGAGAAAAGAAAACAAGAAAATGATCAGAGATTATGTCTCATAGCTCTGACAATAAATCTGAGAATCCAGAAGAAATAGTTATTTACAGAAATATAAAATGCAAAAATAACAAAATGAGAAATAGAACAGGTAGAAAGACCCATTTTCCAAAAGGAGATCACACAAACCATTAAAGAGCTCTCTTGCAAAGAGATCAATGCAGATGGATTCACAAATAAATTCATATGAATTTCTACAAAGCAAATAACCCATGTTTTGCAAGAATTCATAGACAGAAAATTTCTTGCCTTCTCAAGGGATTAGGAAGGGCCTGGAAGAAAGGAATGTGGAACTCAAAGTTTTTTCTTTACAAAGGTATGTTAAACATTTTTTCAAATATTTTATAGGAAATATTTTATAGAAAAATATATTTAAAAACAACAGCCACTCCTCTATTGCTGCCTTTTCAAGACATATTTAAAGGTGGCAAGCTACTCAGTTCTTCCAATGAATGACTCATTCTGAGCTGGAAGTCCACAAAAACCTCCAGATATGAAGCATTGTCTAGCTAATCCTCCCCCTTCCCCCCTTTGTGATGCAGCAACAGCTCAAGACTCTTATCTTTACTGTTTTTCCTCTTAATAGATGCAGTCCAATGCCCTGACCTGACAGGATCTTTTTGAAGCCTTACTCTGGTATCCACCATCTCAGTTACTCCTTCAAATTTTATATCATCTGCAGGTCTGTGGGCATGTTATCAGTCATTCATAGAAATGCTACCTAGTATAGGCCCAAACCGAGAGTAATCCATGGGACACTCCACTGGAGACCTCTAGTCATGATGATCTTGAACCATTGATGATTGTTTCTTGTATATTCAACACCACTCCCACTTCCAATGCTTTTTTTCCCTTTTCAAAAGAATTATATGTGAGACTTTGCCAAAATTCCCCCAAGACCCAAATCCTAAAACAATCACTTCCCCTGAAAGTGTTCCCCTAATACCTACCATGTCAGCACCCAGTCAAAAAAGAAAATGAAGTTACTGAAATCACACAAACTCTTTGTGATCCCCACTCCCCTTTTTAAACGCTCAGTCTTTTGATAAAACATTCTAACTCCAAAAGAAGTCCAAGACAAACAAAGTTCTCCTGTTTGTGTTCATGGGGATTGTATGAAAAATTGGTATATGAATAATGGATGATTGCTCAGTAAGGAAGGACAAATGGGAGGAATTTGGAGGAAAATGGTCAGTGACAAAGTGAAATAAAAAAGACTAGGAGAGGGGGCATCTAGGTGGCACAGTGGATAAGAGCACCAGCCCTGTAGTCAGGAGTACCTGAGTTCAAATTCGGCCTCAGACACTTAATAATTACCTAGCTGTGTGGCCTTGGGCAAGTCACTTAACCTCATTGCCTTGCAAAAACCTAAAAAAAAAAAGACTAGGAGAACAAAATACAAAATAGTGACAACAAGGAAGATGAAGACATGTTCAAAAGGAAGTTGAGCCATGAGTGACAAAAAACAATACCTTCCTAATCACAGCAATAAGATTGGGGATGACTAGGAGAGACTTGGGTATTTGGTCTTTGAATGTTTCGACTACATTGTTCTCCTCTGTCACGAGGGAGTTGGAAATCTGGAAAGGATGATGGGAAATGATCACAGGTGTGCTGAAGAATATTTAACGACTGGCTCTTCGGTGGGAAGATGTACCAAGGACACATTTAAATTATAATCTACATCTTTAATGTTTTTCCATCACTTTCTTAGTGACAATCAACACAATAATCAAATCCGGATTTGTAGACTGCTAATTTAAAGGTGAATACACTTGAACTGATAATTCAAACCATTGGTTCTTAATGAGCTGACTCCATTAATAGGGAAGTGAAGAAAGGGGAAGCATTTGGGGGGGTGGAGTTAAAAAAACTTAAACAAACCCAAAACAACAGGACACTTGCTTTACTGGAATTCTCCTCACCTGACTCAGCTCATTGGAGCTTTCCCCTGTATACCTGATACTTTTTCCATTGGACCAGGTCATAGGTTGACAGCTGTTCTCTGATTCCTGCCTGGGTGCCTTTTTTTCCTGGTGTCTTTTAAAATCTAAATTGGGAAATGAGTGCCCTGTGACTCTACATAATTCTCCTCACTCAATGCTCTCTCTTCCTCCTAAATAGATTTCTCTATTTTTTTAAATAGAATTAAATATTGGAGAACTTTCTATATCTCTCTGCTTCTGACTACCATTGTAGAACTTTATTCAATGGGATCCTGCCTATTTTTTCTCCAAACCATTTGAAATCTTCTGACCTAAGCCTTCTCTAGGAAAAATTCTAGAATAAAGTGATCCTTTAACTCCAAGATTTTCATCATTTCTGTTCCAGCAACCACTACTTCCTTCTTGGTAAGAAAATATTTTTTCAAATTATCAATTTTTTTTCTCCTCCTTTCCCCCAATAAAAAGAAAAACAAAATCCTTGTAATAAATATTCATTGTCAAGTACGGCAAATTCAGTTGGTGAAGATCCAATGCAGAATCAAATTTCTCCCTTTCCCTGGGTTGGAATTATTACTAAGGCAGTCAAGAAGTTATTAGCTGCTCTGCTTTTGGCAGAGAGAGAACCCTGGCAGCTGTCTGGATAATTGAAGTCCCGCATCACAAACATATCATGCCAGTGCCAGGTTACAATGCTTCCCAAAGTCCTCATGGATTTCCATTTTCTGTCTAACTGGTTCTTAGTGTCTGAAGACAAAATTGCTTCCGGTTTCTACACTATTAATCTTAACCCAATAAGCTTTCTCTGGTTCCTAAATTTTCTCACACAAATAAGTCTTCTCATGGTACAATGATACTCCATCATCCTATCCCTTTACCTTCCCTTATCTGTTTAACAAATGTGGATCCTTGTCTAACTGTGGTCTAGTCCTGGGTCTCATTCATACCATGGGGTATACCTTGCCTCCTTGTGTTTTGGTCTCCAGTTTGCAAGAGATCAGACACACACCCCTTCTCACCAGAGTGAGGGAGTCACCCACCTCTTTCTTCTTCCCTTCCTTTCTTCCTCCCAAATCAATTGCCTGGAGTATATTCATATAATTCTTATCTTCCTGGTCAACTGGTCACCTCCCCAAATTAGCCTTTCTCTTCTGAAGCTCTTGATCTCAATGGATAGTAATGATGCCCGGAAAGTCCTCAGTTTCTTTTCTAGATGATTTTTGAATCATTTACGCCCATGTGAGTCATCAGAAAGTTACTGGCAATATGATGAAAATAGCTAACATTGGTACAGCAGTTACCAAATAGCAGGCACTGTTTTAAGCTCTTTACAATCATTATCTCATTGCTCCTACAACAACCCTGGGAGATAGGCGTTATTATTATCCCCATTTTATAGATGAGGAAGCTAAGACAGGTGGGAACAATGCCTTGCTCAGGGTCACACAGCTAGTAAATATCTGAGACTGGATTTTTGAACTCAGGTCTTCCTGATTCCAAGCTCCATACCCTATCCACTGCCTCAAATAGTGGCAGATAGAGCAGAAGGTGTCAATCTAACCCCTTCATTTCACTTAATGATCCAATGACTAGATCTATCCATCTCAGCCATAAAATGGGATCATGAGGGGAAGTTTGGGGTGCAATGGATAGAGCAATGGCTGGGAGTCAGAAGGATCTGAATTCAAATCCAGCCTCAGACACTTGGTACTTACTAGCTGTGTGACCTTGGGCAAGTCACTTAACCCCATTGCCTCACAAAACCAAAAAAATCTAAAAAGGGGATCATGGGATCACAATAAGATATTCTGATCCTAATAACCCCAATGTGCCCCAAACTTAGATGTCCAGGAAAAAGGGAGAATAGGACATGGGAGTGTACTGATGCAATCTTCTTTCATGGAGATATCTATAGGTGGCCCTGGGACTTTCTGGATGTGGAAAGCTCCCAGGGGTAGACCTTCCTTTCACTGATGCAAAGAGGAATCTGCTTGACAATCTAAAGGAGGAAAGTGGCCTGTATGTGAACAGCAGGACTTGAGAATCCAGGTCTCACTAACTCTGGGGGAGATTCTGTATATTCCAGGCCCTGTTCCAATTAGGAGGTGCACGAATGAAAAATGTGAAGAATACAAGGAAATAGGGAAAAGATCAAGCCCTAATCACAGCAGTGTTTTGTGTGTGTGTGTGTGTGTGTGTGTGTGTGTGTGTGTGTGTGTGATGGGTTTGGAAGAGGACACAGGACTCATTCCTTACCTACTTTTTGGTTAATTAATTTCCTTGCTTCTATTTATTACAAGTTCATGACAATTTTCTTTCCTTTGTCATGTTGTTTCCTATCTAACGTGTCCAGACTCTATTCCAGTGCTAAAACAAGCTAATCCATTGAATCAGGAGGCCCTGCCCTGGTTCCTGAATGAATACAAAGTAGCCCATCATATCAAGGATCTGTGCCCAGATAGTAGACCATTTTTCCACTTTCCATTCACTGTCTAACCAGACCTGTGTACCCTCCACCTTCCCATTCCTCCAGCCTCTCCTCCCCCATATTTTCACTGCACCTCTTTTTCTGGACACAGTAATCAGACCAAAAATATCATCATTTCTAGAGATTGTTGTCCATTCCCTTTGCCAGTCACCCTGTTCCCTAGGCATCCTTTCTTCCCATTAGAACTTAAGTTTCTAGAGAGCAAGGGCTATCTCTTTATTTGCCTAAGACCTCCCCTAGGACTCCTATTCCCATCTCCTAGTCATTATCTGGCAAGGTATCCTGACAGCTGCTGAGGGTTCTCGAGGGGAACCCTGAGGGGTTGGTTTCTACTGTCAACCTGCCCTACCAGTATGCTTTCTATTAAAAATCTGTCAGACCCATTTATTAGGTTTTTAACAAAGGTAGTCATGAAGTTGGTATAGGAAGAACAATACTTACGAAAACATTTCCCTCAAAGGTATGGAGTACACTTCCCCACCAATACATGCAGATTCATGAATAGATGGCAAAGAAGTAACCTACAAATCCTGATTACCAAAAGTCATCTCCATTTGTAGGGTTGTTGTGAAGTTCTCCCTAGGTGCAGCTCTCTATTAGTCTCTATGTGATGTTGGTTCCTTGGTAGAATCAACAAGAACTCTTCTCTGGTCCACTATGGGCAATGGAGAAGGAGGAGAAGAGTCTCTCTTCCTTCCTTGCCTCCTCTCCTCTTCTCCAGCTCTCACCCTAATCTCCCAAACTGTATTCTTTCCCTGATCAAATTGTTTCAACCCTTAAAGGAGCCCTCTACTGAATTGTTTTTATAAACATAATCCCAGAAAGGGTCAGATTCTTTCATCAAATCACAACATATTTCTTGTGCCATTAACTCTGCCATTCATCCAATGACCCAAACTCTAGAATCTTTTTGAATTGATTAAGGATTATAGATTGATTCAATCTAGGCATCTGGACTTTCTGTAATTACATTAATTAGAATGGAACTCAATCTTGGAAGTGGTTCAGTTTTTCAGTCATGTCCAACTCTTGGCGACCTCATGCTAGGTAGAAGTACTAGAGAGGTTTGCCATTTCCTTCTTCAGTTTATTTTTACAGATGAGGAAACTGAGGCAAATAGGGTTAAGTGACTTATCCAGGGTCACAAAGCTAGGAAGTGTCTGTGACCAAACTTGAATTAGGAAGAGGAGTCTTCTTCATCTATTTTATTCATTGTACTATTTAACTATCCCCAAGATCTTGCCATCTTAGACTTTGTTAAATGGAGTATACATTTTTAATAACAAGGGCATTGAATAACACTGGGAATTTTGTTTATTTTTAAATCAGGGAGGGGGGGAATTGATTCAGCCCTCTCCCAAGTCTGTGCCCTCCATCTCAGTTGCTACAACCAGGGGATATAGTCTCAGATGACATTTTGATGTGTTAATAAGGTGTTAACATGCTATTATCACTTTACAAAGAATGAATAACTCTCTGATTGTATTGAAAGGGAGCAACTTCACTGCAGGAGGAAAAACCCCAAAATGGGCCATGCCCCTAATGGGCTTTAAATAGCTAAGCCTGGAGAATTCAGCAGTTTGGCATTTGTGGTGAGTGGAGGGAAGTAGGAGCCAGAGTAGGGAAAAGACTCAGGCTGGCTTTTTTATAACCTCTTGGAGAGGAGGGGATTTCTCTTCTTGCCCCATATCCCCCATTTGCCATGGCAATGAGCAGCTAAGGAGCTGTGGATCATCAGGAGAGGAGACCCCACTCAGAAGTGGAGAGGCAGCTTCAAAGAATCACAGTTGAGATTCACAACTGAGAAAAGGAACATCTCAAGGGACAGGACTTCTGTTACAGACAGAAGAGAAAGGGGAGCCTGGCAATGATGAGCAGGAGGGAGGGCACAATCATTTCTTAAATGCTCACTATGTGCCAGAACTGTGTTAAATGGCTTACAAATATCTCATTTGATCCAGTTCTCCCAACAACCCTATGAAGTAGCTACCATTATTATCCCAATTTTATAGGAGTTGTTTTCAATCATGTCCAACTCTTCATGACTCTGTTTTCTTGGCAAAGATACAAGTATAGTTTTCCATTTCCTGCTCTGGCTCATTTTACAAATGAAGAAACTGAGGTAATCAGAGTGAAGTGATTTGGCCAGGGTCACACAGTAAGTGAACTCAGGAAGATGAGTCTTCCTGATTCAAGGCTATTCACTTTGCCACCTTGCTGCCTATCTCTGCCCAGCAAAATGTATATGGGCTTTGTCAGGACTCTGCAGGAAGGAAGGGACTTTGAGGCCCAGAAGAAGCATCTGAGCTGACTGAGTACTCCACCAGATCTCTTCCCTCCCTGGGCACTTTGCTCTCATGGTCTTTTAAGTCTTGGTCTAGACTTTTCAAGAACACTGTCGTCCGTCAACAAGCACCAGATTCTGTGCCAGGGCTGGGTAGACATAAAAATGCAAAAATATGGTCCTTGGTTTCCTATATCTTACAGTCTCATAGGGAGACAACACACAAGCCAGATACATCTAGGCTAAATGAGAAATCATCTCTTTGTAGCTGCTGGTGGTACAGCAGATGGAGTGCTGGGGCTGGAGTCAGAAAGACCTGAGTTCAAATCTCACTTCAGACACTTCTTAATTATATGATCCTGGGCAAGTTACTTAACCTCTGTTTGCCTCAGTTTCCTCTTCTGTAAAATGAGTAAAATAATAATAATACCTTCCTCCCAGGATTGTTGTGAGGATCAAATGAGATAATCATGGTAAGGAGTAAGACTTCTCAATCACTCAATTTTGAAAATAAACCTAGGAGACTCAAGACCTCTACCTCTGCATAGCCCCAGTGAAGATTGAAGGTATGTGCTAGTCTGCTCACACCAGCTGTTCTGACTGGTCTGTACCTGATGTTTTGTCCATGTCATCACCCAAAGTTTCAGATCATGCAGCTGAAATGAACATGAAAGAGTCATATCAATTGACTGACCAATATCAAAGCTTGGTTTTCATCAATGCCATGAAGAGCTGGCTGGGCTTCCCTTCCAAGAGCAAGGAGTGCAGGATGCTCCACTCTATTTTGAAGGGAACTGAGCCAGTGCCTTGGAAAAGGGAGGGGTATTTCAGAGCAGAATTTATGATTGATTTTAAACCTCACTTGGCAAAGACATTTCAAAGCCATTGGTTCCATTTTGGAAATTTTCTTATTCTTCCTGTTGGTTAGAAGCTTTCTGGAACCCAGACAGACAAATAGAGAAAAGATGAAAGTCCCACTTTCCTCTTTAGGGCAAGGCTCAGAGAGGCAGGGCTGTAGATGAAAGCCGAGAAGGGAGGTGACAAAGATGGATGGTTGGAGGCTGGTTTGGTTTTTTAATCAAGCTCTTCCCTGGTCAGGAGCCTGTGGATAATGGTTCTAGTAGCTTCACAGACTGGATGGTCCACCAGGCTATGCCAGACCTCAGCAAAAATGTCTGACTTTTATTCATATCCAGGAAGAAGAGAGTAGGGGATCACTAGGACTAAAGGAAGTCAGGGCAGGTGTAATCCTCTGACTGGGCTGCTCTGTTTTCTTTAGCAGGGGCTACAGATACTGGAAAAAAAGGAAGACTGATTCCATTGGTTTGTCTCCTGTTCATCTGCAAGGGCAGTCAGGGGAGCTGTGAGGATTAGGAGTCTCCCTTCTAGTTTTTAAGGTAGTGGAAAATGGGGGGGGCAGAGAGGGCACCTCCTGAAGTGCTAAGAGCAGTTCCCCACTGGAGAAAATCATTCTTGAAATGAACGTCAGCTTTGACGCATGAAAACAAAGCAAACCAGGCTGGTGGACCCCAACAATGCTCAGAGTTTGGGTACAGAGGCTGCGGGCATTTTGAAAAATCTAATAACCTTAGTCCAGCATCATAATGGGGTTATGTAACTCTGTCATTTGCATATTTTTATACTGGTTTCCTTCCTGAGCTGGGGTCACTGGAGAGCCCTGTCTGCCCATTTGGGAAGTTTGTAGCCATTGGCTAGGAAAAGAGAGCCATTCCTTGTTCTGTTGACCCTGAAGAGCTCTCTAGGCTCCCTCAAGTAGCAGAATAGGGCAGCTAGCTAGATGCGCAGATCTCCCAGTCAATGTCTGGGGCCCCCCTTCCCTTCTCAGACCTCCTGTAATTTCCCCAAGTCTGAGGGTATCTGGGGACTGTCTTCCATCAGCTCTTGGGGCTCCTCTAGCCTGCACAGAGAAACCCTGGGCTCTGGCTTTCCCTCTCTTCCACATAGCCCATCCCATGAAAGCCATTATCTAGAAACTGCTCATCTTAGACTCAGTCTCTGTCTCTCTGTGTCTGTCTGTCTGTCAGTCTCTCTCTCTCTCTCTCTCTCTCTCTCTCTCTCTCTCTCTCTCTCCCCACCCCCCTCCCTCCTTCCTCTGCCTCCTTACCCTTCCCACTGTAGCAGCCATGACTCTTGGTATCTCCGGCCGATTGAATCTGGCCAGGCCATGGGCACCTCAGGAATAACGGCATCGCTCTGCCTTAGCCCTTACAGTTCCAAGCCATTCCTTTGTAGCCAGTCCCTTTCGGTTGTCTAGTGCTATGCCTTCATTTCATCCCATCCCATCCCTCTCCTTGGCTCTATCCCTCCCACGTAGGGAAGACCCTTCAGGAAAACGACCGGAGGGGCCCGCAGGACTCTGACCGGCCAGGGAGACCCTCCAGTGGTTCCACCCTTAGCCTGGCTGGCCCCTCACCGCCGGGCCGGGCCAGCCCCTGAAGGAGGGAGGGCGCAGGGCAGCTGACTTGGCCCCTTCTCTGGCCCCGTCTAGAACAAGGCCCCCACCTCTCCGAAGTTCAAGGAAACACTTCTGGTAACTTGAGGTCTCCGAAGCTTCTGGGGGAGGAGGGCGAGCCGAGCAGCAGCAGCAGCAGCGGCCTAGCCCCAGGCCGGGGTCCCCCGCTCCAGGAGGAGGGACCCAGGGGCAGCGCTGCCCACTCGCCGCCCAAGAATTCTCTCTCCTGCGTCGTTCTGCCTATTTACGGTCTAGTAAACTGAGGCACGCAGAGACGAGAGGTCAGCCTGCTGCCACGTATCGGGGAGGGATCTGAACTCAGAGCTCCTGAGGACAAGAGTTCGCGCCGATGGCGAGACTGCGCTGGGAGAGCGGGCAGCCTGGGCAGCCTGGGCGGGGGGCACTCCAGGTCCTCCCCGAGACCCCGGGCTCAGGCGCTCCGGGCACCCGCCCCCCAGGAGATCCCCAGGCGCCGGGCTGCTGTCTCTGGCGATGGCAGTTCCCCCTCCCAAAGCTGGCGCCCAGAGGGGCCTCAAGGAGCGCCCCCAGGCGCCCCCCCCCGGCCCGGCTCTGAGGATCTGGCAGTCCAGCTTGGGGCTCAGCCTGCCCACCCGCCCTCAGGGTGCCCCCCCAAGTCAGAGGCCAAACTTGGGGGTCACTCACCTGCTCCTCTGCCAGAGGCAGCTCCGCTCCTCGCGGCGTTCTTTTGGGTCTCCTCTGGGGGGGGCCGCCCCGAAGCAGCCCCCCCCCGTGGGACTCCCCCTGCCCCCCGACGTGGGGTCCCCCTGCGCTCGGGGCGGAGTAGCGCAGCCTGCCAGGCAGGAGGGGGCCCGGGGGGCGAGCCCGGCGAGGTGCCCCCGCGGCGGAGGCGGGGGTGCCCTCGGGGAGGGGCCGGGGGCCCCCCGGTGCGCTGGCCTGAGCCCCGGCGGCTGCCTCAGCGCGCGGCTGGAGGAGAGCCGCCCGGAGGCTCGGGCAGCTCAGCAGAGCCCCGAGGGCCGGGGCGCAGCGCCTTGTCCCCCCCAGCCCCCAGGATGAGCCCGGACCCTGGCCGCTGGCTGGGCCGGTCCGGAGCTGCCAGGTGAGGCGCGCGCTCCTTCCTCCTCCCCTCCTCCTCCTCCTCCTCCTCCTCCTCCTCCTCCTCCTCCTCCCCCCTCTCCTGTCGTCCTCCTCTTCTTCCTTCTCCGCCCGCTCCACTCCCCCCTATTGCTCCTCCTCCCTCCTCTTTTTTCCCCTTCCCCTCCCAAGTCCAGGGCCACGAGCGGGGGGTGAGGATGGAAAGTGTGCGTGGCTTGCGTGTGCGCCCGAGGGAGGGGGGCCGCCTCCCGGGGAAGAGAGAGCAGGAAGAGAGGATGGGGCTGAGGGGGCCGGCAGCAGCTGAGCCCCACCAATCTGCCTCTGGAGAAGGATGCCAGGCTTCCCTGGGTGCTTGGAGGGGAGGGCTGCTCAGCAGTTGTCCCCATCCCGTCCCCCAGACCACTCCTCACAGGCCGGGCTACCAGGCTTTTGAGCCACAGCCCTACCTGGCACAGGCTGGGCAGGGTTGGGACTAGTTGGCATTCTGCAGGCTGGGCAGTTGGGCTAGCCTGGAGCAAGAGGGGGAGTGGCAGATGAATTTTCTGGGGCTACTTGCTCCCAGCCCTGCCAGCTTCCCCCCACTTGCCTGGGCCGGGCAGGGCCAGATGTGGCTGGGGCTGGGCAGCTTTGTCCGGGCACATCTCCGGGGAGCCTCCTCCCTTCAGGCCAGGTCCCCTGGTGCTGCAGTCCCCGCAGGTATGCGGCTGGGGAGAAGGGAGAGGAGAGGAGCAATCTGAGGATCCTTGGGAGATGTGCTGGGCCCTGAGCTGCTCCCTGGCCCCTGTGGGCCCAGCGGATGGCTCCCCATTCCCCAGCCTGCCAGGGAGGTTCTCAGCCTTTGCAAAAAGTGAAGGATCTGCTTCCCTGCTGCAAGGGGTAGTTTCAGAAGGTTTCCTGTAGAAACCTCCCTAAGGAGCCTCCAAAAGGAGTCCTCTTCTTACTCTATTCACTTCTCAAATCCTGAAATCTGGCAACCTAATGGAGTGAATGGAACACTAGTTCTGGAGTCCTGAGTTCTACTGTGATCAGCGTCACTTCCTACCTCTGTAGCCACATGGATTGCTCAGTTTATTATTAACACACTTGAAATTAGCTGACCCTGTCTTGGTGCTGGGAGTCTGTGAAACATCCTCTCCTCTGTTTCTCCATCTCTGTCTCTCCGTCTGTCCTCTCCATCCTTCAATCTTCCTTGTCACTCACCCTATGCCCCATCAATGTTTACACTTCTTATCAGTTTTCTACCTCCCCCTTTTTCCCTATCTACATTCCAGGCCCTCAACACCTCCCCTTAAGGACATTACAGCTGTCTCCTAATCTGTGTCTCATTTCTAATTCCTCAAATCCATCCTCAGCACTGCTAAGATTCAAGAGAAACCAGAGGAGCTCCCCTCTTCAGGTAGCTTCCCCTTGCCTCCACCATAGTTTGCCCCACTCGGTTTGGCATTCACAATCTGGCTTTTTTCACAGGGCTTCATCTCTGACCCTAGAGAATGAAGCTGGGTCCCTGGGGGAAGGTGTAGGTGGTGGCAGTGTCCTGATCTTCTGCCCCCCCCCCCCAAACCAGGGACCCTTTTAGCATGAGAGACATAGGGAGATGACCTCTAAGATCCTTTCTGGATTAGAAATCTTGTTCTACTTAAAATTTTCATCTTTTTCCAGAAGCCTGCCCTGAGCACATCCCCTGAGTGTGGTCTCTCCCTTTTCTGGGCCCCTGAAGCTCTGGGGGCTCCTCCCATGGCTCTTATTTTGTCATCTGCCATTGTCCAGGCTTCGAAGTGCTTGTCTGTCTCCCTTGGCTCCCCATATTTCCTGCCCCACAAGAATTGGTGCTTCCTTTGACACCTTCTCGTGGTCCCTGGAATTGCTGGCAGAGGTTCCAATACAGAAGAAGCATTCGATAAACATGGATTCTTTCTGAGCTCCAAGCTGCACCTAGATGTGAATTAGATTAGGGATCTGGCTCTGTGTGTGACTGTTCACATCCTGTCCTATTCCTGACACCTCCTATTCTTGCCTCTTCCTTCTCTCCTGCCAGCCTCTAACTCCTAGCCTTTAGGTGTGGAGGAAGAAGACAGTTAGCTCTCACTTTGACACCTGGGAGCTTGTTATATCCTGACCTCATCCAAAACCCCAAATGAGACCTTCACGGAGAGAGGCAGGTAACTTCCTGAATTCACTCAACAAGCTTCCTCTCTGCCAGACATTGAATGGTGTGGATTCAAAGGCAACTAGGAAGTGGTAGCAGTTCCCCAAGAGCTTATGTTCTTTGGGGAGGGAGCAATAAGGATAAGTGCTTGTGGCCTGCAGGAAGGCACCAGCACTGGGGCAGCCAACATGCAGTAGGAAGTGGTGTTGGAACTTGGCTAGAAAGGAATCTGGTGAGTCTAGAAAGTGGATGGGAAGAGGGACCATTCCAGCCAAGAGGAACCTACTGTGCAAGGAAAGGCATGGGAATGGGATGGGATATGGGGAGCAGTGAGTGGACCACTTGGACTAGACTACAGCATATGTCTGAGGACTCATTTGATGCTTGCAGATGTTCTAGTGGGGACTCCTTTTGGGCCCAGGATGGTTGGACTTCATGAACACTGGGATCTCTTTCCAGTCTCAAATTCATGATTCTGTGAATTAGCCTGGTAAAGTAGGCTGGAGTCTGAGTTTATAATTTAAATGACTTTATATTTCATCCTAGAAGTGAGAAAGAATCACAAGCAGGGTAGAATTCTAACCATGGTTAGAATTGTGCTTTAGGAATACTGGTCTGGCAGTTGCTTCAGTCAGGATAGTGACCAGGTGAATGAAAAGAAGGTAAAAGATGATGGGAGCCTCAGCCAAAATGGTGACCATTGGATGAAGAGAGGGTGCAAGAGGCAAGCTATACAGCAAGAAGAAGCAGCAAGATTTGATCATTACTTAGATATAAAGGGTGAGGAAGAAAAGGGGAAATCAGAGGTGATTCTAAGGTTTCAAGCTTGGGTGGTGATTAGAGGGATGGGGGTGATTGCAACAGAAATGGGGTACACAGAAAGGAGGAAGAGTTTTGGAGAAAAGATGAGAGCTCTGTTTTACTCCTATTGAACTATGGAAATTTGGGGGTAAAGATCATTTCCAACATTAATTTTTGTAACATTTTGAGTTCTATACTTTTCTGTCTCTCTCCTTTCCATCCCCTCTCCCCAAGATAGAAAATAATTTGATATAGATGATACAAATACAATTGTGCTGCATGTGTTTCCATATTAGTCCTGCTGTGAAAAAAGAATCATAACATAAAAAGAAAACTATGAGAAAGGAAAAGCAAAAAAATTTAAAAAGGTGAAAATAGTATTCTTTGTGATGCATTCAAATTCCATAATTCTTTCTCTAAATGTCGATGGCATTTTTCCATTACAGACCTTTTTAGAACTGACTTTGATTACTGTATTGCTGAGAAAAACTAAATCTATCATTGTTAATCATTATACAATGTTAACCTGGTTCTGCTCACTTCATTCAGCCTCAGTTTCATATAAGTCTTTTCAGATTTTTCTGAAATCTGCCTGCCTGAAATTTTTCATTACATTCATATACCACAACTTTTTCAACCATTCCCCAATCAATAGGTATTCCTTCACTTTCTAATTCTTTGCCACTTCAAAAAGAGCTGCTATGAATATTCTTGTACATGTGGGCCTTTCCCCCTTTTTTGTGATCTCTTTGAGACATAAATCTAGTAGTGGTATTGATGGATCAAAGGATATGCTCAATTTTATTACCCTTTTACATAGTTCCAAATTGTTCATCATAATGGTTGAATCAGTTCACAACTCCACCGGTTTTTCCACATCCCCTCCAGCAAAGATCATTTCCTTTTTCTTTCATATTAATCAGTCTGATAGGAATGAGGTGGTACTTCAGGTTGTTTTAATTTTTGTTACAATTTGTTTACAATTGGGAAATGACTTGTATTCTAGAAATGAGGCCTTTGTCATTAACACTGCTGTATATAAAAATTGCTTCCCGACTTTCTGTTTTCTTTCTAATTTTGGTTGCATTGCTTTTTATACAAAACCTTTTAAATTTAATTTAATCAAAATTATCCATTTTGCATTTTATGTTTTCTGTCTCTAATCATAAATTCTTCCACAGATAAATTATTCTTTATTTCCCTAATTGTCTTAGGATATCATCTTTTAAGTCTAAATCATGACCTCATTTTGATCATGTAATGGTGTAGAGTGTGAGATGGTGGTCTAGGCCCAGTTTCTACCAAGCTATTTTCTAGCAGTATTTGTCAGATAGTGAGCTTTTACCCCAGAAAATTGAGTCTTTGGATTTATCAAACATTAAGTTACTATAGTCATATACTACTATTTCTTTTGTACTGTTTCTATTCCATTGATCTACTTCTCATTTTCTTAACTGGGACCGAACAGATAGTTTTAGATCCAGCATGCCTAGGCCAGCTTTCTTTGCATTTTTTTCCATTAATTTCTTGGCTTGATCTTTGGTTCTTTTTGTTGAATTCTGTTACTATTTTCCCCTAGCTTTATCAAATAATTTTTGGTAGTTTGATTGGTGTGACGTTGAATAAGTAATTTAATTTAGGTAGAATCATCATTTTTATTATGTTAGCTCAGTCAGTTCATGATCAATTGTTATTTTCCCAGTTGTTTAGATCTGACTTGGTGTGAAAAATTGTTTTGTAATTGTGTTCATATACATGTTTGTGTGTGTGTATTCATATACATGTTGCATTTGGGTATTTAATGAACAACCAGTTGGAAATGGTCAAAGTTGGTTGGGGATATGGTACTGGAGCTCTGGAGAGAGACCGGGGGATTCATTGCAAGGGTTAATGAACCTATGGGAGCTGAGGAGATCACCAAGCAAAAGTGTGTAGGGAAAATTGGGCCCAAGACAGACCTGTGGGGAACACTGACAATTAGGGAAAAGGATATGAATTATGAGTTTTCAAGGAGACTGGGTAGAAGTCTGATAGATAGGAGGAGAACCAAAAGAGTTCAGAGTCTTGGAAGATAGCATAGAATACTGTCAGAAGGATAATGTTAATTCTATATCATTAGATTTGATAACTTTGGAGAGAGCAGTTTTGGTTGAATGCTGATGTTGGAAGCCAGACTGAAAGGTAATTGGAAGGTGGATAGTTCTTTTTTTCTTAGCATTTTAAACTGAGAGAAGAGATAGAGGACTACAACTTTAGAGGATGGCATTGCTTAAGGGAAAGAGGAGCTCTGGGCATGCTTAGGTACCAGCAAATGTACATCACTGTGAAAGATAGAGTTGGCAACTGGTACTTGTGACTTTCTGCTCCCTCCTCCCTACTGGAGAGCAGTGAAACTGAATCTTCCGAGGTGCCACCTATTGCCTCCCTCGGTGGTGACTTTCCTCTGCACCCTATGAAAATCATCAAGGACCATATTAGGCATTTCTCAAAAGAACCGTTCCCTTCCTTTGAGAGTGTTAAGAAGGAGGAGTGAAGACAGGGGTGAGTAAGGTATTTGATGTTCAGGGATTTGAGGTATTTGGGGAGATTCTCTGCTGAGCAGGGGAGGGCTATTTAGTGACTTGATATGAGAAGAGAGAAGGAACACACGGGAAAGAGATGAAGAGCAGTTTGTAGAGGCCAAACAGAGGAGATGACCACCCTGAAGAAGCTACACAATTCCTTCCAGAAGACCCCAGTGATTTATTTGGTTGGATAAGGATTTGAATTTAGATTAAACTTGATCTACTTGGACTGTGCTCATTTTTATTCTTACTTCTTTGTGAGTGTTATGTGCGTTCATTAGCAAATCAAAACAAATGACCTGGTGTGTGAATGACTTTCACAGGGAATTTTCCATTTTCTGTTTAGAAAAGAACATCAGACTCAAAATGTAGACGTGAGGGAAAGATTCTAAACAACAAAGATCAAGGCACTAGGAGGCAGTGTGGTCAAGGGGAAAGAACTCCAGAAGGCGAGGAGGCTCAGATTCAAGTTCCAGCCCTGCTATTTATCACCTGTGTGATTGTGGGGCAGTGACTCCAACTCTCTGGCCCTTAGTTTCCTCCTCTGGAAAACTGGGGGAGGGAGGGAAGGGGAAGAGATGACCTGCCAGGTTACTGCCTATTTTGAGAATCCATGAATCAGGGGGAAAGCCAGATAGGAGGTCTGGGATTCTCCAGAAGCCCCAAAATGTCTGTGGATTCATGTTCTTCTATATATCAGTGGTCCCTCCAAGCCACCTTCTCTGTCTTCTCACCTATCTTCTCACCTTGGGTATGCTAGGAACCTCCATTGTCTCAGTCCCCTTTCCTTGCCTGTCCATGCAAACTGAGAATACCCTTGCCTCCTCTTTCTGAAGATGATGGCCTATGCATCATTCTTCAGACCATACCTACTTTGAGAAAATATTGCTCCTCTGGAAACCCAGCACTTCAGTGTGATGGAGTCCATGGGATTCAAAATTATTCAGCAGCCCAGGAAGGTAATAGTTATTTAAAAAATGGGTCTTCTTTTCAGGGAGAAGCTTGAGGTCAATAAAAGCATTTTACATTTGTCAAAATTAAATAAAAAGATCCTTTGGAGCAATGCCTGTTGTTTTCATATCACCTTCATTTCTAATACATCCTTTTTCCTACCCCTCCCCAGACATCCTTTCTTTATAACTAAAAATGTAAAAGAAAAAAACCTGAACAGTACATCCACAGAGTCTAGTGTACACAAAATGGTAAACCCATGGTCTCCCACCTCTGCAAAGAAGAGAGAGTAGGAAGAACATTTTCCCTTTCTTCTTCAAGGCTCAGCCTTCTTATGATTGCCCATAAGTACAGATAAGAACAAGTCATTCAGTTCCCTTTTTACTTCAAAGGTCAAAAATAAATTCCTGGTTAGTTCCTAGCCAACCTGGCTCTACACAAGTTCCTAGCTTTGTTGAACAGTACTTCTCCTCCAGCTCTCATTGATTGGTTTTGTTCGTTAAAACAATGCTCAAACAATTTATGCGTACTAGCTGTGGGACCTTGGGTAAGTCACTTAATCCTGCTTGCCTTGCATTTAGGGCCATCTCCAGTCATCCTGATTCATATCTGGTCACTGGACCCAGAGGGTTCTGGAGGACTCACTGCGGCCAGTGGCTTAGGGCAGCTCCCCCTGACTCACACCCAATTCATGTGCTTGTCATGGCTCCACCTCCCTGTTATCATGGACTTCTTTGAGAGTGAAGGACAACAGCAACAACAATGCCACATCTCCAGTCTCTGCTTTTGCACTGACTACCCCCACCCCGGAAATATTGCTGCGGTAGTTGGTTCTTTTCATTTATTTATTTATTTATTTATTTATGTTTTTCCATTTCTGGTCACAAAGAATGGATGTCTGGGGAAGGTGGGAGGAACGGCGTATTGGAAATGAAGGTGATTTGGAAAACAACAGACATCAGCTCCAAAGGATTTTTAAAATTGAATTTAAACAATTTTCTCTCTGCCTTTAAGATACAGCTCACATAGCATCTTGTGCTCAGAACCTTCTCTGATCTCCTGCAGAGGCTAATGCTATCTCTCTCAGATTTTACCTGCTGCTTCACTACTTTGTGTTTATTCTCTAAATGCTGATTAGAAAGGGGTGTGCTTTTCATCTCCTCTATCCTTGTGGGAGCCCCTGGTCTTCTTGCCTGTGGCTAGTGTGCTGGGGCAAGCACAAGGACCATCAGGGCTGACTGCTGAGCAGTCCAGCTGCTGAGGGGGGTCTCTGAGGTTTTATTCCAGTCCATTCACTTACACAAGCTAAAGAAAGAATCAATGCATAATAAACAAGCATCATGTGCTCAGGGACTCCTGAGGACTAGATGGAAACATAAGGCTGCCAGGGGCTTCTCTCTCCTCCCCTCCCCACCAAGCTCAGACCAATTTATCTCACTCAGAAACTGCCCAGAAAAAGAGTGATCTTTTTAAACAGCCTTAGATCTCACTCCACAGGCAACTTAAATCCTCCTTTGTCTCCACAGTCGCTTGTGGCTTACGCTGGTTCTGTTAAGTGTTCTCCTGTTGAGTTGGGGACAAGTAGGGAATACTGTCCATGCTCAGTCTAACCCCTTTACAGAGGGGAAGGTAGAAAGAACTAGAATCTGGGAGGGGCAGTCTCCATGCACATGGAGTGATATAGCTTTCATTATGCAGCAACTAACATCTCTGCAGTTATTGGCTCATCTTTCTGGGTAAAAGAGTTGGGAAGGGAACAAGTCCCTTTACCTATTACTCTTTCCTAAGATGCAGAACATGTCTACCTCACTCAATCTCTGTACCTCTATTTATTTTATTTAATCAATCAATGTCTATTGGACAGCTAGGTGACATAGCGGATAGAGCACTATCCCTGGAGTCAGGATGATGGGAGTTCCAATCCACCCTCAGACACTTGACTCTTACTAGCTGTGTGACCTTGGGCAAGTCATTTAACTCTGATCACCTTACATCCAGGGCCATCTCCAGTGGTCCTGATCCATCTCGGGCCACTGGACCCAGATGGCTCTGGAGGAGAAAGAGAGGCTGGTGTCTCAACACAGCCCCCCCCCCCCACTCAAATCTATTTCTTGGACATGTCATGGCTTCACTTCACTGATGTCATGGTCTTCTTCAAGAATGAAGGACAGGAGCAGCTAGGTGGTGCAGTAGATAAAGCACCGGCCCTGGAGTCAGGAGTACCTGGGCCACTTAATTCCATTTGCATTGCAAAAACCTAAAAAAAAAAGAATGAAGGACAAACATCATCAAATGTTCATGAAGCACCTGCTATGTGCTAGGTGTTGTGCTAAGTACTGGGATACAAAGAGAATCAAAAGATAGACTGACCTTAAGGAGCTTACAATCTAATGGAGGAGACAACATGAAAACAATTATGCAATGAAACTACATATAGAATAGGAGATAATTAACAAAGGGAAAGCATTGGAATTAGGAGGAGTTGGGAAAACTTCCTGTTGAAGGTAGAATTTTAGTTGGAGACTTGAAACCACAGAGGTCAGTGATTGGAACAGAGGCAGGATATGATGGCCAGAGAAAATGTCCAGAGCTGAGAGATGGACATAGACAGACCAATGTCACTGAAGTGAAGAGTATATGTTGGAGAAACAGTTGTAAGAAGACTGAAAGAGTAAGAAGAGAATGAGAATGAGAAACAGAGCATTTTATATTTGAGCCAGGATATGATAAGAAACCACTGTCATTTATTGAGTAGGGTCAGACCTCTGTTTTAGGAAAATCACTTTGATTGTTGAATAGAGAATGTATTGGAGTGGGGAGAGACTTGAATAGGCTTTTGATGAAAGCCTAAACCAAAATGGTAGGTAGTTTCAGAGGAGAAGGGACCTATTTGAGAGATGCTACAGAGGCAAAATCAACAGGCCTTGGCACCATCTTGGATATGGGAGAGGAGAGTTAGGAATTCAGGGTGAATCACAGGTTTGAATTCTGAGGGACTTGGAGAATGGTGGTGACAGTAATAGAGAAAGTAGGAGGGGCAGTGCATTTAGGGAAGTTTAAGATACATATTAGATATCTAGTTTGAAAGTCTGAAAGGCATTGAAGATGTGAGACTGGTAGTCAACAAAGAAGTTGGGGCAGGAGAGGTAGACTTGAGACTCATCAGCAGAGAGATGGTCATTAAATTCATAGGAGTTGCTGAGATCATCAATGAATAGGACAGAGGGAGAACAAAAGAGGATCCAGGACAAAGCACTGAGGGACATCTATGCTTGGTGGCCATGATCTGGAAGAGGATAAGGCAAGACCCACTCCCAAATCTCATGAAGAATCTCTGGGGTTTTTCCCAAAATTAATCATTGCACATCCTGGGACTGCTGTGCCCTAGAAAGTAAGTTATGTTTCATCTATTTGTGATGTGTGTGTGTGTATTTATTGGGGGGGATTTTATTAGGGTACATGATGTGCCCCTTGGGTCATTGCCACCAAAATAGCTTAATTCTGAAAGATTTAGAGTGATGAAACCCACCTCTTCCTGTACCTGGCCTTTGGTCCCCTGGACTCCTCTTGTGTTTATTTCTTTAGGGAGAGTGACTCTGAGATGAGCATTTCAAGCTCTGGAGGCAGTTTCTGGAATCATGGAGATATGGGAATCTGGTTCCTTCAGCCAAAATTGACTCTGGTGAGGGTATAATGAAAACCAAAGGATGGAAATAAGACTCAAATCCCACTCATGAGCAACCTGGTACCCCTAGGACCAACTAGAGATGAGGGAGACTTTTTAGAGTAGAGGGAAAGTGTTGTATGTTTCTCTGGGCCCACTTGTGGTTATTTGCTGCATGCAATAAAGAGAGATACTCAAGCCTTATTCAGAGATATTTGATGCAAAGATTTTTCTCACAGCTAGTTTTTATAGCTTGCTTTTGTCCCTGGTTTCAGTTCCAGAGTAGAGAAGACAGCTGAAGTTTGCAGCCATGGGAGAGACCACAGGGAACAAGATCATTTGCAGGACAGCATGGTTGGGGCTCTGGCTGTGGCTTAGGGGTGGAGAGGAGAATCCAAGGTTGGAGCCCTGGAACAGAAATCAGAAAATAGCATTAAGAAGGAGCTAAGGCTTGGGATATCCTCCTACCACAGGACTAGAACTTGATTACACTAATAGCTGCTAAAAATAAAATAAATAAATAAAAATGAATAAATCAAGGTGAAAGACATCAACCACAGCTAGCCTCAGAGGAAGAGAATGGGGTTGCAAAGGGATATGTATATGGCTAGGCATAATGATGAGTTATGAGTGTAGAGGGCAGGGATATAAAGAACTTTGAAAATCAAACAAAGGTTCTATATTTGATCCTAAAGGGGTTAGGGAGTCACTGAATTATACTGTGCTGGGGGAAAATGGGTGTTTTATTTTAAACTTAAATATGAAATGAGAAAAGAAAAAAAATTCCATGTACATGACCAAATACAGGAGAGGATTCATTCTAAAACAATAAATCTCATTTCAAGAAAACTTATCTAAAAATATTCCACATTGTTTTCAAAGCTGCCAAGTTTTTCTTATAAGACAGACTCCAGACATTTTCACTGATTGTTCCTCCCCTCCCCTAGAAGGTTCTCCTTCAGCATCTCTGCTTCCTGGATTAAAATCTGTCTTCTGTGGGTAGCCTTTCCTGAATCCTTTAATGCCTTCCCTCTGTCCATTATTATCTCCATCTCCTTTGGGCTGTAGTTGGAGGGCAGCTGAGGTGCAGAGAGAACTGGACCAGGGGTCAGGCCTGAGTTCAAATCTAGCCTGACACAGTAGTTGTGTGACCTTTGGCATGTCATTAAGCACTGTTTGCCTCAGTTTCTCCATCTGCAAAATGAACTGGAGAAGGAAATGGTGAATCATTTTAGTATCTCTGCCAAGAAAACCCCAAATTGGGTTACAAAGAATAGAACATGGTTGAAAAACAACTGAACAACAGCAGTACACAGTGGTTTACATGTCATCTCCTCCTTAAGAGTAGGGACTATCTCTTGCATTTCTATGGATTCTCAGTACCTAGCCCATAGTAGGCCCTTAATGACTGACCTAGAGAACTAGAAAAAACTCCTTAAATTTCCAACCCTTTAAAAACAAGTAGTTCAGAAAGACTTCAGAACTCAGGTGTGATCCCATGGGACTGATGGCAAAACTTGTTGCCTTCCTCCTGGAGAGATGTGAGGGACTAGGGGGTAGACTGAGGCAGTGGTTTCAAGGACATGCTCAGTGGGAGAGTTTGCTTTGCTTGAGTATCTTGAGTATGTGTATTTGTTTTAAAGGCTCTGTTCCCACCCCCACCCCCCCAAATGGGTGTGAGTGGAAGAAGACTGATTTTTGTTAATTGAAAAAAAAATTTTAAAAACCCCAAATGAACATAAAGCAAATAAAGGCAACTGCAGTAAACCACAACACACATATCAATGTAATAAAGAGAGTTATCTGTCAGTTATCTGTCAGTACAACTGAGAATTGAAAGGAATTAAATGAGTATCTATAAAAACGTTATCCAAATTAATGCAATAGAGAGAATAACTTCAACCTTAGAGAGAGAAGTTGAACAATCTCAAAATTAACCATCATAAGAAGGGCTCTTTGGTCCAGATGTGTTTACAAGAGAATTTTAAAGCATTAATGAGCAATCAATATCTTGACTGCAAAAACCATTTTCAGGGAGATAGAAAGAAGATAGCCATTCCTAGTCCTTCTGTAAGCTAAGTAGGGCTTTGATGCTTATACTGGGAAGAGACCAAGTAGAAAAAGACACTGATTTAACTGATGCTTCTTTTTTTCTGGATCAGTGATTTCATCCTCATCCTCCTGAGGAAGGGCCTTCCACTAACTCAGATTAGCAAATGTTTGGCAATTTACAATGCTAGGACACTGAAAGTTTTCAAATAGATTAAGAAAAGTGATTTAACAGTCAAGTAAAATTTAATAAATAACCAAACTAATAAAACCACCAATAAGTTAATAAATAAAAAATAATCAATAATTCACAAAATAATTGATAAGTTAAATCACTTTCCATGATCACATAGACATTAACAGTCATGGGAGAGACTTAGGCTCAGATTGTCCCATGTCTGAGGTCAGTTTATATCATTAATAATTACATAGACAAATATTTAAAATACAAATTAAACCAAAGTTAGAGGAATATATTAAAAAAGAATTAAAATCAACATTTATTAAATGCCTACTATGGGTCAGACACAGTGCTAAGAGTTGCAGATACAAAAAGAGACAAAAGACAGCCCCCACCTTTAAGGAGTGCAAGAACAAGGAAATATGTACAAACAAGCTATAATAGAATACATAGTAAATAGTTAACACAGAGAAGGCCCTAGAATCAAGGGGATGAGGAAGGCTTCCTATCAAAGAACAGATTTTAACTGAGTCTTGAAGCCAGGAGTCAGAAATGAGGAGAAGAAGCCTTCCAGGTAGGGCACAGCTGGACAAAATGCCCAGAACTGAGACACAGAGCACTGGGAGGCTTGGCGCACTGGACTGCAGAGTCCATGTTGGGGAGTGAGGTGGAAGGAAGCTGGACAGGAAGGAGACAGCTAGGTCAGCAAGGACTTAGAATTTGTATTTGATCTTGGAAGTGTTAGGGAGCCACTGCAGTTTATTGAGTAGGTGAGTGACATGGTTGGATCTCTCTCTATATTTAAGAGCTGCCCCTTTTCTTTCCATTATTTGGCAAAGTATTAGAAATGCATGCTATGGCAATAAAACAAATGAAAGAAATTAAGTAAATAAACATATAAATAGGAGACAATATCCCACTATGTAGGTGATATGAATGTCTATTTAGAAAATTCCAGACAATCATCAATGAAACCAATCACAATGGTTAATAATTTTTAGCAAACTAAGAAGGTACAAAATAAGTGGACAAAAGTAATCAATATTTCTGGACAATACCAAGAAAAGTCATGAGGAAAGAAAGACATTTTCTTCAAAAATAACTCAAAATGTCCATGTTGTTCCCACTTTTTTGTTGTATATTTTATACTAGATTATTGATAAGGTGCTTTCCAACTGTCATCCATGATCTTTGACTTCATAAAAGTGATACTTTTCATAGCTGTGGTTGGAGGAAAATTGATGCCTCAATATCTCTTTCCCCCTTTCATTTAATCTATATATGCTCTTACGATGACTCTTCCTTTGTGAATCTCCTGCTAAACTTTCTGACTGAACTTTCCTTGGTATTGTTATTCCAAGTTAGATATCTAACTAGATATCTAGAAAAGAGTGAACATTTTTGTTGCTGTTCAGTCATTTGAATTGTGTCTGACTCTTTGTGGTTCCATTTAGAGCTTTCTTGGTAAAGGTACTGGAGTGGTTTGCTATTTCCTTCAGTTGACTTTATATATGAGGCAACTGAGGCAAACAGGGCTGTGACATACCCAGGGTCACACAGGTAAGATGTGTCTGAAGCTGGATTTGAACTCAGGAAGATATCTTCCTGACTCTAGACTCAGCACTCTATATCTACTGTGCCACCTGGCTGCCTGCTGTTAAAATTAGCTCCTTGAAATCAAAGTGTGGTGATTCAGTTTGGCCAAGTTCAGTCACATAGGCATGAGGCCTCTTCTAATTTTTAAGGGATTCAACAGGTAACTTGCAACTAATTTTTATTCCTGTTCCTTCCAAAGAAGCATGAACCATTGGAAAGGGAGAGCCTTGGTGCTATCAGATCCATTGCTTTCACAGAATTCAAAAGTAAAGGTTTTGGGTTTTTTTTTTTTTAGCACCAGCTTGAGTATAATCAACCTCAGTCTTAACAGCTCAACGTTTATGCACAATGAGTCTTTAAAATGGTCATCTTCTAGTTTAACATGACCAAGTACTTTCACAATGGGGTTAACAACCTTCAGTTAATCAAGCATCAACAGCAGCAGTATCTCTGGAGACTGATCTACAGATCATTAAGAAAATATTGGTTCTAGCTGCATACCAAGAACAAATATAAGCCTTCAAGTTGAAGAGAGACCAAGGATGTGACCTCAAGTTCAGAGATGAAAGCCCTGTGGTTTTTCATGCCTTCATTCACTGGGAATGGAGCTTCAGAAGGTACAAAAGGTGCTGAATTCTGTCTGCAAACCTTTCTCTTCTGGAAGATTCTGGATTCCCCACGAGGTTTTGACTGTTTCACCTTGGGCTCTTGGGCTCATCGATGTCCACTCTGATCCTTTCCTTTCTCAGTCTGGGGCTAGAGATTTTATCAGCCTCATCTTGAGAGACTGGCTAGCTCTCTTTTAGTCTAGCAACAAGATAATCAGCTTAGGCCAATGTGGCCTCTTTCTTTCTTATTGTTTAACATTTATAGCTGATGAAAATTTATTGGTACAATGGCAGTGGCTCAAAGCCATCACCTAGGATAATTCCTACCATTCACTCAGAGGTTTGGCTGTCTGTTCTAAATTAACTGTTGTAAATTTCTAGCTAACTCAGGCCTTTTTCTATTTCGGGCAAAATCAGGTTGGAAGAAACATCACTAAGTTGGCCCAGTATAGTGCAGTATCTAGAAATAGACTGCCCTGGGGAGGGGAAACTGGGAAAGAGCAACCTTGGGGTGGGGGTGGGGAGGAATTTCTTTCTGTTCTTGAGGAGGTGAGTACCACAGGTAGTTTTCATCCACATTTCTAAATATTCTACCACCATCTTTCTCTTCTCTGACACAGCTCATCCAATTCTCCATTTTCATTTCTCCTTTCAGTTGTTGTCCCTGGGCTGCTGCTGCTTTTCATCTCAGCTTGTACAGATAGGGGTGTAGTGAGGAGGAGGAGGCTGGTCTGAGGACACTGTTTCCCCCTGATACTGGGGGTGATTGGCTCCTTAGTTAATTTTTGGTGTGTGTGTGTCCCTTTAAGAGCTCCTAGGTGTGACTTAAATTGGCTTTCTGGCTCAGATACCAAGAAAATCACTCTCAGAACTGGGAGGGAAAGCTTCTTTCTGAATTACCAAGCCCCAGCCTGCCAATCTGTTCTCACCTTCCCCTTCCCCTTCCCCTTGCATAAGACTCAGACAAGGAAAATGGGGCCAGAGAGACCATGGTTGCCCTTTCGTGGGGAAGAGCTAGGCCCCAAGATTGGTTTTGTGGGCAACTAGATTTGCTGTGGTTCTTCTTTGGAGAATATAACATGGAGACTTGGAGTTAGAAACTGCCCACCTTCAAACATGCACCCAGGCATAATCTCTTGGTACTTTCACACATATTTATGTCGGAGGAAACCCACTAGGAAAAGTATAAAGCAGAGGGGCAGCTGTGTCAATGAGGGTTGTCCTTTAAGTCCCAACTGAAATCCCCCCTTCTACAGAAAGCATTTCCCAACTCTTCATTTAGGAGTTTTCCCTCTGCTAATAATTTTCTGATAATCCAATCTGAAGCTTACTTTGCTTCCATCTGTTTCCAATTTCCAATTAAACTGTAAGCTCCTTACAGGGAGGGCAGGGACTGTCTTTGGACTTTTTTCTATCCCCAGCACTTAACTGGTACCTGGCTCAAAACAAGCACTTCCTTAAAAAATGTTTGTTGATTGATGGTTACTGTTGTTATGTTACTCAGCTGAGGAACTCTGGGTCATTTTTTTCATCCCTAACTTGGGAGGGCATCCATTCTACTTCAGAGAGATCAGAATTTCTTGGAATTAGTGTCTGTCCCTTAATGACTTGGCTGCCATGCCCCCCCCCCACACACATTTCAGTAGATTACCTTTCAGAGGAGTTGTGGTTCCAGAAGCTAACATTCTGTTATGGAACCTCAGTTCATTGCCCCTCAGCCAGTCTTGTGGTCCAGCTTGGAGCAATTAATTGATTGGCTGCCTTGGAAGAACCTTGGATCATACTCAAATGTTCTCCAGTCTAGATGGCACCCAAGTAAGATTTCTGATGGGGGGGGGGAGGAAGGGGGTCACTCCTACCTTTTATGAACATGGACAGATAAGTCAGTCTCTTGTTTTTAATTTGATACAAGCCATAATCCCAACCATAGCTTATGTGCCAGGCCCCTGAGCTGTTTGCTGGAACTGGAATTCACATTCACCAGTGAAAGAAAAGGCAATTTGCAAATGGATGTCTTTAAAATACACACATAATACACAACACACACACAGAGTGTTTCATCTGTGAATCTTCTTATTCTCTGCTTAATTTGCAAAATCAGCATCCTTTTCATGAACTGGGTCGTCAGTTAGGTTTGGGGTCATTTGTGAGCTGTACAGACCTGCAAAAGAAATTTTAAAACATGATCCAAGAAGAACTGTGCTCCCAGACATGCCTTGAGAAAGATGTCTCATTTTAGAATCTTCCATTTTAAGAGAAAAAAAGAAGCAGCCCAGAACTCAAAGAGAAGGTGATTCTGGATGTGCTTTTGACCAGATCAACCTCACTCCCCAGGCAGGACAAACAACCCAGGGCAATCCACATAACAAGGGTTTTGTTCAGCCATGACTATGAATGAAATTCTGGGTAAGGAACTGCACACCCAGAGATGAAATCAGTCTTAAAGAGAGTCTAGTCTAATTAGGGGACAACATGAGGTAGGGACAAAGAGCTGCTACAGTTATCTGGACTGCACTGTATGTTAAAATATGTTAAAAATTTACAACTTGTTTATCAGCCTCATTGGATATTCCCCTTTTCTTGCTCTCCACAGTAGAGCTGCACTGTCCTCAGATGTGGCATCTCTGGTTCCATGTTTTTGCACTGGTCATCCTTATGCCTAATAGGAATGCCTTCTTCACTTCTACTACCTGAAGTCCCTCTTCTGATTCAAGATGAATAAGCAACAGAATAAAGCATTTGGTCTATGCTAAATTCTGAGGCAACAAATAGAAAAGTAGGACAGTGCCTATTCTCCAGAACTCTCATTTTAATGGAGAAGATAACACATAAGGAAAGTGTTAGCTATGGAGAGGTCCCATTTGCAAAGCAGATGGTCATACACCTTCTTTAATGTCAGATCTACTGATCAGATCAGAGGAGTTCTGATTTGAGTCATTGGATGATGCCAAAGACTCCAGTGACAAGCACTTTCTTTTCTGGGTTCTCCATAGCAGGAGCAGGTCTGGGCTGCATCTCCCCAGGAATGTCTTTCTAGGAGGATGACTGAGGGCACTAGAGTGGAAGCACCACCATTCCCAGAGCTCTTGACTTCAAGGTCCTGAGTTATCTTGATCACAGCAGCAGGGATATAATGGTCAAAGTAGTGGTGATCGATTAACTTGCCTGGTCCATGCTGCTACCTTCTCTTTCTCACTTAGGGTATCCTGTCACTTCAGTCAGTCTGGTTTTTCTCCCATGTAAATTGCAGTTGGTTGGAAGTTGTTGGGCATATCAAATTCCCTGAACACATGGTACTTTCCCCTAGATGATGTCTGTGAGAGCTAGGCAGAAGGCATATTCAGTGCTCTATGGGCTGCTGCTACTCCCAGGACCCTGGTGCCCATTTGTTGGTGAAAATTTATCAGAATTGTTTCTGAGGATAATGAGGAAGATAAACACCTTCTTTGACATGGTTTCTTTCCTGTGATGACTGTGGAGTTGGACTGGGATCAAGTATTATGGTTTAGGGGACACTGCTTTCCCTAAGGCTCTGGGTTGAGGATCCATTAGAATTTGAATGGAGATGATGGTCAAGGTGCTGGTGGTGTTACTTTGACTTGCCACATACATGTTGCATCCTATTTTCTGTCTCAGGGTGCTACATAACTTCAATAATGCTGGTATGTTTGTCTTGTGGGTGGTACTTGGGTGGCATTTTATGGTGATGGTTGCCTCCTTCTCCATTGGAATTGATTACCCAGCTGAAAGGACAGGGTTGGAAGCAGGCTAGACAACACAACTCAAATCCCATGTTCTACAAGAAGTTTTCCTAAATGCTTCTGACTTCTGGTCCCTCTCTATTCCCTACCAATTATCTGGTATTTACTTGATTGGAACTTTCTTTTGGGGAGGTCCATGACTTGAAAAATGGCTGAACAAGTTGTGGTATATAATTGCAATGGAATACTAATGTGCAATGAGAAATGACAAATAAGATGTTTTCAGAAATAGCTAGAACAACTTAAATGAACTGAGGCAGGAAAGTGAACAGAGCCAGGAGAACACTTATACAGTAACAACAACATTGTACCAAGAAGAACTATGAATGACTTAACTCTTCTCAGCAATACAATGATCCAAGACAATCCCAAACAACTAATGATCAAGTATACTACTTCCAGAGAAAGAGCTAGTGTCTGAATATAAACTGAAACATACTATTCCTTCCTTCCTTCCTCCCTCCCTTCCTTCCTTCCTTCCTTCCTTCCTTCCTTCCTTCCTTCCTTCCTTCCTTCCTTCCTTCCTTCCTTCCTTCCTTCCTTTCCTTCATCTTCTTACCAGTCACCACTAGTCATCATGACTTTTGTCTTGCTGATGGACTTTAATGATTCTAGAATAAAGAATCAGGCTGACTGCTTTGTACAATTCTGCCTCCCTTAAATCCAAGGGAAGACATCATCCATGATGTCACTGTTCCTATTTAAGAGATGAAGGATGAACGACAACAACAATCTTTTTGTGCAAAATGGCAATATGGAAATGTTTTATTTGATCACATATCTACAGCCTATATTATATTACTTACTATCTTAGGAAAGGGAGAAGGGAGGGAGGGAGGTTTAGAATTTAGAACTCAAAGCTAAAGAAAAACCAATAATATTAAAATTTGTTTTCATGTGTAATTGAGGGAAAATAAAATAAAATAAAAACTTCTACTGTACAGGCAGATTAAGCTTCCAGAGAGGAGATGTTATTGGTCTCTTCAGAGTTCTAATGGTAACCCAGAGGACTGGTAAATTCTACTACAATTACTTAGATTCCCTTCTGCTGGCACTCTGCAGTATCAATCAACCAGAAGGATGATATTAGCTTTCACAAAAAAGTATACTGTAAAAATATAGTACATGCAAAATAATCCTCCCGAACTATGGGGAGTATCCTCTCTTTCCATTTAGTGTTGGAAACTCCTGGCCTGGGAGTCCCTTATTCCTCTTTAGCCCCACCAAATTCACTTCTGGGTATGAGACTGGCAATGAATGAACCACTTTCTTGCTTCAATGACATAGGTTTTTTTCAGGGTTGATGGATCAGTCTACTACTGGTTCTTTTTTTTTTTTTTGCAAGGCAATGGGGTTAAGTGACTTGTCCAAGGCCACACAGCTAGGTAATTATTAAGTGTCTGAGGTCGGATTTGAACTCAGGTACTCCTGACTCCAGGGTCGGTGCTTTATTCAATACTCCACCTAGCCACCCTTGTTATTGGTTCTTAACTGGACTTTGCTGCTGCTGTTTTGGGGTTGCCAGAGGGACCTCTGATAGTTTAAGAACTAGTTGACATGCAGTGGATTAATCACTGCATCTGTAGTCAGGTCGTCTGGATTCAAATCACACTGGCTATGTGATCCTCTATTTGACCTTTCAAGCCCTTCATAAATTGATCCCTTCCAATATTTCCAGGATTTTTACCAGACAATTTTCTCCATCAACTCTCTGACCCAGCTGTACTGATTCTCCTCCTATGCCCAGAACTCTCTCCCTCTTCTGCTCAGCCTCCTGGGTTCTTTGGCTTCCTCCCAGACTCAGTTTAAATCTGACTGTCTACAATAATCTTTTCCAGACCTCCTTACTGCCTTCCGTTTATTGGGAGTATCTCTTGTTTGTGCATAGTTATTTGCATATTAATACCTTCATTAGAATGAGAGCTCCTTGAAGGCTAGGACTAATCTGTACCCTTCTTTCCCCAATATGTTGACAGACCTTTGATAAAAGCTCAATTTCTAGTTTGGGCCATTGGCTCCTCCAGGTCCATCCTCCTTCCTGTCCATCTCAGAGCTTCAGTCCCTTGTGGCTGAAAGACAAGAACTCACCAAGACTAGATTGGAGCTAGGCAGGGAACAAGAACCCACATACTACAGGTAAACATGTAAGACCTTGCACATTACATGCCTAATAGTCACTGTTATTCTGTCCTTTTCTGAATGACAAAAACAGAGTAAACAAGCAAAATATGAGTTGATTAGGATCCCTTTCCACCAACTGGAGAGTTCTATCTGCTCTTTGGGGTTGTTGTGGGTATTACATATCATTAAAACTGCAAGATGAACATAAAGACCATCTATTTGATATTGCTGAATTATATTGTTAAATGCTGGAAGTTTAAAGTTCTAAATAAGAATAAATGAATAAGAACCTATGAGCTGGGTCGCTTAGTGCTGAGAGGCAGTTTGTATAAGCCCCAGTGGTCAGCAGATATTCAACGTGGTTGTAATTGAAGTCTGAGTCACAGTTAGTTACCATGAACAGTAGCTTTCCACATTTTGAATGTGATGGGGCTGGAACATAGCCAACAGGAGCTCAACATGTGGGTCCCAGCTATAATTAATGCTTTGGGCACAAGGACAACATTTGAATGCAACCAGAACACTCAGATTCATTTTCGTCTCTGCAACTCATTGGAGCTCTTCTCATTCTCTCCTCCACTTTCCCCCTCCTCTTCCCTTCCCCTGATATCTTTGGTTTTTCAAAACAGACTTGTGAACAGGGTTTTCTCATGGGCAGGTCAGACCTCAAGGACAGGGTGTAATTGATGGTCACTGAAAATTCCCTTGAAAGCACCCTTTCTATCACTGGTTCCTATTCTACTGTCTTGCTCTGCTTTAGTTAAGCACATGGAAAGCACCTGTGGGAACACCAATCCAATCAATGAAATGACCTTGGGGAAAGGCCATAAATTCAAGTGACTGATAGGACAGGCGAATGCAGACACTGTCTTGATCTGATAAGGTTCCTATGACTGTGCATTTCAGGTTGGTGCATCTGATGGACTCTTCAAATCTGTTTGAGGAGGGCTCCAAGGTCATCAACTTTGATCAA
This sequence comes from Macrotis lagotis, assembly GCF_037893015.1. Lineage (NCBI taxonomy): Eukaryota > Metazoa > Chordata > Mammalia > Peramelemorphia > Peramelidae > Macrotis > Macrotis lagotis. The sequence goes on from NC_133665.1 coordinate 197,000,031, forward strand.
ATTAGGGATGAAAGAGGTAAGACAGAGCCAATCTTTTCTGTTGGAGATACTGTCAACACTTTCCAAATGCCTTCACCCTTGGAACCAGTTATCCTTAGTGATAGGAACTATATTAGGAATGGACCTCCCCTCTCCCCTCCCCCTTCAGAATCACATGATTTCAAAGTGTTGAGTCCGGAGAATGAGCCCTTCACCCTAGCTCTCTGCACAAGTCGCTGTACAGCTTGTTTCTAGAATAGTACATTCAGCACCAGGACAGCTCCTAGCTCTCTTTCTACCTACCACTTGGTCTGCATTCCGCATCTTTTATCTGTGGTTCTTCACTGTGCTCTGGGGTCAATAAATACAAACCTGGTTACTCTTCCATGGGAAATCCTTCAAGTATCTGATAGATGGCTCCCATATGCATTGATTTCCAGCCTGGATATCCTCCTGAGGACCTCCAATTGGTCCAGATCACCAACTGTTACAGCTTGTCTGTACCTCTCCTGATATGGGCTGCCAACACTATACAAGGGGTCTGAGATCCCCCTTCCTAGACAGGATGCTGGGACCACCAATCCCATGCCTCTGCCACTTGTCTTGGGCATGCTCCTCCTCAGATGGGTGTTCTCAGCATGAGTGGGACCCTCCAAGGGGAGGTGACTGAGCAGAGACTATTGCAATCAATCCTTTTTTGACTGAGATGCCTGAGGGGGGGGTATAAGAGAGTAAGAGGATGGGGAATAGTGCTCAGGGAGAAAAACTCAGACAAGCCTGGGCCTTGATGAAGGTCAGTTTGCTTAACAGAATTCCTGGCACTTCATAGGCACTTGATAGATGCTTATTCTAGGATGTGTCTGTCATTTGAGTCTAGTTTCCACCAAATTCCAAATCACAGATTTTTTTGGTGGGGGGAGTGTCAGGAGAAAGGTGTTGATTGGAAAAGTCTCATGTAGAAGGTTATACTTGAGCTGAAATGTGGAGGAAGCAAAGAATTCTGAGAGTTAAGAGCTCTTGAGTCATTTTCTTTTCATTTCTATGAAATCAACAATTAGCCAATATTTATTAAGCACCCACTGTGTGCCAAGCACTGTTCTATGTGCTGAGGTGAGATAGTTCTTACCCTTAAGGAGCTTAGTTAGGAAACATACACATCGAATGGGTCTATACCAAATGTTTACAAAATAGATAAAAACTGGAGGAAGAGGAAAGGACCAGTAATGGGGATCAGGAAAGGCTTCTTGGAGAAGATAGTTCTTGGATTGAGTCTCAAAGAATAATAGAGTCCAAGAGGCAGAAGTGAGGGAAAAAGTATACTATAGACATGGGGACAGCTGAGACAAAGGCATGGAGATGGGAAATAGAGCACCAAGTATGAAGCACAGCAAAATAAAGGTCAGGTTAGCTATGCCAAAGGGCACAGAATCAAGGCTGATCTTTAGCAAAGCAGGAAAAGTAGGACAGGACCAGGTGGTCAAGAACTCTAAATGCCAGTCAGCCAATCAATCAATAAGTACCCTACTGTGTTGCAGTTACTGTGCTAGAGGAAAACCTCAAGACAGTATGGAATCACTGGATTTAGTGATCAGGAGGGTGACACACTTTAGGGAAAATCACTTTGGCAGCTACATGTTCTCAGTGGTGAGAGACAGGGTTGGGAAATCGATGAGAAACTATTGCAATAATCCAAAGATTGGCCTTGGTGAGGATTAAAGCCACTAGACTCAAGGAGAAGACAATGAGTTTGTCAAGTGTGGTGAAATGAAGAGGAGAAGAGGGAGGATGAGGTGAATGGCCTCTGTTTACTCAGTAAGGAGGGAGGAATGGGAGGCTTGAGGAAAGAAGAGAAGTTTAGAACAGCCTCTGTGGGGATAACAGGAAGAAAGTCTGCCTTGTGCTGAGGGTCCACTGGAAGAGAATAAAAATATCAGGGGCACATGGCCAGCTGGGTAACTTGTCCTAGCTACATTCAGTCATAAGTAGACATGAAGTGGACAGAGCATGAGGGAACCTTGCTTTTGTATCTTTTGAGGAAAGGATTGTCAGTGGCTGGAATATGAGAAGCTTTTGTGGTACTAGACTCTAAGGACATGTGATCTATTTTTAGATATAAGGATGAGTCAAAAGATGAATTTCAGAAGGGGCTAGAGAGAGTGAGCTGCAGTGCCAAGGTTAATATGAATTTGGTCTTGGAGTAAACACGGGATTGCACCAGTCAATCTCTCACCTGTAGTGATAGTCCATGTGCTATGTGTGCCACTCCTCTGACTTGTAACCCATGACATTCATCTGGCCTAGGCCTGTGGTTATTTGAGCATGACAGGAAGTTGTTTTGGCTACTATGGAACAGCTAAGCAGCAACAAGTGATCTCAATTATTGTGGAGATAAAGAAAAAATGAGTGTTGACCTTACCCCTATGGTTTGAAACCCCATGATCAACATGGGGGAAGTGCAACAAAGAGAATACCCAGGTCAGTGTTGGCTACTCCTGCTTTGCTGGATGTCTGGGAAACTTACTATCCTGGAATATTCAGCTGGTTGAGAATGTATGTCCTTGGGCATACTGATGACGAAGAGAATAGTTTATTCTGGGCATGCCTTTGAAGGATTGTCAGCTAGTATATGGACATCATCTTCCATGCACTGCACTATGTCCCTGAAAGGAAGATGTTATTATCAGTCATGGGAAGACAATATTAGGACAGGGTGCTGAACAAAGAAAATCATGGAGATATAAAACTGCCCAAAATAAAGAGCCTTCAATGAACTGAATGTTGATTAGAACCAACATCAGTGTCAGGAGATAATAAACAAAATCTGTGACGAAAAAAATGCACTTCAGGAAAACAGCAACAACTGTGATTTAGGTTTACATTCTGGAAGCATTTCCAGTCTCCATCTTATCTGGAAATATACCTAATTTCCTGCTTAGGATGTGTGTAGAATGTGAGTTGTTCCCTCCCACCCATTTCACTTAGGTCTGTCTGGGCTTTCCCTCCCAGGCTAGATATCTATCAATCCATCTCCTGGGCACCTAACATCTCTATCTTATCTAATGCTGAAATGAGGACTTGAGTGGGGACTTCCTCTTTGGAACTCTTGCCTCTACTTTCCCCTACCTAACCCATGTGGTTCACAGGTATGATTCCAACTCTGCTGAACCTGAGGGAATGGGCCCCTAATGTGCAGCCATTAGATTTTTCAAAAGACATCATTAACAGCCTTGAAACACAGGGAACCCAAAATCATAAAGGGAGAAGAGCAGGGTCAAGATCTCTTCTTACATTCGACCCACTCACTTTGGAGTCTCCATCATCAGTCACTACCATCCACAATAGGGCACCACAAGATGTCACATTTCCCACATAGAAGTGTATTCAACTGAATGAGGGAATAATGGGCAGAGTAATGAATCAGTAAAGCATATGAAATCTGTTGGACTCTGTCTAGAATCCAACTAGAGAATTCAGCTAGAGTATTATAAAGAGTCTTCCCAACCATAAAAAACATATATCAATATCTATTTGTTATATCAATCTCTATTTATCTGTCTCTGTATTTCAGCAAATGAAGGGAGGTTTCTCTATCTAATTGGGGCCATTGGTCTTTTGCTCTTTTTTACAATAACATTCACAGAGTCCCCTGTGTTAAGTGAACTTTGTCATAGCAATAAAAGATATAAAGTTGGGCTTCAGCTATAAATTAAAACAAAATGATGGCTCAACAAAGTCTTCAATTGAGTTTGTCTTAGGAAATTTTCAAATTACTTCAGGGAAGTAAAAAATCTGAGTAGAGGTCCTAAAGATAAAGGAGTCTGGTGGATGTGTTCTACAGTACCCAGAACCCCTTGCTTATAAGATTGATGACATAAACAATTTTATAACTCCAAATGATGAGTTAGGGATGTGAAATTCTAGAAAGATGAGCAGACCCTTAAGTCTGATGTTCAACAATAATGATGCTTATAGAGAGGTAGTCAGAGAATCTGACATCTTCAACTTGCCCCAGAGAACCTAGCATCTTCAACTTGACCCATACATTAGTCAAGATGTTCCAGCAAGAATTCCTCCAAATAAATTAAAAGTCAGAGAAATGAAAGAATCAGAGATGAACTCAATTCTTATATTTTCCTATTTATGCTATACTTTTTTGTTTTTTGATTTATTTTAAGCTTAAATACAAAATAAGAAAAGAAGGGAAACTGCCATGTACACAGCAAGCAGAACATGAGAGGATTCATTATAAAGAAATAATTTTCTATTTCAAGAAAACCTATATAATAAATATTACATGTTGTGTTCAAGGTTGTCCATCCACAACTTCCTCTGCTGTGCAATTTTTGTTTTACTTTTTCCCTCCCAGGCTATCTATCTATCAATCAATCTATCAATCTATCTATCTATCTGCCTGATATGTGAATACATATACATAGATATCTATAATCATACACATGTTGACAGATACATTTATACATATATAAGAATATTATGCTTATTTCTACTTGTCCTCTCTTCCTACACCATTTTGCTTTTTTAGAATCACATCATTCTCAATTCTATCCCAATTTTCTTTCAAACAACCCAATTACTAATGACAGTCTTAGATATGTCGTTTATATTTCCACATATAGAAAGTAAACAATTTGTCATTATTGAGTCCCTTTCAATTAATTTTTGATTTTTACCCAATGTTTCTCTTGGATCTTGTGAGGAAATTTTTTCTAATAATTTTTGCAACAAAATCCTGAAAGTCTGTTAATTCATTTAATGTTCATTTTTTTGTTCAGGGTCATATTTAACTTTTCTGGGTTTGATATTTTTGGCCACAACCCTTGTTCTTTTGTTACTTGGTAAATAATATTCCAAGCCCTGGTGTTTTTTAGTATAGTTACTACTAGATCTTATTTAATTCTAATTGTGTTTCCACTATATTTGAATTTTTTCTTATTGCTCATAATAATTTCTTCTTAACCTGGGGGTTTCAAAATTTAGCTATGATATTTTTATAGGTTTTAACCCTAAGGTCTCTTTCAGGTGGTGATCAGTGAATTTTTTCTATTTCTACTTTCCCTCTTGTTCTAAAACTTCAATTTTCTTTAATTATGTCTTGAACTATTATATCAAGATTCTTTTATTGATCATAGTTTTCAGGTAGTCACATTATTCACATTTTCTACTCTTGATCTGTTCATTAGATCTTATGTTTTTCTTATGAGATATTTTATATTCTCTTCTTTTTCAATCTTTATATTTTGTTTTATTATTTCTTGGTCTCTTACTGCTTCATTGATTTCCCCTTTACCCATTCTAATTTTCAAGGAATTGTTTTCCTCTAAGATTCTGTATCTCCTTTTCCAGTTGGTTGACTTTCTTTTTATAGTCTTCTTGTTTTTCTTAGATTGTTCTTTTTTTAAAAAAATTCCCTCAATCTCTCTTATTTGATTTTTAACATCTCTTTTGAGTTCTTCTATGAATTCTTTTTGGGCAAATAATTGATTCTGGGCAATTGGGCAAATTGATATTACTCTTAGGGGGGTAGAAAAGGCTTTTAAAAAATTTTTGCTTCAGTATCCTCCTCTGAAGATGAATCCCAGTCTTCTCTATAGTCATAGTAAATGTCTATGATTGGGTTCTTTTTCCTTTGCCTGCTCATTTAAAAAAAAATTTAGCAGCTTGTTATAATAATCACTTTCAGTTCTGAGGTATGGGGGGGTGCTTCTGGCCTCAGGTCCTTTATTTTTTGAATTTTGTCCTGAGTTCAACCTCTGCACTCTTCCCCTCCTCGGAATCATTACTAGACCCTTTCCCCCTCCTCCAGTAGTTATAACCTTCAGTTCTCCCCTCTGGCCTGGAACTAAAACCAAGAATTCAGTTCTCCTATAAGTGCCCACAGCCACTGCTCCATTGCTTCTATACTCATCAGGTGTAGGCTGATTTCTTTTCACCCAGGACAGAATCTCAGTAGCACCACTGGGCCTGATGTCTCTTGTCAGCAGAAGTTCCCTGACTTTCAAGACCACCTGAGAGGTGAAAATTCCTGTGGTTATCCCTCAACCCACTTTCCCCAAATCTCTATCCTGGGATCTTTCTTTGGATCTTCTCCAGCTGTCCCAAGAAGACCACCGTTCTGTTCTAGCTCTTGCTTATTTTTGTAGTTCTATCTTCACTCTTTTTTGTCTTGTCTGTGGAAGATGTCTGGAATGCTTGGAATTTTCTGACCCACTTCTCTGCCATCTTCTCAGAATCTATGTTATATTTCTTAAAAGAAACTGAGAGAGGGGAAACTAGATGGTGCAGTGACTAGAGCACCAGCCCTGAAGTCAGGAGGACCTGAATTCAAATCCAGCCTCAGACACTTAATAATTACCTAACTTTGTGACCTTGGGCAAATCACTTAACCTCACTGCCTTGCAAAAACAAAAACAAACAAACAAACAAAAAAGAAACACAGGAAAAGGGGTAAAAAATGAACAAAACTACATAAATAGTAGCATTAGAATAAAAACTAGAATTTCTTGTCTATATAATTATCTTTTAAAAATATTTGGGATTAATTATTTCTTCTATCTTTGGTAGAATTCACTTGTAACCTGGAGAGTTTTTCTTAGGGAGCTCATTTATGATTTGTTTAATTTCTTTTTTCTAAAATAGGGTTATTTAAGCATTCTACTCCCTCTTCTGTTAATCTGTGAATTTTTATTTTTTTAAACTATTCTTTTTACCTAGATTGTCAGTTTTACTGGCATGTAATTGGACAATAACTGAATAATTGTTTTAATTTCATGTTCATTGTGGTACAATAATCCTTTTTATTTTTGGTATGGTAATCTTTTTTCTTTTAAAAAATCAAATTAACCAGTGATTTACCTATTTTATTTTATTTTCTATAACACAGGGTGCTAGTTTTATTTATTACTTCAATTGTTTTTTATTTTCAATTTTATTAATCTCTTCTTTAATTTTCAAGATTTCCATTTTTGTGCTTAATCAGGGATTTAATATTTGTTCTTTTATTATGCTCAGTTCATTGTTTTGCTCTTTCTCTTTTTTGATGTGTACTTTTAGAGATATAAATTCTCCTCCAAGTTGTCTCCTTGTTGTCATTCTCTTTATTGAAATTATTTATTGTTTCTATGATTTATTCTTTGACTTATTCTTTAGGATAAGATTATGTAGTAATTATTTAGTATTATTTAAAATTTAGTTCCTAATTAATTTTTAATCTACACTTCTACAGCTTGTTATTGGATATAATTTTTATTGCATTATGGACTGAAAAAGATATATTTAATATTTCTAGGTTTTCTGCATTTGTAAGTTTAAAAATTTTTTTTAGGTTTTTGCAAGGCAAATGGGGTTAAGTGGCTTGCCCAAGGCCACACAGCTAGGTAATTATTGTCTGAGGCCAGATTTCAACTCAGGTACTCCTGACTCCAGGGCCAGTGCTCTATCCACTATGCCACCTAGCCACCCCATTTGTAAGTTTTTAATGCCCTAATATAGGATCTGTTTTTGTGAAGGTATCATGGACAGTAGATAAAAAGATAAACTGCTTTCTATTCCCACTCCATTTCCCCCAGAAATCTATTACATTTAATTTTTCTTAAAGTTCTATTCATCCCCTTAACAGCTTTCTTATTTATTTTATGGTTAGACTTATCTAGGTCTGAGAAGGAAAAGTTGATGTCCCCACTATTTATAATTTTACTATTTTCTCCTATAATTCATTTAAATTTTCCTTTAAGAATTTGAATGATATTTAATTTGGTGGTACTTTTTACCCTCAGGAATCATATACTCTACTGGGCTAAAATGAACCAATTCACAGGAGTTATGCCAGTGAGCTATACAAAATGCTTTTCATTTCTCTTGGCTTCCTTCAAAGACTACAAAAAATGCCTGCTGACTTTTCCCCAACACCAGTCCCTTGGGTACTTTCTTAGCCCAATTTATTGATTTGTGCCCCAAACCTGGAAAATCCCACAGAAATTCCACTCCCATCCTCTTATGTCACCCTTATTTTCTGACCCCATCTCCTCTCTTTAGTGCATCTTCTCTCACTTTTCTCTGAGAATTAGACAGGAAACAATTACTTTACTGACCTCTGAATGGGCACTGTGACCCACTAAGTATTTTCTGATGGTTTGGGGAGTGAGAGCAATTTTTAGGAAGATATTTAACTCAGCAAGTATTTATTAGGATAGATTTGGATATTATATAAATCAATAAAAATTGAACTTATGGGAGCTGAGGCTATCAACAAGAAAGAGAAAAGAGCCCAGGACAGAAGCTAAATGATGATCCAAAGGGGACCTGTGAGATGTACAGGTGGGAGCAGAACCAAGAAAGAATAATAACTCAGAAACTAAGGGAAGAGATTGTTCAAGGATGGCATTGGGTGGGTGTGGTAGTCTTTTATATCAAATTGAAAAGAAATAAAAGAGAATTGTATACCACAGGACTTGATAGAGCCAACAACCACTTGAATGCAAGGGAAAGACACCACTACCCCAAACAGAATAGAATCAATAACTTGTTGCTTAGTTTTTTTTAGTCCATGTAAAATTCTTCATGACTCTATTTAAAATAGGACAACTAGGTCATTCTTTGGATAGAACACCAACCCTGGAGTCAGGAGGACTAGAGTTCAGATGTGACCCAGACACTTGATACACACTAGCTGTAGTGACCTTGGTCAAGTCACTTAAACCCTGATTGCCTCACATCCAGGGGCATTCCTAGTCATTCTGATCCATATCTGGCCACTGGACCCAGATGATTTTGGAGGAGAAAGTGAGACTGATGACTTAGCACAGCCCCCTCCCCCCCACTCAAAGCCAATTCATGGGGATGGAGCCAAGATGGTGGTGTGAAGGCAGGAATTCTTGGAAACTCATTCCCCCAAATCTCCAAGAGCTATCAAATTATGACTCTAGACAAAATTTAGAGGAGCACAACCCACAGAAAGATTGAGTGGTACAATTCCCAGTACAAGACAACTTAGAAGTTCAGTCTCACTTCTGAGCCCAGCCTTGGAAAGGAGAGAGAGAGAAGAATTTGTTTTTCAAAATGTCCATGAAATTAAGGGTAGTATCAGCTTTACCACATACTCAAATGACCTGGGTTGAAGCTTCAAAAGCCTGGCCCCAGGCTAATTTCATGGTAAGGATCTGAGGCCTTTCCTGATCCCTTGGGCTCTATCTGCTACTACCTTTCTGTAGGGTCCTTGCCCTGGTTTTGTTGGGTTTTTTTCCCTTGCCTTGTTTTCAAGTCCCTGCTTTGTTGATAAATTATAAGAGGAAACCTTCACTCTTAAAGTATGGACTGTGATTAGTTATGAACAATTTTTTTCTGTAATTTGGCAATTAAGAGATTGGAGCTATTTTGAAGAGGACAATTTCAGCTAAGTGTGAATAGGAGTCAGACTGAAGAGGGTTTAAGAAGACAGTGAGAAAAATAGAAATGGGATTAGATTCCTAATTTGGGGTGTAGGAATGAATATAACATCTTTTCCTTTTTTTAAATGAAATTGAAATTTTCTTTGTTGCATCTTAAGTTCTGAACTGTCTTCCTGTAGGTCACACTTTGATACAAATATGTATCTTCTATCAAAATATTACTGTTACTGTATACAATTTTCTCTTGATTCTGCTCATTTCACTGTTCATTATTTATGCAAATTTTTCTTTTTTCTTTTTTTTGGTTTTTGCATTTTTTTGGCAAGGCAATGGGGTTATGTGACTTAGTCAAGGTCACACAGCTAGGTAATTATTAAGTGTCTGAGGCTGGACTTGAACTCAAGTCCTCTTGACTCCAGGACTGGTGCTCTATCCACTATGCCACCTAGCTGCCCCTTTAGTAGTTTTTATGTTAAACCATTTCTGCATTATAATCTTAGACACAGACATCTTTTCTAGAAATTTAGCTGTGAAAGTGAGGATATATAAAAGATGATAGTTTGAGGAGGGTGGTCTAGTAGAGGAAAACTGTGCATGTTTGTAGGCAGCAAGAAAGGAGCCAGTAGATAGAAGGAGACTAAATGTAATAGAAGCGGGGATGATAGAGGGGATAGTAAAAATGATAGAATGGAATGAGATCATAAATTCATATAAAAGAGCTGACCTAGGTAAAAAGAAGTTTCATTTTTTCATCTTGGGCTTGAGTAAAGACAAGAGAGCTGGGAGACAATGTCAAGGGGTAAAGTAAAGGGGAGATGAGAGGTTCACATCATATAGCCTCAATTTTTTTTCAGTAAAGTGAGAGGCAAGGTTTTCAGCTGAAAAAGTAGGGAGGAGTTTTGGAAGGTTGCAGGAGAGGAGATGGTTAGAACTGCCTATATGAAGAGTAAGAGAGGGAGTTGTGTGACTCTGGGCAACTCCCTTAACCCTGTTTGATTCAGTTTCTTCTTGACTTAGAAAATTCAAGTAAGTGAGAGTCTGGGAGGCAGGGTTTTTCTGCTCTCAGTGAGATCAAGTTGCCAGACTCAGGTGACCTGAAGTTCTGGGGGGCTGAAAGATCAGAGAAAAGCTAACTGAGGTGTTTGTCCTTCCCTACGTTGTTCATGATCCAATTCATTTTGAGCAAGGGTGCTTCCCCTATTACTGTTCTGAAGTTTTCTCTCTAGTCTCAGCTCATTCTGAGGTTTACAATTTCTGGCACTAGCCTCACCAGTTTGTTCCATGAAACAGACTCATTCTCCCTCACATGCCCATGTGATCATCTTCCATACATGTCTCTTTTGAATCAGCATTGGTCAGAGATAAACCCTTATCTTTAGCCTTCTTGTGCTTGTTTATCCTCATCATGATCATTTCAGTTATCAGTTGCTCAATAAAAATTTATTAGCACCTATGCTATGCAGGCATTGTGCTAATGGGTGGGGAACCTTTTTTCTCCCAAGGGCCACTTGGATAATTTTAACATCATTCATGTACTATATTTGTTCAAATATTTAATTAATTTATCCCTAAAAAGCTACTAGATTTATTAAATCTCCAATCCTACCAGTGGTTGCCTTGATAACATCAGACTAGTACAACTGCAGACCGGAGGTTCCCCACCCCTCTAAAAGCATTTTAAGACTTCTCAAGATTCTTCCCATTTCTCTTTTATGGGCATTCCCCCCTCCCCATGGACTACTGGATCCAACAAATCCTTTCTCATGGTGTCTTGAAATCTCTTCTGAGTTTAGAGGCATACACCCTCACTTGGGCAGACCCATTTAGTTTGCCTCTTCTCTAACAGAAATTCCAAGATGGAGCAGTTATCATTCCTAAGATTTCTATCATGTCTAACTCATCAACTGGTTCTTCTTTGATAGACAGGCACAGTGAAGCAATTCTACCATGACCTTCACTTTTTGAAGAGTAATATTATTATTTTTAATTATTTTTTCAATTCAAGGAACAAGAATTTCCATAACACAGTATAATAAAAAAGATGACTGCACATGTAACCACAAATATATAGCTATATATATATTTTTTCCTTTTTCTTCCTTCCCTACCTTAGAGATGACTTCTGTTAGACACAAAAGGCATATATATATATATATGCACGAAAATTATTCTATACATACTCCTTTTTATCATTTCTTTATCTGGATACAAATAGTGTCTTTTTCATATGTCCTTTATTTTTAATTTGCGTATTTATAATAAACAAAATAGCTTAGTCATCCAAAGTTCTTAAAATTATAGTGTTGTTATTGTATTTGAGTATTCTCTTGATTTTGTTCACTTTTCATCATTTTGTCATTATAATTATTCGTAATATTATTTTTATTGCCAAGTCACCAATTTCCAAGCTTCTTTGTTTTTGACAGGAGATTTCTAGATAGGTGAAATCTCTATTCATTAGAACATCATGTTTCCTTGCAAATAGATGAATGTTGAAAACTGGCTTTGCATGTATTTGGAAAAATAAAATGAAATTTAAAAGAAACACCTGAGAAAAAACCCATCATGTTTCCATATCTCATTGGTGGTATTCCTTCCAAACTCTTTATTCAATACCTCCTTCTGATGAGACAAACTATAGCAATGGTGTCAAACTCAAATTGAAATGGAGGCCACTAAAACTTATATAAGAATCTCTGCAAGCTTCTTGTTGACTCAGAAAACAATATATTAACATTATTTGTGCTTTATTGTATTTTTATTTGTTTTAAAATATTTCCCAATTAAATTTTAATATGGTTCAGGTCACATCTCTGATCTATAGCTCATGTCCATATTGTGGTTCTGCCTCAATCAATTTCCATCTCATTGCTTTCCACCATATCCCTTTTTTTTTTGGAGATTTCTTAATTTTCTTACATGATTATATCTCCTTAATAGACAATGCTGCTCCACAACTCCAGCCCACCCTTTCATTTATTTCACTTCATTTGATTAAGACATGCCATCTAGAACCACATTCATATTATTAATTTTATTCCCCAAGGTATTACTACCTATGATTTTTCTCCTGGGTGTTAACCATAATTACTGCTTTGGTTCATGGGCATCTCTCTCCTGAAGCTGCTCTTGCTACCAGGTTTCTCTTCCAGGGTTGCATCTGCTTTGATTTCTAGGAAAACTTGGCAGATTTCTCTGGGAGTCTTCTCCCTTCTATTCATCTTCCATTTAAAACCTTGCAAATCCTAACACTTCATACAGGTCTATTTCCTCTGGCTCTGGTTAAGGACATTCCATTCCTGTGTTCCAGATTTCCAAACTCATTCTCTGACATTATCGTCTTAGTCAGCAGCTCACTTCTCAAATCTATCTTTTCTTCTATGTTCCTTTCTTCAACCCTCAACCCCAAGGATATCCTGAGTATGTATTAATAAAGTTTTTCAAATTCCTTCTCTCTTTGTCCCTCTGAAATCATTGTTATTCATGGTCATTAGGTCTGATTCTCAGGATGTCAGTCCTCAACTTTAGATGAAGTTTCTACAAAAGCAGCAAATGACCTAAGAAGTAGGAATATGACCACAAAAGACTAAAAATATAGGGTTAAATCCTCAAATGACTTCCCAGGAAAGTTACACATTTTTAAGAACAAAAACAACATCTTAAAAGAGATGTTTAAAAACCAAGATTACTTCAAATGATTCAGGGAGAATAATTCCAAACCCAGAGAAACTTTGGAGATATATAATCAAGAACATGAGGGAGTGAGAGAGGGTAAGGCTCAAAAGAACAAAGCAAAGCTGTTTAGGAGGAACACAGATATTGGTGAGAGAGTGCTTTTATCAGTTGTGTCTTTACAACTGGAATGAACTGGGTGCTGTCTCAATGCAATCACCATAAGAGGATTGCAAGGAGCAGTAATCACTGAGGGGACAATAGAGGAGACACACATATACATACACATAGAACTCCAAATCCATTGTGGAAAGAGATGTGGCAATCCATGGAAGAAATATGAGACCTTGACTCCTTTTGTTCTCACTTCTGGGGTCCATTGGAAAGAAAGAGTGACCAATCTGTGCAAAGATGTCTTTGGATACATCCTCTCTAAGTGATGGGAACAGGAAATAATCCTCCAAGAGGAGTTCAATTGAGGTGCACTGGTGTGTGACTGAAACTTAAATTATCACTGTAAGAAGTGACAAATGTAGGAACATGGAGACAGCAAAGGGGGCTTGCAGGATACAATACCCAGTGAGGATGAATGATTTTATTTGTGCACAAAGACCTGTTCTCAGTGCTGGAGCCATAAGGAGGAAGATGAAGGAGTTTTTGCTTCTGAGAAACTCACAGGCTAGAGGAGGGAGAGAAGGTTTCAGCTGCAGATCAGAGGAAAGCTTAACATTTGGTTATTAAAATAATAATAAAATAATACTTTCTTGCATAGTTGAGCTTAAACGCAGTTTCAGATGGAGTGGTGCTAGGTTAGTTCCAACTGTCCTGGATTACAAAGCACTTGGCTCCTAGGGTCCATCTGAGAGGAGAGGAACTTCCCTTTCTTCATTCCCCACCCAGGTGAACTTGTTTGGAGACTTCTTTTGCATGTTGTCTTTCCCATGTAAGCATCCCCAGCCATGTGGGAACCTGCAGCTAGATCAGAAGCTTCTTAAAGGCCCTGCCTTTTTGTATTTGTATTCCCAACACTTAGCCCAGTGTCTGGTCTATAACAGATGGTTAATCAGTGCATAGGAATTAATGGCATGTGTGTGTCTCATTCATTTATTTTAAATGTATTTTTTAAAACGCACGTCTACTGAAAATGCTAGAGTATTTGCTATCAACAGGGAAAATTGTTCTTCATTTAAATCAATTTAAAAAATGCCTCCCATACAGTAACATCAAGACACATTGACATAAAAAGGTCACTTTCAAGAGATTTTTCAGCTCATATGTTTTTTCCATCATTTTCTCTCTTCCTTAGAACTGAAGATGACCTCTGTCAAGAGAGGAAACTGAACCAAAACATCTTATTAATTACTTGATTTGCATGGATGACATGGTTGGTTTAAACTTAGTTTCTGCCTTACTATTTTCCAATTTTTCCCACTATCTTTTCTTATTAACCTTTTGATATCGATTCTCCCCAGGCCTAGACCCTTCCTTCTCCTCTTTTTGTTCTACATTAGAAGAGACAGCCCTTTCCAGTTCCATGCAACCATCCTTGATGGTCAATACGAATTAGAACCTTCCTAGGAGATCACCTTACAGCTTCCTGTGGGCAGGTCCTGGATTTATCAGCCACCTTATTTGTATTGGGAAATGTGGCAAAGTAAATAGAAAAGACCTCTGAGACAGGAAGATCCTCCTGACAGTGTGACTCTGAAGCAAATCTCTCAGTGCTCTAGGCCAGAGGTACCAAAGGAGTCCCTCAAAATCCTCAATGGGCTAGAATCAGACTAAGATGTGATTGGAAATATATCTGGATGTCCCCTTAGGGGAATAGTGCTTACTTCTATACATCAGAGTCAGTTTCTTATGGATTTTTGATGCTAGAGTGTTGTCTGCAATGTTTACAGCAAACATTTTCCTAAAATGTATTTCTCCCTACATTGGACCTATTGATGCTTGAGAGAACTCTGACTTCGGACCATTTGACCTATCCCTTGTATTTCATGTACTTTTTCTGTTAGTTGGTTGAGAATTAATTTCCCCCTTTCCCTCCACTCAGAGAGATGTAGCACCTTATTTCCTTCTAATTTTTTCTCTATTAAGATAAGTGGTCCACAAGGGATAAATGATAGTCAGCAGCTGCATTTTCAGAAAATTGTGTGGTTTTGAAAAGATTAATAGTCTCTAGGTAACACAGGCACCTGGGGATGTCGTGGCTGCTGCAGGGGCTCAAGGATTGATATGTAAAGAAGACAGGGAAAGAATTTGTGGGATGTCCAGGCCAATTGTAGGATTTCCAAGAGCACTGTCCCAGACTGAGAGCCAGGGTTCTCTAGGCAGAGAGTCATGGGAGGGTCTCCCAGCCAATGAGGAGGATCATACTTGACAGGGTAGAGTTTTCATTTTGTTCACACTCATAAATGCTAGTCCAGAGACAGTATGACTGTTGAGTAGAATATGGGATTTGGAGGTTAGAAGCACTAAGTTCAAATCCTGCCCCAAATAGTTATCAGCCTGGTTCCCTGGTCCAGTCCCTTAACTTGTCTGAGCTTCAGTTTTCTCAGCTGTAAGAAGATAATAACATCTACCTCATAAGGCTCTTGTGAGGGTCAAGGGTATAGAATTTAGCCACTAGCACCAAATTAAGTGGATGAATCCATGATTTCTCATTCCCATTTTCTAGATAAATGTGCTGGACCTCTTGTCAGGGATGACTGCAGTACAGTCGCAGTATGCACTCACATGATTGCAAACTCTTCAACATTAGCCAAGCCCCTGCTGGAAACATGTACAATGAGGATTGTCTTCTCTTGTTACAAAAAGTTGTCTATAAAAGCAATGGGCAATTTGAAATTGTTGCCTGGTCATATTCAATACACTTTGGCCATAGGTGCTATGGTAAAACTCCTTTGAGTTTATTCTTCCAAAAGAGGATCCTGGGAAGATAGCAGAGTAGGTCAGAAAATTCCAAGTTCTCTAGGTTTATTCTATCAACAAATCAAAGAAACACCAAAGGGTGAAAGTAGAATGGCAAAAATAAGCAAAAGTTGCACTGAATGTTGTTCCTTCTGGGACAATAGGAGAAGATCTAAGGAAAGAACCTGAACACCTCCAGACCAGGTAAGAGGTGAGCCCAAGGAACAGCCAAGTGGGGAGGGAGTCTCCTTTCAGCCACAGGAATTCTCACCTCCTGAATAATGTGGAGAGTTGGGCATCTGAGTGAGGGCATCATAACCTCTGCTGATAAAGGATGCTGCCAGACCCAACTGTGCAAATGAGGCATGACCCTGGTCAAGAAGGAATGGAAAGAGGTTTAGAAAACTGAAAAATAGCTCCTGAGGAAATAGTTGCAATGTGAGTCTGCCATCCCTATCCCCACCTGTTTAGATAGGGAATAGTCACAAAATAGATCAGAGGAGGTTGGGACCTAGGGGTGCCTTTTGGGAAGGCTAAAGCAGAACACTTATCACTTATGAAAGCTGTTGGGGGACACCACAGAAAGGGACCTTAGAAAAATGGGAAGGGGGAGGTTAATGAAAATCTTAGAACACATCTGTTTACCCTCAGGGCACAGAAGGTAATTTTTTTTGAGACTTTTCTGTACTATGGAGGGTATTCTCCATTCTCTCCATTTCCTTAACCATGTTGGACTCAAGGTCACAGTCATTAGGGCAGGAAAGGCTTAACACAGTACATAGTGTGTAGATGCCACCCATGAGCTATGAATACTGTCTTAGTCACTTCTGGGGACAGCCCCTGTGGCATAGGCATTGGAAAATACCTGGAGCCAGGTGCTAAATCACTCCTCAGAAACTACCCTTGTGCTGCTCCCCCCAACCTTAGCTCCCCATGATCTGGCCATGTGACTGGAACAATATGGCCCCAGCTCCATGTGGATAGATCTATGTTGATCTAACTTTTCCTCTTCTCTTGGACTCCCTGACATTTTTTTCTCCCTTCTCTCCTTTGAGTTTCTCCTTTTTTCCCTTTTTAACTTGACTACTTCTTTCCGAGCTTGTGACTGCCAATATGGCTTCAGGTGGGTCTAAGCCCATCTCCTGGCTATTTCCTTTCCTTTCCTCTTTCTTTTTTAAAATGCTTTTGTGAACTTTGAGTAACCTGTAGACCTTTGTGCAACCCATGAACTAAGCTTTTCTTAACTCTGAGGTCAGATGGTTTGTCATGAGTTTTTCACTTAGAATGAACCCAATCATCCACCTTTTGCTTGTGGGAGGGAAGGGAGTGGGTAGTTTGAAATCATAGCCCTGTCACAACCAATACACTTTTACCTTGGTTACTATAATAGACTCCTTTAAATTTTCCCTGGCTGCAATAAGAGACCTTGGCCTTTTTAAGATAAGGTCTTTCCCAGGTCTCAGTTTGTCTGAGGCAATACTCATTCAGTGATTAATGTTAGGTAAGAAATGAGGCAAAGAATGTCAAAAAACAATCAATCTGGGAGAAAACTCTCAAGGTTTCCAACTAAAACAAACAATTGCCATTTATGTTCACTAAGTCTTCAGAGCCCAAACAATGACCAAAGGAGGCTGGGGCTGGGACCTACTGTTGGTTAATCAATAGGAGTCAGAGTGAGTTGGGTTTAAGGCAAGGTCTTTAAAAAATAAATCTAGCCCATAAACCCCAAGATCTCTTGCAAGGTTTCAGCAATCGTAATTTATATTCATTTGAGCAGAGTTCCCACAGGGAAGAGTATGATTCCCTATGTAGACAGAAGGAGAGCAGGGAGAGAGAGAGAAGGGAGAAAGAGGGGGAAAAGGGAAGGAAGGAAGGGAGGGAGGGAGGGAGGGAGGAAGGAGCAAGGTGCAGAAGAACTGACTGGTTGGGTCCCCAGTGGAGAAAATTCTAATACACATTGTTGTCTGTCCTTTATTCTAGAAAAGGACCATGACATTAGAAAGGTGATATCTTAAATTGTAAGTGAATTGAATTTAAGCAAAGAGGTGTGCCTCACTTTCTCCTCTGGAGCCATCTGGGTTCAGGGCCAGACATAGATCAGGTTGATGGGAGATGGCCCTGAATGCTATGATGATCTTGGTCTTTTTAACCCAAGGTTTTTCTTAGGTCTCAGTTTGTCTGAGACAACACCCATTCGGTGATTAATGGTACTATGAACTAGGATTCTTCACAATATATCATTTTAACCATCCACAATGTAAAACCAAGTAGATGAATAACACATCTGCTGGCTTTCTAACAGCTAGATGGACAGAGAGACCTACTCAAGGTAACAAAGCTAATAAATGTCGGAGCTGGAAATTCCAACCCAACCCCTCTGACTACAAATTCATCATTCTTTCATGACAAGATATTGCTTCCTTGGAAAGACAGGATTTGGCCTGGGGGTGGAATAGGAGTAGTAAAAGTGGTTCGCTGCTGCATAGACAGAAAGACACGGTCAGCCATGCTGCACACTGGCCTGGCATGGAGGCTTGGGAAGGGGATTTCCCAAGAATGATTGATAGGGATTCTCCTTCCTTCAGCAGGGGCCTTGATGGTACAAAGTATTCCATCAAGAGAATTGGACCAGGTTCAGTGGCTCTAATTTGGAGGGATGAAAGAAGGCCTCAATTACTTAGGTCCTTTAAATTCACAATGTCAACAAAGTGGACTGATGACTGCCCAGTCCGAGAACCTGAAGAGGGCCATACACATAGGTTGGAGATGTGGCCAGGACAGGCTTTAGCAGCCCAGTGGAGGGGACAGCCTGGTAGCAACTGCAGCCTTCTGTGAGATCTTTAACCCCAACTTTTTTCTGTTTCTGCATCTTTGTGTCCCTTCTGGCTGGGATTGGGAAGTACTAGGTGGCACTTCCAAGTGGGGAGGGTCTGTGGGCAGGGCTGCTCCACACCATCCCAGCCGCTCTATTACATTTTTAAAAAAAAAACTTATTTATTCATTTTCCTAATGATATGTAAAGATAATTTTCAACATTAAGTTTTTGTCCAGTTTTCTTCCTCCCACCATTCTTTCTTCCCACCCTAGGAGAGCAAGTAATTTAATACATGTACAATAATATTATACATATTTCCATATCAGTTACACTGTGAAAAAGAATTAAAACAAAAAGGGAAAAAAATTTAAAAATTGTATTGAGATTCCATAATTATTTCTCTGGATGTGGATGGCATTTAAGTCTTTTAGAAACTGTCTTTGATTATTGTATTGCAGAAATAGCTAAATCTATCATGATCGATCATTTCACAATGTTGCTGCTAAAGTGCACAATGTTATTCTCATTTCACTCAGTATTAGTTCGTGTAAGCCTTTTCAGGTTTTTCCTGAAATCTGCCTGTTCAACATTTTTATAGACTGTTCTACCATCTTGCAAAAAGTCTGTCTTTAGCTCTTTGGGCACTACACTGTACTTCCCATACCTTCTCTTGCTAATCATCTGTCTTGTCTTGCCTGCTCCTTTTGGCTTTTCTGGTTCATTGCCCACATTACAACCTGCAACTCTGGCTGTTCCTGCCTGGGTCCTCTTCTCTGTCAGGGAGGACCAGCACCTCTGGTGGGCTACTGAGTTGCTTTTCCACCTTTGTATCCACCTTCACCTAGCTCTCACCTGTGGCTCCAAGAAATTGTATCATGGGCAACAGCCACACCCTGCAAAAACCATTTTGGCAGATGGGCTAAACAGACTGTGGGTAACCAACAGGTTTCAAATCCATCAGTGACTTGGGGGGGGGTGTCTATCCCAAACCTGTGAAGGCCTCCACCAGTGGAATGAGTGGATGAGAATAATTTGTCCCAATGTCCATGAAGATAGTGCAAGCAGATGCCATGGACTACTTAGAACTTGGTCAGACATTAAAAGTCCCAAGGTTTTCCACCATATCTGGAGCCATCATCATCAGCTCTTCTGAGCTTTGCCTTACCACTGGACTTCAATGACTTTGGAAGAGAGAATGAGACTGATGACTTTGTGCCATTCTGCCTCCTTTCAATCCAGTTCACCCACAAGTGAAGATATCACCTGCGATGTCATTGGTCCTTTTTGAAAATAAAGGAACTCTTTGAAAACAACTATGATTTCTGAGCTAACAACTTCCCAACATAGAGATACAATCCATCTTCTCCTTCATGGTGCTTTCTTGTACTCCCAAGTCCTGTCCGTCCCCTTAGTAGTTCCCCTTCTTCTCAATCCCAAAGTCTTCTTCCTCCATTAACCTTGATTATCCCTCTTCTTAGGAGTTCATATCTCCTATTCCTTCTGCCAAATCATGTTCTCCTTGAGAAGGGGACATTTCTGACCCTCACAGTGCTCCAAAGTCCTATGCTAATCAATAAATATTTTCTAGGCTCTGATTAGTTTCTTGAATGAATGTGCATACAAAGACTTGTCCATTATCTTCACACCTTTGGGCCCTTGTGAAGGAATTACAATTTCTTTGAGCCCTGAAGGCTTGTTTGGACATGGGAAGGGTCTATGATTACTCCTCCATCACACCTGGGCACCAGGTGATGGTGATGATGATGATGATTATGATGATGTTTGTCCTTCATTCCTCAAGAAGGCCAATAAAATTTCGTAGTCAACCAAGCAGGTTACACATTAGTACATAAAGGTGCCATAGATTATTTTATTATCCTCTTACCCATTCATGAGGTTTATTCTATAGCAGAACTGAAAAAAAAATTAGCAGCAGGACTACTGTCTCCTATTCTGACTTGATATGTTATATAGACATATAAAACATTGGTATTTCTTCCTTTCTGAAATGTCATAAATATAAGAATTTATTTAAGTCAAGTCTCTTATATAGATGATCAGATCAACTTCCTGTCTTCTCAGGATAGTCTTTAATTGTTGACAGAACTATGGAAACCAAATTTGTAGATGCAATTAGAGAGGACCAGTCTAATTCACACAGATGTAGCCTATCTTCAGATTTATAGTTGGAGAGATGGTCCTTGAGGAAAGCAGAGGCTAACATTCAGACTTACAAACCCCAATTAGAGACCAAGAAAGCAATTTTTGATAAGAAATATAAGATTAAAGAAATCTAACTTCAACACAGTTTGGGAATTCACCAGATGCTTCTTTGCTTTGTCCCTTTCTATTGGTTTCTCTTGAAATCCCTGGAAATGCCAATCTGTTTTAAAATTGCCTGTAACAGCTGCCTTGATTGGACAGGATGTTGCCTCTACAGCTCTAATTTCATGAACAATGGAGGCTCCACAAGGTCTACATTGACATGACTCAAAATTGAGTCTAAAGTCTCAGATTCCTTACTCTGCTCCAACCAGAGGCAATGTCACCTCTCTCTCTCTCTCTCTCTCTCTCTCTCTCTCTCTCTCTCTCTCTCTCTCTCCTTATGTGAATGACTGGCAGTCTACCCTGGGAGCCAGCTTGGGACAACATTTCCTCCCCATGAAAAGTTCCAAAGGACAGGAGCATTAGAATACAGGTGCTTTCATCTCTCTGATCATATTTGGCAAAAGATTCAAAAATCCATAGATTTTCAGAGATAGTTAGAAAAGAATGTTTTGATGAGATTTATAAAAAATGTGTAGTGACCTCAGAGCTTTCCAAACCAATGGACTTGTCAGTCACTTCAGAGAACACATCTGGTCCCTAGATGAGCAGAAAAGCTTGACCTTCCACTAGCATGAACAATGCACATGTGTGCAAATGAGTACGGGGACTTGCACATATATGAATTGCTCAAGGGCACAAGATGAAAACACAGAATGCATACAAACAAGGACATGAACAGATGAGCAAAGGCACATATGCTAGGGAGTGTTTCAGGATGGATAATACTTATTCTTAGTAAGGAAGAACAACTGTAGCATAGGGCACCATAGTGCACAGACTGCCAGTTCAAATCTGCTGCAGATACTTACTGGTTGTGTGACCCTGGGCTCTGTTTGTCTCAGTTTACACATCTGTAAAATGAACTGGAGGAGGAAAAGGCCAACCACTGCAATATCTCTGCTAAGAATACCTCAAATGGGGTCACAAAGAGTTGAATATGACTAAAACCGACTGAACAGCAATACTTCCTACTAAGAGTTTGTGAATTTCCACATCAGAGTTCCAAATGAACTCCTTCAGACTTCTACATAATTTTCTTCTTTCCCTTGCTCCCTTTTTCTCCAGAGTAGTTAGAAAAATACAAGTTTTAGGCAACAGAAGAGGCTGGTGCCATATTTCCTGTGGAGAGGATTCACAAGGCAGCACAGTGCAAAGTCTCATGGATCAGTGAAAGGCAACTCCTCCTTGGCACCACTAACTGTCTGTGTAAGTGCTGGAATAAACTGTGGCTTTCCCTGACCACTTTTCTCCTCAATGTGTAGTTTCTTCAACATTGGAGAGAAAGCTCCAAGAAGTCCAGTATTGTCTTCACCCTTGTATTCGTACCACTGCCTAATAAGTGGTATTCATTCATTCATTCACTCTCTCACTCATTCATCATAAGTCCACTGACATCATCACCTGCTATATGTGAAGAACTCTTTGGAGCTATTTAAGGAAGAGACTGCATAAATCCCTGCTATCCAAAATCCCAGAAATCATAGTCACTCAGGGCTGGGCAGGATTTCTGAGATTTGAGATTCCATTACCCAGATGAGCTCAATGACATTCAAAACTGTAGGTGTTTTGGATGTGTGCTTAGAGGGAAGGAGCTGGACAGTTCCCAGGGTCAGGTCTTGGGGGGAATAACTGGCAAAAGACATAAAGGGAGAGGGCTCAGACATCCTGCCAGCCTGATCATGTGTCTAGGAACTGGCACAGAGCTTGGGGAGGGTAAGCCCTGGGCCATGGGACTTTCCCCATGGAATTACTGATGATTCCCTGGAGCCAAAAGCCTGTAAGAAATCAAAGGTGGTGCAAGAGCCCAGGGAAGGGTCGAGAGGAGCCAGGGCTGGGGGACAACTGAGGAGTCTTGTCTTCCACTAACATGGATTCGAAATAGGTGGCATCTGCTTCTGTGGCAGGGAAGTACCCTTTGCTGTGCCTCAATATTTGTTGAGCTGTTGTAGGACTATGTTAATTCAGACTGTTGTGTACAACAGTCCACAGGAGTACAGAGTTCAGGACGGCAAAGTGGTCCAGAAGCCACCTAGTCACTGAGGCCCAGATCAGAAGTGACTTGATGAAAGCTATTTGGATAGGAAGATACAAAGAGATGATTCAAACCCAAGTCATCCTAGAGGGAGCAGCTGCTCTTCTTCTCATTCAAGGTCCTTCTATTTGTCCTTTGAACTAATAGTGGAATTCTATCAACCTGACCCTGAGGAGTACAGACAAGAAGAAGCAAAGACCCTTGACCTTCTTTCTGGAGCCTTCTGCCCTCAAGAGATTCTCTGTTAGGTAACCCTAAGAGTACTTCACACAGAAAATACTTATTAAATGGACTTTAACTCATGTCAAAGTTCATAATTTTGTCAGCTTATGCTACTGACCAAAGTCTAAATTCTCAATCTTTAACTAAGGATTATGAGTTTGGAATTTCTATCTTTCCTATTGTTTATTGTTCTAATAATCACAAGAAGATAGATGATTAGAAATTGGGAAACCTGGCTAGTCATCTTTGTGAAAACCACATAGATTTTTGGTATTAGTTAAATATTAAATCAGGTATGACGTAGATAGCCATCTTCTCTATGTAATTCAAGGATGACATATTTGTGAATAAATATGTAACCTAATGCACTAGTTTCCAGAAGCTTTTAATGATCCCCTTGTTCTTTTTATGTATACATGCTCCTTCTCCAGTTTCTACCTAAAGGCTTCTTGGTAACTCCCAGAGAATAAATTCCATGTCTAACTTAAATTCCTGTCATTTTATTTTAACCTAAATTTGAAGTTTTACATTCTAAAAGTCCTGGAAGAGAGATCTAGAGGTTAGAAATGGGTCAGGGTCTCTCCAATGGCCAGTGTGGGCTACCTTTGGTCAGCTTGCATGAGAAGTGTCCACAGGAGGCAGTCCCATGACTCTGGGGGATTCTTGGGGTTTCTGAAATCGTCCATAGAATTACCTTTCTCTGTAGAGCTGAGATTTGAGGTAGGATGTTCTATTCATATTTCAAGCAGGTGGTCTATTGCCTTCCAAACTCTGTTGATCTTATATCCCCCTTAAGAAAGAACTAAGAACCATCTATTATCAGTGTCACATGTGACATGAACAGGAATGCTTTCTCAACCCCCCCTCCCACAAGGGCCACCCACCACACTCAACTCTGCCTTCAGAGAATCAGGGAAAGCCATGGAATCCTTGGGAGCTGAATCCAGGTCCAGACTTTGTCACCAAGATGGCAGCAATCTCCCCAAACTGCCCCATTTAGAGAAGCAGGTTGGAAACCCTTGACAGAAACAGATGTTTTAAATTAGGCAATAGGAGGTTGGAAATGGATGTTTCAGTTTTAAAGTGGCACAGAACTCCTTGAGGTTTGATTTACAAGCTGCCTGGTGGAATACCATGTGTTCAAGACTCAGTGTCATTAAACCTGACCTGTACTTTATTATGCATAGAATTCCCTGGCCCACTCCACCCCCAATCTCTCCAGAAATGGGCTTCTGTGTTGGGTTCAAGTCCAGAAGATGACAGACCTTTGAGAAATGAGACTCTTCCCCCATGAGTCCAGCACAAGCCTGGCCATACCTGAAGGGGAGCTCAGGGGCTCACTGGGTCAGAAAAGAAGAGGCTACCAAAGCATGGCCTGTTCTGTTTGCAATCTCTAGAGACTGGGGGAAGGCTTCAGGTTGTTGGAGTACAGAGGGAAGATTGAATGACTGCCCCTGGGGTGGAGAGCAGGAGAACAGACAGAGAGCCAAAGAGAATGATTTGGGGTCTTAGTGAAAATGAGACTCTCCAGTGGGCCCCAGTCAACCCAGGAAGATGAGGGGATGATAAGAAGGCTTGAGCTAGTCCTGGCTGGCTATAGATAGTCCTGCTGTGTTCTACCCCAGTCAGATCACATCTGGAAATCTGCCCACAGGTCTGGGTATCACAGAATAGATGGAAAACCCAGTGGTCAACTGGAGAGTCTCAAAGGAGGAACCCAGGATGATGAAGGGTCCAGTGTTCTTATCATCTGAGAACTTAATAAATGGAAAGGGGATTTTAGTGTCACCCTTCCCCGGCTTTTCCAGTCCTGCCCCCCACCCACCCAATGCAGACTCTGGGGTCCTTGGGTTCTGCCCTCCAGGCATTATGTGGGAAGTTCAGCCCTCATGAGCTCCTATTGGAGGGTCTCATTTAGTCCATTGCCTCCTTGAATCCTGCCTGAAGCCCTTCCAGAACTCTGTCTGCCTCTCCTCTTACTCTCCATCCCCAGGTCCCTTCACAGGATCTGACACTTGGAATTTGCCATCTGGATTGTGTCTGTACTGAAGTGAATTTCCAGGGCCAAACCAGACTGGTCATCCCCAGTCCATGGCCCCCACAATCCTGTGGCCAGATACACTTAGAGCCCTAAGGAGGTCATCAGCTTCACATTTTGCAGATGAGAAAACTGACCACCAGGAATGGGGGAATAGCTTCCTAAAGACCCCTCAGCTCCTCAATATCTGAGGCAGGTTTCAAACTCTAGTCTTCCTGACTCCAGGCACAGTGGATCATGCCTGGCTGTCAGCTTGTGAACCCAGAACTACTCTGCTCACTACTTCCAGCCCTCAATCTTGGAATTGTTAATACCTCTTTGCTGGCTTCAGAGGAGCATTCCTCCAGCTGCTATTTGGACTTTCATGCAGTGTTTCTCTTAGAAAATGGTGTCTACCCTGGCATCGCAACCAGGAACCTGTCTTGTCCTGCCATGTCTCTCAGGGGTTCAGAGGGATCCTTGAGCACCCTTGGGGTTTGCTCATGCCCCAAAGGAGACTGCCTCAGCAGTTGTAGTGGATGGAGAGATGGGGAGGTCTTTGTGGGGATGCTTTCCTGGGCTCAGTTTGTATCTCCCCCTTGATCCCTCTTTGAACTTCCCTGATCCCAGATCTGTCCTGTCCTCAGTCACTTCCTCACCCCACCAGGGCAGGTTCTGGCCCCACCTGCACATACTTCCACTCCACCAGTGTCTTCCCTGTCCCTTCAGGAGGCTCCAAATTGAGCTTGCCCTTTGGGGACCCTGGGCAGCTCCCTGATTAGCAAGTGTATGCATCACACAACAAAGACTCAGTGACCAGAGAACAGTAGCAATAATAAAGGGGACGGGCAGGAGAAAGTGTAAGTCACTGAAGCAGCTAGGGCTGTCAGGCTTAGAGTCCAGAACTCTGAGTTCAAATCCAGCCAGCTGTGTGACCTTGGGGATATCACTTCACCTTTGCCTGTCTCAGTTTTCTCATTTGTCAAATGCAGATAACAGCCCCTCTCTCCCAGGGTAGTTATGAGGATCAAATAAGGTCAAATATTTAAACTACCCAGCAAGTACCCTGCCCATAGTAGAGGTTTAATTAATGTTTGTTCTCTCCTCCCCCCCTCCCCTTCCCTCCCCTTCATTGGCTTTTGCCATAGTGTGGATAGCTGCTGTCTGTCTCCTGGTTGTCACTGTGTAGAACCTGCTTGCAAGGTTCAGGGATTACAGCCAGGTCTCTATTCTTCAGATGACCAAAGTCTCTTTTCTTGAGTGTGTCCTCAAAGCTCCCTTATTCCTCCATTTCCCCTAGGTGTCTTTCTGCTCCCCTGGACATTCTCCTTGGACCTTTGTCCCAGAGCAAGCTGGGAAAGCTCTTTGCATCCCTCTGTATCCACACTACCCTCCTGTCTTGCTGTGGGCTAAAAGGAGCAGTCAGGTCCCATGGGGTGGGTATTGGTGGGCCTGGGAATCACCGGACTGTGGCTGAGCTGTCCTGTGGGATATTTGGCTGCCCTTCTTTCCTCTCGCCTGCTTTCCCCTCCTGGGGATGACAGATAGAATGAATTTTGAGGCCAATTTGGAATGTGGTAATTGCCCAGCTTGGTGAGCATGTGAGGAAAGTTACCCACATGTGAGATATCCAGCTTTCTGTCAGGATAGGTTAACCATAATTTTTTTTAGGCTAAAAATGAAATAACAAAAAGTTAGTTTTATTCATGAAGTTTTATTCTCTATGACCTTACTGAACCCATGGGTGGATGGTATCATTAAAGAAACCAACCAAGAGCTTAATGAGGAAATGATATTTATAGAAATTTCTCAAAGTATCATACAATTTTGGTGACCAACCAACCAGGTTATACATTATTAGTACATACATTTGTTATTATGATTCTTTAACCCATCCATTGTCAAAAATGACAAAGATCCAGTCAGCAACAGGACTATTGTCTCCTCTTCTGACTTGATATTTTATGTTATTAATGATGTTTGTCCTCTGTTCTTAATGAAGTCCATGACATCAGGAGATGATGCATGACAAACACATGAATTTGATTTGAGTGGGGGGGGGTCCTATGCTAGGTCACCAGCCTCACTTTCTCCTCCAAAGCCATCTGGGTCCAGTGGCCAGATAGGAATCAGTATGATTGGTGATGCCCTGGATAGGAGGCAATTTGGGTTAAGTGACTTGCCCAAGGTCACATAGCTAGTATCAAATGTCTGAAGTCGGATTTGAACTCCCATCCTCCTGACTCCAAGGCCAGTGTTGTGTCCCACTGCACCATCTAACTGACCAATATATTGTTAATAGATATGATATTGACAGAGAAAAGATTGGGATTTCTCTCTTTCCAAAATTTCCTAAATATAAGTATTCAGTCTCTTATAACGATAACCAGATCAGTTTCCTGCCTTCTCAGGATGGTCTTTACTCTGATTTTTTACACATCTGTGAAATCCCAAACTTGCAAATGCAATTAGAGGGGAACTAGGCAGTTTCACACAGACAGAGTCTGCCTTCATGCAGAGACACAAACCTTGTGGAGGGCAGAGCCTAACATTTAACTGTACAAATTTCAGTTAGAGGCTGATAAAATTAATTTTTGATCAGAAATATAGAATTAAAGAGTATAAGACTTAGACACAATTTACAGCCCCTGCTTTATGTTGTGTCTCCTGCTTAAGCAGCCTGGTGTGTACCACCATCTGAAGAGTCTCCTTTGTGGATCTCCTCTTCACATTCTGTCTTCCTCTGGCTTAACTGGCTTGGGAAAAAGGCCAGTGGGAATTTCTGGCTGAGAAAGAAGTGCAGTGACCCAGGAAGTCCTGCCCAGTCATTCCCAGTACAGTGGGAGGACTTTAGGGTTCAGGTGTATGGCTTCTGCCAGAGACAGGAAAGGAGCCTTGTGAGCCAAGCCTTCAGGAATGCACAGAAATCAGTGAGACACATAAGCCATGCCCTATGTTGAGCCTTGGGAGGGTGCAAGGAAAGGCAAAAACTCCATACTTGTCCCCAGAATCCCAACACTCTGCTATCAGTGTTTCCCTCCTCACTTCACGAAAAGCATTTTTCTAGGACAGAACCCCTCAGAATGCCAGAGATTCCTGAGCCCCAGAGCCCTCCAGTGGGACTAGCTTCCTTGAGGCCATGCAGTGATGGGCCTGGAGGTTGAAGGCCCAACCTTTTTGCTCTATGGCCATCTGCAGATCATCAGACCTCTAAGAACCTCAGCTTCCCTCTCTGTGAAATGGAGTTATCCAGTTTCTACACCAGGAGATTGTTTTGACAACAATGCTTCATTGGCCCAGTTCACACATCAGTCACATCAAGAAATGGGCCAAAGGGCATTTCTCCCTACAACCCTACAAAGCAGGAGACTGGAATGAATGAATCATCAACTTGAGATGCAATGGGTGGCATCAATCTACCCAGAGGCAGGCTTTTAAATTTGAGGCTTCCAAGTGTAATGTTCCCCAGGGTCTGAGAAGGGAAATGATTAATTTCTGGACAGAGACAATCCTGGCCTGTGTCCTAGTGGAGGAGAGAATAGACAAGGCCACAGTTACGTCAGGATGGGTGGGAAAGCATCCTTCTCCCCCAGGATGGTCTGACTTCTTCCAAACAGAACTGAAAGAAAGGGATAACTGTTTAAGATGAGGCATGAGCTGTCCAGAGGAGAAATGCTGATCCAGCCTGGGGGAGGGGGACTTCCAGGGACAGCTGCATCTGTTCTGCCTCCCTCCACCCCATGCAAATAATCCATGACTAGGAACACATGGTCAGGACTTGCCTTATGGCATTCCATCTGGCTCCCTTTGTTTCCCTGTCCATGGAGATTTTTATTTTGCTGTTATTTGGTAGTTTTTGGAAACAGGAGTTTAGGGAAACAACACAGTGACTCACTCTCCCAGGACCACTCATAGAGTTCTGGGGAAAGTGGGCTCAGCCTTAGCGAGGAATGGAGCAAAGGGTCAGGAACTCCCTGCTGTGGTGGCTGGAAGTCCTTTCCTCCCTTCTCAGTGTTCAGGCTCTTATGGAGAAGAGGAGACAGTAGGAAGCCCTATCCAGAGTGACCAGATGCCCACTAAGATCCTGTCTGTCCTTGGCTGCTCATAGATATTGTCTCCAGATCCCGCTTTCCTGGAGGAGGATGCTGGGTCCCTTCCAGGAAGATGAGAAGGCCAGAATCCTTCTTCCAGATCTCCAAAACTGTTCTTCTGGCCCAGGGAGTGGAGGGAGGAGACCAAGAACAAAGATAAGGTGGTCCCCCCCCCCCTTCAAGTGACTCCTTCTTGAAGTTCTTAGCTGGGACATTCTAATTTCACACTCAGTGAAAGTCTTTCTAGTTTGCAATGGTCTGCTATGGGTTCAGGACCCCAAGAGCATGACCAAGTTTCCTTAGCCCATCCAAACCTTCCTCCTGCTCAGCATCACTCCATCTCATGGATCCTTAGACCTTCAAATTGCTGAAGGCTTGTTGTATTTCATATGATCAGACCATAGAGATGAGTCCCACCCTGGCTAAGGGCCCAGACTCAGCATGTATTTAGGATTGGGGCAGGGGAGGGAGATGTGATTCAATTGCTTTACTTGCCCAATTTCCTCACACTATGTGAATATATGTTCATTTGACCAGAATGTTCCTTGGTACAAAATAAGTCTTTAATAAATGGATGTTGATTGATGGATTTTTTTTAGGTTTTTTTTGCAAGGCAAATGGGGTTAAGTAGCTTGCCCAAGGCCACACAACTAGGTAATTATTAAGTGTCTGAGACCAGATTTGAATTCAGGTACTCCTGACTCCAGGGCTGGTGCTTTATCCACTGTGCCACCTAGCCGCCCCTGATTGATGGATTTTTTCTGGAGTTTTATCTTGAGGGTCTACCCCTCCCCTTACCCTGATGTGTTTTGGTTCTTTTAAAATGGTTTTTGCAAGGCAATGGGTTAAGTGACTTGCCCAAGTTTACACATAGCTAGTCTGAGGTTGCATTTGAACTCAGGTCTCCTGACTCCAGGATTTGTGTTCTCCCCACAGCACCACCTAGCTGCCCGTCCCAGATGTGTTTTGATTGAATTAGTTTTTCTTTGCTTGCTCCTTTTCTCTGTCTTCTCTCCCCCAGGACTTTTTTCCTTAATAACAGAATTGGGAGAGAATAGAGAAGTGGGAAGGTAGCCTGGCTGCCTTTCCCCAACCCTGAACCAAAGGGGCTACCAGGGATGGGGTGAGCATTTTCTTCATTTCTCTTGAATCATTGTTCTTTTCCTTTGCCTGGCACAGTTGACATTGGAGGTCCTTCCTACTCAGTTCTTCTAACTTTGAGGTCAATTCTGGTGGGGGCTGCTCTCATGAATGGCCCTGGCTGTGGCCATTAGCTGGGAGTCACTGTGAACTTCCCTCAGCTGGGTCATCTGGCCCTGGGGCTTTCCAGGTCACTCTGACTTTTCAGATGATATTCCATTCTGGCCATTCAGGGTAGCAAGCATTCAGAATTTCCCCCTTGAATAGAGATTCACTAATAAGATCCTGTTCCCGAGAACGCTTTTTAGAAACAGAATCACAATTGGAGATAAGCTAGAAGATCCTTGGACCCAATTCCTTCAGTTTAGAGAGGAGGAAACTGAAGTTGCCCAGAAAGGGAAGTGACCTGTCTGAGGTTACACAGCAATTAGTGGCAGTCAAGATTTGAATCTAGCTCCCTGGATTCAAAATCCAGTGTTTAGCCCCCTGTGCCATAAAACATAGAAAAGAAAGTCCTTGAGTTAAGTTCTTTTCTTCCTGATAGAGAGAAAGCTTATTCCCAATGCCAACAGGATGCCTCAGAGGCAGATTGGAGTCCAGCATTATCCATTTTTTTTGCTTTTAGTTTTGGGGTCCATGTGGCCATCAGGCGGTTAACAAACATTTATCAAGCTCCTACTATGTGCTAGGCACATTATTAAGCAGTCTGTGTGTGAGAGACAGACAGATAGAGAGACATAGAGAGACAGACAGATAGACAGACAAAAAACTGGGGCAGGCAGTTCTGAATCCTCTCTATCTGCCATGTTCTCCAGCAGCCTCAGGACAACTAAAGCAGGATAATCATGGCAATAATAACACCTGTAGAGCACCTAATATGCATCAGACATTGTACTAAGTGCTTTACAAATCTTACCAGAGATGTGGGTGCCATTATTATCCCCTTTTACAGATGAGGAAATTGAGGCAGACAGAGGTGAGGTGACTTGCCCCGGACCACCCTGCTAGTGAAGTGTCTGAGGCTGAATTTGAACTCAAGTTTTCCTGATTCCAGGCCCAGAGGTCTGAACCAAAATCTTGTCTCATCCTGAGAATGGGGAGGAATCCACTCAGAAATTATGCAGGATCCACCCTCCTTGGAAGCCGGTCTTGCTTCCATCTGGTTATCTTCAGAGGCCTATTACAATTTCCTGGAATAAAAATACAGATCATTCTAACCCCAGTCTGGCAGTTTCCCAGAAGGCCAGTCAAGTATCCAAGGCAGGAATGTGGATGGATTCAGGGAATTCAATTTGAGGATTCTCTGCTCCCAGAGTATTAGCACACTCCCAAAGCCTCATAAGGTAGTACTGAAGTCTTCTTCCCCAGGGAAGCCTGGAGCTGGGGGTGGAGGTTGGCAGAATTGACTCCCACCATATTTTCTCTATTGATCCATGGAGTCTTTCTTTGAAAAGGAGATTTTTTTAGATTAAATTTCAAAGGGCAAATTGGATTTGGTTGAGAACTCCAAGGAATGCTGCTTCAATTTGTTGTATTAAGCATACAGAAGGGTTGGGTATGCCAGGAATGCATGTCCTTTGGTGACTGTCATGGGACAGAAATACACATGATTCATTTATGAGCCAAGGTTCAATGAAGCCTGAATCTTAAATGATTCCACACAAAAAAACCTTTCTGAAGAAGTCTGTGTTTCAAAAGCAAAGCTGTCTTTTGATATACTCATTCTAACACTAAACTTAGCATATTTTGCCCCAGAAGATTCATTCACCATGGACTCCCTCTTCTGCCCTCCTCCTCCTCACCTTCCATCCCCTCAATGCCTTCTAATCATTTCTCCTCCTTCACTCGGTCTCCCATGAAGAGGCAACTCTCCTCATGGCCAAGGGCAACCCCATTGGACACCATTTTCTCCAGCACACTGCCTCCTCTATCCTTCTTGCTCTCTCATTCAGCTACAACCCTTCTGCCTCCAAGCATGGCATGCCTTTCTACTTCGACCACCACAACCACAATCAAAACCAACACCCTCACCTGATTCATCCCCCTTTCTGCTGGCATTGCATAGCTCTGCTACCCTTTGTGAAATGCCTTAACAACCTTCCTCTCACATTTTTCTAATTCTCGTCTGGCTTCCAACTTCATCCTTTCACTGAACCCTCTCTCTCAAATTATCAAACTTCTTAGTTGCCAATGCTAATGTCCTTTCTCAGATCTTATCCTTGTTCTCTGTGCCTTTGATTGGCCTCTTTCCCTTAGTTTTTTCTCTGGAAGTTGAAAGTATACTTTATCATTAGTCCTTTGGGATTGTCTTAGATCATTGTGTTACTGAGAAGAGCTAAGTTATTCACAGTTGTTCATTGTTGTTACTGTGTAAGTGTTCTCCTGGTTCTGCTCACTTCATTCTATATCAGTTTATTTAAGTCTTTCCAGGCAAAAAAAAGCCAATTCTTAAGGGAAGACATCCAGGCTTTCTAAAAGCCATGGGGGGAAATGCTGCAAACAATTTAATTATATTTTTTCCCAGTTTTAAACATTTTTATTTAAAGTTTTGAGTTTCAGATTTTATCACTCCTTCCCTCTTTCCCCTTCCCATCCCTGAGATGGTAAGCAATCATGTGCAATTAAATCATTTAATTTTAGAGAAATTAAATTCCAAGCAGCTCTGAACCTCCACAACACAAACAGTATTTTTATGTTTTAATGTGGTGAGAGATGGAATAGAGAGAACAGATTTCTGTTCACTAAAATAAATACAGAGGTAGAAGGGGCTACAGATGTGGGATGTTGCTTACATTTTCAGATGAAGTCACCATATTATTACTTCATTGTTTTTCTTTGTTGCCAAAGACCTCTCACTTAGTGGGAGTAATCTTCAAATGTTTCTAATATAAAAACAAAACACATCAGTAAAACTTCTAGAAAAGGGAAATGGGGTGGGGGTGGGGTGTCAGGGAAGCCAGGCTTATTGCCAGAGGAAAATAAAAGTTCTGTCCTTGACCCAAAGAATGTTGTTGGGGAAATTTCCATCATGACAGTAGGAATTATCTCAATTAACTCTTTAGAGTAAATTGGCTTTTCGTTGTCCTAAACATATGGAGAGGTTCTACTGCTGGGAAAGATTTCTGGTATGAGCTTGTCCCTGGGACTTAAATGTCAACAGTTAACAATAAGCAAAGCCATGTGGTGAGCAAAATGTCATATGACGAGACTGAGGTCATGGAACTGCCTTTGGTGTGTGAGAAGATATCAGGACTATGGAGGAAGGAAGCATTCTGTGCCTTCTGACTTGTCCCGAGGACCTTCTGCAAGTCTCTATTTCCTGCTCTTCATCCATCTTCATGACCACTCCTGCCCCATCAAACACACACATACACAGATATATACATATATACATACTCATACACACAAACATACAGATACACAGGAGGACCTATCTTCCACCTAGAAGATGCATACTTAGGTCTAACTGTGGTTTCTCTCTCCATCAGTCCAGTGTATATGCCTCACACCTGACTGGTGGCAGAAGACCACGAGGGTCTATCTACATTCTCCCTTCCAAGTCTCTTCTGTTTCTGTGGCACAGACACACAGCTCAATGTTTAATGACAACCCTGTCCAGTCACCTTTGGTCACCAGCGCTCACTAATCTCAGATGCCTTCAACTCCATGGGACATCACTTTACCCATTTTCATAATTATCCTGTGACAGTACTTTCTAGGTCCTTCTGGTTGGATGATCTGAAGAGAGCAGATCCCTCAACTATTAATGGCAAATAAACAGACCAAATCTTGGTCTTGCTCAGTGTCTTCTTCCACTGACCCCTCCTGGAGGGAGGAGATCCTCACCAGTGGAGAGCGTCAGCAGGTACTTCCTGCTCTTTAGAAGCCTCTAAGTCCAAGGGTCTGTTTTTCAGTCGATCCTCCTCCCTACCATTCTCCACATTCTGATCACAGCATAGTGGATACATAGCCCTGACTCTTCCCATCTTTTGTCATCTTCGTTTAATCTTGAAGACCATTTCCCATTTTATGTAAGAGATGTGTCATTGTCCCTGATGACTGGGAGTGAGGAGATGCCTACCTTGAGCCTCATCAGGGTACCCTCCAGAAGGGCAAGCAGCTAGCTTTTTGGGTCAATATTGGCAATTTTTGTTTGCCAAACCTAGTTGGCTCCCAGGACTGGGATTTGGTTAAAGGAGAGGATGGAAGGGGAAGAGCAGCAGTGATCTAGGAGCCTTCCTGATTTAGTCATCACTTTTCTCTTTCTTTTTCCCCAGAGAGAGAGAAGGCTGGATTGTTCAGATGATTCTGATTGGCAATGATCAGCTACAAGACAGATACCAACTGCATTCTTTCTTGCTTGTACATGAGGGCTCTCAGCCTGGACAGCACTGGCCACTCTGCTCCCTTTCTTCTTATATGGTATCTGACTCCAGATAGATCAAAATGGAGTTTTAAAAAAAAATATCAGTACAGTTGCTCTGGCTGGGAGTATTTACATTTGGAATGTAATTTTCACTTCAGAAGTTGTGTCCAGCTCCCAAGTGTCTGTTTATCTGGCTGTCTCTGACTCTGACTCTGACTCTCTCTCTCTCTCTCTCTCTCTCTCTCTCTCTCTCTCTCTCTCACACACACACACACACACACACACCCACACACCCACACACAAAAACACAAAACCACACACAATTTAGCAAGCACTTGGTTGATGGGGATGGTCTTTCTTCAAAGAGTCAAAACCCTACTTCTATCTCCCATTCCTCTCCTACTCTCCATAAAAGTCCTGTTTTAAGATCCCTCTCTTTATAAAATCCCCCAATCTTTGAGCAGATTTTGGAACCATTTAAAGCTCAATTCTCTGAGCTCAGAATATCCTGCAGCAGTGCCCCATCCCCTTTCCCCTCCAAGACCTTTTCTCCAGGGACCCTAGGGTGTTCACCCAGATAGGGAGATCAGAGCCAAGGCACATATCTTCAGAAGAGGAAAAAGGAGGGTCTCTGAGCAGGATATATTACTTGGCCATGTCCAATTTCCTTCTGTTCCTCAGCACTAAATTTAATTTGCATAGCCTAAGAATGTGGAGGAAACTCTTCCCCAGAGAGCAGGAGCTGGCATCTTTTTTAGCCTTGCCCAAGCTGCCATTTTCTTTCCCATTCATCTTCAGTCTAATTTCTCTTTCCCTTCCTTTATCTATGGAGACATGATGAATAGGGTCCTGCAGCATAAACCGCTGTCTCATGGATGTCAGGGACTGACTCAGTTTAATATCAGTTCATTTAGAAGAAAAGCAATTCTCTCAGCCACAAATTAACATCTGTCTCCATCTCAGCAGCACCTGGCTCAGGGTTTCTGTTTGAAATGAGAAAAATCTCTGCAGATCCATGGGACACATGGCTTTATCTCTCTTCCTATAGAATTGAGAGTTATTCTCATTATTCTCCCAGGGGAAATAAATAAAAACAATGATAATGTAGGAGAGTGTGCATTGTTTGATGGGATGAAGCTAGGTTAGCCTGAACTTCCTCACATCTGCCTCAGAGGCAGGCTGGCTGTTCAGTGGTATTATTCAATAGGCTAAAACATCACCAGTGCTGGGGTTGATGGATGGTTTTATCCCCCAGCCAGGAAGGTGGCTACAAAGGTCACCCCCACACTCCTCTCACAAGGCTGCCTCCATGCCTCAGTCTTCTAGAACCCTAGGTCCCTACTAGTCTAGACTAGGTACTGGGGGCTTCAGTGATAGCTTATGGGCTTCAGAGAGTAGCTGAACAAGTCCTTGGCCAGCAGACCAAAGAGAAGGCCCAGTCCTAGAAGCTTGTGGAGTTCTGACTGGCCCCTGATTCATTCTCCCAGGAAGATGATCTCCTTAATCACCTGTATCCTGTTTCATTCTTATCTCCATAGTCCAAGCCCAGAGAAGTATTGCAGGAGCTTTTCCTGATGGATACTGGGGTTAACTGAATTGTTTAACTTGGACATAGAAATAAAAGGGTTAATTGTGATATCATAGCCCTTAGCTTTGTGTGGAAAGAAGTCCCAGAAGAGAATTACTAACATAAGCATGTTTTGTAAACTGACCACAGTATGACTATCTGCTCAGAGAAAGCATAACCTTGCACCATTATCTCCAAGGCCCCTTGCTTTCGTGAGCCTCTGGGGTATTTGGCTAAGGTCCAAAATCTTTGAAAGCATTCCCCTCTCCACCCATAATCAGAAGCAACTATCTTAAACTCCTTTTTTTCCTTTGACTCCTCGAATTTACATGTAATAAACACTGACTGAAACAGGGGTCTATGTGAGATCTCTCACAATCATCCACTAACCAGCACAGGATCCCTAGAACCTTTCTGGGTCCCTTCCCTCAATAGCACCCTACAGGGTCAGAATGGTTCTGTGAGAGGACAAAGAGCCAGATCTGGAGTCCCAAAGACCTAGGTTGGAATCAGTGTCAGAGACTGACCAGTGGAGTTTTACTCTTCCCTCTCAGTCTCAGTTTCCTCCTCCACAAGTCACACAATTCTGACTTGCTGATCCCACATCAATACATAGATGATCAAATGGGAAAGTCATGTTTAAAGTACACTCAGATCTGGCACATAATATATGCTTAATAAAACTATCTGAATCAAATTAAATTAAATGATCTAAGAATCAATTGGTTTCTTTGAGTTTGAAGTTCAGTGTAATTCAGCTCTATTTAGGCCCCTTTTAAAGGCTAATGTTTTCTCCTGGGTGCTACATTTTAGAAAGGAAGTGGACAGACTAGGGCTTGGAGACCAGGGTAGGACAACAATACCACAAAAGGATGAGTTGAAGAAATTGGGAAGGTGAAGCCTGAAGAAGGGAAAGCTCTGGTGGGATATGGCAGTCATCTTCAGGGATTTGATGAAGGGCAGGATAAGGAAGAAGATATCCATTTTTCTGCCTGACCCCAGGGTGACAAACATAGAACAATGACTGCAGGCTTTTGTGGCAAATTTGAGCTCAATATGGAGAAAGACTTATTAACATTTGGGAATTCCCTTAAGATTTAGGGACTGCCCCAATAAATTTATTGTCACTTGGTCATCTCTGTCCCAAACCAAGGTTTAGGGATGCCTTGCTGAAGGTTAGAGAGATGATGGTTGAGGTCTCTCCCATGGAGATCTCATCCATCCCAAATATTTCCTATGCACCTATTATGTGCATAGACCTGTCCAGTCTGGAGGAGTTTGCAATCTAGGAGGTATCTGTGCCCTGCTCATGCCAAGGTGGTGCCAGTCCAGGGGGTCATGGAGATCAGGGAGGCATGGCCCAATCTCAAAAAGCACAGTTCTGACTAGGTGCCTGCCTATCATTAAGGTAGAGGACTTGTCCCAGAGAAAAATACAGTGCCCCTTGTCTGCAATGGGAAGAGAAAGCCTTTCCTGATTGTTCCTGCCCTTATGGACATTTCAGATCCCTTTGGCAACCTATTGAATGGAAGAAGACTATCCTCACTGACAACAGTGCCCTTAATTGAGGGACTTTCAGAGTGAGCCAAATCCCACGGTCCACCCCACAGA
Source organism: Macrotis lagotis (assembly GCF_037893015.1). Lineage (NCBI taxonomy): Eukaryota > Metazoa > Chordata > Mammalia > Peramelemorphia > Peramelidae > Macrotis > Macrotis lagotis. The sequence continues at coordinate 197,038,182 of NC_133665.1, forward strand.
TGAGCTGGCTTTGTAATTCCTTACTCCTGGTGTAATTTCCCTTTTATCCTTCCTCCTGGAGAGGACAGGACCATCTCTTTCAAGTTTTTTATCCTTGAACTGCCCAATCCTGAGTGTGAGGAAACTGCCCTGGGATGGGGCTGGAGAGAGAGAGTCAGCTCTGGGTCCAGTCATTTCTATGACACTTTCTCTCCTTAGCATGTTCCAGGTGTGCTCCTGAGTGAATGCCAGTTTCTGCAGTGGCAAATTAAACCTGCTCCATAATGTATTCTCTGAAGCTTCATGATTCTCTTAGCAGAGCAGTAAGGATTCAGGTGGGGCTCCAGGGTGGGTGGTTTAGGAGGGGACAGAATTTCCAGGGAATGTTTCTTCCCCTGATTTCCCTGCCTGCAGCATTGCTGCCTGTCCTCATTGCCCACTCAGGTCCTCTTTGTCCTGTCCTACCTCTATTTTATTCATGTCAGCAGAGATATAATATTTCCTCCAATAACTGCTCTGGCTGTATCCCACAAGTTCTGGTGTGTTGTCTTCTTATTGCCATTGTCCTGGGTGGTTATTATTTCTATTATTTGTTGTTTGATCTACTCATTTTTTAAAATGAAGTTACTTTCCAACAAATTTTAGGTCCATTTCTCCATGACCCTTTATTTCTTGTTTTTTATTATCTCATGATTTGAAAAGAATGCATTCAATATTTTTGCCTTTCTGCATTTGATTATGAGGTTTTTTTGCCCTAATACATGGTCAATTTTTTTGTATAGATGCCCATTACCACTAAGAAAAAAGTATATTCCTTTCTATCCTCATTTAATTTTCTCCAGAGGTCTATCATAGCTAGCTTTTCTAACATCCTATTTTCCTCCTTAACTTCCATCTTGTTTATTTTTTTGGTGAGATTTATCTATTTCTGAGAGAGGGAGGTTGAGGTCCAGTGTTTTTGCTGTCTTTGTCTTCATGTAATTCATTTACTTTCTCCTCTAACAATCTGGATGCTGTATCCCCTGGTCCATGCATGTTTAGTATTGAAATGACTTCATTGTGTCTGGTACCTTTTAGGAGGATGTAGTTTCCTTCTTTATCCCTTTGGATGAAATCTATTTTTATAATTGCTTTGTCTGAGAGAAGGATGGCTACCCCTGAGTTTTTTCACTTCAGCCAAGTAGAGTATATATTGTGTTCTAATCCTTAACCTTTTCTCTAGGTGTATCTTTATGCTTCAGATGTGTTTCTTGTAAGCCCCATATTGTAGGATTCTGGTTTTTAAATACACTCTGCTCTCTGTTTCTGTTTTATGGGAGGGTTCATCTCATCCACATTCACAGTAATAATTACTCTTTATTACCTTCCATACCATCTCCCCTCTGCTTGTATTCGTTTTCCCTCCCACCCTATCCCTCCTCACTAGTGCTTTGTTTCTGAATACACCTCCCTCAATCTGTCCCCCCATCAGCCCCCCTTTTCTTCCTTTTTTCTCTTCTTCCTTTCCTTCCCCTCCTATTACTTGAAGGGCGCCAAATCCATGAGAGTGAGGTTCCAACAGCTCTCAGCCCGTCCCTCCTTTCCTCCGCTGCACTCGGGCCTTGTGTAATGCATCCCATTCTGCCTCCCCTTTCCTCCAGTCTCATTATAATCCCCCTTTTTATTGCCTTAAGTTTTCAAAAAAGCCATTCCATCAAAATCCACTCCTATCTCTGCTTCCATCATTCCGTCTGGCAGTGAGGACTCGAGGGGGTTGGGGTTTCCTCCCCGAGGGGGCCCGTGGCATCTTTTCGTGGCCTTAGTCTGCTCTTTCTCCTTTCCTGGTGCTCCAGTCTCCCGCGGAAGGCCGGGTGTTTCGGTCACACAAGTCTGAAACTCTCATTCAGGGCCATGGGGGGCCTGCCGGGCCCTGTGTGGGGCTGCTGGGGTGGGGGGGGGGGCCGGGCGACCCGGGGCTGCTTGTTCCACCAAGGGGATAGTTTACGTTTTTACTAGTTTTCGTTCTTTTTTAGTTGTGTGGACAAACCCGGGCCTCCCGAGGGCCGTTCTAGGCCTCAGGCCCATTGCTGGGGGTGGGGGGGAGGCCCCTCCAAGGCGTCGGGTCAGACCAGCTTTTAACGGCGCAGCCCCTGGGGCTCCGCTCCTGGGGCTCCGCTCCTGGGGCTCCCCTCCTGGGGCTCCGCTCCTGGGGCTCCGCTCCTGGGGCTCCCCCGCTGGGGCTCCGCTCCTGGGGCTCCCCTCCTGGGGCTCCGCTCCTGGGGCTCCCCCGCTGGGGTTCCGCTCCTGGGGCTCCCCCGCTGGGGCTCCGCTCCTGGGGCTCCCCCCCGGGGCTCCCCCCCTGGGGCTCCGCTCCTGGGGCTCCCCCGCTGGGGCTCCGCTCCTGGGGCTCCCCCGCTGGGGCTCCCCTCCTGGGGCTCCGCTCCTGGGGCTCCCCCGCTGGGGCTCCGCACCTGGGGCTCCCCCGCTGGGGCTCCGCTCCTGGGGCTCCCCTCCTGGGGCTCCGCTCCTGGGGCTCCCCCGCTGGGGCTCCGCTCCTGGGGCTCCCCCCCTGGGGCTCCCCCGCTGGGGCTCCGCTCCTGGGGCTCCCCCGCTGGGGCTCCGCTCCTGGGGCTCCCCTCCTGGGGCTCCGCTCCTGGGGCTCCGCTCCTGGGGCTCCCCCGCTGGGGCTCCGCTCCTGGGGCTCCCCTCCTGGGGCTCCCCCGCTGGGGCTCCGCTCCTGGGGCTCCCCCGCTGGGGCTCCGCTCCTGGGGCTCCCCCCCTGGGGCTCCCCCCCTGGGGCTCCGCTCCTGGGGCTCCGCTCCTGGGGCTCCCCCGCTGGGGCTCCGCTCCTGGGGCTCCGCTCCTGGGGCTCCCCCGCTGGGGCTCCCCCGCTGGGGCTCCGCTCCTGGGGCTCCCCCGCTGGGGCTCCGCTCCTGGGGCTCCCCCCCGGGGCTCCCCCCGCTGGGGCTCCCCTCCTGGGGCTCCGCTCCTGGGGCTCCCCCGCTGGGGCTCCCCCGCTGGGGCTCCGCTCCTGGGGCTCCCCCGCTGGGGCTCCGCTCCTGGGGCTCCCCCCCTGGGGTTCCCCCGCTGGGGCTCCGCTCCTGGGGCTCCTCTCCTGGGGCTCCCCCGCTGGGGCTCCGCTCCTGGGGCTCCCCTCCTGGGGCTCCGCTCCTGGGGCTCCGCTCCTGGGGCTCCCCCGCTGGGGTTCCGCTCCTGGGGCTCCCCCGCTGGGGCTCCGCTCCTGGGGCTCCCCCCCGGGGCTCCCCCCCCTGGGGCTCCGCTCCTGGGGCTCCCCCGCTGGGGCTCCGCTCCTGGGGCTCCCCCGCTGGGGCTCCCCTCCTGGGGCTCCGCTCCTGGGGCTCCCCCGCTGGGGCTCCGCTCCTGGGGCTCCCCCGCTGGGGCTCCGCTCCTGGGGCTCCCCTCCTGGGGCTCCGCTCCTGGGGCTCCCCCGCTGGGGCTCCGCTCCTGGGGCTCCCCCCCTGGGGCTCCCCCGCTGGGGCTCCGCTCCTGGGGCTCCCCCGCTGGGGCTCCGCTCCTGGGGCTCCCCTCCTGGGGCTCCGCTCCTGGGGCTCCCCCGCTGGGGCTCCGCTCCTGGGGCTCCCCTCCTGGGGCTCCCCCGCTGGGGCTCCGCTCCTGGGGCTCCCCCGCTGGGGCTCCGCTCCTGGGGCTCCCCCCCTGGGGCTCCCCCCCTGGGGCTCCGCTCCTGGGGCTCCGCTCCTGGGGCTCCCCCGCTGGGGCTCCGCTCCTGGGGCTCCGCTCCTGGGGCTCCCCCGCTGGGGCTCCCCCGCTGGGGCTCCGCTCCTGGGGCTCCCCCGCTGGGGCTCCGCTCCTGGGGCTCCCCCCCGGGGCTCCCCCCGCTGGGGCTCCCCTCCTGGGGCTCCGCTCCTGGGGCTCCCCCGCTGGGGCTCCCCCGCTGGGGCTCCGCTCCTGGGGCTCCCCCGCTGGGGCTCCGCTCCTGGGGCTCCCCCCCTGGGGTTCCCCCGCTGGGGCTCCGCTCCTGGGGCTCCGCTCCTGGGGCTCCCCCGCTGGGGCTCCGCTCCTGTGGCTCCCCCGCTGGGGCTCCGCTCCTGGGGCTCCCCCCCGGGGCTCCCCCCGCTGGGGCTCCCCTCCTGGGGCTCCGCTCCTGGGGCTCCCCCGCTGGGGCTCCCCCGCTGGGGCTCCGCTCCTGGGGCTCCCCCGCTGGGGCTCCGCTCCTGGGGCTCCGCTCCTGGGGCTCCCCCCCTGGGGCTCCCCCGCTGGGGCTCCGCTCCTGGGGCTCCGCTCCTGGGGCTCCCCCGCTGGGGCTCCGCTCCTGGGGCTCCCCCCCTGGGGCTCCCCCCGGGGCTCCCCCCGCTGGGGCTCCGCTCCTGGGGCTCCCCCGCTGGGGCTCCGCTCCTGGGGCTCCCCCGCTGGGGCTCCGCTCCTGGGGCTCCGCTCCTGGGGCTCCCCCGCTGGGGCTCCGCTCCTGGGGCTCCCCTCCTGGGGCTCCGCTCCTGGGGCTCCGCTCCTGGGGCTCCCCCGCTGGGGCTCCGCTCCTGGGGCTCCCCCGCTGGGGCTCCGCTCCTGGGGCTCCCCCCCTGGGGCTCCCCCGCTGGGGCTCCGCTCCTGGGGCTCCCCCGCTGGGGCTCCGCTCCTGGGGCTCCCTCCCTGGGGCTCCCCCCCTGGGGCTCCGCTCCTGGGGCTCCGCTCCTGGGGCTCCCCCGCTGGGGCTCCGCTCCTGGGGCTCCCCCCCTGGGCTCCCCCCGCTGGGGCTCCCCCGCTGGGGCTCCCTTCCTGGGGCTCCGCTCCTGGGGCTCCCCCCCGGGGCTCCCCCCCGGGGCTCCCCTCCTGGGGCTCCGCTCCTGGGGCTCTCCCGCTGGGGCTCCGCTCCTGGGGCTCCCCTCCTGGGGCTCCGCTCCTGGGGCTCCGCTCCTGGGGCTCCCCTCCTGGGGCTCCGCTCCTGGGGCTCCCCCGCTGGGGCTCCGCTCCTGGGGCTCCGCTCCTGGGGCTCCCCCCCGGGGCTCCCCCCCGGGGCTCCCCTCCTGGGGCTCCGCTCCTGGGGCTCTCCCGCTGGGGCTCCGCTCCTGGGGCTCCCCTCCTGGGGCTCCGCTCCTGGGGCTCCGCTCCTGGGGCTCCCCTCCTGGGGCTCCGCTCCTGGGGCTCCCCCGCTGGGGCTCCGCTCCTGGGGCTCCGCTCCTGGGGCTCCCCCGCTGGGGCTCCGCTCCTGGGGCTCCGCTCCTGGGGCTCCCCCGCTGGGGCTCCGCTCCTGGGGCTCCCCTCCTGGGGCTCCGCTCCTGGGGCTCCGCTCCTGGGGCTCCCCCGCTGGGGCTCCGCTCCTGGGGCTCCCCTCCTGGGGCTCCGCTCCTGGGGCTCCGCTCCTGGGGCTCCCCCGCTGGGGCTCCGCTCCTGGGGCTCCGCTCCTGGGGCTCCCCCGCTGGGGCTCCGCTCCTGGGGCTCCCCTCCTGGGGCTCCGCTCCTGGGGCTCCCCTCCTGGGGCTCCCCCGCTGGGGCTCCGCTCCTGGGGCTCCCCCGCTGGGGCTCCGCTCCTGGGGCTCCGCTCCTGGGCCCGGGCAGCGCCGCGTCCTGGGGGCGGCGGGGGCGCCAGTGCGCAGCCGCAGCAGCGAGCCCGCGCCCAGGCCCCCCCGCCCCCCGGCCTCCCCAGGCGCCCCCACCCCACCCCGGCCCGGGTAGGGCCCCACGCGGAGGCGGCCACTGCCCAGCCAGGTGCCAGGCCCCCGCCGCCTTCCGAGCCTGGGGTGGGCTGCCCTGGCGGGGCCTGTTTGCCCGGGGCCCGGGGTGGGGCACCTCAGGCCCAGTGGGGCTCCCCTGCCCCGGGCGGGGCGCGAGTGGGGCGAGGGGGAGCGGGCAGGGACCGCCCCAGGAGGAGCTCTGTGGGAGCCGAGCCAGGGCTGCCCGGGCCCTGTAGAAAGGGCCCCCAGAACCGCGGGGGTCGGGTCGTGTCCCGGAGCTCAGGAGCCAGCCTCGCGCCCCCAGAGCCTGGTTCCTGGTCCCACACGGTCTGGGCCCCGTATTCAGTCGCTGCGACCCTCGGGGGGATCCCCGAGTTCAGTGGAGCCGAGCCATCCTGACAAAGACGCAGACGCCCAAGATCTGGGCAAATGCAGATTGGAAGAAACAAAGGGCACACCTTTCTCTGCCCAGGCACTCCCTAATTCTTCCCTCTTCACCTCTGAAGAAGCCTCTTGATTTCAACCTCTCATGCTATCCTTTTTTCTTTTTTTTGGGTTTTGGCAAGGCAATGTGCTCAGTGACTTGCCCAAGGCCACGCAGCTAGGTCATTATTAAATGTCTGAGGTCACATTTGAACTCAGGTCCTCCTGACTCCAGGACTGCTTGCTCTATCCACTGCGTCCCCCAGCTGCCCCTCTCTCCTGCTATTCTTAAGGAAAGATTCAGAACTGAGACCTAGACAATAGGGTAGTGAAGGGATTGCAAAGCTGGTTGGACGTGCAAGCCCAAAGAATGGTTAGTCTCAATTCAGTTCCATAGCAATATCTCACATGGAGAGCTCCGAGGATCTGGGATGGACCTCTCTGTGCTGGTCAATTTTTTCAACAAGGACTGTGAGGAAGAATTCAAAGATAGAACAAACCTGGGAAAGCTGACAAACACCCTGAATAAGAGAGTCAGGACCCAAAGAACTTTTGACAGCTAGAGTAAGTGTGGGGCTAAATCTAATGAAGGGAAATGGAAGGCAGTTAAACATGTCATGGGAATTCGAAAAACTTATGAGGATTTAAAATTTTGCTTTACTGGATCTTATTATTTGGAACTTAAGGCTTTTCTCCTGAAAGTTTTGGTTAGCTGAAAGTCCATCATCTGTTAATATTAAACTCACTTGGCTAAAACCTGACTGATATAATGACAGAATTAAGGGAAGAATTTTTTACATTCCTCAGATAAGAAACAAAAGGGGAATTTGAACTTCTCAAAAATAGTTTGGTATTTGTAGAGCTAACTGTATGTCTTCACTTTCAGTCAACCTATTTAGAATCCCATAAGTGAAGTTAAATATGTAACCTGACTTAATTTACCTATAGAGTCTGCTTAACTAGATTTATATCCTCAGGGGCTATATAATATGATTTTGTTTAACTAAATGTTTTCAACTTTTATGACATTGAAGCAAGCATGTGATTATAAATCTGTCTTTTTAACAGATAAAATGACAATATGTAAAAGAATTATTCTGTGTCTCTCTGACATAGTTTTGTCTATTAAAAACCTCCCTGATTTTTATGTAGGATTATTTTTCTGAATCGTGAACCTGTGCTTACATACAATAAACCCTAGGTTTTTAACATCTATAATTTCTTAATTGTGGTAGATTTATTTCTACCACAGTAACATATCACACAAAGTCAGAGGAAATGTTTCTCCCAAAACAAAGGTAAAGCTATCCCTTGAATTCAGAAATTAACTTTATGTGAACAAGACCAGGAGGCATTAGCCATTGGAAACACATCTGACCATATAGGTCCCCAGAATATCATCATGGCCAATCTTACAGAGCATTGTATCTAATATCACTACCAAATGATGCCTTGTCCTAGGAGAGCTGGTATGCTGGATTTACCTTTTAGTCCCACCATTAAACATGGACTTGAATAAGATTCACCGAGAGGAGGGTGAATAGGAAGGTAAGGGACCTAGGGATCATTTGAGGATTGGTGGAAGAAACTGGTCCAGTCTAGGGGGAAAAAAAAAACAACCTAGAGTCAAGGAACAAGGGGGACTGTATTTGAATGATTGTCATGGAGTCAAGGGTCTACATTTTATTTGGCCCAAGAGAACAATAGTACATTTTTGCCAAAGGCAAAGTTTGACTTGATTTCAGGGGGAATGAAACCCTCCAATCAATCAGGTATTTAATAGATGCATGTTGCTTGATTGGAATGGGCTACCTTGAAGGCAGTGAATTGTATCTTCAGCAGTTTGGATCTGATGGTTCCTGAAATCCCATCCATCTCTGAGCTTCTGGGGAACCATATGCAAACAGCTTTAACCAAAATCTCTATACAGTCTGTCTTACACTGAGTGAGAGCTGTGTATTATAGTTAGGCTTTCTAGGGTCCATACTGATTGACCTAAGTCTCTGACCCTCCCTCAGACCCCTGGCCACTGAAACTTTCTGCCCCAGGTTTGTTTCTGTCTCTGTCTGCTTCTCTGTTTTACTGTCTCTCTTCTCTTGGTCTCTGTCTGTGACTGTCTCTCTCTCTCTCTCTCGCTCGCTCGCTCTCTCTCTCTCTCGCTCGCTCTCTCTCTCTCTCTCTCTCTCTCTCTCTCGCTCGCTCTCTCTCTCTCTCTCTCTCTCTCTCCTTTCCTCCTCTCTTTTCCTCCTCACCCAAGAAGTGTTCTAACCAGGCTCTCTAAACACCTGCAGCTATGACCAATACCTTCCAGAGAAATGGAGCTTGCTCACTCTCATGATCATATCCACCCTGTGTTAAGCGTGTGGAACAGTCCTTTGTGGCTAGGGAGATCTGAATCCAGGCAATGACTTCATTGTGGTAGAAAGGTAGGAAACAGTAACTGGTGTGATGAAAAATTTCTATGACTTTGTTATCATAAAATGTGACAGAAACACGTCAGAACCTCCCATCCATTCAGACTCCAAAAAAGAGAATTCTGTTTCTAGTATTTCTAGAAGAGTCAGGATCTGACCTTCTCTCAAGGTCTCTCAATTATCTTTCCCCCTTCTAAATTCAGAGGGGAAGAAAAATCCAATCCCCCCCTAGCTACCAGTCTGTTTGGAGAAAATGAGATTAGATTAGCTCACCCTAGGATTTAACCTAGACTGAAACTCCCAGCTCCACATGACATCCTTTCTCTGCAAAGCTAAAAACTTAAAAATGCCAAATAGGAGTCCTGAAAAGTTCTAAGCCCCTCAGCAATTTGTTGCTGTTCAAGCCAAGAGCTAGCTTTAATGGACTGTAAGTGATCCATTATCCTCAGGTTGACCTTGTCTCTTTCAGGCAAAAGCACACATTCAGAATACAGTTTAAACCATCTGATCTTTATCTAGCAAGTCACTTAGAAGTGTAAAGAACCTGCAAGAACCTTTCAGGAGCAAAGCAACCCTCAGTGCCTCATCCCCCCCCCCCCCCCCCATCACACTGAGCAGACAAAAGGGAGAAGCAGATGGTGGTTCCAATTTGTGTCGTCTCCGAGCAGCCAGAGTTCACTCTGCTTCTGAATTCTAGCCCTAATTCTGAGCTGGCTCTGAGCCAGCTACAAGCTGCAAAGTTGCCTGCCTCTCTGCTGCTACCTGATGCCTTCTCCTTCTCACTCCTACCGTTCTCTCATGTTCTTTCCCTCTGATCACTTAAAAAATTTCTGCCATTGTGTTAAGTTCTGCCTTTTTATCTAAATACTGTGCTAATCCCTTTGTCCAGCTGGGAAGAAATACATCTCTCCTATCCTCCCATCCTGTCCTCAAGTGGGGTTGGCCTTACTTAATAGGATAGACAGAATAAAGAAATGGACAGAAAGACAACATTGGAATAGATCTGACCTGGATAGAAGTCCCACCTTTAATCAAGTCACTCTCAGTGCCCCAGGAGACCCTCTAAGACTGTGGGCACTAAAGAGATGGGGCAATTTCCCTACCTTTGTGTGAAATCACAGGTTTGAGCCAATCTGCACACAAGCAAGGTCTTTTAAAATTTTAATTTATTTTTTGCAAGGCAATGAGATTAAGTGCCTTGCCCAAGGTCACACTGCTAAGTAAGTATTAAATGTCTGAGGTTGGATTTGAACGCAGATCTTCCAGGGCCAGAGCTCTATTCACTGTACCACTTAGCTTTCCCCAGCAGGGTCTTAAAAAAAACCCCCAACATATAGTAGACATGAATTCACCAAAATGGAAGTGTTTTTTATATATATTCATGGAATGCCCCTCTTATCTTCTTGTCATTCCTGAGGGTTTCTCCTGATGCCATTGGGCAGGACTGGGCCCCTCCCCTCAGGTGACTTAGAGACTTTGCTTAGCTTGGTTCCAGGTCTCTGATGGTTCTGGGAGCTCCTGTGGGCTCAGCCCCAAGGATGCTGTCTATGAGCTCTGAGCTTTGAATGTGAGGGAAATGGATTGTGATCTGTTCCTGAGTTCAACTAAAAAAAAAGATCTCTGTTAGGTCTGAATTGGAGCTTCCACTCTGAAAACCTTCTGTGATATGAAACTGAGGTCACCCTTTTCTGGTTAGTTTGATTGACCAGGCCTGTAGGTCATTCCCAGACCCAGGACAGTTCAGCTGGGAAGGGCCCCAGAGGCCATTCCATTTATCCTTCTCATTTTAACAGGTAAAGAAACTGAGGCCCACAGTAAGTGCCTCTCTCAAGTTCCCATAGATTTCAGAGAGGGGATGGAGACCCAAGTCATCAGAACTTAAATTTGGGGAGCTTCCAGGACCTTTCTGGACTTCCCCACCTTTCTGAGGACCTTTTTCAGAATCCTGCTTCCTTGAGGAGGCATGTGAAATGGACTGAGTCCTGGGCCTTTATCAGGAGACCAGGGTAGCCCTGACCAGTGATGACCAACATCTCTCAAGGCCTTTTAAAGCATTTCCCCAGAGTTGCTCTGGTTCTTCACAGACTGTCGAGACCAGAAGCTCCTTGGAGATGACTTAGCTCCAGTTCCTCATAGACTCACCCGAATGGGCCTCCTCTCTGGGGCCCAGGACCACCACTTGCACTGACCACTCTGGCTCTGGCTTCTTCCCTGCCCCCCGGAACAGCTCAGTTTTCATTCTGACTCCCAGAGCACCATACATCACAAAGAGGGAGACTTCCAACTGCAATTTTGTGCTTCTTTTGGGGAGTTCCCTGGAAGAACTGAGACCAGGAGAAGCAGCTGGGCTCCTCAAGCTTTGCAAACCACCAGGTCATCATGTGCAGATACGTAAGACTGGTCCCTTTGGACCTCCCTCCCTCTGACCCTCTCTCCCCAGGAGTCCACATTCTCCTGCCCTTCTAAGGACTAGCCTTGCCCTGCACTGTTTCCCCAGGCCTCTATCCCCATGCCAGTGGTCCCCTATAGCCCCACAAGGACAATGTCCAAATTCTACTCCATGGGGCTTTTCTGCTGGGGTAACATGGTTGGGATATATCCCTCATGTTTTATTTTCCTTTCCTCCATCTCTCTCCAATTATGGCTTTGCTAAAACAAGTCCTTATAAAATCCATCTCTAGCCCCCTCAGGTTACATAGTAACTGAGCTAAACCTGTCTTGGGACCCTCCCCAGCTCAGCCCTGATTCTCAGTCTGGGCAGCTCAGCTCTTTTCCATCATGATGGATGGCAGCTCTCAAGTCATGCCTTGGTGCCATCCTTGGATGGCAGACTCTGGTTGTGGACCTAGGCCCAGGACTATATCATGTGTGTTTGGTACACTTGGCCACTGAGCAAAGGTAAATGGTCCCTCTGATAGCCGATCCTGGTTACTGGCCTCTGCTAAAGTTGGAGAGTCCAGAAAGGGCAACCAAGACCTCTGGTGCTCAGACCAGTGGGTGAAGAGTAGGTAGAGAGGCAGGGTCCAGGATGCTCTGGCCATTTTGACCTCAGACTAGCCTCCTTGGTGACTTCCAACCCTAGCCCTAATGTCTGTTTGGGTTTCAATGAGCCTTGCTCACCCCTCTCCCCGAGGTTACAGAGATTGTGTCCTTGACCCTGCTTCCTTCAGAGCAGCCTGACTTGGGCTTGCTCATTCAGGTAGATGGCTCTTGGGGTTCCAGAAGGTCCTGACTAGAGGGAACTGGATGATGCCATGAAGAAGACCTTGCTCCCAGACACAAATGTTCTCATGTTCTCATTCCCCCCACCTCCAATGAAATAGCCTACAGGCAATGATGGGACAAGAAAGGGGGAAGGTGGACAGCTCCCAATGGGGGCTTGAGTCAGCAAGAATGACCAGTGGTTTCTATGAGTGCTAAGAGCAGAATGAAAGGGACCCAGATGAAATAAGCCTTTGGGATAATGGAGCACCAGACCAGGCTTCCCCAGGAGTCCAGTTTCACTGCTTAGTTCTGAAAGTCAGGCTGAGGGAGCTGCTCCCCCTCATAGCAACCCATTGAGCAATCAGGGCAGCACCTGGAGGGAGAGGGGGAGCCTTTGGTCCTATTTAGTCTCATCTACTCCCTTCTATTAATGATTGGAAACTCAGGAGAGGAAGTGACCCCATCTCCCCTGGCAGTGAGTCAAGTCAAGACAGTGGCACTAGATGAGCCACTGGGGATCCCATAGTGCATGCACCCATGAGTCTTCCTGAGTTCAAATCCAACCTCAGATGTTGACTGTGTGATCCTGGGCAAATCATTTTAATCTCAGTTTCCTCATCTGTAACATGAACTGGAGAAGGCAAAGGCAAACTACTCCAAGATCTCTATGAAAACCCCAAAAAGGGATTATGAAGAGTTAGGCATGATTAAAAGTGACAAAACAAGAAACCAAAGCAGGGAAGACCAGTGTCTCTGTAGTAAAGACTACACAAACCAACTTTTCTACCAATGTAACATTTATTAATCACCTTCACTTTGCCAGGCCTTGGGCTAGAGACCAGGGGGACAAAGAAACCGAGCTTTACCCAATGACTAACAGGGAATCATACTCCTGGTCTGTTCATCTCTGACTTCACAGATGTTTAGCAATGGTCAGGATGACCCCACACTCCTCCTTGGTAGCTTCTTGAGCTTCATCCTCTCAAGTGCCTGAAGTGACCCTTAGTGGTGGTGGTAGTGGGGAGTATGATGGGCACTGTCCAAGGATACCCACCTCCCAGGTCACATGCAGCTGGGGACAGGGAAAGACCGTGGAAGGAAAGCTGGACTTGGAGAGGGGTCAGAGGACCTGAGTTTGAATCCTGGCTCTGCTACTTATACCCCATGCTTTGAACAGGTCATTTTCTCATCTTGAAAATAAAGTGGGTAAATTCAATGGTCTTTGAAGCCTCTTTCAGGTCTAGATCTAAGTTCTTTGTCCACCTGAGTCACCAGCTCTGTGAGCTCCTGGTCAGATCTACTCACTGGTCTGGTCAAACCCTGACCCTGCTCTGAGCACCTGGGCAAACAATGGGGCACTGGGGTCAAGAGACCACAGATCAGGGAATCAGACAAACCTTGGAAATGGGCTGAGGTCTGAATCACAACCATGCAATGGAAAACCAGAAGTTCCTGAGCACAGCTTGCATGTCTTTGAACAAAGATGAGTCAAAAACTGATTGCAAGAAGATTGAGGGCAGGAAATTGCTGCCAGCCAGGCAGGTCAGATAAGGGAGGAATAGATGAGGTTACTGTTGATGATCTGGCTCCACCTGCTTAGTATTTCTGGCAGCTTCTGGTATATTCCTGCTCTGTCTTTGGCTGGCTTTTGGGCCTCCTGAGCCCCTTCTTCACCTGTTGCAGCAGAGGAGCAGGTGCACTGACAAAGACACAGGCAGATACTGTGGGGGGGGGTCACCACAAATCAGTAGTTAGGGTTTTTTTTTATTTCATTTTATTTTGTTTTCCATTTACCTGCAGAGAGAGTTTTCAGCAAATATGCTTTTATAAACTTTTGAGTTCCACATTTTTTCTCCCACCCTTCCTTTCCTCCTCCATCCCCATGGTAGTAATCTTATATAATGTTTACATCTGTGACTAACATTCCATAGTAGTTATGCTGTGAAAGAGGAATTAGAAGGGGGGAAAGCCATGAGGAAGAAATAAACAACATAAAAGAAGTTAAAAAGTGACCATTGTCTGCTTTGCTGTGGATTCAGCCTCCATAGGTTTTTTCCTTTAGATGTGCATGGCATTTTCCTAAACAGTTAGCTCAAGTTTATCTTTGATCACTGAACTACTAGGGGAGTTGTATCTATCATAGTTGATCATCTCATAATGTTGATGTTAATGTGTAAAAAATGTTCTCCTGGTTCTGCTCACTTCATCAGCATCAGTTCAGACAAGTCTTTCCAGGTTTTTCTAGAGTCTGGCTAATAAGGATTTCTTTCAGAACAACATTACTCCAGACCATTCATGACTTCTTCAACCATTCCCCATTTAATGGGAATTCCCTCAATTTCCAATTCTTTGCCAGTATAAAAAGAGATATTATAAATATTGTTGCATATATGGGTCTTTCCCCCTTTTACAATCTATTTGGGGTACAGTGGGATTGCTGGATCAAAGGGTATGCACAGTTTGATTGTCCTTTGAGCCTAGCTCCAAATTGGTCTCTAGAATGATTGGATCAGTTCTCAATTCCACCAACAATGCCTCACTGTCCACTTTTCCCACATCTTCAACGTTGATCATTTTCCTTTTTTTGTCATTTTATCCAATCTGATGGGTGTAAGGTGATACCTCAGAGTTGTTTTTAACTTGCATCTCTCTAATCAATAGTGATTGGAAGCATTTTTCATATTACTATAGATAGCTTTAATTTCTTTATTTGAAAACTGCCTGTTCATATCCTTTGATCATTTATCAATTAGAGAATGACTTGTATACTTATAAATGTGACTCAGTTCTTTATATATTTTACAAATGAGTGCTTTATCAGAAACAGTAGCAGTGAAAATTGTTTCCCAGCTTTCTGTATACCTTCTATTCTTGGTTCCATTAGTCGTTTGTACAAAAATAGATTATGTGGTTGAAAATATCCATTTTGTGATTTATAATGTTCTCTGTCTCTTCCTTGGCTATAAACTTCTCCCCATTCCATAGATCTGACAGACCATTCCTTGTTCTAAGCTTATGACATCATCCTTTATGTCTAAATCCTGTTTCCAGTTTGAGTTTATCTTGGTATAGGGGGTGAGATATTAGTCTATGCCTAGTTTCTGTTTGGGGGTTTATCAAACAGTGTATTACTTTAGTCATTTCCTACTGATTCTTTTATGCCTAATCTATTCCACTTGTCTTTCTTAGCTAAGGGGTGGCTAGGTGGTGCAGTGGACAGAGCACTGGCCTTGAGTCAGGAAGCAGGGAGTTTGAATCCAGCCCCAGACACTTGCCACTTACTTACTAGCTGTGTGACCTTGGGCAAGTTACTTAATTCCATTTGCCTCACATCCAAGGCCATATCCAGTCCCCCCTGATTCCTATCTGGCTACTGGACCCACATGGCTCTGGAGGAGAAAGTGAGTTGGTGACAGCACAGTTCCCCTCACTCAAATCCAATTCATATGTTTGTCATGGAAGCACCTCCCTGATGTTGTGATCTTCTTTGGAAATGAATTTCTTCTCTTATTGCTGAAGCTAACATTTCTAATAGAATATTGAATAATAGTGGTGATAATGGGCATTCTTGTTTCACCCTGATCTTATTGATAAGGGCTCTAGTTTATCCCCGGTACATATAATGCTTGTTGATACTACTTATCATTTTTAGAAAAACTCCCTTTATTCCTATGCTCTCTAGTATTCTTTAATAGGAATGGGTGCTTATTTTATCAAAGACTTTTTCAGCATCTATTCAGACGATCATGTGATTTCTGATCATTTTGCTCTCAAAACAGTCAGTTATGCTGATTGTTTTCCTAATGTTGAGCCATCCCTGCACACCTGGTATAAATCCTACCTGATTACAGTATATTAGTCTAGCAAACATTTGCTGTAATTTCTTTGCTAAATTTTTATTTAATATTTTTGCATCGATATTTATTAGAGAGACTGGACTATAATTTTCTTTGTCTGTTTTGACTCTTCATGGTTCAGGTATCAGCAGCACATTGGTGTCATAAAAAGAATTGGGCAGAGGACACACACAGTAGGCTTGTCATCAGTGCTTATTGAACTGAATTGAATTGGCAGTCCATGACCTAGAGTTAGCAGAGGATCTAGACGTGCATCATCATGCCCTGGCAGATCCTGCATCTGGACAATGAGCTGGGCTGAAGAGAGCTGGCCAGATGGTCTTTGGGAAACTGTGCTGTGCTTCCAATCTTCACTTCAGGGTTCTGGAAATAAATGACTACATAACCCTTACAAAAACCTTTGGAGGGGACAGTGAGGGTCACTTCCCATTCTTTCTGACCCTGCACTGAATCACCAGACATCTGCCTTCTCTGCTTTAACCCAGGCATCATTGATAGAGATGTTGACATCTCCCCTACCCCACCCCCAGGAAGTGCTTCCTTCTGCCAGAAACATGAACTAAGGCTCTTTCCATACAGATGGAGCTGCTTTTATCTAGACCTAGTCTAACCTGTAAAAACAAAGAACAGAGTTGAAGCCACAAGGTTCATAGCCCCAAGGTGAACCATGCGGAGACTCAGTTGATGTCTGAATTCACCCATCCCAATCCCCTGATAGTAGACAAAGGACTGGGAGATGCGAGTGCCCTCCATGTATAGAGAGGAAACCAAGAATGGGGGACTCAGAGGGAGACCTGAACTGCACAGTCACATGTATCATTGTAGCTTGCCTGTCTAAGGTCTGACTGGGTCAGTGTTTATGTGAAATCTCTTTCTTCCTTTTATAAAATTTGGGATGGTTTCCGGCCTTTGGTTGAAAACCACTCAGTGCTTGGTCTCTACTTCCTTGGGAAATTGAAGGGCAAGGGCTGTGGCAGGGGCACTGGGGTAAATGACCATCATGGAAATTCTCCATTGCCCTTTGGCTATCTGAAATTTTATTTATTTGGAGACTGGGACTAAACCTAAACCTGTTCAAGAATTTTCACTGGCTTTCTGTTGACTCCAGAATAAAACATAGATTTCTGGTTGATATTTGAGTCTTCTGACTCTTGGTTTCTACTACATCTCCCTGAGCTGTGCCCATAACTCCCCCACCACAATGATGTTCTAGTATTCACTCTGTCCTGTGGACATCATTCCATCTCATGTCCTTCAAACTCTCCCTAGTCCCTCACCTCTTCCTCTTGAAAACAGTAGCTCTCTTCAAGGCTCAACTTAGGAGCTATCTCCTTCAAGAGCTTCTCATCAGTCCTCCCTGCTTTCAGTGCCTCCCCTCTGAAATTTACCATGTATTGATTTTGTCTCTACCCATCTGTAGGCAGGCACTTCATTGCCTCCTAGTAGAGCAGAAGCATCTCACTCTTGCCTCTGGTTCCTGCATGGTATTCTGTACACATTAGATGCTTAATAAATGGCCACTGAATTTTTATAGATAAACTCTTCTAAGAAGACACTTTGGCTATGGGGTTCCTCACATAATCTCACCCTACACACACACACACACACACACACACACACACACACACACACAGACACACATGTCCTATCCTTGATGGCTCAGCATCTACTCTCTGTTTCTTTCCCCATTTCCTCCTCAAGAGGCCAATATGCCTGTTTTTGATTGCTTTCATGGGTTCTTCACTTCTCCTCCAGAGATTCTCATCTCCATTCCAGCTCTGTCACCCACAGGGAGTCCACAAACTGCTTGGATCTCACCCTTTCTAAGCCTTGAAGTGTCCCTCCCTCTCTGATTACAACCTTCTATCCTCCCCATCTCCTGAACCCTCATTCTGACTTTCATTTTCTTCCAGTGTATCTGCTATTTCTTAATTCCTTGTGCTCCTTTTTAAGGAGAAATCAAAAGACCTGTACTTTGCCCTTGGCCATTACCATGAGTTATCTTAGATGGTACCAACTCTACTTTCAATCCTGGAGGAGCCTTGACTCTTTTAAGGATACACTAAGGTTAGATAATTGTATGGATTCCTGGAGGTGAAAGTGAGGTTCACAGAAGGTTGCCTGTTTGTCAATGGTATTCCTCTCCAGAGGACTCACAACCCTATGGTAGTATCTTAAAGATCTAGGTCTATGTTCATGACGGGAATAAAAATAGGAGTCATCACAACATGAAGAGATTGCCATGCTAGCAGGCTGAATTTTATTCCCTGACCCAGATGAGTTAAAATCAAAAGGTAATGCCATGATCAGAAAGGTTCTAGGTCTCTCTTAAAAATTAGAACTTGGGAGAGAAGAATACTTTCATATACTTTTCTGGACTACTTGAGGTCCTTATGCATTATTTTCATTTTTATGGAGTATATAATAAAGGCTCTTATACCTTATGTATGAAGTTGCCTCGAGTGCTTGAGTGGGATCTTAGGACCACATTTGTGGAGATCTAGTTATAAAATATATTATGTGCTTTCCAGAGATAATTTTTGTGGGAGCAATACAAACCAAAAAGAGTGATCAACTTGAGTTGGGAGGAGAGGGCTGCTTCCAAGACTGGGCTTAACCAAGAGTGTGGGTTACACAGATGTAAAGCACAGTGGGACAATCAAGAGATTCACAAAGAATTTCTGCCCTCCACCGCAACTCCTGTACTGAGTTGCTCCAATAAGGTTTGTTTGACAGTAATGATGGTGACGTATTGTAACCAAACCCCACTAAAACATGGTAACATTCTGTGGCACTTCATCCAATCTGAAGAGGTAAAATTCCATCTCCTGTCTAATTAGGAGAGTCTAGAGAGTTGTCTGCTGCATTATCCTCCTTTAGCATTCAGATTTGTCAGAAAATTGCTTTTGAACAGACCAAGGGCAATACCAACCAATCCCAAGAGTGTGCCTTAATCTTCTGAGTTTCTAATGGGCCTGAAAATAGAGGAGGAGCAGAGTCTGAATGCTTTCTCTGTAGGGCTCCCTCTTCCCCTGGCACCTGCCTGGTTTCAACTCCATGGTATAAGATAAGTCTTTTGGATACCCCTAGTGTTCCCCTACACTTTCCTGCCCTTTTTCTGATTGTAAACTCTTTGAGAATGGGGACTGTCTTTCTTTTACTTAATTGTATCCCCAGTAACTTAGCACAGGGCCTAGAAAATAAAATAGTTGGTACTTAATGTTGATTTGCTTGGATTGGGCATGAGCAGCTAGTTGCCCTAGGACAGTGTCTATGATGGAGTCCACAGAGGATTAGTGCAGCATTGATGGGGTGATAGAGTTCCTCACTTCCTCTTCCCCTACTCATTCCATGATCCTGGGGCTCATTATGGACATATGGGCAGGGTGTCCTGGGTAAAAAGTCCCCAAGTCTTGAGGCAGCATTCTGCAGTGAGTCTAAAGCTGACATATTTCTAGATTTCTGTAAAGAACTGATTTAAATAGAATTTTGCCTACTCTGAAAGCAAGTATCCTTTCATGATATTCTTTTGAAGGAAGTGTTCCCTATAGTGCTGCTCCACCCCCCACCCCAGTCTTTGCAGGTGGCCCACATATGTCCCTTTCTTCACAAGGTCCTTGTCATCATCTTCATGGCCATCATTGCTGGTAATTCCATCCTCCTCCCTGTGACACGTGTGGCTCAAGATTTTGCTTTTACTCCTCCCTCTCCCTAGCCCTTTGCTCTCCATGTCCAGACTGAATAGGCTTCCTACACATGGCTCAAGAATCTCTCTGCTTGCTTCCATTCCCACTGCCAACACATGGGGTCCTTGTAGCCTCTCAGCAAGCTTGTATTCATAGCAGGCCCCTGGACTCAGATGACTCCAGAGGAGAAAGGGAGGCTGGTGACTTAGTGTAGTAGCCCCTCACACATGTACTGTCATGGTGACATCAGCACCATGGCCGAAGACAGACATGGGTACTTACCACAGACAAAGAAGTGATCACCTCCATGTCACATTGCCTTGCAGCTAAGGGTGTGTGGAGGAATCCTTGGGCATGGAGGGGAAAGGCACAGGGCAGAGTGGACCTTCCCTTTTGTGGAGCCCCTGGAGATAACCAGGCACTGGCTTTCCTGGTTTCTAATCCTGCTTATAACATTGGTTACCTTTCTGATCTTAGACCCTCGATCTTTGTCCTCTCATATATGAAATATGGGACTTAGATTAGAGGGCCACTGAGAGCAACTCCTTCCAATTTAGATCTACAAACCTAGGGTTTTGTTCTTCTGAGAGTATTTTTTTCAAAGAACCTTAACTGTGAGCCTTGGCTACAGAGCCCCAGACTTTCCATGAAGCCATGACTGCCTCACTTGGGGTTCCTTAGAGCTTCTTCTAATGTGAGTGTCTCTGATATATTGGAGGGTGGACAAGGAAGCTGTGCTGTGGTTTCCCTTGCCATCTAT
Organism: Macrotis lagotis; assembly: GCF_037893015.1. NCBI lineage: Eukaryota > Metazoa > Chordata > Mammalia > Peramelemorphia > Peramelidae > Macrotis > Macrotis lagotis. The sequence goes on from NC_133665.1 coordinate 197,058,132, forward strand.
CTACTACTTGGGGGTTACCCCTCCTACCCATAACATCTAGGTCTGCCTCTCTGAAATAGTCTTCGGGACCCTGTTGATGTGCCTGAGAGGCCTCTTGCAGAGCAGGCTTTGCAATCATTTCTGCATTCCTAGTTTTCCTGGCTTCCAACACACACACACACACACACACACACACACACACACACACACACACAGGTTTTCTATACCTCTGGGGAAATCTGTGGGAGGCTCAGTCATCTCTGAGACGACCTCCTAAGTCTCCATGAAGGAACCTCAAATGAAGACCTGAGCAAGTCTAAGCCCATCCAAGCTTTGTCCCTCTTTTTAGTTTCACGTTTCCTATACTTTACTCCATCCTAGACTGGTGTGACTAGCAGCCTAGCCCTGGGGAGGAAGCCAGAACTAATGGGGCTGGCTGATCTCTCATCTTCAAGAGGACCTTCAGCTAGACATAACTTTTTTTCACACCTCAAACATTTCCTCTCTGAGAGTAAGATTCTCTAGGCCCTGACTACTAGGGGAGGACAGACCTGCCCTTAGCTTTCCCTGGCTAGCTTAGTCAGTTCCTTTCCACCACTTTGGTGGTTTTGAGAAGGGCAGTATCCTTAATGGTCAAAGAGAGCAGTGAGCAGAAATGAGAGTTCTGCTTCCAAGAATTAGATTGGCCAAAGGATAATGTTGGGGTTAGGGATGACATCAACCCTTGGAGGAGCTAGGATGAGGTTGGGGGCTTGTGGCAGTTTGATGCAGACCCATGGCGCCTGCTGGTTTCCTACCACAATCTGCTTTCTTCCCAGTCTGGGGGTTGGGGTGGGGGTGCTCCATACAGCACCTAGACTTCCTTGAGATTCTCTCTGGCTGGCTCCTGAAGAGTTGGAAGTGGGGGAAGGGTGGCTAGAAGAATATCTGGGGTTGATTTAGCAAACACTGAAAAAATTCACTAAAGAAGGAAATGGTTTCAATAAAATAAACGTTTTATTAAGAACTTGGTGATACTGGATACATTGTTAAATCTGTTTGATTCTTGGTAAAAAGAAAATGAGCATCATAGGTGCTATCACTAAGTTTTAGGTAATTTGATCCTTCGAAGAAGGGACTCCTAAAATGGGAAGGAGAAGATTTGTCAACTTTTTTGTCTTGGGATAACAATACAGGAAGGAGAGTATCTTTTTTTCTGGAGGGGATGGTCTAGAGGGAATTCAGAGCGCCTACATCCCTTGAGTCCCCTGACCACATGATCAAAGGCCTTTCTCTTTCTGGTCTCAGTGACCATCTCTGTGGAACCCTTGCCCTGCTAGGCTTCTGGCATAAGAGGCTGAAGAAGAAAACCTCCTGGCCAAGTAGGAGAGGTAGAGGCACTGATCTCCATGGAGGATGGCAGAGGTGTTTCCACAGCTGGGCAGAGAGCTGCTGTCATGTCTGGACAGCCAAGCCTCTGAAAAGGGCTCACTTATCTGGTTATCTTCTTGCCCCTTCCCATGTTCAGAACTGGCTTCTTGTTTCACAGGGAAAATCTGACAATGGATCTCAATGTTTTCTCTAACCCTGAGTCATTCTTAAAATTTAGAAGCACATTCCAAGGACCCTTCACATGATCCTAGCAGGGACTCTGGCTTTTTTACTCACAAGGTTAACCAGCCATGCCTGTTGGGCACTTTGTATCTGACATCGGGCACTTGAGAGGTGGCTGTTGCTGGGAGGATGCACAAGGACTTAAGATGCTAGGTCCCAAGGGGCTGTCATGGCCATCCTCCTTCCCCTCTGGCACTGTTGATCACCCACTTCAGCCTTCCTACATTGATGGGGCTCCCTGAGAACCTATCTTGGGTCTAAGAAAGGCCAGAAAAAGAACCTCTGCCTTAAGATTCATAGAGCTGCCAAGATTTGAGAAGGAAGAGTCAGTTGATGGTTCTTTTTTCCAACCTCAGAAATCTACTTCTTAAAAAATAAGGACTCAAACTTTTCTCATGCTTGAAGACCCTCATCAGACCAGATTTGTTTCTGAGAACCCAGTGGCTCAATGTCCCCAATCAGCCCCTGGAAAAATAAGCCAAAGAGAATATAATAATAGAAGAAAAATGACCCTTAGTCAATATGTCCTGGAGGGCTTGAACCAAAGAGCAGTAGATCCTTAATCAAAAGCTGCCAGTAATGGAACAGCATATAAATAGAACAACAGCTTCAGAATCCGAGGATGAGGAGCAGCTCTGCTGATCCTATTTCTCCCACTTTCCTGTGTTCTGCCCACAAGTGTCTGGAGGTTTGAATCCTGGAAGGAGTTGGTGCAAGCCCAGTCCCAGAGGTTCCATGCAGGGACATGATCAGGGGAACTTCTTGTATATCTTCATCTTCTTGTTGGCAAAGCTGAGTCTGGGCATCTTCCTTGACTTTTTCTTCAGTGCTGATAGAAACAAGGAGCAGAGATCAGAGATGATTTAGCCTGAAAGGGAGTTTAAGACCCTGAGTTTCTGCTGCTTCTTAGGGAGTACATGAGGACCATCCATCATTCTCACTGAAGTGACCCTTGACTGATTGGTCCCATTCTGCTTCTAGTCTGGAATTCTCAAAGTATCCTGAAGGCTGCTCCCCAAGTCATGTTATATAGTGATAGTCCTCCACTGTCTGCCTGGCATGAATTAAAGAGTTCACTCACACTGAAATAGTGGGGCTAAAGAGACTAGAAGTATGAATTTAAGACATCTTCCCATCTGTGTTGTCCCGATTTACTTCATACACACACACACACACACACACACACACACACACACACACACACAGAATGAGTCTGCATAAAAGATAGGGAACCTTATGGCTGCTCTAATTAATTGCTATAGCAACTTGAAACCATTTGCTTTACTTGGCAAATGAGATGGGGACCCTAGCCAGCACCCACAGTCAGTCTGGGGAGCCAGGCAATGCCAGGGCAAGAAGGGACCCTCAAGGACAGAATATGGCCTGGAATAGGATCCATTATTTTTGTTCGAACACTGATTGTTAACTGTACCTTTCAAACAGACATGGGCACAGTCCTTCAGGGAGACAAAGTTGTTTTCATTTCCGCCACAGCCGGTGTAGGTAAAGGACTCACAGATTTTTCTTTTCCAGTTAAAATAGTATCGGGTCACATTTGCTGAACAAGACCCCTCATCTAGTGGACTGTAGCAGAATTGGGGAACTTTTGGAAAGAAAGAAAAAAGCTCAGTTAGAAGATTCTTGACAGAGCTGAGTCAACCAAGCCTCAGAGGGGTGATGACAAAATGTAACTTAGAATTGTGACTGAAGCTGTGAAATTCAGGGATGAATCGCCTGCTGGGGTGGAACCTTAGGGAAGGAAGCCTCAGCCATTAGAGGAGAATGCTCCTTGCAAGTGGTTCCACTCATCCAGTCTTCTCTACCCACAGAGAGAATAGGTACGACTATGTTAAAGTCTGCAGCTCAAGGGCTCAAAGCAGTGAGGATGGCACACCCTTGGGCAATGGAAGGGGTCACAGCAAGGAAATCTGGACAACAACTCAATTCTGCCTGGAGCACTGGTAAAGTAAGAATCTGCCTTACTTTTCACGGGAGCACAGAAGTTGTTGCATGTGTGGGCATCTGGGAATTGGTTTCGATTGCCACGCCCTCCACGGACTACCAGCCTCTCACAGGCCATGGAGCTGAGGTTGAAGAAATATTGCTCCCCGGCTTCTCCCAAGTCAGCTCCACTGGCTTCCAGTCTGCAGATCTTGGGAACTCCTAGGAAGGGGAAATGGAAGCAACAGCCCGAGGGGTCCCAGCCCTTTCAGACACCATCTCACCTAATGCTCACAAGAAATGGGACAGACTGGTCCTCTTATTACACCCACTGCCCAGAGGGAACAGGTTCTGGCTCCGTGAGTCCATAAGCCCTGAGACAGCAATAACTATATAAACGTATGTGTGGAAATTTGGTGATAGAAAAGGGCAGAAGGACATCCTGCCTTTGAGGAGCTTCCATGCCCATAACTAATAGCTAGGTACAGCCAACGTACACAGGAGGAGGGAATGGTGGTCATCTCAGAAGGAGATGATGGGAGAGTGGGAAGGGTTAGAAATGGATCCAGGGTTTAAGGAGAGGTTTGTGAAGCAGGTAGAATTCTCTATGAATCTGGAAAGCCATCAGGGAAACCAGAAGGAGGAGGTGAGGAGGACAGCCAGTGAAAGTGCCCAGAGCTGCAAGAGTCCGGAAAACCTAGGGGAAGGAGAGACTCTAGAAGAGGGTGATCAACAGTGCCAGAGGCTGCAGAGGAGTCACACAAGCCCCCCTAACTCCAGGGCATTCTGGGCTGGGTTCCCTCCAAAAGAGGAAAGAGTTATCCTAGGATACTCATTCCAAATCACTTTGGAAGGCCTCAGCCAGACCTAGGGGGTCTATGCCTTGCCTCTGGAAAGGCCTCAGTCACTCTGATCTGGTTTTCTTTTGAACAAAGTCGGGGCTCTGTCAAGTGATTCGTCCTGGGTCAGGGCTAACACAAGTCTCTGTGGCTCTTTCCCCGGGGCCACAAGGGCCACAAGGAGTGATCCTCTTGGGAGGAGTAAGGATTTCCAGTTCTCCAGAAGTAAATGGTCGTTTTAAGTCGTGGACCAAGGCTACAAGGATTAAAATGAGTCGGTTCAGAGAAGCTTCCAGGGCAGCCCCGTGGGGTTGATGGTGACTCACTAGGCAAAAGGAGTTTATCCAAGGGAAGGAAATCCCCACGGGTCTGGGAGTGCTGAAATCTGGGAGCAGTCCCTCTGCACGCCTGGTGGGGGGCAGGGCAGGTGGGGTGAGATCTGGGGCACCCCCCTCTCCTGAGCCAAGTTTGGGGGCGGGGACACTGGGGGGCAGTGGGGGGGGCTGAGTGAATACACCAGATCTGAGGTGCTGGGGGTGTCGGGCGCCGGGAGAGGCCAGAGGCCGGCGCCCCCCGCCCCGAGCTCCCGCTTACTGGGGATCCAGCCGCAGGTCTGCTCGCAGTCCTCCGGGGTGTCGAAGTTGTTGTCGTTGCCCCCGCAGCCCCCGAAGATGAAGAGGCGGCAGCTCTGCAGGTGGCGGTCGTAGTAGAAGCTGGGCAGGCGGGCGCGGCAGGGGCCGTCATCGGGGGGCAGCAGGCAGCGTGCGGGGGGCACGCCGGGGGCTAGCGGGGAGAAGAGGGTGCTGAGGGGCTGGGGCGCCAGCGGGGGGAGGGGTCAGAGGAGGAGACGGGGGGAGGCCGGGAAGTGGGGGGAAGATGAGAGGTGGGGGGCGGGGGAAGGGAAGGGAGGGGTCCCCCCAGGCGCTGTGGTCCTTACCTGCGGACAGAGGACTCCCGAGAGCCCGGCTCTGCCCGGCGGCCCACAGCAGCAGCAGGAACCCGAGCATGGCGAGCGCGGCCGGCTTTCCAGGGGACCAGGCTCCGGGTGCGGGTCGGAGGGGCCCCGATTTATGGGGGAGCGAGCGGACCCGCCCCGGGGCGGGGCTAGGGTGGGGCCGTCTGAGATCTCAGCCGCCGCGGGGGGCAGGGGGGAGCCTCGGAGACCCTGGGAAGCGTGGGGGGCACCCACCGCGCCTCCGCATCCCGGGCAGCTGCCCGGCTCTCCCGGGGCTCGGCGCTGGCGGGGGCGGCTCCGGGCGGGGCGTCTGGGGGGGGGGGGGCGGACTCTTGTTTGTTTGCGTCCATCCTCGAGACCCCCACGGACGCCCCCCCAGTAGCAGCTCTGAGGCTCTGGATTGGGGGGTCCAGCGCCCCTCCGCGTCCCCTCTCCGGCCGAGGGGCGCCTCCCAGTCCGGCCCCGCGATGGCTCGTGGCCCCTTGGGGGCTCCAGATCCTCTCCGGGGGCCTAACAAGCTGCCGAGGTCCCGGGAGATCGGGGCGGCCTCCGAGCGGCCTCGAGGATGCTTAAGGGGACCCAGCGGCGTGGAGGCCCCCCGAAAGTGCGGGCGGCGCCAGCGGCCGACCCCCGCAGCTCAGGCTGGAAGCTGGTTCCGGGGTCCCCGGGAGCCTCACGCTGCCCCCCACCCTGTCATTCCAGCTTCTCGGACCCAGCAGGGCCGGGGCCGCCCCGGCGCAGCCCGCTCTGTGGCCCTCTCTTCGGGGGGCGGCTTGCAGAGCTGGGCGGGACCCCCAGAGGCGAAGCCCTTCCCGGGCCAGCCCGTCCCGCAGGACCGCTCGGTGGCCGCGTCACCTGGCGCGGCTCGGGGGGCGGGACCCCCCTGTTGTTACCAGGCCCGAGACGCGGACTCACATAGAGCCCGCGACCCCCCGCGCCTCTCAGGGCCCACGGGCTCGTGCCTCACCCCCGCCCGCGCCCCACTCGGGGCTTCTCCCCTTTCCCTGCATGTGCCCCAGCTTCTCAGGCGTGACCACTCTGAGCATCCTGAGGCCCGTCCTGCCGGACCGCGGCCAGCGATGGGCCCACGGGAGGAGGCGGGGAGGAGAGACCTGCCCTCCGGGCGGGCTGGAAGGCCCGGGGGCCCTGTGGCAAGAAATCGGACGGTGGGTGAGAAGTTTGGGGAAACAAGCGGAAACGGGAGGCGCAGACTCATTCAGCCTTTCGTTAGCCAGATGTAGTCCACCTCCAGAGGGAAGGCTGGGGGCGCTGGGTGGCACAGCCCCGGAGGCAGAAGTTCAAATGCGGCCTCAGACAAGAATTCCCTAGCTGTGTGGCCTTGGGAAAGTCCTTTATCCTTAAAATTTTTTTTTAAAAAAGGAAGGGAGGCCTCTGGCAAAGACTGCTTGCACAGCTCTGATCCTATGCACTATAGAATTTTCCCTATGCAAGGCAGAGCTGCTTGAGCCATAAAATTTCTAGAAGCAATGCCACAGAACAACATTTACATACATGACACATAGTATTTTTTTTAGTTTTAGCAAGGTCAATGGGGTTAAGTGGCTTGGCCAAGGCCACACAGTCTAAGTAATTATGAAGTGGCTGAGGTCGAATTCCAACTCAGGTCCTCCTGATTCCAGGGTCAATGCTCTATCCACTGCCACCTAGCCACCCCGACACATAGGATTTTATAAAGAGGAAGGAAAAAAAAGTAAGTCTGATCAATATGTTGGAAAAAATTCCTCAAACATGTTCCTGCCTCCACAAAAGGGTGGGTTGGGGTGTCCTTTCATATGTCTCCATTAGAGTCATGCTTTATATTTACAGTTTTATTGTGTTCACTTCTGATGGTTTAGTATTCTTTTTTGGTGATTTTATGTCATTGTAATTATGTTTTATGCTTTTTTTTATTCTGTTTACTTCACTCTGCATTAGTCTATGACATCTTTCCAGACACACACACACACACACACACACACACCTCACAGCATAGAAATATTCATTCCATTCATGTACAGTACCATTATCCAATCTGTGTCAATCTACTTTGTTTCCAGTCTGCTATCCAGTTTGCTATCACAAAGTGTGCTGTTATAAATATTTTGGTATGTATGGGACCTTTCTTTTTATCAATGACTTCTTCGGGGCATAAACTCCAATAAAGAAGTTTTTGGTTCAAATACAAATCTTTCTCGCTTTATTCACATAATTCCAAATTGCTTTCCAAAATATTTAGTCATTTCAGAACTCTACCAAGCAATGTGTTAAGGTGCCTATCATTCCATAACCCTTCCACCCTTCACTATTCCTATCTTTTGTTATCTTTGCTGATTTTCAGGGTATGTGGTAAAACCTCATGGTTTTTTATTTTGTTTTGTTTTGTTTAGGTTTTTGCAAGGCAAATGGGGTTAAGTTGGCTTGCCTAAGGCCACACAGCTAGGTAATTATTGTGTCTGAGATTGGATTTGAACCCAGGTACTCCTGACTCCAGGGCCGGTGCTTTATCCACTGCGCCACCTAGCTGCCCCTTGTTGTTGTTTTAATGTGCATTTCTATTATTAGTGATTTAAACTAGAACATTCTTTCATGTGGTTGTGAATGTTTTGCAATTCCTTTGAGAACTCTTTGTTCATATCCTGTGACCAGCAATGATTATTAATTATACACAAAGATAGTTTATGTACCTTAAATGCCTAACCTTAAAGAAATTTGATAGATTATTTTTCCCATTCCAGTACTTCTTTCCTTATCCTAAGTGCATTAATTTTGACTGTACAGAAGCTTTTCAGTTTATTCTTTTACATTGCCTCTATTCCTTTTGTTTAAAAAATACATATGAGAAGAATACAATTTCCTTCTCTTCTTTTTTAATTGGATGTTTTTTTAACAGTGAGGCTGCACACCCATTTAGAATGTATTCTGGAATATGGTATAAAATGTCAGCTTAACCCTGATTTCAACCAGACTGCTTTCCAGTTTTTCCAGGAGTTTTTTTTTTTTTTTATCAAATGAGAACTTTCCCCCCACTAGATGATTTACATTTTCCACTTTATTAAACACTGGGTTATTGAATTCCATTGTTTCTGAATTTCCCTTGCCTAGTCTGCTCCACTGATCTTTCCCTCTGTTCTTTAATCAGTACCAGATGGTTTTGATGACTGATACTTTATAATATGATTTGAGGTCTGGAAGCACTATTCCTTCTTCATTCTTATTTCTTTTTATCATTTCCTTTGACATTCTGGATATTTAACTTTTTTCCAAATGAATTCTGTTTTTATTTTATTATATTCTATAAAGTATCCTCATTGATAATTTGATTGGTATAGCATTTACACAAAAGTGTAAATTAACTTTGGTAGTCTTATCATTTTCATTATATTAGCATGACCTAGCCATGAGCACTAAATATTTCTCCAGCTCTTTAAGTTGTTCTTTAATTCTTTAAGGAATATTTTTAATAAATGTTTTGTATGCTGTGGTAGATCAATCCACAAATATTTTTATGCATTTTGGAATTATTTGAAAGGGAATTTCCCCTTCTATGTTTGTTTCTTTTTATTATTATAGAGAAATACTTTAGATTTTTAAGAGTTTATTTTGTAGCCTATACCTTTTCTGAAACTCTTAATTGTCTCAATATCTTTGCTGATTCCCTAGGATTTTTCAAGTATATCATATCATCAAAAATGGGATAATTTGAGTTCTTCTTTGCTTAGCTTTATGCTTTTAATTTCTTTCCATTGTCTTATTACTGTTTCTAGCATTTCCATCATATATTAAATATGGTAGGGAAAAATGAACATTTTTGCCTAATTCCTATATGTATTTGAAAGAGTTTTAATGCATTTTCATTGTACATGAAACTGTTAGTTATAGATAAATGCATTTATCAGAATAAAACACAGTCCCTCTATGCATATATATTGTATGGTTGGTTTGTTTTTTAAACCAAAAAAGAGTGCCTTATTTTGTCAAAGGCTTCTTTTGCATCTGCTGAGATGATTCTGTGACTTTGAATATTTTTGTTTCTTACCATGATGTATTAGCTTGGTTTTTTCCCAATGTTGCACTATTTTTGCATCCCTGATATAAACCTTAGTCATAATTAATGATTTCTTAGATAAATTGCTATAGTTTGTTAGAATTTTGCTAAAAATTTTTGAACCAATATTCATTAATGATATTGGTCCATAGTTTTTCTTCTGCATTTTATATTCCAGGGTTTAGGTATTAGAGATATATTTGTCTCATGAAAGGATTTTGGTGGAGTTCTTTCTCTAATTTTTGAGAACAATTTGTGAAGGTGTAATTGAACAATAGGTTCTTCTATTCAATTTTTTTTTGTAAGGCAATGGGGTTAAAGTGACTTGCCCAAGTTCACACAGCTATTAGTAAGTGTCTGAGGTCAGATTTGAACTCAGGTACTCCTGACTCCAGGGTCAATGCTCTATCCACTGCACCACCTAGCCACCCTGGGATAATAGTTCTTTAAAAGTTTGATGGATTTCTCCTGTAAATCCATCAGGATTAGGATTCCCCACCATCACTTAACATCTACATCTATTTCTTTTTTCTGAGATTGGATTATCTCAAATCCCTATGTAGTCTTCTGATATTTTGGGTCTTTTTGACTTAGGCAACAACCATTCAGTGAATTTGCACAGCCCTTCCCTCACTTCAATCCAATTCACTTGCATGTTGTGGCATCACCTCCCTGATGTCGTGATCCTCTTTGAGAATTAAGAACAAACTAGAACAACAACATTTGTGAAAGTATTCCTCTATTTCTTTTGTGTTCTTAGTTTCATTAACTTATAACTGTGTAGAATATGTTCTGATCATTTTTTCATTACTTTTACTTTTATTGTAATTAATTACTTTCATTGTAAGGAGCTGATTTGTAAATCATGGAATTTCTCCTTCTTTGGACCTCCATCTTGTTGTAGGGGTGCCTGATATTATATGTATGATCATAAGTGGGAAGGGAGGGGGATGGTGGGTCATAGAACAATCGATTTGGGGTTTGAATGATCTTCCCAGGGCAGGCCTATTTTGCAGGACAATCTATCCAAGTAAGACAATGCAGGTGTCCTTACGATCTCCAGGAATGGTTTGGTTGATTGCATAGTCTTGGGGTTATATTATTAGCTATAGCACAGAATAATCCAATTCATTTACACAGACAACAGAATGCAGGTCTTGTGAGGAGTGAAACAAATTACTCTGGCTACTTTGTTTTCACTGTTTTCCAGGACCAGAGAATACCAGTGAAAAGGATCTCTTGAAACTAAGGATTAATTCTTAAATGCATTATTCTTATATTAGTCTATATGAAAATCATAACTTTCTTGGCAACCCAGAAGAACATTTGCTGAGGAAACCTCCTTCCCAGTTCCAAAGCAAGGTCTGCCTCTCCTTTTCAATCTTTTTCCTCCTCTTCTTCACTCACTCCCCCTACAGACTTTTCTTTTCCTGAAAGACCACAGGTGTCAGCTTCTATCAATACTCCACACACACATACCCACTCCTCTCTATCCCTCTGGCTCCTCTCTCCCCACTGCACCTTTTTTGTACTGTTCCAATGTTAATGTTATTCAATCATTCAGTGATGTCTCATTCTTTGTGATCCCATGGACCCTACTGTCCATGGGGTTTTCTTGGAAAAAATATTGGAGGGATTTGCCAGTTCCTTTTCCTATGGACTAGGGCAAACAGAAGTTAAGTGACTTGCCTATGGTCACACAGTTAATGAGTGTTGAGGCCCTTCATTCTCTCTCTTTCCTGAGAGTCTTCTCTCATCTAGCTGCCTCTAGAGCCCCCCAAACAGACAAGCACACTGATTCATCTGCAGGTGGACTCTAATGAGGTTCTGTCCATAATGCCTCAGGTCTGCCTCTGGATTGTTACCTGAGCTCCCTTTAACTGATTTCTCTACCATCATTATTCTGCTGCTGCTGTCCTGGCCTATTGTATTTATTCCCTCATCTTACATTTTGCTTTTTCAGGTTGTTTGAGCAGTAAATAACCTCTTCAAGTCCAATTTCCTTTCAAAGAAGGTTTAAAATATCTCTATTATTGAAGACATCTTTTTTACATTTATGGCTCAGCTCAGATTTATAGGGTAGATCCCTCTGGGCTATATCCTAAGCTCCATTTCTTTTCCAAACACATTATTCCATTCTCTCCTGATATTTTGGTAGCTGCAGAATAGACTTGTGTAATTCCAATTTCCTTTCCTTTACCTTTGATAGTCTTTCTCTTGATCATTCACAAAGTTCTTTTAATCTGAATTAAATTGCTAAATTTAACGTCTATGTCTTGGGGTGTTTTTATTTTTCTGGAAGTAATCTGTGAATTTTTCCTGATGTAATTTCATTTTCTGTGTTCGGAAGTTCTGGGTAATTCTCTTGTATTATTTCTTGAATTGTGGTGTCCAATGAATTTACTTTTTTATTTTTAATATTGGTTGTTTGGTTTTCTTCTTTTTTAAAAATCATTTTAGCTAATGACTTATTTTTTTCTTCAGAAAACAAGTTTATAGGGGTGACTGGGTGGTGCAGTGGATAGAGCACTGACCCTGGAGTCAGGAGTACCTGAGTTCAAATCCAGTCTCAGACACTTAATAATCACCTAGTGGCCTTGGGTAAGCCACTTAACCCAATTTGCCTTGAAAAAAAAAACTAAAAAAAAAAGAAAAGAAAACAAGCTCATAGTTTTATTTGTTTATTTTTTTCTTTCAATTATGTTAATCTCTTCTGTTTTCTCTTCTGGCATTTAATTGGTTTTGCTATTTTATTATTTTTGTTATTTTTCTATTTGTTATTTCATTTGTTGTTCTTTTAATATGTGTTGATTTGCTCTTTTTTTATTGCTGAAAATGTTTAGAGACACTAAATCTTCCCTAAGTATTGCTTTGGCTGCTTCACAAAATGCTGATGTATTGTCTTAATGAAGTGATTATTTTAAATTAAAATAGTTTCTTAAGATTTATTCCTTGACATACCTATTCTTTGGGACTCAGCCACCAGGAGGCTCTCTCTGCAGGTTCAATTCTGGCCTTTGCCCAATGCCCTGGTCATTCATTGTACAACAGCTTCAGCCTGGGCTGGGGATTGGAGTCAGAGTTGCACGGCATCTGTCCGCTCCTTATGGCATTCCTCACTCAGCATGTCTGGTCCCCTAGACACCAGTCCCCTACTTGGTTCACCCTGAGTCCGTCCTGGAACTGAATAGCGGGCAGCAGAGATGCCAAATGGCCCTGTTCCTGCTGCTAATGCCAGTGCAGGGGTCCTGGGATCTCTTCCAGTCCTGGTGCCCTCTCAGCAAGACCTCATTCCCAGTGGGATGTTTTGGAGTGGATTGATTTTCTGATCAGAATTCAGTCTGAAGATCTTTCTAAAACTTGGTAAAGATCTTCTTGGGAGGGACTGAGGCTTTACTTTGCCCTGTTATTCCCCTTCTGTTTGATTCTTCTCCTTTGTGATCTGCCCTCCAGGATTCCACCACATTGCAGTCCCTGTGCCCATCACCCTTTTCTGTCCAGTTTTCCACCCAACACTTTAGCTGACCTTTTGGCCATACTCTGACCTCCTCACCCTGATCCTTTCACTACTAATTCCTGGCTGAGCCTCAACATTGAGGAATGCCTCTGGGTTCCTCCCTCTACCCACCTTCTCTTCATCTATTTCTTCATTACTGAAGAAATGCCAGCCTTGCCAACTGGATCTACTGTAAATAGTCATCATTGAACCTCAGGCCTCATTGATGCACAAAACTTGCTGCAGCATCACAGGCTTTTGAGGCTAGTCAGGTGAGGATTAAGAAAAGGTCATGGAGGAAGATGCAGCACAGGGATGGGGGTGGAGCCCCCAACAATTTTGGTCCTTGTTTAATATCTAAGGAAAGAAGGGAATATTTAAGGAGGCAATCTCCAGCTTCCCCTTTGTCTTCTCTCCAACACTTCTTTCCTTCTTTCCCCAATGCCAAGAAGCTGAAATAAGACGGTGTGGAACATTAAGCAAAGCAATGAATGATTGGCAAGGAAACTAGCCCTTCTGCACCCAACCGGATTCCAAGTGGAGCAGGGATGGGTGGAAGGAGGGAGGAGATGCCAATGGCTTCCCACAGGTCTTTTCTGGCACAGCCATACAGTCTGCCAACTCTCAGGGACCTTTTCCATCTTGAGTCTACCAATCTAAGGTCAGGGCAGGCCCTGGGAGACTTAAAGGATGCCAGGTAAAAACCTCCTTCTCTGGAGCAGGGCAGGCCCATGGGACCCTCCCTTGATGGTCTGACCTTCTTGTTGGAGGAGAGCCCACAGGAATTGGGCCTGGATAAATAAATATGGCAGGCCTGGTTGGCACACACATCTATCCTTTTTCTCCCCAGGCTGTGAAGGTTTTGGCAGCTCAGAGCACTTTCCTGGAGCTGTTTCCTCCCAGCATGTGGCTTGGTCTCTGGTGGGCTCCCCCTTGACCCCTGGCTCCGGGCCAGACCTCAGAATGATATCACCTCTTCCTGGGGCCCCATAATACTAGATTAAACACATCAGCACTTTAGTGGATTATGGCTCAATTTTCCCTGATGACCTCAAAAAGGAGAGGAAAGTGTGTGAATCATTCCATGACTATTTAGAAAAAAATGCCATTTCACTGAGAAGGAAAATCCCAGTGGGCTGTGAAGACATCCCCTCTTTCTTCAACTCATCCTGTAGGCTCCATGGTGGAGGGCTTGGGCAGTGGGCTAAACCCTGGGCTTAATCACATTAGCAGAGATTATGTCCAATTGCTATAAAACCCTGGGGTTGGACAGGCCAGCAGGAGGGGCAAGAGCCAGGCCTGGTGAGCGGGTGAGGGGTGGGTAGACTGAGGCAGAGCAAGCCTTGGCAAGAAGAGACAGGTGGGGCTCTGGTAGGAGGGCCAGCCTGGGGCCAACATGCCAGTGATCAATATTGAAGACCTGACAGAGAAGGACAAACTGAAGATGGAAGTGGACCAGTTAAAGAAAGAAGTGACACTGGAAAGGATGGTGGTGAGTGGTCACTCTAGGATGTCTGGACCAGGTCTGGGCAGGTGAGGCCTGGCTAGTTCAGTCTTGGAAGTGACAACCCGGGGAGAGCCAATTGAGGATGAGCTTAGGCTAGCCTGGGGAGAGGGAGAGGCTCCAGGCCAGGTGGACCAGGCCCAGGCTCAGGCCCAGGCCCAGGCCACTGTGAAGCTGCTCTCCTCTGCAGGAACTGCCTGGTCAGAGACTTTAGAGGCAGTACAGAGGGACGAACTCAAGCCCTGAAGTGAAGGCTGGCCCGGAGGCCCCATTTTGTTACCTGCACTATGGGCATATCCTTATATTCTTTACCTGCCTGCCAGGCTGTTAGACCCAGCAATCCTGGTTCCCCCTCTTCCCACCCCCAGGTCTTGGATGACCATCCAGGAACCCCAGTGGCAGTGCTCATCAGAGGCAGGTCTTTGTAGCTCAGAGACTGGCTCTCTACTTGCTACTTTGCCTTAGGGCCTCTAAAAATCACCCAGAGTCTCCAAATCCCAGATCCATCATCCCAGGCATCCAGAGGGTACACAGAGGCTCAGTTAGTGGGCAGCTCCTCCTGGAGGCTCCCTGCCCAAGGGAAGGAAGGGAAAAGAGGGATTTTGGTTCTACTCTATCAGCTTCACCTTCATTTACAACCCAGATCAAGCATGATTCCACCAAACCTGGGTAATGGCCTGGCCAGCAGATGGAGGCTGGGATTTATCCTTGGGGTGGGTGGGTGGGGGGGCCTACCTTCTCTCTTGGACCTTGCAGGGCAGTAGAGGTGAAAAGTCGACCTTTTGGTTTAATTTCAACTCTTGATGGACCTAGGGCAGGGCGTGTCCCCCTCCCCCAACCTTGGACTATTCTCACCCCCTTAAATCCTTCCCTGAGGCCTGGACCTCCTCCAGCCTCCTGGTCCTACAGTCCTTCAGTCTGCTCTCACCAGACAGCGACTAAGCTCTCTGAGTTCTGGCTTTCTCTGGGGACCCAGTGTCTGCCACAACTTGTTCTGACCTCACTCAGTAACCTGCTCTGCTGGTGTCTCCACTTGTGAGTCTTCCTCAATGGCACAGGCTTCGCCCCCATCGCCTGCTTGCTGTTGCTTTTGGGTCACTTTGCATGTTCCCACCATCAAGGTAAAAAGGGCCAGGATGCTTTTTTGAAAGCAGAAGCAGCAATATGACCCCTGTGCTCTCTGTGGGCACAACTCCACCCAGACCTCAAAGCTTTGTCCAATGATCTCAGAGAACCAAAGGGCAGAAGAAGCCCTTCCCCCAAGGTAAAGGGGATCTTGCCGCCTGAGTATCCCAGAGAACCCCTCCTAATGTAGTTAAGGGTCCCTCTTGACTTTGAGGCTGTGATCCAAGGCCAGTATACTCACTCCCCCACCTTCCAGCAGTGTGGGGTATGGGCTCCAGGAAATGCAAACCCATTTTGATGTCAGAAAGAGAAAGACAGTGTTGGCAGAGAATTGTTCTGCAGCCTTGGCTAGAAATAAAGGCTTATATCAGCCAGAGATGATGAGAAAGGGTTTCTGGGGCATCCGCACTCTGGAACTCCTCTGCACTATCCTGCTGAACTATGACCATCACTACTGGAGGGGGGGATCTGCCTGCTGTGCCCACCTCTCCCTGCTTCAGTCCATTCTCCATTGGCTGCCAAAGGGAGCTTCCTAAAGGGAAAATCTTACCATGCCACCCCTATCCAATAAACTCAGGGCCTCCCCATCACCTCCAGGAACAAATGCAAAATGTTCCATTTAGGGTTTAAAGCCCTTCTTAAGCAGCCCCCTCCTCCCTTTCTAGTCTTTGACACCATTGCAGATGAGAAAACAGGCTCAGAGTCAGGGTCTGAGGAAGCAGCAGAGCCTGGCAGGACCAGGTCCAAAGATTTGCTTCCTTCAGGTTTCCCTCTCTCCTGTCCACTGGCAGGACATGTGTCCCTCTCTCCTTCCCTCCTTTGCAATGCATCCCCCAAAGCTGTGCCCCCCACATGCAGGGACTCTCTTACTGAATCCCTTCACCTCGGGATCCTTATCCAGCTCCCCAGACTGCCCCAGTGGTCTCCCCAGCATGGACCCTGGGCTGAGGACAGCCTGCCACCATAGTCTGGTCCATGCATCTGGACATGGCAGCCCTTGCTCCATTCTAAGGTCTGAAACCTGAGTTTGGCCTGGTGTTGAAGTGGAAGGCTTCCATGATGGTGGAACAAGCCTGTGTGTGGGCTGAGTTGTTGGGAGGACAGTGCCAAGAAGGGCTCAAGATGGCCCAGCTGAGGGAGGCATGAGGCCCTTGGAACTTGAGCTACACAACACCACACACATTCACACTCACACACATGCTCAGCCCCCCACATGTATCCTCTTACATTCCACACTAGAACACATGCTGTCTATTCACACGTCTATGAAACACACACTGGGTCCATGTTCAACACAATCACACACATACAAACATACCACACACTTGCACAGTACACAGCAGACGTACATCACACTCTCACACAAGATACACATGTCACACACACACACACACACCAGACTCACACATGCATCCATATTTCTTTTCCCTTCATAAGGCATCTCCTTTCAAGGGCACAACTTATGGGGATCCCGGGTTTGTTCATGGGAGGGACACCATTTTCTGCCCACCCTCTGCATCAGAGGGGAGAAAGCAGTCTTAGTTGATGACGACGGAAGCTGTGTGAAGCAGCTAGGCCTTCAAGCGGATTCTGTACTGGCCCACCTGCCTAGGTAAAGCTACCCCTGACCCCCGGAGTGGGGCCTGAGGACATGAGGTCTGAATTGGGATGGGATGCCTAATATGTGGGGGCTTCCAAATAAGCATCCTTGATCCGAAGGGGCCAGCAGCTGGGAGAGCAGAGCGAGGGGAGCAGACCCAGGTTTCAGCATTGCTGGAGCCCCTCTGATCGTCCCCCCATTAGCTGACTGCTTCTAGGCCCAGGAAGTTTAGGCCTTGAATAAGAATAGACACACACACACACACACACACACACACACACACACACACACACACACACTCTCTCTCTCTCTCTCTCTCTCTCTCTCTCTCTCTGGGAAGTCTGAGGTCTAGCCCCCCAGTCCCAGGCAGAGTTGCTGCCCTGATCCTTGGGCATTGCCCCATGTAGCCCACACCCAGGCCTCTGGGGTATTTAAGGCCTCTTCGAGTCTGGCTCTTCCTCAATGCTTTGCAGCCCCCGGTTCTGCCTTCCACACCCTCCTGATCACTGCCCTCACCACGACAGACACAGACGGCTACCTGGGGGCTTCTCCCTATGGCCCCTCTGTGAGGTGGGTACTCCCCAACCATATTCATCTAATTTTCTCTGACCATGGCTCCTGACTGCACCCCCTATTTCAGGCTATCTTGGGCTTTTCCAATGAGAGCTGTTCTCGGTCGGCATCAAATTAATCAAGGCCCTGGAAGGGCAGGGAGGGACAGCAGCCAAGCTGAAGCCTCCCAGAGGGTTGGAGATTAAGAAAAGTTGGGGAAGGGAGGGAGGATTTAAGAGCTGAACATGCCTCCAGTATGATCTGTCTTTGGGGTGTTCTGTGCACTAGGCCCAAGGCATCCATTCATCCGTCAACAGCTCTTCTCCCACCCTCTCTTTTTTCAAAGGTTTCTAAATGTTGTGAAGAAGTGAGGGACTACATCGAGGAGAGGTCTGGTGAAGACCCTCTTGTCAAGGGAATCCCTGAGGACAAGAACCCCTTCAAGGAGCTCAAGGGAGGCTGCGTCATTTCTTGAAGGTCTTGGAGCATCGAGGAACATGGAATGAACAAAATGCTTTAAAATTAGCTTAAATTTCCTTTTCTGTAAGAGACCAGAATGAAGGGTCCAGGCACCAAACTCCCAGGCTTCCCATTTCCTGCAGGGGTGCTGTTCCAGGCTTAGGAGAAAGTGCAGACCCTTGGTGGTCAGCGAGGCTGTCATTCCTCTTCTCCCAGTCCTTAGACTCTACAGATTCCCTTTAAATAAAGATTGGAGGTGATTCATTGAATTGGCTGATCTGTCTGTCTCTCTCTCAGGCTTTTGGGGGACTCAGTGAATATTCTGGTGTTGGCTGATCATTGAAATCTTTGTTTAAGACTGTATGAGTTTTGATGCATCCTTCCCAAGGAAGACACCCCCTCCCCATGCTGTCTCTCTTAGACTTTTCCCACGTATGTGGGATTCTATCTCCTTCTTGCAAAGGAAAGCCCCACAGCCTCCCCAGGGAACTGGCATGATCCCAGGGGCTGGCATGAGCCCAGCTGGAATCCAACTGATGTCCAGGCTTTCAGTTTGCTCCTTTCTTATTCCACTCACTGGGGGCTCCAGCATCCACTCTTTCCACCTCAGTTCCTCTGGAGAGACTGAGCTGAGCCGAAGAAGCCACCTTACTCCCCATCTGAGCCCCCAGAACACAGCCCCCAATCCACCATTGCCACAGGATGGTTAGAAGGGACCTTCATCAGCAGTTGAAGAAACTAGGGTTCTGAGAAGTTCAACTCAATGGCTGGGATTTGAAGATAAGCCCAACCCCCTCAACTCCCAACCACTGCTCTTCTGCCCTTAGGCTGTGTCCCCTGCTTTTTCTCTTTTCAGAATTAAGGAAGAAAATGTTAAGGTTGGAGAGGTAAAAGAACTGAGTCCATAAGTCTAGGCCAGAAAGCCTTTCATAAAAATAATGAGAGATGTTTAGTTACATTCCATAATGAATTCATCAAGGGATGCTTGATGGACATCTAGAAAAAGAAGGAGCTTGGGCAGTTAGATAGTCCAGTGGTTGGAGCCCTGACCTTAGAATCAGGAGGATAGGCATTCGAATCCAGCTCCAGACACTTACTGTGTGACCTTGGGCAAGTCACTTCACCCTGATTGCCAGGGCCTTCTCCAGGTGTCCTAATTTCTATCTGTTCCCTGAAGCTAGATGACTCTGGAGAAGAAAGTGAGGCTGGTGACTTCGCACCCCCCACCAATTCCAATCCAGTTCATGTGCTTGTTCTCACATCCCCTCCCTGACATCATGATCTTCTTCCAGAATGAAGGACAGCCATCACATTATTAGAAAGAGCCATTACAGAAGGCTAAGATAGTGGCTTCAAGAACAACTTATGGAAAGCTAACTTAGCCAAGATGTGCTCCTCAGCGGTCTTCAGGGGCAAGGTGGAAGGTTGTGAGCTAGACAAAACACTAAGAGGGAGAGAGTGGGAGGGTTGGATGATGTCAATGGGAAATGATGATGTCCTGGGAAAAGGAGATGAAGCCACTGCCATTGTGCCTAACCAGCAGCTGCTAACCACTCCTTCCTGTTGTCCTCAGGGCTTGCTCCTTTGGAAATCAGAAGAAAGAAGGAATGTAGCTATTCCCAGACCCAGGGCACCTGAATGTGGGGCTGGTCTCTATGTTGTTTTTTTATTTTGGTCTGTCTCTGTCTCTGTCTCTGTCTTGTGTCTCTGCTTCTCTTTCTCATTTGTTTTTCTTGTAAAATGTCTGAAAGCCTGAGCCCACACCCTGCAGTTCCTGCAGAAGATCACCCCTCAACAAATGCAATGTCCAGGATTTGAACCCAGGAATCCTCAGCTCTGTGTCCAATCTTGTCTGTCTTCCTCTGAGTCATAGGGGAGGATCTGCACTTTCTAGGTCTCTCCTAGTTTTTCTCTTCCCTT
Source organism: Macrotis lagotis (assembly GCF_037893015.1). NCBI lineage: Eukaryota > Metazoa > Chordata > Mammalia > Peramelemorphia > Peramelidae > Macrotis > Macrotis lagotis. Next base: position 197,078,140 of record NC_133665.1, read on the forward strand.
GCATGCCAGTGGCAGGACAGCTAGGTGGACAGGAGTTCAAATCCAGCCTCAGACACTTAATACTTCCTCACATCCAAAGCCTCATATCTGGCCACTGGACTCAGATGACTCTGGAAGAGAAAGTGAGGATGGTGGCTTAGTACAACTTCCCCCTCACTCAAATCCAGTTCACATGCATATCACTCCAGTGGCAGCAAGCTCTGTTCCACCTGACCAATGAAGGCCCTCATCACCTCTGCAGGGAGTGGGGGGCAGTTATTACCAAACTTCCTACTGGCCTCCCTGCCTCACCTCCACTTCTGTCCAACCCACTTCTGTGCAGCTGCCTGAACAACTCCTCCATTCTGGGGAGCTCACCTAACCCACTGAATAAAGCACAAAGTTCCCTTTGTTCCCAGCTTCCATCCCATTGTTTATCTTCATGTCTGTTTCCCACCCTTGTGCTCTTGTCCTCCCTTCTCACATCTCCTTGACTTGGATTACTTGGTTCTTCATATCTGGATTGGCTTCCTCTTCTTCATTAAGACCCATCAATGCCCTCACCTTTGTGAGACTCCTTGGCTAACCTGGTCCTTCCACTGTATCAGTTCTTTCTGTACTCACCTGCTTCTCTGCACTTAGTTTTGAGAGCAGGGTCTATGTCTGTTTTGGTATCTCCAGTGTCTAGCCCATGAAAATCTCTTTAAATATTTGTTCAATTGATCTGAATTACTTGGCACATTAAGTAATACTTGTTAATTGGTTAATTATTCGAGTGATTATAGGGTTGATTGGTTGTCTTTCATTCTGGAAGAGGACCAAAGTGACATTGCTCTGTTGGGGTCAAGGCATAATGTGTTTGACTGTAGCTGAGCAAACCAATAGGAGCTCAGAAGGCACTCTCACCCATTGGGTTCAGAGTCCAAGTATATGTGCTTCTAGATGTCTTTTCTGATAGAGTGGGGTCTTCATCTTTCCCTAACCACTAGACCCACAAACCCATCCTGTGTGTGATAAGAACTGTCATACAACCCAACCCCATCTAATCCCTTGAGCTGTTGGAGAAACAAAGAAAACAAAAGTAGTTTTCTTCCTCATGGAGCTGAGATTCTTCTGGAGGCATATGATAAAAACTGGTTGGTTGGGAAGGGTGGGTTTAAGGCAGGAGTCAATGAGTTCTATTTTAGGCTTGTTGAATTTAAGATACCTATAGGACATCCATTTCAAAATGTCCTCAAGGTAGCCCATGATAGCAGGAGCTCAGGAGAGAGCCTGGGACTTGATTGTTCCATGTGGGGCTCATCCATGGGAGTTGATGAGATCACCAAGAAATAGGGTAAAGAGTTGTGGAAGGAAAGATCAAAGTTTAAGTCTTGGGGTTCTCCCACTCATAGGGGCCAGACTGTGAGTGATGATTCATAAAGTGGCACCAAGAGGAAAGACCTGGACAGGAAGGACATTCAGGAAAGGGCAAGCAGAGTCATGGAAACCCAGAGAAAAGAGTGGATCCAGAAAAAAATACTGAAGGCTGTAGATCCAGAAAGATAAGGATGGAGCCAAGACTGTCTTATTTGGCCATTGAATTATCAATGGGAACCTTAGGAACAGCAGTTCCAGTCCAGGGGCCCAGTTGGAAGTCATGGGTTGAGGAGGAAGGGAAGGGAAATTCCAAGGTTGACTGAAAGGAAGGAAAGCTAGTGTACAGCAGCTTGGGGGCGTGGCAGGGCCTAGGGAAGGGGCTTTCAAACTGGAGGAGACCTGGGAGTGTTTGTAGACTCCAGGGAAGGGGATTTGAAGATCAGAGGAGTTTGGGGACCGAAGGAGCCACTAATCTCCCTCAACCATGTCTGCCCCGGCTGGGCTGGTCCTTGATAGTTAAGGTCGCTTCCAGGGTTTACCCGGTGCTTTTGCACCAACCCTGATAATGAAGCATTCTGCTCCCCCTCCTGACCCAGAGGTGATGGGCTCCAGAAGCAGAAGGAGCTGTCCACACGAGGATGAAGCCAAGGTAAGACAGTTCTAATCCACCTGCACATTTGGTACAAGGACTTTCTTTTTCCTTTTTACTCCCCCCCCCCCCCAAAGGTGAACGTTGAGAGAGCAGGAATCAATCAAGATGAGATTTTAAAAAGAAAGGTGAGGGTTTTATAAAAAAACCCAGAGAAGCCAGGTCAGACAGACAGACAGTCTAGCAAGTCTGCTTGCAAAGCTATAGTTGGACTTCTCAGAGACCCACAAAGAAAGGTGAACTGGAGAGGAGAGGTCCACAGTGGCCCCCAGAAGTTTCTCTTCCTGTTCCACTTGTCTATGGAAATGCTCATTTTATTTAAGTTTAGAATTCAACAGTTTCTATTTAGCTCTGCTAAATAGACAGGTGTGCCACACACAAAAAACCATCAAACCAGCCCCAGGAGGCTTGTGTCTGTTTGTTTGTCTTTGTGTGTGTCTGTGTGTCTGTGTATCAGTCTGTGTCTGTGTCTGTGTGTGTCTGTGTCTATGTATCTGTGCCTGTATGTGTCTCTGTGTCTATATCTGTGTGTGTGTGTGTGTGTGTGTGTGTGTGTGTGTGTGTGTGTGTGTGAGTGCTGGAGGAGTCCTGGGATCAGGGTGACCCATGATCACATTCTACCTCAAACGTGTCATTTCTCTGTGACTCAGTTTCCCCAAATTAAAAAAGGCATCATGATACCTGACTGATATTCCCACTAGGTCATTTTGAGCATCAAATGAGTCAGTAGTCTCATCTTTAGGGTCTCTCTCTCTACAATGGCCAGTTTTTGTTGCTCTTTATTGCTCCCCCCACTTCTCCCTAATCATTAGGTAGTTTATGGGGTGCCCTGAGTGCCCTGGCAACCTCCGTTCCACAGGCTGATGCCAGGGCCCTGGCAAACCAACCGGAGGGGCTCTGCCCTGGCAGCTTACTCCCAGCCCCAACCTCCCCTCCTCAGCTGCCTTCCATCCCCTGCTCCAGGGAGCCCAGACTCGGCGGCGGGCTGGGGGTGGGGAGAGGACGGCTGATAGGGAGCCAGGGTTCCCCAAGAGCCAGGCGCATCCTCTTCCTCGATTCACACACAAAGCCCGGATATGACTTTTTAAAAACCAGAAGCCCGGCCCCAGCCCTCTGACCTGCTTCCCTTCGGACCCGCCTCCCTGCTCTGGGGCCCGGCCATCTAGGAGCCCAGTGCAGTAGGCAGAGCGCTGGCGCGGGCCACCGAAGTCCTGGGTTCGAATCGTGACGGTGCTGATTGGGGGACCTCAGGCAAGTCCCTGTCCCTCTCTAGGCTGCCTGTCGGGATTTCTTCCCTTGTTAAAGGTGTTGGGGTCGGTCATCCAGAGGCCAGAGTGGACGCAGCGGGGGAAGGCGGAAGAGAACGGGGTTCAAGGAGCGGGAGGTCGGCGTGGGAAGGTCTGGAGTGGGGGGGTATCCTAAGCCTTGGTGGAAGTCGTGCCAGGTCCTGGCGTGGGGAATCTGGGACCGTGAAGAGCTGAGAAACTGGGGGAGGGGGATCGGACGAGTTGTGAAGAGACCCAGTGGGGGCCGGGTCTTCCAGAGCCCGGAGCCCCCGAGGGGTGTCTGAGAATCGGGACTGGGGTGGAGGCTCAGCGGGAAGGACCGACGATGGGGCATCTCCAGGCCCTCAGGCCCTGAGCAGGAGGAGCTGGCCCCGACGGCCGCAGCCCCAGCTGGCCAGAGCTCCGAGGCCGGGGGCCGGGATGGCTGGGTGTCCGGGGGGCTGGGGGAGGCTCAAGGCCCCTTCTCACCCCTCCAGAGGGAAGATGCCCGCGGTTCACGTCGAGGACTTGTCGGAGAAGGACAAGCTGAAGCTGGAGGTGGCACAGCTCCGCAAGGAGGCCAAGCTGCAGAGGCAGCAGGTGAGCCCCTCTGCGAGGGGAGCGTCACAGAGGGCTCAGGGGGCACATGTACCAGCTGAGAGAGGGGTCGGAAGCTCTTTGTTCCCAGGGGGGTTGTAGAAGAAACACGGGGAAACTTGGAGGCCCCCTCCCCCTCACCTTGTTGGCTTGGCAGAGACCCCCTCTAGATGCAGCCCCCTTGGATGATCTCCCCAAGAGATGGCCTCAGGTTTGCTTCCTAAACCTCCCAGCCCTATGGCAGCTCTAGGCTCCTCTGCTCCACACCTCCCACCTCTGGCAGGTTCCCTTCCTCCTGGTATATGGAGGAATGGATGGGGGAGAGGTTCCAGGCCCAACTTCAGGGACGTGGTCCCAAGGCAGGAATAGCCAAATCCCCTCCTAGCAAGAGTCCTGTGAGGAACTAACCCTTCTCCCCTTAATCTCTCAACAAACAAACATTTCTTAACATCAAATAAATGATTTTCTTCATTCATTAATGGGAGCGGAGGAGGGATTCTAGCCCAGGGAGCCAAAAGGGAAGCGGAGCCCATGGGACTGTGCTGACACCAAGATTTTCTCTACCAAAGGAAACAGCATTAGGGAGGGTTGGTGGACTTCCAGTTGCCCATGGGAGTCTTCTGGAACTGACTGAGAAGGCTGGCAGGTGGCCTTCTGCACATCCAAGTCTCCCTTACTTAATAGTCCTCATTTTGGATTTAGAGGTTTGTGGGAGATCCGACCTTCCTTCTCTTTCCTTCCTGTCCCTTCCCCCTTCCTGAAAGGCAAAGGTTGTTTTAGCTTTGTCTTTGTCCCCAGGGCCTAACTCAGTCCTTAGCACAAGGAAAGAGCTTCATCAGCTCTAAATTCCAGTGAAGTTAGGGAGACTAAGGCCTGCAGACTTGGTGTCCTTTGGATCAGATCTGGCTTTGGGCTGCACCTGGACACAACTCCTGTTTATAGAGGGTTCCAGGATGAAGCTTAGGGCTTTATTTTTGCCAAAGACCTGTCTTTTGGGAAAGTCACACTGTCCAAGAGATCCGAGCCATCTTCCAGCTTCCTGAAACACCCAAAAAGTCAATGATGCTTCCTGTGATGTTTTCTTTTCCAAGAGAATGAGGGAGATGCTTTGCAACAATCAATCTCTCTCTCTCTCTCTCTCTCTCTCTCTCTCTCTCTCTCTCTCTCTCTCTCGTCCCTGTCTCCATCTCTGTCTCATTGTGCACTGTGATAGCAGAGTTGGAAAGAATCCCAAAGATCATCTATTCCAATAGCTTTTATTGATAAATAAGGAGCCTGGCTCCCTCAGGCGTGACAGTCAGGGCTCCTGAGAACAGCCAGTGATCTTGTTCCACCCTCACGGTTTGCTTTTGTTTTTGCTTCCATCCTCCTCTATGAATGGTCTTCTTTGGGCTTTTTTGCTATTTCTTTTCATTCTTCCATCTCCTCAGTGCAGATGCCCCTCTAACTTCATCCTCTGTTCTCAGTTTCTACATTCTCTCCTTTTTGATTTGCGTCTTCTGTCACAGTTTCAAATGTCATGTCTGGGGAGATGAGCTCTCCTTTCCATGTCTGCCCTTCTTCTCCCAGCCTACATAGTCCTCAATCCCCATGTCCCTAAAATGGCCTCTTTCAAAGTAGATCCCTCTCCCCAAGGAATCAGCTATTCTCATGGCTTTCCACTGAAAGCCCAGGGTTTTTTTTTTTTGAGGAGATCCTCCTTCATCTCCCTCACTCAAGGAGGTCTGGTCAATCCCGAGCCTATGCCATCCCTTGACTCTTGTTGATCTTTCTCTCTACTCCATGGTCACCTATACAATTTAGGCCCCCATCTCCTCTCCCCTGTGATATTGTGAGAGCCACTACAGCCTCGTTGGCCACTCTGCCTTCTCTGTCTTTCCTTTCCAAGTCATTCTTTAGCCCCCTTTAATTAACAACTTTTTCAAGGGACAGGTTTGATCTCACTGACTGTCTTTGGTAGCTTCCCATTTATTTATTTTTTTACTTGATTAACATGCAAACTCATCCTGGCATTCAAGGCTCTCTTAGGTTAGATTTTCCAGCCATTGCTCCTACCATCACACTTATCCAAGTCATTCTTCTGATGGATCAGCACAGATGCTGCCTCTTCTATGAAACTTTCCCAGTCCTTCAGTTTGATGTAATTCCTGCCTCCTTGAATCTGTCAGGACACCTTATTACTGTCTCCATCTCTAAGCCTATTTGTTCAAGTCTCTTTACAAGTTTCATCTTTACTGTTAGACTGTAAGCTTCTTGAGGGTTCAGACTGTATATATTTTATCTTGGTGCCAGAGCTCAAATGGGGAGACATTTAGCTTTCAAAGAGCAAACTCCATAGCATGGCTCAGACTATCTGCCCCATAGCAGGATTCTGGATAATGTCCTCCTCTTGGGTCCTGAGGGAGCTACATTAGAGAATGTGGATCATGCCTAACTCTGGAATCAGAACCTCATCAATGAAAGCAAACCTCCAAAAGGGAAGATTGTAACTACTCCATTCCTTTTCCTCTGGAGGTGATTAATGGACTTGGAAATCAAGGGTTAGTGATGACCAGGAATCAGTATGGTGAGCCCAAGACCAGACAAGATGAGGCAATTCTGGGAGACCAGCCAGAGACTGGGTGGAAAGAGATCTACTTTCATCTGCTCTGGTCAGACTACATTTGCAATTCTGTGTTCAGCTGGAGGTAGTGTAGCATGGTGGTTAAGGAGCCTGCCTCCCAGTCAGGAAGGAAGGGAACAATGGTTTATTCAACATCAAATATGGACTAAGGGCTTTACACATTTATGTCTTTGCAAGTTCAAGTCTCAGTCATATCTGGATGTATGACCTTAGGCAAGTGACTGTGCCTCTGGTAGAGAGACTTTCCTCCCCCAGAAATTCCCTATACCGGTGAAATTACAGGTCTGGTGCCCAATCTTCTCTCTCTGGGCATTACATTTTAGAGAGGACATTAAGAAGCTGGAGAGTGTCTAGGGGTGGGTGACCAGCGAAGAGCCTCAAGGCTGGTGGGAGAAACTGGGTTATTTAGGCTGGAGAACAGACACTTAAGATTGGACATGAGGGTGGTCTCCAAGCCTTTGAAGAAGACAGAGACTGGAGTAGTGGGTAGGAGTGTCTGATGGGAAGAAGAGCAGAGAACCAGTGGAGGCCCTGTTAGGGTCCTCGGAGGCCGGCTGCCTTTGGGGCTGCACGGGGCCCTTCGTTTCTGACAGGCAGCAGGAAATAGCCCATGGTCCATGCTCTAATCTCAGATTTTCCCATTTGCTCAACTGAATACAGTATAGCAGAACACTTGCTTTTCCAGGTTTGAGCAATTCCTAACAAATCCTAACTGGTCCAGTGGATGGCGAGCCTGGGCTGGAGTCAGGGAGATTCCTCTTCCTGAGTTCAAATCTGGCCTTTGCCACTGACTAGCTGTGGGACCCTGGCAAATTACTTCACCCTGTCTGTCTCAGTTTCCTCATCTGTGAAATGAGCTGCAGAAGGAAAGGGCAAATCTCTCCCATATCTCTGGCAAGAAATGCCTCTGGACGTTTGTCCTTTTTTTTTCTTTGTTTGTTTTGTTTTGCAAAGCAAACGGGGTTAAGTGGCTTGCCCAAGCCACACAGCTAGGTAATTATTGTCTGAGACTGGATTTGAACCCAGGTACTCCTGACTCCAGGGCCAGTGCTTTATCCACTGCACCACCTAGCTGCCCCTTGTCCTTGGTTCTTGAAGAAGACCAAGGGAAAGAGGATGTCATGAAAAGCACATGAGCGGGGGTGGGGGTGGGTGGAGGGGTGTGCTGTGCTAAGTTCCCCTCCTCACTTTCTCCTCCAGAGCCCTCTGGGTCCAGTAGCCAGATAGGAATTCAGAGGACTGGAAATGGCCCTGGATGTGAGGCAATAAACATGAAGTGACTTGCCCAAGGCCACCCAGCCAGTAACTGTCAAGTGTCTGAGGCTGGATTCGAACTCCCGTCCCTTTGACTCCAAGGCCAGTGCTCTATCAGACATGGTAGGGGAAGCAAAGGGATTGAGGTGCCAGTGCCAGGGAGCAGCTCCCACTCCTTTCTCACGGGAGTTGGACATTTGAGCTGCTCCTGCAGGAGAAGGTTCTGAGTCTCCGACCCACTGAAGGGCCAGTCAAGTCCAGAAGCTGTATGCTGGCACCGGCTGTCTGTGGCCAAAGGGAGTTCAGAGCCCGCTGGGCAGGGCGCTCGGAGGGTGGGTAGGCACCCGGAGGGTGGGCAGGTCCCCCCGCGCCCAGACACCCTCTCCTCTGCTTCCAGGTGTCCAAGTGTTCCGAAGAAATCAAGAAATACATCGAGGCTCGCTGTGGGGAGGACCCGCTGGTGAAGGGCATCCCGGAGGAGAAGAACCCCTACAAGGAGAAGGCCGGCTGTGCCATCTCCTGAGCCGCTGGCACTGGCTGCCCGCGGAGGCCCAGCACCATGAGCCCGCCCCCCGCCCCCGCCCCCGCCCCCACTCCTCTTTGTCCTCAATAAAGCTCTCTCTCTCTCTCTCTCTCTCTCTCTCTCTCTCTCTCTCCCCCCTCCCCTTTTCACTCCTCCGTCCCTTCCTCTCCGCGAACTGGGGGGGTGGGCGGGGGGCACACAGCCAGGGCTCTTCCTGGGGCCCTGGGGCGGGGTGGGGCGATGCCCTTTGACCAAGGAGGAGTTGCCTGGAGGGAGCTGTGTGCCAGGGGCCGGGCCCCTGCACCCACCCCCCGCCTCCAGTCCGGGGTGGTTCCTCCCCGCCTCCCCGTGCCTCTCGGGGCTCCTCCCCGGCTCCCCGTTCTCCTTTGGCCGCTCCTCATGGCTCGCTGCTGCGCTGCGCGGGCTCTCGGGCTGGGGATCCCCAGGGCGCCCCCCGGCCGCCGCCCCTGCTCCGGCGCCGCCCGGGCCCCCCGCTGCCCCGGCAGCGCCGACCCGCTGCGCTACGGCGAGGAGCACCGGGCCCTGCGGGCAGCCCTGAGGAAGGTAGCGCCCCCCAGGAAGCAGCCCCCCGGGCTGGGAGGCCCCGCAGCCGCGCTGGAACCCCCTCAGCCTCCCGGGCCGGGCTGGCTGGGGGCTCCATTCCCTTGAGGTCGCAGTGAGGGGGCCCCGGGGTGTCCGGCCACACGGCACCTGCGGCGCAAAACCACTGTTGAGCTGCTTGGGGCTTTTCCGGGCGCAGGTCTCGGGGTGGGGGGCTCCCTTGGGCCCCTTCAGTTCGTGGGGCGGGGGGGGGGGCAGGAGGAGAACACGTTATCCTGGGCGCTTGTGGGGTCCTGGCAAGAGCTACGATCTGGGAGTCAGGAGACCGTCTGCCTTGGGTCCTTCTTCTCTGTCTCTGTCTCTCTGTCTCTCTGTCTGTCTCTGTCTCTCTCTCTGTCTCTGTCTCTCTCTCTGTCTCTCTCTGTCTCTGTCTCTCTGTCTCTCTCTGTCTCTCTCTCTCTGTCTCTGTCTCTCTGTCTCTGTCTCTCTCTGTCTCTCTCTCTGTCTCTCTCTGTCTCTGTCTCTCTCTGTCTCTGTCTCTCTCTCTGTCTCTGTCTCTCTCTGTCTCTGTCTCTCTCTCTGTCTCTCTGTCTCTGTCTCTCTCTCTGTCTCTGTCTCTCTCTCTGTCTCTGTCACTCTGTCTCTCTGTCTCTCTCTGCTTCTTTGTCTCTCTCTGTCTCTGTCTCTGTCACTCTGTCTCTCTGTCTCTCTCTGTCTCTGTCTCTGTCTCTCTGTCTCTCTGTCTCTCTCTGTCTCTCTCTCTCTCTCTCTGTCTCTGTCACTCTGTCTCTCTCTGTTTCTCTCTCTCTGTCTTTCTCTGTCTCTGTCTCTGTCTCTCTGTCTCTCTGTCTCTCTCTGTCTCTGTCACTCTGTCTCTCTGTCTCTCTCTGTTTCTTTGTCTCTCTGTCTCTCTCTGTCTCTGTCTCTGTCTCTCTGTCTCTCTCTGTCTCTGTCACTCTGTCTCTCTGTCTCTCTCTGCTTCTTTGTCTCTCTCTGTCTCTGTCTCTGTCACTCTGTCTCTCTGTCTCTCTCTGTCTCTGTCTCTGTCTCTCTGTCTCTCTGTCTCTCTCTGTCTCTGTCACTCTGTCTCTCTGTCTCTCTCTGCTTCTTTGTCTCTCTCTGTCTCTGTCTCTGTCACTCTGTCTCTCTGTCTCTCTCTGTTTCTTTGTCTCTCTCTGTCTCTGTCACTCTGTCTCTCTGTCTCTCTCTGTTTCTTTGTCTCTCTCTGTCTCTGTCACTCTGTCTCTCTGTCTCTCTCTGTCTCTGTCTCTGTCTCTGTCTCTCTCTCTCTCTCTCTGTGCAAGCAAGTCAACAGAGGGCTAGGTAGCCCCAGTGGGGCCAGAAGTTGGGAGGAGAGTAGGAGGGGGGGGAAGGCTGACCTGGGTCCCTCCACCAAATGGAGGGTTCCCAAGAGGAACCCTAGGTAGGTTGCAGAGACAGTCCCATCAGTTCAGCCACATTCCCTACCGCTTTTGAAGTTTCAATAGTTCTGGCCCATGTGGAATGTTTGCATTGATAAGAGAGAGGCCTTGACTTGGCATTCTTGACCAAACCTCTCCTTTCTCCCGAGTCAGCTAAGAACCTGGACTTGTTTAGTTGGAAATAGAAATCCCCTCAAGCATCTAACCAGTGGCAGCAGAGAGTGAAATGACTGAATCCACTCCCTTTCCCAGTCTGGTGGCAGAGGGTATGAAACCTTGGCTTGCTTCCTCCCTTTCTCTAACTCATGCCCCCAAAGGAAATTCAGGCTTTTGTGAGGCTGGTTCCTGAGTGGACTCTTCTGTTCAGGACCAGATGCCATGGAGACTTCCAGTTCCTTCCTTTTTCCAAAGTCTATAGTTAGAACCAAACTACAGGGAACCCCAGTTTGTGGAAATGGAGTGCTTGAACCCTCTTCCCTGGTCAGTTTTCCAGTGGTTTGAGGAAGACAATGGCTGTGATACCCTGACACTCTTTGAATTGATTTCAAAAAAACAAACCCAAAGGAATCTTTTCTGAAGGGGCAACAGTTTCTTTAAGCCCCCTTTAGAAAACCACCTTTCCTTCTGCTTTGTCCTCCTGGGAGAAATATGGGAATGAGTCTACCAGTTGGATGTTTGATGCTGCGAGTGTGAGCTTTCCACACGTAGGGGTGACTTATTTATTTATTACCAATAAAAGAGCATGTTCATCGGTTTGTCTCCAAATGGCATTTCTGGAACCCTTTTCTCCTCTTTCTGGGCAAATCACCATTTACCTCATTGAGGTAAATAAGCTGAAGAAGGAAATGGCAAACCACTCCAGTATCTTTGCCAAAGACCCCAATTGAAGTCCTGAAGAGTTGGTTAGGATTGAAAAATAATTCGAAATGACTTTTCTCTTCCCTCTTCCTTCTCCTCTCCATTTGGTCATCATTATACTGACTCCTTTCTTGTAGACCTGGTCCTATAGGACGTGCCATTCTCCTGTGCCCAGCTCAGGTGTCATTTCAGTCTTTTGTGTTTTTCACTTAGGATATCCTTGGCTAGAGCAGTGGAAATTGGTTCTCCCTCCTTCCCTCTTCAGGGACTTTGAATATCCTGGGAAAAAAATCTGTAGGTTTCTGTTCACTGGCACTGGCCTCTAACCCCATGCCTTCTTTTGGCTGGACTTTGGATTTTCTTCTGGGGCAGGGGAGAAGGGGATGGATCTTCCTATTTTGTCACATGTAAGAACTCTGACACTTTCTCTCCTTTGCTCCCTACCTTCTGATTTTACCTGTGTTTTGTATCTTCTGGGGTCTCCCTTCACCTCAGTAAGTCTCTGGGTTATGGCCTTCAAGCTCAGGACACACCTCAGTACCTCCCCTCATCTGATCCAGCTTTCCCTCTGGTAGACCAGATTTTGATCTGGGTCAGCCTCATGATCATACCTTTGCTCTCTGGTTGCTGGACAGCTTCTTCCTGAAAGAGCATGTAGACTTCTCCCCTCCCTCAGAAGACCTGGAGGCTCCCAACTTCATTTGCTCCAACTCAGGGCCAAGAAGCTCCTTTGGAGTAGGGGTTGGAGGGAAAGCAGAATTCTCTTCCCAAAGGAATGATAACCCTTGTGATTAGTTAAGCATCACTGTCCAGTGGGTAGTGAGATGTCATGGTGCAGAGCATGGAGAACTGGGGGTGACCTGTTTGAAACTCTGCTTTTGTTTTTACAAGGCAATGGAATTAAGTGACCTGCCCAAGGTCACATAACTAGGCAACTATTAAATGTCTGAGGTTAAATTTGAACTTGGTCCTCCTGATTCCAGGGCTGGTGTTCTATTTACTGTGCCACCTACCTTCCCCCTTTGAAATTCTAGGCCTGAATTTCCTCACCTGCCCAATGAGATAATTGTATCCATATAGATAACTTTGTTTGGTGGAGATATACCCTGAAGCCTGCTGGGGTGATTGATCTGGAAACTCTTTTCTCAATCGAAGGGCAGTGGTAGAGTTAGAAGGCAGGGAGTGCTCTATACAGGGCATGGTGCTCCAAGGAGCCAAGCTAAACATCACATTATCTGAAAGGTCATGAGCCTTCTGACAAGGAAGGTTTTGTGACACCCTCCAGCTCTTCAGTCAGAGGAGACAGGTCAGGGAGGGACAGTTGAGTTGGGAGAAGCCCAAAGCCTGAGCAATCTTCCTGAGGAAGAAGTTTCAGACACCTTTGCCAGTCAGGCACTCAGGATTGCAACCTTGGAATCACTTCCCTTGTCCAGTCAGTTGCCAGTAGTCAATTCTACCTCCAACTCAAGCTGCTCTCCTCACTGAACTGACTGGTTCTTCTGCACCAGCTACTTTTAATATACTTTAGTGCCAAGAAAAGTGGGCATGCTTACCATTCTACATTCAGATCTTCCAAAGTATCTGACCTTTTGTCCTACAGAACAAGCTGTGACGAGCCCAACCTGAGCTTCTTTTGTTGTTTGCCTCAGACAAGAAGGCTTGTTAGGGGAAGGATGTGCAGGGAGGATAGATTTCTATGGGGCATGGACAGAACTCAGCTGCATTCTATTTTGGCAATGAGAGAGTAGGGGAGCAGAGGATCCTCTTTTGATCTTTCCTATTGACATAGCAGTAGCAATAGTTTTACTTTTTTAAATAAGAGACTTTTCATCCCCCCCCATGCCCATGCCAAATTCTCTCCTTCCCTCCCTCAAAGAAGGCAAGAAAAACAAAACCAATTACAAATATGTGTAGTCATATAAAACAAGTTTATGTATTATTGCTTTAATTTCTTCTTCATTGGTGCTGAATTAAACTTTTTCATTTTTGATACTGGTGTTTTGGTTTTTTTAATCAAATTAATCAAAGTCTATCTATTTTGTTGATTTTTCCCCATAAAACTAGCTCTTAATTTTATTTAGTAGTTCAATGGCTTTCTTCTAATTTTATCTTTGATTTTCACAATTTACAATTTGGTGTTTAGCTGAGGAATTTTAATTTGTCCTTTTTCTAACTTTTTTAATTGTATGTACATTTTATTGATTTGTTCTTTCTCTGGTTTATTGATGTGAGCATTTTAGAGATAAGACTTTCCCCCTAAATATTGTTTTGGTTGCATCCCATAAATTTTGATATGTTATCTCATTATTTTCATTCTCTGATGAAATTATCAAGCATTTCTATGATTTGTTCTTTGGATCACTCATTATTTAGGATTAGATTCTTTTGTTCCCTATTAATTTTTAATCTATCTTTGCTTGACCTTTTATTAATTGGATTTTTTAAATTGCAACATGATTTGAAAAGGATGAATTTAATATTTCTGTCTTACTGCATTTGATTGTTAAGTTTTATGCTCTAACACATGGTCAATTTTTGTGTAAGGTATGTTGCTTATATACTTAAAAGAACTGAGTTCCATTCTATTCCATCCATTTTTTGCATGTATAAGCTCTGAAGTCTAGGAGAATAAAAGTGTTAACAACAAGAAACTGGTAGTAACCTTAGTTTTTCTAAAGCCAGCGTTGAACTGCTTATATGATACTACATTTTTTTTAAAGTTGAACAAATCACGCATATTACACTTCTTTAGAATTTTATTGGTGGGGGCAGCTAGGTGGTGCAGTGGATAGAGCACCGGCCCTGGAATCAGGAGTACCCGAGTTCAAATCCAACCTCAGACACTTAATTTCCTAGCTGTGTGGCCTTGGGCAAGCCACTTAACTCCATTTGCAAAAAAAAGAATTTAATTGGTAAAAATAAAAATATACTTAAGAGTGGTAGACAATTAAGAGATTGGATTAAATTAGGGTTTGTTTAGGCCTTTTGAAAAGTTGTATTAACTGGTTTACTAGGTTCATGTAAAAAAAAAAAACCCAAATATTATTTTGGTGTTGTGAAGTACTAGCATACTAAAATCTGAAGTGTACTATAACATGTTATTAATTCCACTTCAACTTATTTTGTACCCCTACTGCCACTAGATGCTGAACATCATAGCTAATCCCTGATGAACTAGACACTATAGTGAAGCTAATTCAATAAACTTAAAATGGGTTGAATTAGAAAAAAAAAAGAAAAAGGTATGTTCCTTTCTCTCCCCCTTCAATTTTCTCCAGATGGCTATCAAACTTTCCTAAAATTTTATTGACCTCCTTGCCTTCCTTCTTGCTTATTTTGTGATTAGATATATCTAGTTTGGAGATTAGGTGCTGCACTAGTAAAGTTTTACTGTCTGTTTTCTCCTCTAATTCTTTTAACTTCTTTAGACATTTGGATGCTCATTTAGTGCATATATGTTTAGTACTGATAGTTCTTCTTTGTCTCTGCCACCTTTTAGCAAGATGTAGTTTCTTTTCTTCCTCTTTTAATTAGATGTATTTTTGCTTTTGCTTTATCTGACATCAGTATTCCTATCCCTGCTTTTTTCTTTTTTAACTTTAGCTTAAGCCTAGTATATTCTGCTCCAACTCTTACTTTTAGCTGGTGTATATCTCTATGCTTCAGGTGTGTTTCTTGTAAACAAGATGTTGTAAGATTTCTGGTTTTTTAATCTACTATCCATTTCCCTTTTATGGGAGACTTTATTCCATTCACACTTATGGTTTACTAACATCTTATTTGTTCCCTGTTGTCTGTCTGTCTGTCTGTCTGTCTGTCTCTCTCTCTCTCTCTTTCTCTCTCTCTCCCCTCTCCTCTCCTCCCCCTCTTCACCAATGTTTTCTTCTGACTATAGCCTACTTCAATCTGTCCTCCCTTTTATTAGTGTCCCACTTTTTTATCCCCTCTCCCCCTACTTCCTTGTAGGATAAAATATATTTCTGCACCCAACTGAGTGTGTAAGTTATTTTTCTTTGAACTAAATTAAAGGAGAATAAGGTTCAAAAATTGCTCTGTTCTTTTCCTCTAGTGTAATAGGTCTGTTGCTCCTCTTCATTAATTTACCCCATTCTGTCTCTCCCTTTCTTCTTCTCCAAGTACAGTCCTTTTTTTCTACCCCTTAATTTTTTATATCATTATTTTAAATATCACCAACTTATACCTATACCTTCTGTCTTTGTAAATATTTCTTCTAACTTTCCTAAAAGAGATACAGTTTTTAAGAGTTACAAGCATCATCTTCTCATGTAAGGATGTGAACAGTTTAAATTTATTGAATAATATGGATTTTTTCCTTTTCTTTGGGGGGTTTTGCAAGGCAATGAGGTTAAGTGACTTGCCCAAGGTCACAAGTTAAGTAAGTATTAAGTGTCTGAGATCAGATTTGAACTCAGGTCCTGCTGCCTACAGGCCTGGTGCTCAGTCCACTAAGCCACCTAGTTACCCCACCTGTTTATCTTTTAAAGATTCCTGTAAGTCTAAAATCCTTTTTGGGAGTTTTAAAACTCTTTTTGGATTATTCCAGGAAGTCTTTTTGGACTTGAGACCATAATTCTCCTTGAAGCCTCACATGTAGTCTTTTTGACATTGCTATCCTCTTCTGAGTTTTGATCTCCCTATCATCATAGTAGCCTTCTATGGTCAGGGCTTGTTTTTGGTTTTTGTTTATTTTCCAACCCATTTTGTGGCTTTTAAAGCTGAACTTTGTTCCTAGGGTACAGAAAGTACTGTCCCAAATTTTTTTCATTGGGATTTGATCCCTGGTTTTCTGTCCTGGGGCCTCACCTTCTGTGCTGGGGCTGGAGGCACACTAGACCTGGACAACTGGATCTCAGTTGCTTTTCTGTACTGAGGCCTGGATCTTGCCACTGACTGCCTGTGCTGGGCTATACTCTTCTTTTACTCAAGTGAGATAGAACTTTCGTGCAGGCTTTCGAAGTTATCTTGAGCTAGAAAGTTTTTTCATCTCCCCCCCTTTTTTTGTGAGTTCTGTCACTCCAGATTAATGTTGAGACTTGATTTAAAGTTGTTTCAAAGAAAATTGAGGAAATCTTGGACAAAATCCTATCTTTTCTAGTCTACCATATTGGTTCTGCCTTACATATTTTAAAAAATATTTTATTTTTTCCTATTTATATGTAAAGGCAATTTTAACTCATTTTTTTAGGATTAGGTTATTTGGTTTCTGATGAATTTTTAGTCTAGACTTCAAAGGTCTTTTTATTAAAATAATTTTATTACATTGTGGTCTATTACATTGTGGTTTTCATTTAATATTTCTTCTTTCTTGCATTTATTTATGAAATTTTCATAGCCAATTTTTATAAAAGTGTCATACATAGCTAAGAAATAGGTATATGCCTTTCTATTCAATTCATTATTCTCCAGATTGTTGCTGTGATTGTTCTGAAGACTAACCAATGAGTGGACAGAAAGGGATGATAGGGAGGAGGAGGTATAATTCTGCTTGACTGTCAATTCGGGGCAGCTCCTTGATCTTCACTACTTTTGTGAGACTTGGAGTGTTCCCTTTTCTTGAGAAAAGCCAAAATAATTTTTTTTTTGCTTAAAGGAGTCTGTATATTTTTAAGTGTTTTTTTAATCCCACACAATAATGATATTCATTGTCTATGGTAGCTTCTAGCAAAAGTTTCCCTCTCAATCTCATTTACTTAGCTCTAATTTTGTTTTTGCTTTGTCTGAAGTCATGAATGCTACCCATATCCTTTTTTTGTACTTTAGTTAAAGCACACAAGATACTGTTCCGGTCCCTTCTTTTAATTCTATATGTATTTTTGTTACAAATATGTTTCTGATAAACAATATATAGCTAGATTCATGCTTCTAATCCACTCTGCTGTCCTCTGTTTTATGTGTGAATTTATCCCATTCAGCCTCAGTTATGATTACTGTGTTCGTGCTTCCATCTTATTTTTTTTTATGGAATTGTACATTTTATTGTTATTTAGTCGGACTGAAGAAAATTTCAAGAAAATTGTAGTCCATTATTTCCACTTGAAAAACTCCTATTTATCCACTTGATATTATGCTACCAATCTAGTTAATTTCCAGATCTAATGATTCCAGTTTCACTAGGCAGAATATTGTAAAGATTTGCGACTCTGTTTATTCTTCAGTGTACCTATATATAACTAAGGTTTCATATATGGTTTCAAAATCATCAGCAGTTTTTCAAGCTGGTATTTGAACAGTATTAAAATTGACTTTTTAAATATTGTCCAAAATGTTTATTTTGAAGAACTAAAGGTTCTCAGTGATTTGGTCTCCCCATCAACTGATTACAGTAAAAAAGAAAGTCTTAGAAAAATATGAATAACCAAATTATCAAAAAGAAATAGGTTAATAAGGCCTTTAAAAAAAGACTATAAGGCCCCATTCCTCTTGGTTAGGAAAGAATTGTGGTTTGTGAAAGTAGTTTGTTCACCATTAGTGAACTTCAGAGCAGTCAAAGGCATTTAAGGTTTATGAGAGAGAATGGCAGGGAGATATTATTCATTTAAAAAATCAGTTAATAAAGGATCCAACTTTCTCTGATATATATGAGAGACCTTTGGATTTAAAATCAGGCCAAGAGCCTTCCAAATGGAGAATAGATCCATAAACAAGAGAAAATGAACATTAACTAATGAGCACTTGCAGAGGTCAAATCAAGTGCTATAACATTTCAAGATGCATCTTAGTGAGTCTTGCCCAGACTGTTGTGGGAAAGGGGTCAAAAAGCCTCATAGGATGTCTGAAGAACAATGCATCATAAAGGCAAACTTAAAAGGACACAAATAGATTTAACACTCGTTTTCTCAAATATTAGTAGTGCTCCCATAAAAGGCAAAGGTCCTGTATCACTATAATTTAAGGATTCTGAGGTAAATGATTAATTACCCTTCTGAAACACAAGTTGTATCCCTTGGGGGCATTCCCTCAGGCAGCTATTCAACACATTATTCACATGGGTTTTTAGTTCCCCAGTGACACTGTCAATGATTTCTGCTACAGGAGCATCCCTAGATGAACATTTGCCCACCAAAACACAGATGTTCCTGGTACCTATGAAGATTTTCCTTTTTCCCCATTTTCTTTCATTCTATTAAAGATTCTCTCATATCTGGAACTAATTCTTGGATGCAAACCCAGAGAATTCCTTGCTCTGACAACATTTGTTTTCTCTATTTCCTGAAAGGATCTGTGACCCCTGGTCCTATGTAGCCCTTGATGTTTCTAAAAGACAAGTTTGAGCAGCGAGCTACATGAAAGTCTTCACATAAATCATCAATTCCTTCCCTCCCCGCCCCACCCCAACTTATACTAAACTATAAATCTTGACAACCTAAGAGTTTCTAGTCTGAAGATGATGATATTAGCTTCCTTTAGTAGAAAGAGATGCTGGATTTGCAGCCTGGTGCGTTGAGGACTTTGTTATGAGAATGAGGCCTGGGGCCCAACCTGGGCTCATGGTTGTCAATCGTGGGTTTAGACTCAGTTTCCTCGGCTCGTTCCTCCTTTCCTTTGTCACATTTCTCATCATGTTGTTTGGAAGATGGTGTATTCTCCGAAGCTCTAAGTTGCAATTTTGTGTCTTCACCTTCCCGTAAAACGATATGATCCTTGGGCTTGTTTGGGTGTGCTAAGGGTGCAGTAATGGTGACTGGAGACCCCAAGATGTCACTGGTCTTCCCACCAGGGGGCTTCAAACGAGATGGAGCCTGTGCAGGAGTAGGTTCTTCAAAGATACCGCTTCCTTTGCCTCCTGGAGGATTTGACCCTTTGGGTGTATTCTGAGGTTCCTCGGGCGCTCCAAAGATATTAGATGCCATTCTATTTGGTCTGTTTGAAGGAGTAACTTCTTCTGGAGTTCCCAAGAGATTGCTCGCGTTTCCCCCGGGGGTCTCATTACCCCGGAGCTCGGCTTGCCGCCCTCGGGCTCCCGCTCCTGGAACATGCGGGCAGCGGCTGCACAGCCGGAGCGGGCAGAGCGGGCGGAGCGGGCGGAGCGGCGGAGCGGCGGAGCGGCCGGAGCGGGCGGAGCGGGCGGAGCGGCGGAGCGGCCGGAGCGGCCGGAGCCGGAGCGGGCGGAGGGCCGGAGCGGGCGGAGCGGGCGGAGCGGCCGGAGCGGCCGGAGCGGCCGGAGCGGCCGGAGCGGCCGGAGCGGCCGGAGCGGCCGGAGCCGGGCCGGAGGGCGGCGGCGTCCTTCTCGCGGGGCAGCCCGGCGCTGCCGCCCAGCTTATTTTCTTATAGTCATCCTTCTCTTGTTTTGACTGTACTGTTTTGCTTCAGATCAATTCCTTTTTTTTTAGCCTGCCTGCCATCTTATCACTTTTGCTCACCTTTTCCTCTCCTGCTTCCCTGTTGGAGGAGGTGGATTTCTGTGTCCAATTATACATGTGTCTTCATCCCTCCTTGAACCTCAGATGAGAGTAAAGTGGAAGTGTTTTCTGCTTCCCTCCTGCGCCCCTCCATAGCAGAAATTCTTTTGCTCATCCCATTTTGGGGAGGTAATTCTTTCCCATTCATCCTTCCCCAGTTCCCAGTGCCTTCCTCTTCCCCTCTCTTCCACTTTTCTCTTGAGATTATTCCAAAATAGTAGAATCACAACAAGATCCTTTTTCAAATGAGATGCCCTCTAGGAGCCCTAGTGATAAGACTCCGAGGAATGGGGCAGGTGAAACATGAAATGACTGAGGAAACATCAGTTTATTCATCAAAGCATGGCAATGGCATACCACTGCCTCCTCAGCTTGGCATTCAGGCAAAGACAGTCTTATACATTAAGGTCTAAACCAGGAGACAAGATCAGGTCATCTGATTTCTAGCTTTCCAAGTTGGGAGGGAGACAGCAAACAGGGGCATTTCCCTGAATTCAGAAAGAGAGGTGTCCACCTCCCTTCCCCAAAGTAAAAGGAACATGGAAGCAGTAACTGGGTGATCAGAGCTAGTTTTTAGAGAAGACAAGAGAGATGTGTAACTGTGAGAAAGCTCCTTGCATCAGTCTGGGATATGACTGGGCTTCAGGTCAGCATAACCCAGGCCTGAGGTCAAGGCATAGGCAGGTGTGGTTCAGCTTCCCAGATGTGCTTTCTCACAATTCCCATAATTGAATAAAGTTTTCTCACTAGATAGACATTGGACTAGACCCATAATTGAAGAGAAAGGGAACTGTGTTAGATCCAGAATTGAGTCACAAGATAGAGTCACTGAGGTTCATTTAATTCCCACAATTCCTAAGGGAAGGTCTTGATGTGGTGTGTGTGTATGTGTGTGTGTGTGTGTGTGTGTGTGTGCACGCGTGTGTGTGTACATGTCCTGATGCCTAGGATGGAGCCTGACTGATACCTAGTCATTAATAAAACCTCGCTTTCTGAATTCAGGGAAAAGCCCCTGTTTGCTCTCTTCCTCCCAACATGGAAAGCTCTTGATTTTTTCTCCAATTAGAAAACAGATGACCTGATCTTGTATCCTGGTTTAGATCTTGCTCATTGTTTTCTTTTAATGTATAAAATGCCTACACAATATGGCAGACACAGTCATAGCATTGGAGAGCACAGTAATCGCATGCCCACTCTTGCTGTCCAATGTTGGCTCTCAGACTGACCAGACCCCAGCATGCCAGAGATTGGGAAGGGAATGGAGCTGTCATTCAGATTCCCCCAGCCATCCCTTCATATGGTCCCCAATCCCCCTACACACACACACACACACACACACACACACACACACAAACAGAACAAAAGTGCAAGGGGACAGCAGACAGAGAAATCAAGTGATTTTATGGAAGCATCCTGAGACATTGGGTGTTTAATTCAACATATGAATGTGTAAATGCACATATGTGTAGACAGTTCTTTTGTAAAAAGGATAATTATCATGGGAAGAAGGGGGGATTCGATGTGTGATTTGAGACTCATTCAAATGGGAGAGACCCAGCAACATGGACAGTTCCCCCCCTCTAGTACCAGGGCCTTGGAAGACAGAAGGCAGAATGAAAGAACCTTTGGAATGGAAGCTGGCCTTCTGGAACACCCTATCTTCCTAACAGGATTTTTTTCTTTTCTTTTCACTGTAGATTATTGATAAAGAGATTAACCCTTTTGTGGACAAATGGGAAGAAGAGCAATGCTTCCCAGCCCACCATGTATTCAAGATTCTAGGGCAGGCTGGCTTCCTGGGTGTGAACAAGTCAACAAGTAAGAGATCAGACTGGGGGGGGGGGGATTTGGGTGCCTCAGTGAAACACTTGAAAGAGCTGCTCTTTCAAATGCTGGCTTTGAAAACTAGTGTGGCCATGTGGTAAGCTTTAAGGAGAGGGCGATTCTTGCAGAACCCTATTCAGTCTGAGCCTTACAGTGAATCCCAGTGAGACCTTGGTCCATTCTCCTGGGGCTTCTCTTTCTGGAGCATTTGGGGAGAGGGGATTTCTAAGAATGACTTGTCTTCAGAGGGATCAGTGACCTCAGACTTTGGTGCCACAGATCCCATCAGTTTGGCTCCCACTCTCAGGAAATCCTGATTCAGCAGAATGTAGAGGACTAATAGGGAGGGTCAAGGGGAATTAGTGTGAGGGAGGGCAAGCTCAAGCCTTCAAGTTGATCCAGGGCATCTTCTCTTCTAATGGGATGTGACAGCCTGACTCAGGCTGAGGGATTTGGAGTGTATTTTAAGACATCATCTTACATCCCTCAGTAGTGAGGATGATCTGGTCTCATTCTCCCCAAGTGAAGTGGGCTCTATCTCCCCTCCTCCTCAAGATTCTAAGGATACCCTTGAGGGGTTGGGGGGGGGTGTCACCTTCAACCACCATTCTAATGAGGTTTCCTTCCTCAGTCAGTCTCCAGTGACCGAGCCTCTCAGATCTATTTCACTTCCCTTTGTTTTTACAAAGGGCTATGTGAAGATTTAGCCAGAGCCCTTGCCATTCCCTCCCCCCCATATCACATCTCTGGGGAGAGGGGGCTCAAACTTAAGGCAGTTTCTATAGGCAGCATCAATTTGGTTTCACCAAGTTCACATCCAAGTATAACCTTGCTACATCAAGCCTTACTCCATCCCAATGACTGGACCCAAAGGTTGAAGGTCACTCCTCATAGCCTCAAAGCTGGACATGAACTCAACCCTGGACCTTTTGAAACCCATAAGTCTGTGGCCTCCAATCTCTTTCTCCTAAAGGAAAACAACAAAATAATGCTGAGTGATCCCTATTCATGGATCACTGTCATGTCCCCCACAGATGGGGAAGGATCTGCCTCCCCACACTGGGGGCATTCCTGCTCTATCTGACAGAGAAGGAATGAGTTCTGAGTGATGACTGCACCCCCAGGTTTGGCCACGCAGCCAACTGTCTAGTTGGCACAGTGCATATATATTCTTTTCCCCAAATGTATGTGCCCCAAAGTCCAGCCTGGTCTAGGGTGGGTGGGGAGAGGTTTCTGGGTTCAGGGTCAGTACCTAAAGGGAGTCTTGAGTTAAGGAGTAGATGCCCGGCTTTGTAGTTAATTCCTTATTCCAGAAGAACATGACACTCAATTTTTTTTGATGGGGGCAGGGAAGTGGTTCAGGCAGCCGGAAACATGGAGTAGCTTCCTGGTATTTATCAGGCCAGAGTCATATTTCCTTTCCAAGCCCAGCTTCCTGTGTTGTCTATGCAGCTGCCTGGGACCAGCCTACAAGGATGGAAGCTCTGAAGGCAGATGCATTCTCAGCCAAGCAGGGAAGGAGGAGGAGTAGGGCTTGTCCCCCCAACCAGGTGCCTCCATCTGCTCTTTCAGGACTTAACCAGGCTAACACACACACACACACACACACACACACACACACACACACACACACAGTCATCTGTCTACTCCTGTCCCCTTCCCTGAGAGAGTGAAAATAGCCCGGGACAAAGTTTTTAGTTTTCACATCTGTTCAATTGCTCCCTGGAGACCTTCAGGACTTGGGAGATGGCCGAGGAGAAAGTGGGGTCCTTCTGTCAACACTTAAGACTTCTAGGTGCTTCAGGTGAGGTACCTGTATCTTGCAAGGCTTGTGAATAAAATGTACAATTTTCTCTCAAAAAAATACTTTTAGGAAAAACTGCTACAGGGGGAGCTGAGGGGGTAGGGGGCTTCAGCCTGGGCACAGCTGGACTGGCATCAGTGGTGGAGTCTCTGGAAAATCTTATTGTCTTGGGCTCTGGGGCTGCCTAAGGGGCTTCCAGTAGTCATTGGTGACATTATCAGGAGCTGCTGTGGACAGGAGACATATGTCAGGCTTTTCTGCTGAGTGACTTCTCCACCTATGTTCTCAGCTACAGCTCCCTTTTTCCCCCCCAAGTTGCACCCTATGATTTTCACCTGGTTGACATTCCTGTCGTATCTCTCAGGAGGAGAAAAAAAACAAGGCTACCTGGTGTGAATGGCCTCAGTTTCCCAGCTCTCCATGCTAGTTGTCCCAGGCTCCTCTGGAAATCTGCTCCTGCCTCCCCCTGTCCATGGAGTAGGGAAGGAGAGGCAGAGAAAGGCCTAAGGGAGTCTAGGCTCCAGAGAGGTACCATCTTTTTATTTGCATTGCCAAGATGAGTTTGTGGATGGTCTTCCCTTCAGGTTCTCACAGGCTGGTCCCGCATTAAAAGTCTGCCTGATTTTTACTCAGTGTCAAATTTTACTACAACTGCAGGTCTTGTATTTGTACACACACTTTTGTAATTTTTTTCCCCTAGTCTTAATGACTAGGCTACAGGGTCACCGATTTCTATCTAGTTCAGTGTCTTCATTTTATAGATGGGAAAACTGAGACTCAGGGTGGAAATGATGATGTTTATCCTTCATTCTCGAAAAAGAGCATGATATCAGGGAGGTGAGGCCGGGGCAAGCATATGAATTGGATTGGAGTGAGGAAGGGCTGTGTTAAGTCACCAGCCTCATTTTCTCCTCCAGAGTCATCTGGTCCAGCAGCCAAATATACACAAAGTGGAGAAAAGACTTGCTCAAACTCATAGTGTTCTTAAATGGCAGAACTAGAATTTGAACCTGGAACCCCTGACTCCAAATCCCATGCTGCCTACACTCAGAATGTGCCTTTGTAACTTCCTCAAAATTAACATTTTGGGCTTTTTTTCTTATAGGTTAAATTCTATATTCTAGTCAATAATGTAATTATGTCTTCTTTATCTGCACTTTGGCAGGGTGGGATGGGAGGTCTTCCAACAGGCCAACTATGTGCCACTCATTGTGCTGAGCACTTCACCAACATTATTTCATTTCATTCTCCCAACAAGTCTATGAGACTGATGCCATAACTATCTCCACTTTACAGGTGAAAACACTGAGGTAAATGGAGGCTAAGTGACTTACCCAACTACTTTAACTCTCTTGCTGTTAACTAGACTGTCAGACTCTTTCAGGGATAAATGCCTGGGGCTGCTGCTCAGCCCTCTTTTCTTTTGGCAGTGTAAGTACTAGTGCCAGGTCTATCTGGAATTACCTTCAGTCACATAGGAGATTGAAAAACCACCTGGGCAATGACAAAAGTAAAAATGAGCCAGAGGGTCCTTAGTCAACCAAGCCTTGATTTTCAGATCAGAATCTCCGGAGAGAATGAAAACATGAAGTTGCCACATGTCAACTCCTGTCTGTGAGTTCAAAGGATCAGATGCACAAACACAGGATGGAGAAGGGCAGTGAAACCCCTGAGGGCTTCACAAGATAGGGATCTCAAAGGAGGGCATTGCAGCCAAGACTATACATAGTCTTGGGCTCCATTGAATGACCATTTCATCAGGCATTGGGGAAGGGATGGTGTCATCCTTCCTTCTTCTTCCTGAGGGTGCCTACAGAGGCAGGGTTCTATTTAGCTTTCAGGAGAGAAGGCCTTGAAATATCTATCATCCATAAACTTTTATTTAGCACCTATTAGGTATCCTATGTCATGCAACACACAACCATGATGGAGCTCATGGGGCAAATAGAACAAGGGACTATGGGCCTATCTCACTGCCCAATGTGCCAGAGTCCTTGGAATGAGGGATGAAATGCCCAACTGTCATTACTGACTTCACTTCTTTCCTTCCTGGCAGAATATGGAGGCCAGGGTTTGGAGTTATCTCATCAAATTGCAATGATAGAAGAACTGGGAAGTATCACTGGTCTAGGAATTGCCCTGGCCATCATTGTGCAGACAGACATGGCCACCCCTGCTCTGGAAAGGTATATTCCTGAACTCACTTCCCTGAATCATGACCAAGCTTCCTCAATCCATCTGAATAGACTTCCAGTTCATCCAGTGGCACATTAGAGAGGTCTGTTTTAATCAAGGCCTTTGAATTCTTAGTTTAATGTCTTTGATCTGGATTCCATCAGGCTGCTATAAGAGCCTATAGTTTCTACTTGATTATGGTACAAGAGTGTGGTCTTTTTATCAGTTAATTTAGTTGGGGAGTTTTCTTTGCATCCCTCAAAACTATTAGCATAGGTAACTGATTGATGTGGATTCATGATACCATCATCTTGATGGTCTCCAAGCTTATGAGCACATGTTTGGATTTAGATGCCTAGAAAAGATTGTATTGGAAAGCCATCTGGGCCCTTTGCCTTTTTCTTGTGATTTTAAAAGTAAAGAGAAAGCATGCAGACCCACAGCTAGCCCAATATGACTAGAATGGTCTGTGGGGATCCTGGTACAGGAAAAACACTTCCCAAACAGCTTTAGCCATGAATCCTTCATGTGCCTCTCTCCCATTTTCAGGTTTGGTACTGAAGAACTGAAGCAGCAATTCCTGGTACCATCCATTGCTGGAGATTTTGTGGCCTGCCTTGGAGTCAGTGAACCTGGAGCAGGGTCTGATGTTGCAAGTGAGTGAATGAGAGCATCCCAACAATGCTTATAGATTTATAGAGTCTCCTGAATTTTGTTATACTAGGAAAAGCCTAGTCATTCTAAGGAGGCTGCTGAATCCCTTGTGTTGGCTCACCCAATTCTTTTTGAACATCCTTCTTGGGTGATGCTGGTCACATAGACAATTGAGAACAACAATGGAAGATATGAGGAGTTATTGCAGCTACCTTCCCTTGGGTGATAAATGACAGACCTTACTGGGAGCACTGATTCCTAGGATCCTTCTTAGGAAGAAACAAGACCCCAGGAAAAATGATCATGAAAAGTAAGGGATTCAAAAGAGATAGATGGAGAGAAAAAAAGTGAATCTTTTCTTATGTACCAAGAACTAGGGATAGAAATTCAAAAGCAAGATTTGGAAAGTGGACAGTTGACTAAAAAGATATTTGAGAGTTATAGCAAGAATTTTAGACCATTCTCTTGATTAGACAGTTGATGAGTTGTTGGTTATTGTCCTTCATTCTTTATTTTTGGTTTGTTTTTTAGTTTTTGCAAGGCAAATGGGGTTAAGTGGCTTGCCTAAGGCCACACAGCTAGGTAATTATTAAGTGTCTGAGGCCAGATTTGAACCCAAGTACTCCTGACTCAAGGGCCAGTGCTCTTTCCACTAAGCCACCTAGCCGCCCCTATTGTCCTTCATTCTTGAAGAATACCAAAATGGCATCACTATATTGAAGTCAAGCTATAGTGTATTGGACTGTGGCTGATCAGACTAATATGAACTTGGAAGGCTCTGCTACAGGTTGGGCACAAATAGTCCATGTGAACACCTGAAGTGATTCTCTAATTTTGCACATCTCCAGTTTCTTTTGAGCTTCTTCAATTAATCTTTGCTCATAGAGCACAGCTCCTTTGATGAAGGCACTCCATGCCAGGATCTCTCATGTATCTGGTACCTTATCCTGCCAGGCGATCTTCAGAATCTCCCTTAAGACAATTCAAATGGAATCAATTCAGTCTCCTAGTAGTTTGTTCAAGTTTCACAGTCATACAACAATGAGGTCAGCACAATAACTCTATAGACTTTCCATTTAGTAGCTAGTCTAATACTGCTTCTCTATCACACTTTTCTTGGGATCTCCCAATGAACTAGCTCTGGCAATGCATCTATCAACTTATATCTCTGGAAAGGACACATCCACAGTAGTAAAAAATTCTCCATTTGCTGTAACCATTGGTTCCATGTTTGGATGGTATGGGGCTGGCTGATGGAGCACCTGTGTTTTCTTGGTGTTGTTAGGAGAAAATTAGCACAAGAAACAGAATCAATCCATATTTTGTTGCATCTCAGCTTCTGAGACTCCATTGAGTGCACAATCATCTGCAAACAGAAGATCATGCATTAATGAAATTTTGACATAATTTTCCATAAACCCTCACGCCTGTTGGTACCAAAAGCCTTGATCAGATCTATAAATGTTGTATATGAGCTTCTGTTCTGTCCTTGGCATTTCTCCTGGAGTTGCAAAGTTTCCCTTTCTGAAGCCACAAATGAAGGATCAAACCATTAAGAGGGTCTCTGTTAAGAATCTTTCCAGCAAAGACTAAGAGAGAAACACCCTTGTGATTGTCATAGGACAATCGATTCCCTTTAACTTTATAGAGATGGAAATAGAGGCATCCATAAATTCTCTAGTCATATAAACTGGAAAATATTAGTCAGCTTTTGTATGAGCAGTGGACCCCCTCCCCTTTGTAAATCTCAGCTAGAGTAGAATCAGCACCAAGTGCTTAGCCATATGAAAAGATCTAATGGCATTCAAAACTTCTTTTAAAGTTGGAACTTCAGCTAGGGAAGGATTGACTTCAAGAGGACGTAAAAGGTTAATGGCTTCCATGATGATTGATGACAGTCTGTTGAGAACACAATGGAAGTGTTCAGTTCATCTTTCCAGGATCATGTCCTTATCAAGCATCAATGTGTCTCTATCTGCACTGGAATAGTTGAAATGCATCATAGGTCTTTGGTCCATAAATAAGCTTCAGGACATCATAAAAGTACTTTGGATTTTTACTATCAGCATAACACTGAATTTGATCTACTTTCTTACTGAGCCAAAAGATACTGCCTCTCTCTAAGCTTCATTTATACTTTATTTTTGATGAAATTAAAAATGCTGCCTTCTTAACGATGAATGAACTATCCCACTTGTTTTTTTTATTAGAGGTTTCTGAATTTCCTCAAGGTAAGCTCCATTTATTCTTATGCTCTCTGGTGTTTTTAACAGGAATTGGTACTATATTTTGTCAAAAGCATTTTTTTCAGTATCTATTGAGATAATCCTGTTTTGGGTTGGTTTTGTTATTGGTATTACATAATATTGAACCTGCCCAGCATTTCTGGTATAAATTCCACCTGGTTATATATAGTTGTTATCTCTTTGCTAGTATTTCTCTTAAAAATTTTCACCAATAGTCATTAGAAAAATTAGTATATCGTTTTCTTTCCTTTTTGGCTCTTCCTAGTTTGGGCATCAGCACCATGTTTGTGTTGTAAAAGGAATTTGGTAATTCTCCACCTGTTTTATCCAAAAGTTTATCTAGCATTGGGATTCATTCTTTAAATGTTTGGTAAAATTTGACAATGAATCCATCTGGTCTTAGGAATTTTTTCCTAAGTCCATTGATGGCCTAATTAATTTTTTTTCTAAGATTGCATTAAGTATTTCTCTTCTGTTAATCATGGTAATTTATATTTTTGTAAGCATTCATTCATTTTTTAGATTGTCAAATTTGACATATAGTTGGCCAAAATTGTTCCTAACAATTATTTAATTTCCTCTTCATTGATGGTGAATTTACCCCCTTTCATTTTTGATTTTAGTAATTTGATTTTCTTCTTTCCATTTTAAAAAAATCAAATTAACCAGTGTATTTATTTTATTGACTTTAATGGTTTTCGTTCTTTCAATTTTATTCATCTTTTCTTTGATTTTCAAGATGTCCAGTTTGGAATTTAATTGGGGATTTTTAATTTGTTCTTTTTCTAGTTTTTAAAGTTGCACATTCAATTCACTGATCTGCTATTTTATTGATTTAAGCAATTAGAGTTATAGATTTCCCCCTAATTTGGCTGCATTCAAGGGCACAACTTTTTAAAGAGAACAAGATAGGAAAAGACCCATCTGGTGGGAGTGGGAGGTGGGGAGGCATGTACCATTATCTATTAACAAGGTATTCTCATTCAGGAGCAGGGTGGGTGAGCAGAGAGTACAATGCTGATGTACTGGTCATGTTCAAATGCCAAATGTATGTTTGTAAAAAGATTATTTTAGAAAGATCTCACATAGAATAAGCAAGTCCTCCCATGGAGGTCAAAAGAAATCCTACGAGGACACCCTTAAGGTCTCACTGAAGCACTCTGGAATCAATTGTGAGACATGGGAGACCCTGGCACAAGACTGCCCAATATGGCATGCCTTTATAAAAGATGATGTCCTCTATGAGTGAAACAGAATCCCAGTAGCTCAAAAGAAACCTGAGATATACAAATTCAGCAACATCTCCACTCTAAATGTGCCAGATCTGTATTGGAGCTGCCAACCTTATATTGGTCTGCTCAGTCACACTCAGACACACTGTACCTTGATCCCTACATAGTGACCTCATTATGATCCTTGAGAACAAAGGTCACAAAGAGGAGGAAGAAAGTAAGGGGTGTGTGTGTGTGTGTGTGTGTGTGTGTGTGTGTGTGTATGACTAGTGGGGACTGAGCACAATGTATCCCAGTTAAGTTGCTGACCAGTCTTGGGACCTTAATGCTCATTCGCCAATTTGGCTCAGGTTCTCTGGATGCAAGGAGAGCTTCCAAGACACCTCTCAGATCAGAATCTTTTCTCCCATCAATTCTCACAACCCTCCCAGATCGCTTGGAGTGTGGAAAGTTGCCATCTTTCTCTTTACTCTTTTGCCAATAGGTATCAAGACAAACGCTGTGCTCAAAGGGGGTGATTACATCATCAATGGTAGCAAGATGTGGACAACATCTGGGAGCCAAGCTGATTGGATGTGTCTACTGGCCAATACCAGTGCAGGACCACCTCATCTAAACAAGTCCCTCCTCTGTTTGCCCATGAACCTGGCTGGTAAGATTGGGCACTTCAGTGTCCTGGGGGGTGTCCAATGGGGCAATGGAAAGAGGACTGGATCTGTAGAGTGCAGACCAGGGTCATGATGCCAGCTCCTAATAATAATAATTAATAATAATAATAAAAATAATAGCAATTAATAATTAATAATAATGTTTGTTTTTCATTCTTGAAGAAGACCATGACAATGGGGAGGTGATGCCATGACAAGAACAAGAATTGGATTTCATTGAGGGGGTACTGTACCAAGTCACCAGTCTCATTTTATCCTCCAGAGTCATCTGGGTCTAGTGGTCAGATATGAATCAGGATGACTGGAGATAGCTTTGGTTTTGAGGCAATCAGGGCTAAATGACTTGCCCAGGGTCACAGTTAGTGTCAATTGTCTGAGACCAGATTCAAACTCTAGTCCTCCTGATTCTAAGGCAAGTACTTTATCCATTGTGCCATCTTGCTGCCCTGGTGCCAGCTACTACATGTATAAAGGCAGAGGGGCTGTACATGCTGTACATGGTCAGAAAAGGCACACCTGATTAGTGTTTATCTCTTGGTCTCTGAGAGCAGAGTTCAGAAAAACTCTAAAGTTGTTGCATGTGGGAGTGAGTATGGTGCAATGAGAATGAAGCAACATTATTTGAGTCTAATTGTTTCTGAGTCAAT
This sequence comes from Macrotis lagotis, assembly GCF_037893015.1. Classification (NCBI taxonomy): domain Eukaryota; kingdom Metazoa; phylum Chordata; class Mammalia; order Peramelemorphia; family Peramelidae; genus Macrotis; species Macrotis lagotis. The sequence continues at coordinate 197,108,899 of NC_133665.1, forward strand.
TATTAAGCACTACTATGTACTAGAATAGGTAGCTGAGTTCAGACACTTCCTAACTGTGTGACCTTGGGTATGTCACTTCCCCATGTTTGTTCCAATTTTCTCATCTGAAACTGAACCAGTATCTCTACCGAGAAAACCTCAGTCACAAAGAATCATCACCAGAAATAATATTTTTAATGTCTTCATGACTGAACAATGAATGTGCTTGGCACTATGCTAACTGCTGGGACAAGAAAGAGGGAAAAACCAGTCCCTGCCCTCGAGGAGCTCCTAGTCTATTGGGAGAGACAACATGCAACTGCCCACGGACAGGCAAGAGGAGTACAAGATCCATCACAGCCCATCTGCAGAAGGAAGGTGTATTAGGAAATTTTTTTAGGAAGCCAGTTGGCAGAGGGGAGGTGGGGAGAGGCCCAGCCTGGGGGTGAGAGAAGGCTTTCCTCACTTCCTAAACCCTGGCACCTTCCCCCTGGAAGCAGAGTGCTTGTTCCCGCTCTCATTGGACTGGGAGCTCATGGAAAACAGGGTCAGTCTTTGCCTCTTCTCATTCCCAGGACTCATATGGCTACTGGAGTGCTTACTAAGGGGGCTATGGCCTGACTGATGAGACCCAAGCATTTTCTGACCCTTCTCAGCAGCCTAGGCCAAGCCCAGAGCTGGTCTTTCCTCTAATTCTTGTTCCCTCCTCAGATGCTCCTGTCTTAGTCAACCATTCACTTTTCAACTCATTCCTTCTTGGCTCACTTGAGTGTTTGCTGCCCTGTTGGCACTGCTGCCCCAAAGTTTATTTCATGTGCTGGGCAAGTCCACCACATCATGGCCATTTTCCTGGTTCTGGCAACACTTTCAAGGCCATTTTATCTGGAAAAAGGCAGAGCAGCTAATTAGGCTATTTTCCCTCATTATTCCTGTGATTTCCCAGAGCAAAATATCTTCTCCTATCCTATTATTTATTTATATTTGATTTATTCATTCTGTGTGCTACATAAAGCTCACCTTGTTCACAAAAACCATATTCTATTGAAGGTAAACAATGCATCTGCAGAAACATAAAATCAAAGTAATGGGGGTAGGGGTGGGGAGTGGGCCCTATTAGCTGGGAAGGTTAGTTTAGTTCCAGCTGGGAATGACAACCCTGAAGGATGACCCATGTGGGCACCCATATGTCCTTAGGAACATGCAGCAATGCTGAAAGTGCCAGCCATGTTCCAGATTGGTTGGTTCTTGTCCTTTGTTATCGAAGAAGATGAGATCAGTTGCTTGACTAAGCCTTGGGCATCTTCCTCAATGGGGCTGGAATTGTTTCTGTGCAATGGCTGGTGCCCAGAAGCAGGCGGCAGTATCTAGTCTGGTCTGGGAGAGGATTTCTGCCCATCCTGGATAGAAAAATGCTCTTGGAAAGCAGCAGCTTGCAATTGTGATGGGGGACAAATAGTGCAGTCAAGACCCCACTGGCCTCCATCATTTCTGAGTTTATCACTGGTTACTCTCTCCCTTGACAGACAGGAAGCCACACTTTCCTTTCTTAGGGGGTGAGTAGCTCCTGATTCCCCCTTAGAGCCATCAGGAAGAGCCCCAAGTGTGCTTCTGACTCCCAAGTGTCGCCTGGGGTTTGATTCTTCTCCGGGGGGGGTGTTCTTTTCACCCCACCTCTCCTATTCTTCTGGTCTTTCTTTTCTCCACTACAATTGCCTGTTCCTCTCTGCTGAAGAAGATGTAGCAATGAACTGGGTTTGAATTGTGTGTCTGACACTATATGAGTAATCATGGGCACATTATTCTACCTCTCTGAGTCAGCTTCCTCATCTATAAAAGGGGAATGAAGACAACTGAGCACTTCCCTCCAGAAGCTGGTTGGTTGGTTCTTGTCCTTTATTGAAGAAGATCAAAATGACATCACTACGTTTGAGACAAATGACAGCGTGTCCGACTGGGGCTGATCAGACCAATACTAGCTCAGAATGCATAGACCATGTGAACACCTGGGATGGATACTCTAAACTTTTGGATATCATGTTTCCTTTGAGCTGCCTTCCTCATAGACAGCAGTACTGTCTCCCATCCTGTACAATCAATTCTAAAGTTCTTCAAAGACACCTTCAGGGTGTCTCGGTTCCACTTCTTCTGACCCCCTTGTGAGCACTTGGCTTGTGGGAGTCTCCATAAAATAGTTCTTACATCTGACATTGTAACAACATGACAACCTATCATAGCAATGTTGGAATGCTCGGCAGTTTAGCTCGAGACACCCTCAGTGTCTGGGGTCTTCTGCCAAGTGATCTTCAGACTCTTCCTAAGACAATTTAGATGCCAGCTAGCATGAGGATGACAATGCTATGAGAAGGAAACATCTCTCTCTCTCTCTCTCTCTCTCTCTCTCTCTCTCTCTCTCTCTCTCCCTCTCTCTCTCCTACTCTCCTGGATCCAGTTTTAAAGAGGGACTTGCTAGGTCATCAAGGCTGGTTTCCTGTTTCTCCCCCCCCAAAAAATATTTTGAGCTCACCTGACATCTCTCTTATTTTCAAAAATAATATTCTATTTCCCCCCAACTATATGTTAAACCAATTTTAACATCTTTTGGTAAATTTTTAAGTTCCCTCCCTGAGATGTAGGTTGTGCATATATGGTTCTTATTTTATGACTTCCTTGAATAGAAACTATACAAGATGTGATCCTATAAACCTTTTGTGGTGCCTTCCTCCCCTTCCCCACCCCACTTAGCCTCCACTCTATTCTGTGCCCCTGACTGTTGTGAGGAGACCTGTGGGCTGGCCATGACCCATCAAGAAGCAAACTAAGGCAGAGTAAGTGACTTTTCTGGTCACTCCATCAGCAAGGGACAGAACCAGGGTACCTCCTCAGGTCTCAAAGTCAGAGTCAGAGAGCAGATTCTCCATCTATGAATACAGAGGGCCTTCAGTTATTCTGCCAGGTTCTCCTAAGACCTTAAGAAGAGGAGTCCAAGGAAGTTCCAGACAGTGAGATAGCCCCTGGTCCTTCTGTGCTGGGAACCTTGCCTCTACAGGACAAGAAGTGAAAAGCCCCTGGATCTGGGCAGTGTGGACTTCCTTCACCCCATGCTCAAGATGTCTCTGTTCCTTCCTAGGCATCCATGTTTCCAAGAACATAGAAAAGCTGGGTATGTGGTCATCAGACACAGTTCAGATCTTCTTTGAAGATGTCCGAGTGCCCAGGAAGTTCCTAATTGGGGAGGAAGGCCGGGGCTTCCAGTACCAGATGCAGCAATTCCAGGAAGAGCGGATGGCTGGAACAGCCCTGGGTAAATGGTAGGGCTGGCTCGTGGAGGGAGAGATGGGCTTGGTAGCCAGGAGCAGCCCCTCCTAGATGGAGGTCACTCCATCTAGGTCATGAGCCCAGGTCACGAGCAAGCATGGTGAGAAGCCTGTAGCATTGTTCTGATGGAGTTGTACACATGAAGGGGGAATATGATGATCTGTTGCCTTTGAGTTGTAGGCTCAGCATCTCTGAAGCAGAGTTTAGAGGGGGTTTCCATGGAAGGAAAAGGGGTAAGGGGAGAGGGAAAAAGATGAACATTATATAGTCCCAAATCTGATCTCATCTGATCTCTGAAAGAAGGCCAGAGAGTGGTCCTATTCTTTCAAGATCCATGGGGTCATTAGGGATTTTCCTGCTTCATTCTCCCTGGTTCATGACACAGAACCAGATCCATTTGCCCATCTCTGTCCTTTTACATAGAATATTTCTACCTGCATATTCATGTCAACAATATTCAAAATGACATAACTTTAGAAATTTCTTTCATCTTCTGGGTTCTGGATTCTTGCCATCTTTTCATGGCAGAAAAGAGACCTCATCAGAGACTTTCAATGGTTCTTGCAAGGCTGGTACACAAAATTGGGTTTGAATTTTTCAGGGTTTTGTCATTGTGTATCTCTCCCTGTGGTGGAGAGGGCCAATGGTCACTCTCCAGAAGTGGCCCTACTTCTCTATGTCTCTTAGTGCTAACCCCATTGACCAACATCATCCACCAGACCACTGAGTATGCCCGAAATCGTATCCTCTTCAACAAGCCCTTGCTGGACAGCCAGGTTGTGCACTTCCGTCTGGCAGAACTGGCCACGGAGCTGGAGCTCCTTCGTTCACTACTCTACCGGACCGTAGGTGAGGGGGCAGAGCCCTTGAGGGAAATGGGTGGCACTGGGCAGGTAACATCAGCTCACAATTGTCTCACCATCTCTAGATCAGTACATGCAAGGTCTTGATACAACCAAGCTGGTGTCAATGGGCAAGTTAAAGGCGGGTCGTCTTTCACGTGAGGTGACTGACAGCTGTCTTCAGTACTGGGGGGGCACAGGATACACCCACAAAGCCTTGGTCAGCAGACTCTTCAGGTGAGCTTGTTGTTTCAGAGTATCAACAGATAACAATTATTCTTTCTTTTGTTCTACTGTCGGCTGGCATTTCTAATTTCAGTGATGAGATGATTAGATTGGAGCCTTCTGAAGGTTTTAAACATACTTGAAAGGCCAAACATTAGGGTTCCTGCAGGAAACACAGTTAAGGCAAAAAGACATTTGCCAGGGTATATGTCAATTGATTCTTTTTTTTTTCTGGAGAACCTGGAATTTTCTTTCTTTCTTTTTTTTTTTTTTTTTTTGCAAGGCTATGGGGTTAAGTGGTTTGCCTACGGTCACACAGCTGGGTATATGTCTGAGGCTGAATTTGAACTCAGGTCCTCCTTTCTCCAGGGCTGGTGCTCTATCTACCATGACACCTGGCTACCCCTTATCAACTGATTCTTGAACACAGGGTAATACAGACATGATTTTGGATAGAGCCAATTTTAAACAAGAGACGAGGGAACTATATCAGGGTATGTGTTCATGTGAACACACATATGTCTATTTAAGGGAACAGTAGCTAATAAATGCTTCATGGAAACATTACCTGCCTTTAAAAGGAATCAACCAAAAGTGGGAGAGTATAGCACCCGACTTTTAGAATGTGACAAATTGGACAGAAAGAAGAAAAAGAACATGTAGAACTGAGCAGCACACCAGGAAAACAAACTAAATAGACATAACAAAATGAGATCATTTGCAAAGGGCTCAGCAAGTCCCTAGCTTACAGTAGAGATTAAGGAAGAGTTGTTCCCTTCTAGTCCCTTCTCCTCAAATCTAAGAACTTATTTGATAAATTAATGTTATTAATATGTACAAAAGGCAGTGACTTGCACTGGTCATATCACAGAGCATCAAGAATGTATAAAAGTACATTTTTATAGACATCACACAAATAAATAGAAATCAGTAAGGGAATGAGAACAAAACACAAAAGCCTAGGTGCAGATTAAATAATGAATTGCTTAGGAAAGTCTAGGTCAAAGGGACAGTCCCAACCAGAAACTACATAGGTCTAAACTGTTGATGTCTGAGGTCAACATCATCACCTTCAAACTTGAACTTGGAACTCCAGATTTTGTTGTCTGAGATTGAAAGGAGACTTTGGACTGGTTGGGGGCTAACTGTTCCTAAATCTCACCTGATGACATCAAAAAAGATAGGCTAAATTGATATGTCTCTCAAGAATGGGCTCGAGGTCCATCGGCGTTTCCAGTCCCTAGGATTGGTGTTACACATATGGATTTAGTCTCTCTCTGCCCATCTCTCTGAGCTCCTAGTCACCATGGATACCTCAGCAGGATGGCCATCATTATCATGCAATGTACCTGCCAGAACAATCCAGTTTCCATTTAAGGATGGTACGATCAAATTCTTTGTAGATGATGCTATACTTAAAGAATCCTAGAGAATTCATTAAAAAATAGTTGAAACAATTAATGTTAGCAAAATTGTAGGATATAAAATAAACTCATAGAAATCATCAGCATTTCTTTATATTATCAACAAAGTCCAGCAGTAAGAGATAGGAGAAATTTCATTCAAAACAACTGTAGACAAATAAAATATTTGGGAGTCTACCTTCCAGGTACTATATGAATATAATTACAAGACACTTTTCACAGAAATCAAGTCATATGGAAAAATATCAGTTACTCATGGTTAGATTGAGCTACTATAATAAAAATGACAATTCTACCTAAATTAATCTACTTATTTAGTGCCATACCAATCAAACTACCCCAAAATTGTCTTATAGAACTAGAAAAAACTTATTTTGGAAAACAAAAAAATCAGAACTCTCAGGGGAATTAATGAAAGAACAAATGCAAAGACAGGTGACCTAGCCATAAAATTTAAAGCCTTATTAAAAAGCAGCAATTATCAAAATATTTGGTATTGGTTAAGAAAAAAAGTAGTAAATCAATGAAACAGGCTAAGTTCACAAGTCACAGTGATAAGTAACTATGCTAATCTACTATTTGATAAACTCAAAGACTAACTTCTGGGATAAGAACTCCTTATCTGACTAAAACTGCTGGAAAAACAGAAAATAGTTTGGCAGAAAGTGGATAAAGACCAACATCTCACACCCCATACAAAGAAAAGCTAAAATGGTTATCTGATTTAGACATAAAAGGTGAATACCATAAGCCAATTAGAAGAACAAGGAATACCTCTAAGATCTATGAAGAGAAAGAGAATTTATGACCAAAGAAGAGACAGAACATTATGAAATGTAAAATGGATAATTCCAATTACATTAAATTGAAAAGTTTTTGCACAAATAAAACCAATGAAACCAAGATAAGAACAAAAGCAGAAAATTGGGAAACAATTTTTACAGTTACTGTTTCTGATAAAACATTCATTTCTAAAATATATACATAGTCAAAAAATATGAACTGGCAGTTTTCAGATGAAGAAAATAAAGCCATATAGAGTCATGAAAAAATGCGCTAATTAGAGAAAAATACAAACTAAAACAATTCTGAGGGATCACCTCACATCTATCAGATTGCCAATATGACAAAAAAGGAAAATGATCAATGTTGGAAGGGATGTGGGAAAACTGGGACACTAATACATTGCTGGTGGAGTTATGTGCTGATCCAACCTTTCTGGAGAGCAATTTGGAATTATGCTCAAAGGGTAATAAAACTATGCATACCCTTTGATCCAGCAATACCAGTATTGGATCTGTATCCCAAAAAAGATAACAAAAAAGGATTTAAAAAAAACCACTTGTACAAAAACATTTATAGCAGCTCTTTTCATGGTGGCAAAGAATTGGAAATTGAGGAGATTTCCATCAATTGAGGAATGGCTGAACAAATTGTGATATATGTATGTGATGAAACACTACTGTTCCAAAAGACATCAAGAATCAACCAAAGTAAAAAAAAAATAGAAGAAAATGTGAAATATCTCATTGGAAAAATCACTAACCTAGAAAATATATCCAGGAGAGATTATTTAAGAATTATTGAACTAACTAAATTCATGATAAAAATAAAAGAACTTGGTCATCATACATTAAGATTATCTAAGAAAACCACTCTGATATCCTAGAACAAGAGAGTAAAATAGAGACTGAAAGAATCTATTGATCACCTCCTGAGAGATGCAGTTTTTGTCCTTCATTCTTGTTCTTTTTTTTGTTTATTTATTTGTTTTGCAAGGCAATGGGGTGACTTGCCCAAGGTCACACAGCTAGGTAATAATTAAGATCTGTGTCCTTCATTCTTGATGAAGACCATGACATCAGGGAGGTGATGCCATGACAAGCACATGAATTGGATTTGAGTGCTGTGCAAAGTCATCAGCCTCACTTTTCTTGAAAGAGATCCCAAAATGAAAACTCCCAGGAACATTGTGACCAAATTTCAGAATTTCCAGGTCAAGGAAAAAATATTGCAAGCAGACAAAAAGAACTAATTCAAATATTGTGGAACTCAAGTCAGGAGCACATAGGTTTTAACAATTTCTATATTTAAAGGGTTGGGGGCTTGGAATATGATATATTCTAGAAAGCAAAGGAGCTAGGCTTACAACTGATACAACTAGCCAGTCAAACTTAGTATAATCCATCTAGGGGAAAATACTTGTTTGATGAAACAGAGGACTTTCAAGACTAGAGCTGAATGAAAATATTTATTTCCAAATATAAGCCTCAAGAGAATCATAAAAGAGTAAAAAGGAAAAAAAATAAGGGATTAAGTAAGGTTAAACTGCATCACAGTATAGAAGATACTTATAAATATCTCAAAATTTTAAAATTTTTCCCCAGTTCCTGGTAAAAAATGGCTTTCAACATTCATTTATTTTAAGATTTTGAGTTCCACATTTTTCTCCTTTCCTCCCTACCCTCCCCCTCCCATGACAGCAAGTAATATAGGTTTTATATGTATAATCATGTTAAACATATTTCCATAATAGTCATCTCATGAAAGAAGAATCAAAACAAAAGGAACACCTTGAAAAAGAAAAAACACAACAAATTTTCAAAGGTGAAAACAGTAGTCTGCTTTGGTCTGCATTCAATCATGATAGTTCTTTCTCTGGCTGCAGGTAGCATTTTCCATTGATCACTGTTTGCTGAGAAGAGCTCAGTCTAGCATAGCTGATCATCACACAATGTTGCCATTAGGGTAAAGGAGGAGCTCCTGGTTTGGCTAACTTCCCTCTGCATCAGTTTGTGGAAGTCTTTCCAAGTTTTTCTGAAAGCCATCTGCTCAAGATTACTTATACACCCCGACCTTGGGTATAGTATAATCCCAGTTTTCCCACATTCCCTCCAACATTTGTCATTTTCCATTTCTGTCATGTTTGTCAAACCGATAGGTGTGGGTTGGTACCTCAGAGTTGTTTTAATTTGCATTTCTCCAATCCCTAATGATTTAGAGCATTTTTTCATATGATCTATAGCTTTAATTTCTTCATGGAATGCAGGCAGTCTCCTCACCTGAGGGCTTCTCCCTACCCAAAGCCTCCTCAGAAGAGGTCACTGGGCCACTGAAGAGGGTTATCTCCATCTGGCTTGGTCCAAAGAGACTCCGCATCATCCACTTGAATTCAGTCAAGTGACATTCCTACATTGTCACAGAGACTAACTCCTAAAGGAATTGAGGGATAAAACAGCACAATGGTTAGCGATGATACCTCAGGGTCCAAGGGTGATGCCCCAGTGGAGAGGATTAAAGAGGTACTGGGATACTGGGAATGAGATATCCTGGCCCACTGTGGTCCAACTGAGTTGACCTTGTAGAATCAATCCACGATGGGACAGATTCATCTGCTTTCATAAAAGAATTTGAGTAGTGTGCTTTCAGAATGCTGTTAATTTGTGGAAAGACTTGGCTACTCTAATCAATACAATTCATAACAATTCTGAAGAACTGATAATGAAAAATACTGTTCACTTTCATTTTTCTTGCTTGTGTGAGTGATGGCTAATATGGAAACATTTTGCATGATTTCACATGTATAATTGATATATTGCTCCTCAACGAGTAAGGAAGGGGCTGAAGGATGAGAATTTGGAGCTCAAAATTTTATAAAAATATTAAAAAGTAAATAAATTTATTTTAAAAAACAGATGTTCAGTTATGATGGACTTAGCTCTCCTTTGCAGTACAATAAACAAAAACAATTCTAAAGATCTTGTGATGGAGAATACCATCCACATCCAGAGGAAGAAATATGGAGTCTGAATGCACACCAAAGCAGACTATTTTTCCCTTTTAAAAATGTGTTTTATGTTCCCCTTTTTTGTTCCCTTTTGTTCTCATTCATCTTTCACAACATGATTAATATGGAAATATGTTTAACATAGTTATGGACTTATATAAACTCTATCAGACTGCTCTTTGTCAAGGGATGGGGAAAAGAGGGGGAGAGAAAACTCCCTAAAAGGTGAATGTCAAAAACTATCTTTGCAAGTAGTTGGAACAATCAATTTAAAATCAAACAATGCTATTAATTAGTCAATGCCTTGACTGATGCCCTGTCTGCTCTCCCTTCATTTCAGAGACTTGAGACTTTTCTCTATAGGGGGGGGTGCAGATGAAGTCATGCTTTCTGTCATATGCAAGTACATGGACACCCTTCCAAGGACCCAATCAGTGAAATGAGACAAATGGAACCTTCCGAGGAAGCTGGCCAGGCTGCCCCAGCCTTATGCAGATTCTTTGGAGAAGACCCTGCATGTTTCCAGGAAAAGTGCCAAACATCACCTTCCCCCCACCCCCCAGGCTGGTCTAACCAATATTCTGTGTTATTTGAATACATGACCCAAACTCCACCTATGTGGAATACTGTCTTTCCCACAGCTCATTTTTAAGAGGGTCAACATGTGCCTTGAAAACAACTGAGAACATTCTAGAAAACCTGAGGTGGGGGTTCTCTTTACAAGAGGTCCCAATATGGGCCAGTGTGGGCTCAAGCTATAATTCGTCTCATCTCCATTCTCAAGGGGAAGTCCTCAGGTGGATTAGACAGTTTGGACTTTACAAGAGTTGGGCAAAGTCCCTCCTCAGAGGCTTAAAGACAACATGGTAAGATGGGAGCCTTGGACTCATGAGGCCCTTCGATGGATACATTTTGGGGTGACCCCTCTGGCCCCTTCTGGTCTGATCCCTCCACAAGAAGGGCAATCTGGTTTGGGGATCATCTTTTAGGAAGGACACTGAGAAGGTGGAGAGTCTCCCAATGAAGCCAAGTTGGGATAAATAAATACCTACAGAAGGATTTCTGAGCAGTGGGAGGTGAAGAGGCAGGGAATGACATCATGGGGTACCATGGCACAGCCTGGAAGGGGATATGGAAGAAGCCTGGAAAGGCACCTGGGGGGTGGCTTCTGAAGACCTTCAGATGCCAAAGGAATTGGATATGTCCTTGGTGGTGGCAAGGAGACTACTGCAGGCTGGCAGAGGGAGCCATCCTCTTCATGATTCCTTCCTAACAGAGCTCCCCTCCCACCAGCCTCATTCAGGCCTCAAAAGAGGAAAGGTGAAGGACCCTTGTCAGTCACTAGACTGGAGCAAAGGGGGTGGAGGGAGGCCAATAGAGATCAATCTCCCCTGCCTCACAAGTGGCATGGAAAGGAAGTTAAAGTTAAGCCCTGTATCCCACTGGATCCTCTCAACAGTCCTGGAAGGGTGGGGCTACGATGCCCCTTTTATAGAGAAGGAAATTGAGGCAGACAAAGGGGAATTGCCTGCACCCTGAGCACTGGCTGGCTGAGCCAAGGCCAGAGGGCTTCTCCTCAGGCTGGCTGTAGGGGAAGCTCTTGAAGTGGCTGTGATCTGGATCACTGAAGGGCTCCTTCTCCTCCCTGCCCCCCACAAACCAACAGGACCCTTTCAGACCAGAACAAGCAAGCTAGGATTCAGTAGATCTGGTGACACCATGTGGATACACGTCTTGACCACAGAAGGATGTTGATAGACCTTTATTTCTAACTCATTATAGAAAATTTAAATTACAGATATTTTCATTCTAAAACAATCTGACAATCAGTTATCAACAAGCTCTCGTTGCTTTTAAAGCAAATTAATTTTAGATTCTCTAATGAGGACAATTCCTGAAGGTTGGGTCAGTTCAGCTCTCCTAGAGTTCTTCCACCATGCCCCTTATCTCTGAAGAAGCAGTGCCGATGAGAGCAGTCCAAAGAGGCCCAGACCAGAAGCACCACCCAAGAATCAGGCCCCAGGATGTGACCACAAAAGGCTAGAGGGAGGGTCAGACACAGCCTGAGAAATTCATTATCAAAGCCTTCCTCTGCTTGGGTTCTACCAAAAATAGCCCCCAATACCAAAATATAAGAAGGAAGGAAAGAATGAAGTGGGGAGGAAGGGAGAAAGGGAGAGGGTGACAGGGAAGGAGGGGGGAGGGGAAGGAATGTTTGAGGGCAGTGGAAGGAAAATGCCACCAGGTCCAATCAGATGAAATCAACTTTATCTACAAAAGGCACAAATGGGGTGGGGGGTGAGGGGGGTATAAGAGAAAAGAATGGGGATGAAAAGAGGAGGAAAGGGAGAAGGGGAGGAAGCCAAGACAAGGGAAGAGGGGAGAAGTACAGAATCCATTAAATGAACTGTCCGCCCTAACCCTAGAGGCCCCAGAGGGGACATCACCTCTCCCCAAGCCCAGACATGGCTCCCATACCACCGGGATTCTCAGACCTGAGCCAGGCTGATCTCTGGGTGATGGGGCACAAACCAAGCCCAATCCCCATGGGAAGAGAAGCAGCTGCCCGCTGCCCACTGTACAAATGTCAGGCTTGGAGCCACTGGCATCACCTCAGTTTAATGATCCAATAAATGACAAAGAAGACAAAGAAGGAGAAAAGGATCATGTAGGCCAGGAGCTTGGTCTGGCTCCCTCGGGACAGCACCTTCAGCCTCCCCATCGTTTTGCTCAGAAAGCCGGTCGTTGAATCAAACTCTGAGTCCTGCAAGAGGTAGGCAAGGATGGTCAGGGGTCTGCCCAGCCCAGGCCTCGGCCATGAGCCCCCCAGACCTGAAGTCATTTGAGGAGTGACCTGTCCTGGCCCTCTCCATCAGCTGATCCTGTAGAATGGAGCAGGGTAGTCGCTGACCAAAGGGGGACCCCAACTTTACGGGAATCTCTGGTTCTGATCTCTGGCCATGCCTTCTCCAGGGGGCCTGAGGCAATGGGGGAAGTCCCCCCCCCCCCAGGTATTCCTGGTTCACTTCCTTCCAGATTTTGTCCATCCCAGCTTGTGCAGAAGGCCTTTCCCAAGAGAACCTGCCCCTGCTGCCAAGGCCTGCTCTCTCAGGACACCCCTTCCCCTTGCCATCATGGCTACCTGTAGGCTGGGAGCTCCTGGGGGCAGGCACTGAGGGTTGGTTGGGGGTACAGAATGACTTGCCTCTAATCTCTCCCCTGCCCCCACAGAAAAAAATAAATTACCTAATGCCAAGAACTGAGCATCACAAGACCCTGGAGAAAAGGGATAAGAATTGACCCTCAGGTGCATCAATAGGGCCCACTTGAGGCCCCATCACTTCCCTCTGCTGCTAGAGCGATCAGTGAAGAAAGTCAGCAAGGGGAAGTCTGGGGCAGGGACAAAATCATCCCCTGCCAATCAAGGGCCCCTGGGAAGGAACCCCATCTCCAGCAAGGCTGGTACTGGGGAGGAGTTCAGCCCAGAGGTTTCCTCCCCTCCCCCCAGAACATGCCTTCCACTGTCTGTCAGGAGCTCTTGGCTGGGAGACCCTGCTGGGCTTTATCACATAGGAAGGCCTGGTAGGAAGGGGGTCAGAAATGGGCTATTGAGGACACTGTTTCTAGCTAAGCCTGGAGGCTCAAAAAGCCCCCACAAAACTGAGGTGTGTGTGAAAAGAAGCAAGCTGGGCCCCAGAACTTCCAGAAAGCAGAATTGCTTTGTAAACTGGTTAATTCGTCCAAGTCCCCCCATTCCCCACCCATGGTCAGAGGACATGGACAGGCGGGGAAGAAATCCAAGCTATCAGCACCCCTCTGAAAAAATACCCTAAGTCAGTAATAATGAAGAGAAGTGTAAATTAAGGTAACTCATCAGAGGAGTAAAAATGACAAGAAAGGTCTGGAAGGACTGCAGCCACAGGCACAGCTGGGCTGGAGACCTTAGGAAGCCTCTACCACCCCAAAGCAATTGGGAAGTGGGTGGACAAATTAGGGTGCATGCATGGGGAGGGAAGGAGAAGGAAAAGAATAAAAAAAGAAACAAAAAAAGAAGGAAAGAAGGAAGAAAAGGAGGAAGAGAGGGAAAGAAAAAAAGAAGGAAAGGAAAGGAGAAAGAAGGAAAGGGAAAATAAGAAATGGGAGAGAGAAAGGCAGTTTGAGAGAAGTGGTGAGGGCGACCAGTGGCACTCCCAGCTTCGAGGTTGCCAAACCTAAGCTCTCCAGGGCTCTGGCCATGCAGTGACCCCCAAGGCTGATGGGGATCCTAGAGGGACCCCGGGCCCTGCCTTGGGCACAGCTTTTTCTTCTTCCAGAAGGGGAGGCGGCACACTCACCATCTCAGCCAGCATCTTGTTCTGATGCTTCACCTCATGTCCTATTTCGATGGAAAGCTGTGAGGGGAGACACAGGCAGCACAGTCAGTGGCTGGGGTGGGTGAAGACCCTTCCTCCTCCTCCTCTTTGTTCTCCTCAAACAGTCCCAGGACCCTCTTGTACAACCCAATCACGGGTCAGGCCCAAAGAAGGGAATGCCCTGGAGGGGTTGGGGCCCGTGGGCTCCGGGGCTCAGGGTCTCCGTCCACCCCTCGGGCCTGGCAGGGCCCTCTCCGCACCCCTCGGGCCTGGCAGGGCCCTCTCCGCACCCCTCGGGCCTGGCAGGGCCCTCTCCGCACCCCTCGGGCCTGGCAGGGCCCTCTCCGCACCCCTCGGGCCTGGCAGGGCCCTCTCCGCACCCCTCGGGCCTGGCAGGGCCCTCTCCGCACCCCTCGGGCCTGGCAGGGCCCTCTCCACACCCCTCGGGCCTGGCACTCACCGACTTGATGGCGGTCACCTTGGTGCGCAGGCTCTCCGTCAGCCGCTCGTTCTCCTCGTCCAGGGCGCTGTAGCCGCTGTTGGCATAGCCGTGGTGCCCGGGGTGGGGGCCCCCTTCGCCTGGCAGAGACAGGGCAGTGACCATGAGGGAAGAATGGGGCGGGGCCCCCTCTCCAAGTCAGAGAACATCCCGGGGGGGGCTCCCCTGTCCCCAGCCTTGGTGGCCCCTCCCCCAGAAAGCCTCTTGTGACCCCTGCTCCCCCCACCCCCTTCCTCAGCATGGACCCCCAAGTAAGGGCTGCCTTTGGGGGCGCCCCCAACCCCGAGGAGGGCTGGGGGGCAGTTGCCGGGCCCCCCCTCAGGTCCGGGGCCTGTCTGCTCCCTGAACCCCAGCTCTCCCCCAATCCGGCCCCGCCCCTCCATCCCCCCCACTCCGGGATGGGGGCACCGGGTGGGGGGAGGGGCCAGCCGGGGGCCCGGGCCCGCCCCTCCCCCACCCCCGCCTCGGTTCCGGTCCGGCGGCCCCGCCCCCACTCCGCTTCCCCGCGGGCCGCTCCGCCCCCCCCCAGCCGGGCTGTGCCTCAGTCTCCCCGCCCGCACCCCACTCACCGAGACCGGCGCGCCGCATCGCGAACCCCAACTCCAAGGAACCCCAACCCCGGCCCCACTCCCGCCACGTCAGCGTCGGAGTCCGCGCTGGGCGATGACGTCACGTCCCGCGCGGGGGGTCAGCGAGAGCGGAGTGTTCTGGGAAATGTAGTCCAGGCTCGCGGCGCGGAGGCTTCTGGGAAACAGTCCCGGAAAGGGCGTGGCCTCCCCTGCCCCGCTCCCGCAGGGGGAGGGGTTGGGGGTCGCGGGGCTTTGGGGGCGCATTCTGAAACACCTAACCCGACCCTGGGGGCGGGGGGAGGGGAGCTCCCGCCCCCTTTTTGCCCCCATCCCGGCCCTGGAGGGGCCACATCTGGCCCTCAGCGGGTCCCCCAGCTCCAGGCAGCGCCGCGCCCCCGCCCCGCCCCCTGCACGGAGCACAGGACCCCCCAGTGCAGCACCCCCGCCCCCTGCACGGAGCACAGGACCCCCCCAGTGCAGCACCCCCGCCCCCTGCACGGAGCACAGGACCCCCCCAGTGCAGCACCCCCCCCGCCCCCTGCACGGAGCACAGGACCCCCCAGTGCAGCACCCCCCGCCCCCTGCACGGAGCACAGGACGCCCCAGTGCAGTACCCCTGCTCCCTGCACGGAGCACAGGACCCCCCAGTGCAGCACCCCTGCTCCCTGCACGGAGCACAGGACCCCCCCAGTGCAGCACCCCCCCTCGCCCCCTGCACGGAGCACAGGACCCCCCAGTGCAGCACCCCTGCTCCCTGCACGGAGCACAGGACCCCCCCCAGTGTCCAGGCAGCACCCCCCGCCCCCTGCACGGAGCACAGGACCCCCCCAGTGCAGCACCCCCCCCGCCCCCTGCACGGAGCACAGGACCCCCCCAGTGCAGCACCCCCCTCGCCCCCTGCACGGAGCACAGGACCCCCCAGTGCAGCACCCCTGCTCCCTGCACGGAGCACAGGACCCCCCCCAGTGTCCAGGCAGCACCCCCGCCCCCTGCACGGAGCACAGGACGCCCCCAGTGCAGCACCTCTGCCCCCTGCACGGAGCACAGGACCCCCCCAGTGCAGCACCCCCGCCGCCCCCTGCACGGAGCACAGGACCCCCCCAGTGCAGCACCCCCGCCCCCTGCACGGAGCACAGGACCCCCCCCAGTGTCCAGGCAGCACCCCCCGCCCCCTGCACGGAGCACAGGACCCCCCAGTGCAGCACCCCCGCCCCCTGCACAGAGCACAGGACCCCCCCCAGTGCAGCACCCCCCGCCCCCTGCACGGAGCACAGGACCCCCCCAGTGCAGCACCCCCGCCCCCTGCACGGAGCACAGGACCCCCCCCAGTGCAGCACCCCCGCCCCCTGCACCGAGCACAGGACCCCCCAGTGCAGCACCCCCCCGCCCCCTGCACGGAGCACAGGACCCACCAGTGCAGCACCCCCGACCCCTGTACGGAGCACAGGACCCCCCCAGTGTCCAGGCAGCACCCCCTCCCCCTGCACGGAGCACAGGACCCCCCCAGTGCAGCACTCCCGCCCCCTGCACGGAGCACAGGACCCCCCCAGTGCGGCACCCCCCGCCCCCTGCACGGAGCACAGGACCCCCCAGTGCAGCACCTCCGCCCCCTGCACGGAGCACAGGACCCCCCCCCCCCAGTGCAGCACCCCCGCCCCTGCACCGAGCACAGGACCCCCCAGTGCAGCACCCCCTCCCCCTGCACGGAACACAGGACCCCCCCAGTGCAGCACCCCCAACCCCTGCACGGAACACAGGACCCCCCCAGTGCAGCACCCCCGCCCCCTGCACGGAGCACAGGACCCCCACACCCAGGCAGCCCTCTTTCTGGTCCTCCCCCCACCCCAGTGTCCAGCCCGAGCCGAGCCGCCCCGCACCTGGGGGGCACTGGTGTGCTACCTGCCATCACTCCAGGCGGCCCAGATCGCCCACTCCTCCCTAAGACTCCTAAGACTTTGGCTGTTGCTTTCTCTGTGCTTTGAAGGGCTTGAGAGGAACTTTCCAGATGAGCGTTGGCGAGAGACCAGCTCTGAGGGACAGGGACAGTGGGGATGGACCTGGCCGAAGATGGGGGCAGAGAGATGAGGGAGCCATTTACCCTAGAAGTCGGGGTACGATCATGGGCATCGCTCCAGGGCTGGCCTGGGCTGGGAGAGGGGCCGCAGCTTTTCAGACACCAGGGGAGAGGGGAAGGGCTACTCACCCCCCTGAGATGCTCCTGGCACCCCCACCCTGTACTCACAGCCTACCCCAGGGGCTCATCCGTGCCCAGGTGTTTATGGTCCCCTTCTCATCAACTCTCCTCGGGTACTCTGACCCCCCCCAGGTCCCCTTCAGGTGAGGCCCCCACTCCCACCCAGGTGCTTGTGTCCCCACAGATGTATTTTACACCCATTATATCTGGGAGTGTTTTGCTGACTTTTGGGGACTTAATAAAAGCCTACTGGTTGATGGATTGAATTTGAGGGGGGTCTCTCTCTCTCTCTCTCTCTCTCTCTCTCTGTGTGTGTGTCTGTGTGTGTGTGTGTGTGTGTGTGTGTGTGTGTGTGTGTGTGAAGGTGAGGAAGGTGAAATAAGTCGGGAAGGTGATGCAGCCTTAAATGCCAGACAGGAATTTGTAGTGAGAAAGGCATCAGTCCCATGGTCTGATGAGTCCCTAAGGGAAGATTGTATTAGGAGCCGTAGAGAAGATGTGCTATTGTTCAGTCGTGTCCATTGGGGTTTCCTGGCAAACACACTGGAGTGCTTTGCCATTGCCTTTTCCAGCTCATTTTACAGATGACAAAACTGAGGCAAATAGGGTGAAGTGACTTGCCCAGGGTCACAAAGCTAGGAAGTGACTGAGGCTGGATTTGAACTCTGGAAGATGAATGAGTCTCCCTTTCTTCAGCTTTGCCACTCTGCAGTCCCATCTACCTGCCCCTCTGGAAGACGAATTGGAGAAGAGAGTGGAAGCAGGAGACCCAACAGCAACATCCCAGAAAGAAATAAATGGGAAGGGGCAGCTGACCACCCTTGGCCCAATCTTGGATGTGGGAGCCAGGGACAGAGAGTGAGGAGTCAAGGACTCCTAGGTTGGGATGGGGTCAACTGGAGATGGCCATAGTGGGAAGTTCTGAGGACTAAGTTGCCCAAGGGGCTTGACCTGAGCCAGGAGGCAGAACTGAAGAGGGAGAGAATTGAGGGTGAGGGACAACCACCAAAACGCCCACCTGAACTTGGAGACCAGAGCACTGAAAAGTAGCAATGACCAGGTTATGACCCTGGTGGTAATAGGGAGTGGTGGGTTTGAATGCGGAAGAGGGTGACATGGTCAGACCTTCGGTTAAGAAAGCTGACAGGTTAACCCCAGTGTGAGCAGGTAGCAGACCAGGTGGGTCTGGTGAGGGGATCCAACTCCAGGGTGACCGAGTCTGAAGACAGAAGGGGGCTGGGAATGAAGCGGAATAGCGTGGAAGAATAATGGCTGCTTTGTCCATCCCAGTTTTGTGATCTCCTCCAGCTTCAGCAGCAGCAGTTGGGGACAAAGGCAAAGGCAAGTGGGAACGGTCCATCCCTGCAATGCGGCAGACCAAGATACTGCCCCATTAGGGGACCGGAGTCTGGAGAGACAGGGCAGCATCAGACTGAACTGGGGAGGAGGGGGCTGATGGTCTGGGAAAGAGCTGAGAATAGAGACGGGCTGTGAATCCCAAGGCAGGAGATGGGGAGGAGAGGTCGGCTGGTAGAACAGCCAGATGACTCCCTGGCCTCCAAGCTTGGCTGGCTCCTGCTGCCCCACCCCCAGCCCCAAGGTCCTGTCTCCCACCCTCTTCTGAACTTCCACCATCTAGCACCTGGCCAGGCTTTATTGGGCTCTCCTAGATGCCCACCTTGAGGCACAGAGCCATGGGCTCAGAGTCAGAAGACTTTTTTTTTTGTGACTTCAAATCTTAGACACTTACTCTGTGACCCTGGGCAAGGCACTCCCCCCATTTGCCTCAGTCTTCTCATCTGTAGAATGAACTAGAGAAGGAAATGGCCAACCACTCCAATAACATTTGCCAAGAAAACCCCAAAGGGGGTCTTGAAGAATCGGATATGATTGAAACTACTGGACAACAACGAACAACAGCAAAAGGGCAAAGCTCTGTCCAGTTCAGTTCTAGGAGGCAAAGGAGGGCAAGGTAGGGGCCATTGATGGGAAGCCTTTATTTTTATTTTTTTAATTTATTTTTATTAAAGATATTATTTGAGTTTTACAATTTTCCCCCAATCTTGCCCCCCCCCCCAGATAGCACTCTGTCAGTCTTTACTTTGTTTCCATGTTGTACCTTGATCCAAATTGGGTGTGATGAGAGAGAAATCATATCCTTAAAGAGAACAGAATTCTCAGAGGTAACCAGATTAGACAATAAGATATCTGGTTTTTTCTAAATTATAGGGAATAGTCCTTGCACTTTGTTCAAACTCCACAGCTCCTTATCTGGATACAGATGGCACTCTCCTTTGCAGACAGCCCAAAACTGTTCCCGATTGTTGCACTGATGGAATGAGCAAGTCCTTCAAGGTTGAACATCACTCCCATGTTGCTGTTAGGGTGTACAGTGTTTTTCTGGTTCTGCTCATCTCACTCAGCATCAGTTCATGCAAATCCCTCCAGGCTTCCCTGAATTCCCATCCCTCCTGGTTTCTAATAGAACAACAGTGTTCCATGACATACATAGACCACAGTTTGCTAAGCCATTCCCCAAATGAAGGACATTTACTGGATTTCCAATTCTTTGCCACCACAAACAGGGCTGCTATAAATATTTTTGTACAAGTAATGTTTTTACCCTTTTTCATCATCTCTTCAGGATATAGACCCAGTAGTGGTATTGCTGGGCCAAAGGGTATGCACATTTTTGTTGCCCTTTGGGCATAGTTCCAAATAGCTCTCCAGAAGGGTTGGATGAGTTCACAGCTCCACCAACAGTGTAATAATGTCAATGGGAAGCCTTTATTAAGTGCCTATACCTGCAGCTTTGTGAAGGAAACCCAGAGGAGTTCTGGGAAGCCCTCCCAGGGTCCTGGTTACCCTGGCTCAGGGAGTGAACCCACGAAGAGACAAAGAGAAACCATTAGTGAATCAAATGAATTGACTAATTCCTGGAGCTGGGGGAGAGCTGATGGGGAGGATCTGGGGAGCTTCTGATGGCCAGGGTCCCATAGGAGGGGTAGGGCCAGGCCAGGGGAGGAAGCATACACCAGGTACTCCAGAGAAGGAGTTTGGGTTTGCCCTGAACAAGGGAGATTCTACAGATGGCGAGGGGGTTGGGGTGGACAGGACATGCCCTGTTGGCCTCCCAGGCTGAGGAAAGTTCACACTCAGGCCTAGGTTGGCAGTTCTCCCTCTGTTCGGTGGGCAGAACACTGGCTGCTGGCCCTTCCCAGGGGAATAGCCTCTTTTCTTCCTCTAGGGCCCAGATCTGGCAGCACAAAGTCCAAGGGCAGCCCTCATCACCAGCTCAGCTGCCAGCCACAGAAGGACCAATCCAAGAACCCCTGTCTGAGGTCAGGCCTATTCTGATTAGTGGACTTCGGGGGGTTGGCATGGTCTCCCTTCTCTCACATCTGTTCCAGCCCCTTATTCTTGAGAGCCCTGGAGCTGAAGTGGACAAAGTGGAGACTTAGAGGGGTGACCCAGGCATTCAATAGCAGATCAGAATTCGAACCCAGGACCCTGACTCCAAAGAAGGAGCAGTTCTCTGGCCAGGGCACAGGGCTGCCTGGCTGCTGTTCAGAGCCCAGTAAGATCATCAAGCCCTAGAGAAGAAGATGATCTGGGCCAAGGAAAGTGCTCCAGCATCTTCTCCTCATTGGACCTTCCTGCCTCACTTCAGCCATATCCATTGCCCCTTCCTATCCCCACCCATTCGGCATCCCCGGGGGGTGGGTTCAGGGAGACAAGGGAATCCACGTGGAGATGGTCTGGAGAGAGAGCCCCTCCCCATGGGCCCCAAGGAATGTCCAGGGCAGACTCCAGAGTTGTGCTATTCAGACCCCCTCCTCAAAGTGGGTCTTCCTAGGTGGCAGGGTCAGAGTGATTCCTGGTGCTGGGTGTGGGCTCTGAGGAGGAGATGGGTGCCCCGAGCCAAGACCTACCTGTCTCCCTCAGACACCAGTGACAGACCACGGGGGTGTCCAGGGCAGAACGTGAGTGCTCACCCCAGAAGGCCTCGGGAGGTCAGTCTCTGAGGAGCCCCACTCTTGTTTGTCAGGAAAGTTCTTGACAAAACCAGAGGCATGAGAGATCAGAGTGAAGCGGTGGAGGGTCTGTAGGAGCCCAGCTCCCCAGGGTGGGGTCACAGACCTTCTTTATCTTCCCAAGGTCCCCTGAACACCTTGTGTGCCAGTGACTCAGCCCTGTCCCAGACAAACTCCAGTCCTGCACCCGTTCCACATCCACCACCTCCAGAAATCACCCTTCCGTCGCCGTGGGGGCCCAGATCTGTGGGAGGCATTTCTCTCCACCAACTCCACTTGCCCTGTGTGGATGAAGGGGAGGAGCTGTTTTTACCTTTGAGGGCATTCTCAGAGCTTAGCCCAGGGCCTCTACCCTGAAGGTGCTTCATAAAGGGTCCAGGCTTCCTTTATGGGTTGAGTGACAGATGGAGGTGGCAAAGGAGGTAGAGGCTGCTAGACATTACACCAAGCTCTGGAAACACTCATCTGACCTTGGAATTATGCCAAGTGACAATTGAGTGGACACACTATGGGAGGAAGACTCAGCAAAAGGACGGCTCCCTGGAGAAGAGCATCAAGGGGCTTTGGGAGCCCCCTGGACACCCAAAAGCAGCTAGAAGCTCTGCTTCATGGGACATCTGGTCAGTCCCTCAGGACCACCAGGAAGCTGGTCATCCTAGCTTATGTGACTGCATCTGCTGATGAGGAAAAGAACAAAATGAAAGAATGGAAAAACTGTAGGGAGTACTCTGGACAGGCCAGACCCTGGGGGAAGAAGTCCTACGTGGGGGAAGGTAGAGACGCTGGGTTGATGGAGGAACCCAAGGATCTTCCAGAGCATAGAGGTGTCATCACAGCTATGAGAAATGAGGTTATTTCATTTAACATTGATCCAATATCTAAGACATATTAGGGAGAGACAGAGAGATGGAGAGACTCAGAGACACTCGAGAGAGACAGAGACAGACATAGACAGACAGAGAGGGGCAGAGATAGAGAAAGAGAGAAAGAATGTCTCCACTGACATTGTCCCCCCTGTCCTCTGCCATGTTTCTCTACCGCAAGCTAATTTCAGCCCCCCCCCCTTAGAGGCATCTCAACAAAGAAGCTTGCATGAACATTTCCGAAGGATCATGGTTAGGTCCTTCCCTAGACCACCCAGCCTGGCCCCCAACTGGTTCCTCAGCTCCTCTCCAGGACTGAAAAAGGCTTCCTCCCACCTCCCATATTTCAAGCCTCCAATGGCAGAGAATAGATCCCCTCATGGGTCCAACCCCCCCCCTTTTGATCCACTCATTTAAGAAGCAGCCTTTGGGTCTTACCTTTCTAAAAGGAGAAGTTTGAAAAATTCAACAATGAGTTAGGTGTCTCAGTGTCCAGAGACCTGAGGCTGGAGTCAGGAAGACCTGAGTTCAAGCCTGGTCTCAGATACTTCCTAACTGTGACCCTGGGCAAGTCAATGACTTCTGCTTCAGTTTCCCCAACTGTAAAATCATTATAGTGCTATTCAAGTTATTTAAAATATATGTAAAACATATATATATATATATATATATATGTGTGTGTAAATGCTTAAAAAATCTACAAAACCCTGCCTTTTAGGGTTATTATGTGGATCTAGTGAAATAATTTCAAACAAGGGCTTGGTACAATGCTATTAAGTGAGACAAAATAAAACAGATAATTTTGGGTTATCCATGAAGTTTATTCTCTAAGATTTACCTAGAAACCTTCTAGAAATGTCTACCCAAAGCAAAATGAGGAAAGAGTATTTAGAGAAAAGATAGAGAGCCATTTGGGGTTAGTCCTGAAAGGTGTCCCTGATGACTTGATGATCCTCTTCCCCATCCGTGAGATCTGTCCCATGTCAGAATGAACAAGTGTCACCTTGCTGGCTTGATATCTTACATTTTCAGATGTGCTAGAGATATAGAAAACAGGGAATTTTTCCCTTTCCAAAATACAAACAGGAATTTATCTGGAGCTCTTAAATAGAGCTAACCAGAGCAGTTTCCTGATTTCTTTGGTGGTCTCTCTTTAATTGTTGACCCAACTGGGAAACCAGCTTGGAGATGCAATTGGAGGGGGACCAGGCTGATTTTCACGAGTCAACCTTCAGATTTAAAGTTAGAGAGAAGTAACCCTTGACAAGGACAGAGACTAACATCCAAACATCAATTTGAATTAGAAGCTGAGAAAGCAGTTTTGGGTCAGAAATGAAAGATTTAGAAACTTCACTTTCACAGATGAGAACTCTGTTCTGGATCCTGAGTGACTGGGCTGCTTGCTTGGATGGTGACTGTTGGGGCAGGCAGGACGTGAGCTGGTGTCCTGGGTTGGGGCTTGTTATCGATTTGGTTATGTTGGTGGCAGGGAAGCGGGCCTCTTTTCCACTAGGGTCACTGCTCTGGATGATGGCCCCAAGGCTGAGCTGAAAGCCTGGATCCATAAATCAATGCCTGGAAGCATCGGCACAAAGATGAGATGATGCTGGGGTGGGGGTGATGAAGGAGGGTCTAGTTTTCCTGTGAGACCTCTGGAAAGCCAGCCTTGCATGGGTCCATGTCTTCATTTGAATGAATGAATGAATGAATGAATGAGGGATGGAGCAAGCCTTGGTTAAGCTCCAACTAAGTGGCAGGCTAAGCAATTAAAAAACCAAATATTCTCTCATTTGGTTCTCACAACAACCTTGGGAAACGGGTACCTTTATTAATCCCATTTTACAGTTGAGGAAACTGAGGCAAGCAGAGATTAAGTGACCTGCCCAGCACCACAGATTGTGTCTGAGGCTGGATTTGAACTCAGATCTTCCTGATGCCTAGTGCACTATTCATATGCCCCTTACAGGTCAGAGCATTGTTCCTTGGAGAACAAATTGTTCTTTAAAATGCATTCTTTCTTCCTTCCTCTTTGGGGAAAAAACCTGTTGTTTGGTGCTTAGCTAGAACTGTCCAATGGTCCTTCCCTTTTCCAGTAGGTAATCTCCATTATCCTTGTTTTCCACTCCAGCATTGGGTGTTATCCCCCCCCCCCCATCCCTGGCAGCCTCCCTTTGCTCCCTTGTGGGTGGGTCCTTTTGAGAAGGTCTGACAAAAGCAGATCCAGACATGGAGGGAAGGCTCATTTCACTCAAGGGCTGTTCTTTTGGGGAAAGTATTCACCAAGATTCCTCTACTAATAGTCAGCTTCCTTAAATTCAGTCTGGGTTCTCTGCAATTTTTCAGGAAATTATACCAGCTGAGTCCCATCCACATGGTGCAAGGCCATAGCATGAATAATTGTGACTGCTTCCGGAGAGAGGGCGAATGGTTCTTCCGACCATCCTCAACTCTAGCCCAGCAGCATGGATCTTGGCTGAACTCTTCATTTTTGGTTTTTTATATTAGGTGCTTTGGGGTTTTGTCCTCTCCTCCCACAGGGAATCCTTAGCTCAGTCCCAGGCAAGGGGGAATGCTATTTTCCCCATATATCTTGGACTTGACTGGATAATGCCCCCAAATCAACAGCATCTTGCCAAGAACATCACCTTCAACTGTCTGCCTGGAAATCAGTTCCTCTCCATTAAAAAGGAGGCCTATTGGGGGTGGGGGAAGGGGTCAGACTGTTGCAGCAGTCATTAATAACTTAGTTGTTTGTTGGTCTTTAGGTCATCTTGGCCCTAGCTGGGATAAGGTAGTGAAGGATCCAAAGAAGGACAAGGGAGTTTGATACCAGGCCTAGACGCGAGGGAGCCTGGGACAGGGACAAGCTGTCCAGTGTGATAGCATGCTCTGGAACTCAGGCTTCATCCTTGACTCTTCGCCACCTTCCACCCCCATCCCCCACATTGGTTGGCAAGTCTTGTCTATCCTACTCTCCAATAGATTTCCCTTCCATCCCATCCTCCAGACTCTCATTATCTCCGGCATCATCAATCACTTCCAAGCTGATCTCCCTTGTCTCTCTCTCCTCCAATCCACTCTCCACATCTCTTTCAAAATAATGTTGGTAAAATGAAGTTCTGTCCTTCTCAAAACTCTTCATTGCTCCTCTTGCCTTTGGGATCAACTTCACAATCCTGAGCCTGATATTTAAAGGTGACTCTCTTTGCAGAACTCTTCTCTATTCAACAGCCAACATAGATTTACATAGGGAGCAGCTGGGATTCTCAGTGGTTAGAACATTGGCCCCGAAGTCAGGAGGACCTGAGTTCAAATTTGGTCTCAGACGCTTAATTACTTAGCTGTGTGACCTTGGACAGTTGACTTAACCCTACTGCCTAGCAAAACAAAACAAAAACCACAGATTTACATCTCTCGTGGAAATGCCATCCCCTCTCTCCTTTTTCTTAAACCACTGTCTCCTTTAAAAAGCGAGAAATCTGGTCCAAACAATAACCCCTCCATCAGGAAGTCCATAGAGTATGAGTAATGATAGGGATAGGGTAGGTGATTTGCAGCATGGGATAGGTGCTGCTGGGGGCTTAATGAATAGAGCACCAACCTTAGAATCTGGAGAACCTGAGTTCAAATCCAGCCTCAGACACTTCCTAGCTGTGTGACCCTGGGCAAGTCATTTTACCCTGTTTGATTCTGTTTTCTCATCTCTAAAATGAACTAGCAGAGACAAAGACAAACCACTCCAGTATCTTTGCCAAGGAAACCCCAAACAGGATCACAAACTGAACAACAACAACCAAAGGAAAGGGTGCCTTCCAGCTCCATGGAGGTAGAATGTGCAGATCACTAGAGCAATATTTAAAGAAATTAATTCATACTTTTCACAGGAAGGTCAAATACTGAAGCTGAAGCTGAAGTCCTTTGGCCACATAATGAGAGCATGGGACTGGTTGGAAATGACCGTGATCTGGAAAGACTGAAGGCAAAGGGCAAGGAAATGACAGAAGAAGAGGTGGTTAGACAGTGTATTGAAAGGGATGAATGTGAACTTGGAGAGACTTGGGGGAGATAGTGGACAATAGAAGGGTTCTGTTGGGGTCCGTGGGGTTCTGCTAGGCTCCCCTTCCTACCTTCCCAACAGCTTCCACAGGGCATCCCACACAGCTGAGCCCCTCCCAGTAGAGAGAAGGAAGAGGAGCAAGGCTCAGCTCCCCCTGCCCCTCCTGCCTTGTGGGCAGAACTGGTGACCCAGCAAAGGCCCCGATATGGAGGGAGGGCCTGGTAAGGGCCCAAGAGGCCCGGGAAAATGAAGGGAATTCAGAAAGGGAGCCTTCTTGGGAGCCCCCCCAGCAGGAGAGAAACAATTCGGGCCTTTCACTGCTCTTCCCTTGCTCTGATCTAGTGGGGCTTGGTCTACTTGAGTCAAGTCTGAGCCTGCTTGAGCCCCCACATGGCGGGGTGGAAGGGGAACACACATCTATAAAGCCCCTACTATGTGCTGGACCCAGTAGCATCTCATTGGATCTTCACAGCAGCCCTGAATGGGGGCTACTATTATTATCCCATTGGTTTTGCTTGTGCAAAACTTTTTAAATTTTAAATAACCAAAATTATCTTTTATATTTTGTAATGCTCTCTATTTCTACTTTGGACCTAAAAATCTGCCCTTATTTATAAATCTGTCAGCTAAAACTATTCCACAATCTCTTAATTTGCTTATGGTATTACCCTTTTGGTGTAAATCATGTACCCATTTTGACTTTATCTTGATATATGGTATGAGATGTTGGTCTCTATCAGGTTCTGCCTTACTGATTTCCAGTTTTCCCAGCAGTTTTTGCCAATGTGGTTTTACTCCAAAAGTTTAGCTCTCTGGGTTTATCTTATACTCGCCTAATCCATTACAATGATCCACCACTATATTTCTTTGCCAGTACCATATTGTTTTGGTAACTATTGCTTTATAGTACAGTTAGATATCTAAAACACCTAAACCACTTTCTTTCAAATTTTTTATTTCATTGATTCACTGGATATCCTTGAACTTCTGTTCTTTTGGATGAATTTATTATTTTTATTTTTTCTGTTTTTAATTTTTCTAGCTCTACAAACTGTTTTTGATAGTTTGATTGGCATTCCCTGAATAAGTAGATTTAGAGAGAATTGTCGTTTTTATTTATTGGCTTAGTTACCCATGAGCAATTAATATTTTCTAATTGTTTAGATCTGTGAAAAATATTTTATAGTAGTGTTCAAATAGTTTCTGTCTTGTCAAATGTTTATATTCTCTCCATTTATTTTAAATGCAATTTCTCTTTTTTATCTCTTGTTACTGGACTTTTTTGGTTGAAAAAAAAGAAATGCTAATGACTTATGTGGGTTTATTTTGCATCCTGCAACTTTTCTAGACTTGTTCATAATTTCAAGTAGTTTTTAGTTGATATTCTAGGATTTCCAGTTAATTGCTATAGCTAATATTTCTAGCACAATATTAAATAATAGAGGGATAATGGACATCCTTGCTTCATCTCTAATGATATTGGGAATGTGTCTGTCTTGTCCTCATTACAGATAATGCTTGTTGATGCTTTTAGAGAGAGACTGCTTTTCATTTATTCCTATGCTCTCTAGTGTTTTTTAATAGGAATGGATGCTATATTTTGCCAAAGGCTTTTTTCAAAGTTAGTCCATTCTAACTTCCAGTGAAGGTTGTTTTCTTTTTCAGTTTTTCTTTATTCTATATCCTTCCTATCTTTTGTTTATTTAGGTTTCTTTTTTTGCAAGGCAAACGGGGTTAAGTGGCTTGCCCAAGGCCACACAGCTGGGTAATTATTAAGTGTCTGAGAGCAGATTTGAACCCAGGTCCTCCTGACTCCAGGGCCGGTGCTTTATCCACTATGCCACCTAGCTGCCCCCCATCCTTCCTTTCTAAAATTGCTTTCCTTTATCATTTCATTGATAAAAAAATTTAAACTCTTTTTTTTATTTTAGAAAGGTTTTATTTATTTTCAGTTTTCCATTCCCCCCATCTTTCTTCCCTCCCCCCACTTCTCACAGAAGGCCGTTTGTTAGTCATTACATTGTCCCCATAGTATGCATTGATCTAAGCTGAATATGATGAGAGAGAAATCATATTGTCTTATTATGTAATTCTGCTATATCTCATACTGCATGTTTCTTCCTTAAGGAAAATTTTAACTCTTAAAAAACAGTGTTCAAGTTATGTTTTTCTTTAAGGATTTGTTTGTAGATGGTTTGGAGACATTCTCTTCTGTGTTCATGTCTTGAGGATCTCTATTACCACAAAGGCTCATTTTGATGGATTTTTTTTTGTGTTTACTCATTCTTCCAGAATATTTCCTTATTCTGACTTGATGCCACAACTTCCCTGTTGGGATTTGGATCTGAGAGCAAGATCTGCCACTGGACAACTAGTCATCTGGGGAATCCTGCTCATTGCAAGAGGCAAATAGATGAAGGCAGAGGCTTGGATTGAATAATTCCTGGTTCCTTTGTTCAGCCTTAATCTCATCCCTTCCAGGGTCAAGAATCCTCAAGAAGAGGGCAGCTAGGTGGCATAGTGGATAAAGCACCGGCCCTGGAGTCAGGAGTACCTGGGTTCAAATCTGGTCTCAGACACTTAATAATTCCCTAGCTGTGTGGCCTTTGGCAAGCCACTTAACCCCATTGCCTTGCAAAAACCTAAAAAAAAAGAGAGAGAGGATGATTACCAGGACTTACCAGGAGTGCTTCTTGGTCATTTCTGTTCTTCTTGGTCCTCTAAAGCCACTTGTTCTCAAGACCCTTTGAACATGGCTCCTGTTCAGATAACTAGAATTTATTTTAAATGAAAGCAAACATTCTTTTTTTGTAGAAAGATTTCATTTATTTTGAGTTTTACAGTTTTTCCCCCCAATCTCTCTCTTCCCTCCCCCCACCCCACACAGAAGGTAGTCTGTTAGTCTTTCTGTTGTTTCCATGTTATATGTTGATCTAAGTTGAATGTGATGAGAGAGAAATCATATCCTTAAGGAAGAAAAATGAAGTATAAGAGATAGTAAGATTGCACAATAAGATAACCGTTTTTTTCTAAGTTAAAAGTAACAGTTTTTTTGGTCTTTGTTCAAACTCCATAATTCTTTCTCTGGATACAGATGATATTCTCTATCGCAGATACCCCAAATTATCCCTGATTGTTGCACTGATGTAATCAAAGTTGATCATCACCCTCATGTTGCTGTTAGGGTGTACAGTGTTCTTCTGGTTCTTTTCATCTCACTCAGCATCAGTTAATGCAGGCTTCCCTGAATTCCCATCCCTCCTGGTTTCTAATAGAACAATAGTGTTACATGACATACATAGACCACAGTTTGCTAAGCCATTCCCCAATTGAAGGACATTTACTTAATTTCGAATTCTTTGCCACCACAAATAGGGCTGCTATGAATATTTTTGTACAGGTGATATTTTTACCCTTTTTCCTCATCTCTTCTATAGACCCAGTAGTGGTATTGCTGGATCAAAGAGAATGCACATTTTTGTTGCCCTTTGGGTAAAATTCCAAATTGCTCTCCAAAAAGGTTGGATGAGTTCACAGCTCCACCAACAATGCATTAGTGTCCCAGATTTCCACATCCCTTCCAATATTTCTAGTCATATTAGTCAGTCTAAGAGGTATGAAGTGGTACCTCAGAGATGCTTTAATTTGCATTTCTCTAATAAGTAATAATTTAGAGCAATTTTTCATGTGACTATGGATCACTTTGACTTCCTCATCTGTAAATTGCCTTTAAAGCAAACATTCTTATGAAAAGGAGAGCAATGAATGCCCAGACCAGGTGACATAGGTAGAAATATTCCAGATATTAGAGAAGACATTACAATGATAGAGTCCAAAGTTCAGAATTAGATGGCTTTCCCCTCTCCTGGAAGAAAGGGCTCACTAAATGTTAATGTGAAGATCAGAATGGCTAGGACAACGTTGTAATGACTGTGACAGAAAATTCTAAGAGATGGAGCAAATGTGCTTTTTTCCATTGGACATTGAAATTCAAATTGCATCTTCTGCACTCCAATTTCTGTTTCTTAAGGTGCCCTGCCTGCTCTGTTCCCATCATCTAGACACATTTCCATTCCTTCTGTCTGCTTTTCATTCTCCTTCCCTTTTCACTGTCAAGCTGGCTTTGCCTCCCACTGCCTCTCTCTGTTGCTCATCATCTTTCTCCACAAGATAGAATAGATGAGTTCTTGACCTTGGCTGCAATGATTCTCCATCTGGCAGGAAAGTCCAATATTTACTGATTTGGGAGATTTTTAAAGCTTTTTTGTCCCTCTTATTCTGACAACTGATTTACCTTGATTGGACTTTTGAATGAAATTATGAGAGTCTCTGCTACTTCTTCAATTCACCTCAGTTTAACTTAACCAACATGCATAAGGCATCTGTTAAATGTCTGTCACAAGACTAGGCCCTGGGGATACATAACTAAAGGGAAAGACACTGCCCATCTACCATTTTTCATCACCAACAAGTTTTTTAGGTCAGAATTGAGAGATTTCAGGTACACAGTACTATATCTCTCATTTTCATTTTCTTCTTTGTTGTCTTTCTTCTTTGTCTTAATTTTTAGTTTTACACTCACAAGTGATAATTTGTTCATATACAGATATCAGTGGTTTTTTTGTCTATTGAAAATAATAAACTTCGTAGTTTTTATGGGGGGAAGTCATGACTTAGTGCTAGGTATGTATTCCAATGATTTTCTCTAGGAAAAAGTCCTCCTCTATAGACTGCTGTGAAGTCTACCAGTTGTTGGTCTCCTTCACACCTTAATTACCCAGAAAACGGGTAATTATAATGGCTACTTAGTAGAAGATAAAGCCCTGAGCCTGGAGTCAGGAGGACCTGAATCCAAATCTGACCTCAGACATTTACTAGCTGTGTAAGCCTCATCTATCACGGTTTCCTCATCTAGAAAAATGGAAATAGCAATAGCATCTACCTCCCAGGGTTGTCTTGAGGACCAAATGGGATCAAGTGATTATCAAAGGTTCTGGCATTATGTAGACATTTAATAAATGTTTATTTCCTTCCTTCCTGAGCCACCCTTTGCAGAAGACTTTTCACTATCCTCCTCCATATTCCTCACCTTTACATGGAAGTCATGAAATACGATTTTTATATTTAATTTGAAGGGTCTTATAGAACATTTGAGGTTTAAGCTTGAGGCAAATATGATTATGGCTTGCCAATAGCCCTTGGAATTTGTGAGGCTGCTTTCCTGGGCCCACATGCATGCCCTTCCAGGTACATGCCAAGGCTTTTGTCCTGCTAGGCTAGTCTTTGGGAGCTCAGGGTCCCTCTCTACTATGAAGAGACATCAGAGGAATACTTTGTGAATGCTGCCTCATAGACAGCAAGACTCTTGGGAGCTCTTGGAAGCTATTATGACAGAAATCTCTCTGATCATAGACCTCAGGTCAGACACCACACAGGGAAATGGTTGTTCACCAGAGGTATTCACCATTGTGATGAAGTCTGTCAGTCACTAAGTATTTTTAAGTAACTTCTATGTGGTGAACACTGTGCCAAGTGCTGAGGCCATAAGGAGAAGCAGAAGGTAGCCCCATCCTCCAGGAGCTCACAATCTAATGGGGGTAGACCAGCAAGAAAAGAACTAAAACATTTACAGTGGGAAAGCACTAAATTAGGAGGGATTGGAGAAAAGGGGGACTTTAGTTGAAATGGGAAGGAAACCAGAGAATCAGAAGAGGAGGGAGAGTATTTCAGAAATTGGGAATGACCAGAGAGAATGCCCAGTCCCTGGAGATGGAGTTTGTGGCTCATGGAAGAGCCAGGAGACTGGAGTCACTAGTCTGAAGAGTATTGGAGAGAGAAATTTAAAGGGTAAGAGATTTGTTGAGTTCAAGTCAAGAAGGGATATTTGAAAATAATAAGTGTTAGGGCTAATGAACCATCCCTTTGGATGTTCTCTTCCTCAGTGGGTTTCATCAAGTCCCACAATACTGCAGAGCTTCCATGAAGAAATCTGCATCATTCAAAGGAGTCTGACCCATCCATCTCTAAGGAAGAAACAAGGGTATAAAGAATAGCTGTATCCCAAATTTCAACATGCAATTGGATGTGTACCCTATAGAGTTTTTCTAAAAGACAGTACAGATGGCTCATGAACTGGACCTCCAGTGGAACAGGTACTTTTGGAAATTGCTGGGCTCTTTTGCTGACCCCAATCTTCCTAGTTTATTAAAAGGGCAAATATGTTACCAGTGTTGCCGGTATGCCAGTGCTTTTGAAAAGAAGAACAATTTTTTGCTCCCAAACTTTGGTTGGATCCCAAAGAGAATTTGAGGGAGGGCATGGATGGGAGTCACACAAGATGACTTGGGAGGATTGGGTGGAGAGATGCTTCACTCGACAGAACTCTTCATGGAGGAAAAGAAAGCCATGTGATGATTGGAGAGTCTTCTTAAGAACACTAGAGTATGAGATGACACAGTAAAACAAACTCCGTCCACTCCTTTATTTGGCTCTCCAAGGGTCAATTCCATACTGAATTGGTCCTCTGCTAATTTCTCATTTTGGGGGTTGGTTCACCAAGAGCTGCTCAGACATAAAAGGATAAAAAAATCCTAGAAATCTGACATGAGGAGACAACTCAAATGGGAATGAGATCAATCCTGAATGCAAATCCCTGGCCTTCTCTTCACCAGCCACATCCACTGACTCTAAGCTGGGAGTCTTTATGGCCATACCTCTTGAAAGCCTGGCTCTTAGGTCCCTGGGGCATGAGAATGGAAATTTATTCAGCATAATGATTGAATTCACAACTTCAATTTTCTCCAAGCATGCTGTGACATGTAAGTTCTATGAGCAATGACAAGAGTAGGGAGAAGGAAGCTGTTTTTAATATCATTTTAAAATATTTTTGAATTTCCTTTATACAGGTGAAAATGAGGCCACTTCTCAGGATGACTCTGGGTTTTCACTTCCCCAAAGCAAAGATGCCCCTGCTGGTGATGCTCTGATTGGTAGCCTCAGGGCTGGCTTTGGAAGGGGCTGTGACCTCCTATGGACAAGGAGGCACATGGGCCACCAGTTCCAAGAGTCAAAGGGGTTAGAGACCAGAATCCAATAATACATTTTTTATAAGAAATATATTCAAAACAGAAAAAAAACACACATAGTTGGAGCAGAATTCATTTTGCTGTAAAAAGGCAGAGGGACAAATCATGGTCTCAGACAAAATAATAATTAAAAACAGGCAATTAAAAGGGATAAAGAGGGAGACTACATTTCACTTTGGCAATGACAATGAATCATTACTGATACTAAACACATATGCACCAAATGCCATGAATATAAATTCTTAAAGGGAAGATTAAATGAACTACAAGGGTAAATAAAGCTATAATAATAGTGCTCAGTTTGTATCTCTTGGTCCTAGCTAAAGACAATAAAAATAAACAAAAAAGAAATGAAGAACCTGAGCAGAATATTACAAAATTAGATATTGTAGCCCTCTGGAAGTAAAGAATAGGAATAGAAAGGAACAAATCTATTTCTCATCTCTGCACCTTCATGAAGAAAAATATTGACCCATATATTAAAGCATAAAAAACCTTATAAACAAATGCATCAGAAATATTAAAAGCATTCTTTACCAATTATAACAATAAAATTATATTCAATGAAGGGCTTTAAATCAAAGATTAAAAATTAATTATAAGTTAAATTGAAATCTAAAAGAATAGGTGACTCAAAGAAAAATCATCCAAATAATCAATAATTTCACTAAAAGGAATGACAATTTTGAGACAATATACCAAAATTTTTGGTATCCAATCAAAACAGTGCTTCAAGGGAAATTTATATCTCTAAACACCAATAAAAGAGAAAAAACAATGAAGTAAGGATACAACTAACCTCCCCCCATAAAGACTTTTAAATTTGAAATAAAATATTAGCAAGGAGATAATGACAATGACTTACAAAGATCATGCACTATGAAGAGGATGATTTTTATATCCAGAATGTCCATATTGGTTCAATACTAGGGAAACTCTGACTATAATTTGCCAAGTTAATAACAAAATTGCAAGATTGTGTCAATAAATGATGCTTGTCCTTCATTCTTTTTTTTTTAGGTTTTTGTAAGGCAAACAGGGTTAAGTGGCTTGCCCAAGGCCACACAGCTAGATAATTATTAAGTGTCTGAGACCGGATTTGAACCCAGGTACTCCTGACTCCAAGGCCGGTGCTTTATCCACTACACCACCTAGACAGCCCCTGTTCTTCATTCTTGAAGAAAGAAGGTGATGCCATGACATGCCATGAATTGGATCTGAGTGAGGGGAGGTTGTGCCAAGCTACCGGCCTCACTTGCTCCTCTGGAGTTGCCTGAGTCCATTGACCAGATAGGAATCAAGACTTTGGACAGACTCCTAACTCCCACTTCCCATCCCACAGGAGTCAACTGAGCAGAGGCTTTTGAGCCTCTACTGGAGGCTCCCAAAATCCAGGTGCCTGTCCATCTGAAAACTCTGATGGTGGAAAGGGAATCCGGCTTCAGTTTGCCTCTTCTCGTCCACTGGGTCCAAGCCCTTCTAGACATTCTCCAACTGCCAAGGTCTGTTTTAAACCTTCGTGCTCAGAACTGAACACACAACTGTGGTCTGATGAGGTCAGAAGTCAGGGGTACTCACCACCTTCTTCCAGGAAACTTGTCCCTACTTAATGGAGTCCAGGATTGCCTCCAGTTTCTTCAGCTGCCTCATCACTGTCCTCCTGGCTCATGGAGTCTATGGTTCACCACAGCCCCCCAGGTCTCCAAGGATGATATCTGCAATTGTCTCTAGCCTCAGTGGGTGAGCTATCCCTCTTGACTTTGTATCATCTGCAAACTTAGGGCTTTTATGCACTTACTGATAAAACATATCAGCAAACAGGACCCAGCTCAGATCCCTGGGACACTCCACAGGAGTTTTCTTGACAAGATGTAATTTAATCCTTAACAAATACATGTTTGAAGGGTCTGGCTCTTTAAACACAGGAGGGCAGAGATCATGTTTTGACCTTTTTGTTGATATCTCCAACACTCTGTTTGGCTCTTATAAATGGTCCCTAGTAATCAGAGGCTGTCCCCCACTTCACAACCAAAAGACCTGCTCCCTGTCCTCAGCTTTCTGTCTGCTCTGCCTAGACCGGCTTTGCTCAGGCTGGCTCCCATGCCTGGCAGGCTCTTCCTCCTCATGTCTGCCCTTTGGCACCCTGAGCTCCTCCTCCATGTTTCAACCCAAGTGCTGCTTCCTGTGGCACCCTGAGGTTACCCTGTGCCTGCTGGCTTGTTTGTTATTGAATTATCTGTGTCACTGCTCCCCCACACTAAAATGTGCCCTTTTGAGGGGCAGGACTGTTTCCCATCTCTATAACTCCAATCCCTAGCCTCTAGTAGATTTAAGCAGTGTTTGATAACTGCCTTGAATTGACTATAAAGATGAGGGTCTATTGAGCATGTCATATAAGGAGCAGGATGCCCCAAAGTTTGGCTGCCAATGTTTGGGGGAGTTTCCAGGGAGAGTAACCAGGATGAGAAAGGGCCTTGTGTTCACACCTGCTCATTCATTACCTGGTCAGCTAAAGGCATCAGGTCTTTCTGTCAGTCCCAATGGAAGGTCTGTTGAGCTTAGACTTGTCTCCCTTGACCCCAAAGTAAAGGATGGGTTGAACAGAGGCAACTTGAGGGTCTGGCATTAGCATTCACTTCTTGAGAACAATCCTATATTTAGGTTGACTGCCTGGGAGGCCACATCTCAGAGGCATCAGAGCTTCTTCCTCCTCAGATTTTTGGAGTGGGATTTTGTCCAAGACCTCGACTCTTTTTTTAGCTTATGTTTTTTTCCTGGAGTTCATGGGGAGAACAGCAATGTGCAGGGCAGGCCTGGGCCTCCTTGACTTGTCCACTATACCCTCAATTGTCACCTTGGAGACAGGGGCACCACCTGGGTATGTCTGGTTCCCTCTTCCAGAAATCATACACCTGGCTCCATGTGGACCACTCCCATCTAGACTGGAGACTCCTTGAAGTCCAGGAAAGCCTTATAATCTTTAAATATGGAATGTAGGGCTAGGTATATGTTCACAAGGTCTGAAAATAACTGCAGATCTGATATTTTCTCAGCCCATGGGTGCCCCTGTCAACTTTGCCTGACTGGGTGTATCTCACCTTGTTCTGTGCTGTTGGTACTATGAAAAGGATGCCCCCTGCCTCACTGTGGTCAGGTGATTTAGACCTAGCTCATCTTGGAAACAAGACCTATTAGAAGCTAAGGAGACAATGGCTGGCCCAGTCAGATCCGTGGATGCCTCATATCCTGGGACAGTAGGGGGTGAGATGAATCTGTGATATTCTTGGCTGCCTGGTGCCATCAAGGATAGTCCCTCAAGCTGAAGACCCTATCAGAAGTGCTGAAGGCAGGAGGGGAGCCAGTGTCCTTGAAGAGTCTGAAATAGCAAATTGGCCCTGCAGTATTTACAGAATCAGGCTAAACCTCCAGAGGCCAGAGAATTGCAGAGAAATTAATGCACTGAATTCATACAATGGAGGGAAAAGCAGAGAAGGGTCCCAGGAGCATCTTGACAATGAATAATTCCATCAGAACTGGATGTACAAATGAAATCAATCATTCTGGGGGATGCTCAGTCACACATTCACACAAAGGGTAACTATTGGGGGAATAAGAAATCAACTCACCTGAAATTGGGATGATCTGGGTGACACTGGAGACGAGAAGGAAATAAAAATAGAAATAAATAGCTTTTCTCTTAAAGGGCTTTCTTTTATATTAAGCAATTGTTTTCTTGTTAAAATGTGTAGAACAGGGGCAGTTAGGTGGCTCAGTGGATAGAGCACCAGCCCTGGAGTCAGGAGGACCTGAGTTCAAATCCGACCTCAGACACTTAATAATTACCTAGCTGTGTGGCCTTGGGCAAGTCACTTAATCCCATTGCCTTGCAAAAAACACTAAAAAAAATGTGTAGAACTGAGGAGTCTTGTCAACATCCTAGAGTGATCCATGGTGACCAAAGTCTCCATGCTCATCCCTGTGAACACTACCTAGCTGGCTCCCTCCTAAGTGACTAGTCAACAATCTAGAGCACAGGAGGAAGAAGATGAGATATTTATTGAAGGTACCAAATTTGACTTTCTGAAAATTAATTAGCAAAGGGAGTTTCCAGTGGAATGACTAGCTCAGGGTTGGGTCATAGATGATCTGGATCACAGAATTTCTTACACTATTTCTCTCTCAAGTTAATGTGTTGTGACTGGGTTCAGACACAACCAGAGCAGCATCTGTAAGAGCAGGGTTTCATATCTTCTTTCATTTGGTGTTGGTGTCACAATCTGATGCCCAGTCCTCAGAGGAGGGGTTAGGTTAGCTCATAAGAAACTGTTAGGTGACCAAATCAAGTGAAGAAGTAAGACTTTTTTCCTAGTATAGAGAAACAGAACCATCCCTTCCTCCAGTCCACCTCTTTCTGCCAGATCCAGTGAAACGTTTTCTCATTTTTTCTTTCAGGAGGCTTCTATCCCTGGACCCACCTCTCAGGGTGCATGGTCAGGTTCAGGCAGCACTTGGATGGGACTGAGGTCAACCCTTCCTCAAAGGACACAGGAGGACAAATCAATTCCCATATGACATGAATGACAGATGCCTCAAGGCATCACTGGAGGTTCAGTTTGCCCTGACTTATCCAAGAGTAAAGAAAAACAATTCACTTCCAAGGGCATCATGACATTGAAGAGGAAGGTGATTTTCCCTTCAACAGGAGCAGGATGGTTGGTTATGAGGGACTGCCAATGAGACCCCAGTCCTGGGAGCAGGTAAAACACTAGGATTTAGGGAGTCTGCTTCTGGTAGTATGTGATGATGTGGAATGGGGGGGGGGCAGGCTGCACCTCCACCAGGCTGTCACAGGAAGGAAGCTCTGACTATTGTCTATTAACTTTGTGATACAATGGTGTCTTCTAGAGACCCAGAAAGATACATAAAGTGGAGAAATTTAATCTTTTCTTCTTTCTGGCCTTGAAGTAGAAGGATGGTGCTCTGGGCTCTTGAGGGACAGAATGGGAGATATTCTCTTCTCCCCCTGCCCCGATTCCAGGCATCCCCTGGTAATTCAGCCTTCTGGACCTGTTTGTGTCTGGAATGGGATATCATTCTGCTGCTATCTCCTTTCCTTTGGTTCAGGGCTTTGGTATACTGGGTAAGCAGAAGCCCAATGACTGAAGTAAAGGGCATAGGCTTGCTGGGGCCAGTCAAGCTGAGCTGAGTGTGGGACAATCAGTCCTGAAGAAGGACCTGACAGATGACCCTGTCTTACAAGGGAAGGAGGGACCCCCATTTGTCCCCGTTATGTTGTATTTGGATATGAGCTCAGTAGGGGTGAAGCCTCTGTACTCACCACTTTGAGTGCACTCTCCCCTTCACTACTGAAGTAGTCAAGAGGAGATGTGTCCTTGGGAAATACACATTTCTTGTGATGTGTTTCCAGTTAATGACCTGTTGTAAAATCTAGTGGGTATTACCTGGCTAATTTGATAGTGGAGGGCTAGTCATTAGTATCATTGATATAGGGCGGGGGTATTTACAGGCATTGGTGATAGACAGAAACATTAGTCCTTACTGACAGTGAGGATCCTAGAGTATGTCCACATTCGATCCTACCCCTTTCCTCATCTCCATGGAAACTGGGTCTTACCAAATGGCACGGTAGGGGAACATTCTCAATGCCTATGGGAAGAAGAGGGAAGGGGGGAACCGAGAGAGGCCAGGGAGGTGGGACTGTAGATACAGGATCCCATCACATTTCTACAAGTCCTCTTTGGCCTGTCGAACAGTATCAGTTTAATGGCTAATAGCACCACCTGGTGGCTAAATGTGCAATTCCAGACTAGTTCTACGACTGCGTTTATGTGCCCATGCATTCATTCATCTATTTAGATTTTATTTATCTATTTAATAACAAATTATTATGAACTTAATGTGAAGCAGGATTTACCCAATACCAACACTGTCTTCCACTGCCATTGCCTTGATCCCTGATTGTCTTTGAGACTCAACTGAATGACACTGTGGCTTGGGGGTGAATTCACCTCGTTTTCTTTTTTGTTTGTTTATTTTTTAGCACATATTAGTCATGTGATCATGATCATCATCTGTAAAATAGGAATCTTAATAGTCTGACATAATCTATATGTAAAATCTTTGCTAAACTTAATGTTCTTTTTTTAGAAATTATTTTATTTATTTTGAATTTTACAATTTGCCCCAATCTCACTTCCCTCCCCCCACCCCCCACAGAAGGCATTTTTGTTAGTCTTTCCATTGTTTCCATGCTATACTTGATCTAAGTTGAATGTGATGAGAGAAAAATCATATCCTTAAAGGAAAAAAAATAAAGTGTAAGAGATAGTAAGATCACATAATTATAACTTTTTTTTCTTAAAGTTAATAATAGTCTTTGAACTTTGTACAAGCTCCACAATTCTTCATCTGGGTGCAGATGGTATTCTCCATCAAAAATACCCTAAAATTGTCCCTGATGGCTGCACTGATGGAATGAGCAAGTCCATCAAGGTTGGTCATCACTTCCATGTTGCTGTTAGGGTGTACAGTGTTTTTCTGGTTCTGCTCCTCTCACTCAGAATCAGTTCATGCAAATCCTTCCAGGCTTCCCTGAATTCCCATCCCTCCTGGTTTCTAATAGAACAATAGTTAAACCTAATGTTCTTAAATAACTATTACCATTAATTCTATGTCTTTGCTTTCTCTTTGGGGGCCTTCACTTGTCTGATCACTTTTTCTCAGTTTCCTTTTTTTCTATCATTGTCATCCTCCTCAGGAAACAGGTCTATTCTGCAAGATTCTGTGCCTCCATCCCCTTCCCAACCCTCTCCTCTCCTCTTTCTTCTGTCTTCTTTGCTTACTTCATCATCTCCTATGGATTCAATGATCATCTTTGCCCAGATGATGCAACTTGATACAATGCTGTTTTGGAGGCCAGTGAGTCTTGCCTCTTCCACTTGCTACTTGTGTAATGTAACTGTGGATGTTGTGTGGCCTTATATCAATATTCTCATCTCTAAAATGGAGAAGGGTGGCCTCAGTGTCTTCTGTGGCATCATGCCTCCATGACTCCCAAATCCTTTGCCGACCTCCCCTCCTGCACCTGACTTCTGATGTAATGCCCAAATGGATCATCCCTTAGACCTCTCAGCCTCCCTGTGGCCAGATTGGAACCCCTTCCATTCCCTCCTCCAACTTTTGCTCATCCAATCTTGCTTGTTTTCCTTTGGGGCATCACCATTCCTGCAGTCACGTGCATTTTCCATCTTGGGGTCATCCTTAACTCTGCTCTGACCACCTCCCTCCCTCCTTCCTCTACCCACAGTTATTCAGCTGTCATCTTATTGGTTCTTGCTTCCACAGCATCTCTCACATCCAGTTTCCTTTTGCTATTTTCCCAGTCTTTACCCTAGTTCAGACCCTCATCTTAAATCACCTGGAATATTGAAAGAGCCTCCTAATTGACCTCATTTCCTGCAGTTTGTCATTTCTTCAACAGGAGGATGACAGAATTTGGGTTTTGAGCAGTGCTTCCTCTTGTAGCAGAAAGGAGA
Source organism: Macrotis lagotis (assembly GCF_037893015.1). Taxonomy (NCBI): domain Eukaryota; kingdom Metazoa; phylum Chordata; class Mammalia; order Peramelemorphia; family Peramelidae; genus Macrotis; species Macrotis lagotis. The sequence continues at coordinate 197,149,680 of NC_133665.1, forward strand.
AATTTGGAGCAAGGACAAACCAGATAAAGCAAAGTATGAGAAACATCTGAGAACCATGGACTGAAGACAGATGGGATAGGGAGTCCCCTTTCAGGCAACTCCCACATGTTTGCTTTCACCCCTTTCCTTTCCTCAGGATTAAAGCAGGTCTGGACTGATTGAAAAATCCTTCTACCCTGGCTGCCAGTTCCAAATAGATGACAGCTCATCAGTGCACATGGAGCTCCCTCTCCTGGCTAATCCTATTCCTGCAAAGACCAGGTGATGCTCTTCCCATTACAGAATCAGGAGGCTAGGAAGGAGTCTTTTAGGGGCAGAGGAGAGACCCAGAACCAGGTTGCTATGCTTGGCTTGTGCTTTTGATCTGAACTTGAGACCTGCCACACTAAAAACTCAGGGGAAACTTCCTGTCTTTTCTATAAACTGGCTTGGAAGGGTTATGAGACAGATTTGATGAGGCCAAAGGAGGCACAAGACTGAAGGGGACTTGGCAAGTCACTGTTCCTGATGAAAATGACTTCTCCAAGATGCTGCCATCTTAAGACCTTGGCTTTGAAAGTCTCTTCAGTCTCCATTTGACTCCCCCTCCATCCACACTCTCAGGATGGGACAGGGTCTCTGGGGCATTCCCCGAATGAATCCTCTTTTCAGAGGGCACAGGAGGGCATGTACTTAGTTGTCTCCTGTGAGGACACAGGCATGATGGGCTACAATCTTCATGAACAGAGACGGCCCTTGAATTATCCTTAGCCTGGGTAAAGAATATACTCTCCTGGTAAGAGTGCAATCTCTACAGGGTCTGGGCATCATCATCCCCATCCTTGGACCACTGGGAATGGTTTCCTTCAAGGAACTCTTATCCTGAAGAGAGGGGACTGACATACAAAATAAAAGAACCTTATTCTAATTCCCTTTCCCTTGAATTATATTAGAGAAGTTCATATTTCTTTTTATTTTCATTTTCTCTTCTATTCACTTTAAACCCTGCCTTCTCTCTGCACTATTCCCACCTGCCCCTTCTTTTCTTCCCACAGTGAAACTCAAAGCAGCCTCATTTTCCACCGTTGTTGCAGCATCTTCCTCCCAGGGCTGCATAGTAAGGCTTTACAGAGCCTGAAACCTTTAGGAATGACTATTGTTGGTGATCAGTGTTATTAGCTATCAATATGATTGTGTAGAGAGAGGGGATTATGTAAGTGTGAGAAAGAAGTGAAGAGGGTTCCTACACCTTTGCAAAGCCTGGGGAGCTCTCCATGGTCCTGAGACCTCCTGTGTAAAAGCCAGCTATTGACTTGCATACACCTGACCAATCCTGATCAAACATTTCTGGGATGACAGGCCCTCAAGGAGCTTATAGTCTTCTGCGAGAAAATAGCAGAAAGCCAGGGCAGTGGAGGAAAAAATTGCTTTGAGGAGAAAAAGAACATAGGAGGAAAGGATGAGGTTTCAGGGATGCCTCAGGAATTCCAAGAAGAAAAGATGGCACAAAGGAGGTAACTGGGACACCTTCAGGAAGGGCAGGTAAGAGACAGAGTCTGAATTGTTGTAAAACACAGATAGGACCACTTCTAGTTTATTTTAGAGGCTTCTTGAGGGATCCGTGACCCAGTCAGATCTGTATCTTAGGAAAATCAATTTGGCAGCTGGGTGGGGCAGGGTGTGTGGTGGTGTGTGAGTATGGTGGTTTGGATTCTGACTCACCTGACACTCAGGTGGGATTTTCCATGCCTCCAGAGAATCCAGTCTCATCTCCAGATGCACCTGCTGACCTCCCTCTCAAGAATCAAGACTTGCACATCTTTATGGAGCAGGTCAAATAACTTTCTTGCTCTGCAGAGTAGAGTACAGCTTGATTATTGCTTCTGGAGCCCAGGAGCCTTTAGATGAAAGGCACCCCCTTGTGCCTTTGTACCAACAGTGTAGCTCCCAAAAGTGCTACGTGGACTTGAGCCCAAGCATTCACTGTCTACAGGGAACAGGGTTGGAAGACTGAGATGAATCTGGCTGCCCCAATTCCTTCTCTATGAATTTTAGGGCTCTGTAACAAAGATTAAGCTGCTATCAATCATTAGATTTGGCAGATGAAATGACCATGACTTGTGTTTTTTTTAGGTTTTTGCAAGGCAAATGGGGTTCAGTGGCTTGCCCAAGGCCACACAGCTAGGCAATTACTAAGTGTCTGAGACAGGATTTGAACCCAGGTACTCCTGATTCCAGGACCAGTGCTTTATCCACTGTGCCACCTAGCCACCCCTGAAATGACTATGGAAGAAAGATTTTTAGCTTGAATTGTAACCCTGTGGAAGTGGCTTACCACTCCTCCCCACCCCCGATGTTCGTGGACTGCTTGTTTGTTCCTATATTCCCTTGAGAACAGTAGGATGATGGTTAGGACAGGATGTCCCTGAGTCAGGATGCAGTGGTGCATACTGTTCATGTAATTTGTCTCCTGTCAGCTAGGAGTCATTTAAATCAGAGCACTCAGTTGTCTTCCTTTCTCTCTGGAGCCTTCTGAGCACACAGCATCCCTGCTTCTGGCCAGATCTCTGAAAACTCCCCCCTGCTTCTCATATTCTTTTTATACAAATTCATGGAGTGGGCTGTAGTCAACCCTTTCTCATCTAGGAAGAGCCAACTCTTCCTCTCTTGATGAACATCTCTCCCTTTCATACCTGCAACTCCATGTTCTTTGCATAACCACGCCAACCTACTCCAGGTTTTTCACAGTATTTCCCCATGCCTACATGGCTTTCCCTAGCCCCCTCAATCCTCCCTACTTAGGATGTCAAAACTCAGCTGAAGCATTGACCCCAGATTTCCAGGCCCCTCTTCTGGTCAGTGTTGGCATCCTACTTCTTCAGAGTGTCTTACATCTCCCTTTCTGTGCATATGACGTAACCCCTATTAGGCTCTAAGTTTTATTCAGGTGTCAAATGTCCCAAATTCAATCTCTCACCCTCTTTGTCCTTTAATGTCATCTTGATACTTTGGCTACATGCATCACACCAAGGATCAGATATTTTCTCCTTAATATCAGGGTTTTAGTGAAAGGGAAAGAAATGAAGACAGATCTGTCTTTGGGGGAAACATCGACAATCTGATAGCCAGTGATCTCTTCTCATTCTTTTTATCGCAGCACAGTGTTTTCCAGTTACTCTAAATCCACCCATTCACTATCCAAGGAGACTCCCTTACTCCTCTGGGGGGGGGGATTTTTCAGAGTGCCCCTGTTCCTGTTTTCTCCTCCTTACATCACAATCAGGATAACTCTTTAGAAAAGCACTTTAGGAAAAAAAGATTACCCCACAAAGCAAAGGAGATTGAGCAACTCGAAGAAGGAAGGGAAGTTGGAGGGATGTAGTACACTGCAAGGATAGAGAAGGAGAAGGGGTGGGCTAGAATGAGAGAGTAAGAAGGGATGTTCATCATGAAGGAAGCATATATAATATTTCACAGAAATTTGATGGATGCAGCCAAATTGGCATCTCAGAGGTCTCAGGTGATTCTGGGAAATACTAGTCTTTGTGTGAATCTCTGAGAATCAACCAAATACAAGACTGTGAGAAGCCAGATTCCATACTTGTAGAACTCTGGATTCCATACTTCAAACCTTTCCCCTCTCTCTCCAACCTCAGCACATCTGACCAATCATCTTCCCTAAGCCCGGATCTGACCACACCACTCTCCAGTGGTTTCTTCCTGCTTCTGCCTTCCCTTATGGTTATTTCACTCGTGGCTCCTCTTCATCCATATTCCGACAATGCCATCTGTTAAGTGGTCTCTGACCTGCACATTCGAGCTAGGACACCATCCCTTGTCCCCACAGTTATTGAGCTCTTAGCCTTCTTAATGACCTCTTATTCATTCCCCAAACAACTTTTATTCACCTAGTGGAATGCCAGTTTCCTGAGGGCAAGGTTTCCAGTTTGAATACTTGGCACTTTAATCACAGTAAGATCTTAAAAAGAATTCAAACTAATTGAATTACCTGATGACTTATAATTGTGATTATAATTGCGATTATTCACAGGTCTCTCATTAACTTCATGGTCTATAACACTACTGCAAGAAGCAGCAGGAAAACTGGCCTCTCACCTGAATCCGTGATTTCCTTTAAGTATTCCTGATACAGTGAGGCTTTCTTGAATACTTATAGTGATGACCTCTCTGCTTCACAAGGGAGGACTTCCTATTTCTGCTCCTGACCTCATTATTAGCAGATCCCTTTTCATACTGAGCTGAAATCTGCCCTCCTGTATCTTCAGTCCTTAACCTAATGCTTCCTCTTAGAGCTACAAAGGGTAAATTCATTTTTTACCCAGTGAAAATTCTGATATTTGGAGATAGTTGAAATTGACTGGGGCAGATGTCTTGGACTGATTAGAAGGGGCTAGTGTCTCCCTCTTTCTGGCCATAACTTCTTGCTCTTTCCTTCAGGCATGACTTTTTTTTTCCTAGTAAAATTCCTCAAGGGAAAGCCTTTCAAACTCAGTTTGGGAAGACAATGGGAAAAGTGGCCTGGAGGCTCCCCCTTCACTCACAGTTTCCTACCGTCCAATAGCTCTCTATAGGCCTAGGAATGAGTCCCTCTCCAGCCTGAAATATTATAAAAATATGAACTGACAGTTTTGTCGTGTTCAGTTCTGGGCCCCCACATTGATGAAGGTATGAGAAATTATAAGACTTATAAAAATCACTGCTTTTCCCTGTTTGTCTTTTCCTTAGGTAAATTACCACCACTAGCCTCTGCTTTGCCACCACTTGTCCAAGGATTCATATCCACAGAAACACACAATACTCACTTTATCATAGAAAAAGTATTTTTGACCAAAAGTTTGTACTTGTGTTACTAACCCTAACCCTAACCCTCACAAATAAAACATCTGGAGTGCGGCAGGCATAATTGGGCAACAATTGGCAGGAAGAATGTAGCAGGTCTGTAGTGGCCTGCAAGCTTAGTAAGTATGATCAGTGGAAAATCTTAACTGGACGAACTAAAGACACCTTTGGTTGCCTTGAGAGGCCCAATTCCCAATCTATGGGAGAGCATGGTCTGTCTGAGCACTACCATAGTCTGAGACCTGATGACTGGGGTTCTTATAGAGCTATGAGTTTTCCTTTCTTCATCCTTGGCTCTTTCTTCTCTTGGCTCTTAGCTGGTCCAGATTCTGAATCAAGAGTGTCAATTAGATTGGAATTGATGGGAGGGAAGAGAGTAAAGAGGTATTATGCTACCCTCTGGTTATAGGAATGAGGGTTTAGCTCCCCAAAGTGTTTCCAATGCTCAAACTCTTTCCTACCAAATCTACCAAAATTGGATATACTTAGGTCCAGAAGGGTTCCTGATTCAACCAGTTCTCTCTTATTTTTCTGATGGGGAATGGAAAACATTTATAAAGGGCCTCATGTTACAGGCACTGTGTTAAGTTCTTCCTCAGAGTAGGTGCTGCTATTACCCCCATTTTACAGAGGCAAGTAGAGGTGAAGTGACTTGCCCAGAGTTATAGTGTTGGAGGTCTTCCTGATGCCAAGGCCAGAGCTCTATGCATTGCAGCCCTTTAGCTGATTTCATACTATGGCTAAGAACACTTCACTCCTCAAATTTATATTTTTGATTGATTGGTTCAATAGAAGTGTCTGGGAATCTAGATATCTAGGACTTGTAATTGTGTGTCATTCTTCTCATCTGATCAAGGTGATGGGAAAGAAAGAAATTTGGTGGTGACATGATTTGGGACTGGGGGAATGAAATGACATTCAGTCCTTAGGGAAGATTGGGACAATCTGGAAGGTGTCTAGAAAAAAGGAATCAGTTGGTGACTGTCCTCAAGTCCAAGAAATATAAGGATGTGTGAAAGAAACAGGGAAGTTTAGTCATAAGAAAAGACCTTGTGAAGACATGTTAGTGTTTCCAAGTATTTAAAGAATTGCCACAAAGACAAAGGAGGTTAATTAAGCTTGTGCTTTGTGGCCACAGAGAATTGAATTAGGAACTTTGGAGTGGCAATTGTTAGAGAAGTAGAATTGAATTTAAAAACAATCCTAAAGTGGATTGTTCCAAAGTGGAATAGGTTGACTGCTTGAGGAAGCCGCAGCTCCTTGGAGTCTTTCAGAGAACACAAATAGATGCCCATTTGTCTGGCATATTGTAGAGGATTCCTGGACTCCAATATCTCTGACTACTCTGAGATGCTGTGGTTCTGGGATGCTTTAGCATCCTAAGTTTTACTGAAGAAGTCCAGATCTTTTATCTATGTTCTGTGGCAGTACACTCTATTTGTTTTAAGTGTTTCATTAGGAATATATATCCTTGAATATAAGTCCAAATAACCTAAATTTCTTAGTTCTTTGCATGCAAATTAATCAGTTTCAACACCTAAAGTAACCCAACTTTTCCAGAGATTTTCCTTCTGATTCACCATCAGAATTTGCTGTCATGTTCATTTTTATAGGCTCCCAATTTGAGTGTTCTTTCAGTAGTTTTTTAGCACAATCAACAATTTCATATAAAGAGGTATTTCAGGGCACAAACCAGAAGGTTTCCAAATGGAAAAGGGGATCCCCAAAACACAAAAGGAATTAAAAACCTCATTAGGAAACCCTATACTTTTCTACTATTCCTGGAAAGAACCTCTTCCACATTTTTCTGGATGATACTTGGACTCTCTCCTGGCCCAATCATCAGAGAGATTCCCTTCCCTGTCTGCTTCTCTGGCAGGGTCATGGAATATCTTCAAGCCATAAGATATTGTCCTGGTGGCATTGCACTCCAGCAGATTATACAGCTTTAATGCATGAGGAGAAAGAGTGATTCCAACATTTCTATTCTTTCCATGTCTTCTTTTCATGGTCAAAGAACTGAAGGATACTGCTGTCCTGTTCTACAGTTCTGAAAGTCAACATAGATCTACTAATTGCTGAGTCAAAGGGTCTTTTCTCAGGTCTTTCCTTCTCAACATTTTCTTGAAACTCTTTTTTGTCACAGTTAAATGACAATGATCTAATAGGTTTCTATGTTTTCAGATTCTCTATCCTTCGGTGCCTTCTAACTAGAACCTCTCAGATTAGTTGCCCTAATTATAAGGGGATCAGGGCTCCTATTCCCTCTCTTATCCCTTTGATTTCCATTTAAATATTATATACCATGAGGCAGCTAGGTAGCACATTGAATAGAGTACTGGCCCTGGAGTCAGGAGAACCTGAGTTCAAATCCAGCCTCAGACACTTAATTACCTAGCTTGGGCAAGTCACCATTGCCTTGCACCGCCCCCCCCCCCCAATATTATTTCCCACGTTAACCTTCTGAAGGCCAGGAGCTGCCTCACTTTTATATTTGTAGTCTTGGAATTTGGCACACAATGTTTAAGAAATGCTTTTTGTATATTTATAGCAGTTTTTTGTGGTGGCTAAGAATTGAACATCAAAGGAGCACCCATCAATTGGGGCGTAACTAAACAAGCTTTGGCACATGCTTTAATAGAATATTGTTGAACTATAAGAAATGACAAGTAGCCAACAAGATTTACACGATCTTATGCTTAAGGAAGTGAACAGAACCAGGAGAATGTTGTACACAGTAACAGAAATATTGTTCGATGAAGAACTGTGAATGACTGCTATTCTCAGCTATACAGTGGTGCAAGGCAATTCAAAAGGATGAAGCATATTATCCATCTCCAGAGAAGTAACTGATTTGACTGAATATAAACTGAAGCTTTCTATTTTTCACTTTCATTTTTTTTCTTTTATTTGAATTTTCTTGTACAAAATGACATATGTAGATGTTTTCATAATTGCATATATATATATATATATATATATATATATATATATATATATATATATATATATATATATATATCCTATATCTGCTTGTTTACTGTCTTAGAATGGGGAGAAGAGGGAGAGAGAGAATTTAGACAAAATTTTAAAATTTAAATAAAACTTTAAATAAAAATGTTTCTAAAAATGAGAAAAAAAGAAATACTTTTTATTCCTCTATTCAGTAGAGGAAGTGGAAAGAGGAGAGGGTTTTGAGGAAAATATCATTTTGATCATGTTGAGTTTGAGATGCCATTCTATGAAGCATTCAGACCAATTAATGACAAAGGACTGGAGACCTGGGCATCATCTACAAAGAGATGGAAACTGACTCACCAATGGATATAGAAGTAAGGAAAGAGAGATAGAGCCTGTGGTGACACTCCTGATTAGATGGTGTGATATAAGTCATCAAAGAAATTGAAGATAGGGCAGACTAGAAGGAGAACTCAGTGAGAGGGAGTGTCCCCAAACCATTGACTGAATGCAAGACAAAGATTTTAATGGCCAAAAATATTCATAGCATTTGGGCTTAACAAAGAGATGGCTATAAACTATGTCCAGCAATTAGGACAGGGTTGCTGAGAGCAGAGGAATTAGTGTAGTCAACAGGGTCAAATCCTAAAGTCAAGAAAATTGAGGAGAGAGACAAGAGATTACTTAAATTCCTCTGAGTGACTGTTACATTACCAAATTAACAAAAGTGGGAAGAGATGGGAAAATCAGCACTAAAGGTTGGTGGAATACATGCTAATTAGGCATGCTAAGTCATTGCTGTTAGAGTTGTGAATTGAGGTGACCATTTGGGAAAAACAATTAGAAATTCATTTTTATGGGCTCCTAATTTGTGTGATTAACAAGGAATGCTAATCAACTTTCCATAGCCTTTGTCCTAATGATCTAATTATGGGCTTATATTCCAAGGATATAAATGTCTAAAAGTTAAATATATTCTCTCCTCCCCCCATCTCTCACCCATTTGATTCTTTTTTTTTAAAGTTTTTTTTTTTTTGGCAAGGCAAACGGGGTTAAGTGGCTTGCCCAAGGCCACACAGCTAGGTAATTATTAATTATCTGAGACTGGATTTGAACCCAGGTACTCCTGACTCCAACGCCAGTGCTTTATCCACTACGCCACTTAGCTGGCCCCCCCAATTTGATTCTTTTTTCCAAACTTCCCTAAAATAATTCAAAAGCACCACCTTTTTCCCCAGAATTTCTCCATGATCTTAGGTCTTATTCTTACCTTATTTTCATTCACCCTGCATGTTTAATCTTCTATTTACATAACACAACTCACCTTCAACTCTTCTCAGTGCACAGTCTTGGTTCAGGGCCTCATCAACTATTCCATTTACTGCAACTACCACCTCTCCTTAATCCCAACCACACCCCAATATATCCTACCAAACATAGATCTGATCATGTCACTGCTCTAGTCATTTAACTCCACTGTCTTCCAATTACCACCAGGCTCAAATAGAAACCATTCTATCTAGATTTTAAAGCTATTCACAAGCTTGCCCCAATCTATTCAGCATCACTGCTTATTATTCCTTTCCCACATTCTGTGGTCCTCCTAAAGGATGGCCCATTTTACACTTTTTGTGTCAGCATTCCACCATGCCTGGAATCTAGGACTGGGGTTCTTACCTATGTCTCAAGACTCAGCTCAGCACCAACTCTTTCATGAAGTCTGAGTATCCACAAATGACTATGTTTATTTGTAGTTTTTTGTAGTCTTTATAATTCTCTGGATATTTAGTTTGTTTCTGTATATGGCCTCATTTTCACCCCATGTAAATGGAAGTTCCCTGGGAGCAGGGATTTTTCATTCTTTACTTTTTGTTTCTAGTGCCTAGTTCAGTTTCTAGGATATAGTAGATGCTTAATCAATGCTTACTGAGCAATTGACGGACAATGCAAGACAAAGATTCTAATGACCGAAAATATTCATAGCATTAGGACTTAACAAAGCAAAGAGATGGCTATAAAATGTGGCCAGCAATTGGGACAGGATTGCAGAGACTGTGGCAGAGATCCTTGAGGATGGGCCTTTCTTAAGGATGTCTGAGGGGCTTGAAGACAAGCATGGGGGGAGGACAATCTATTGTTGGCTCATTTTTGCCATGACATCCTAGATTCTAAGTAAGAATTCATTATTTCTAATGAATGAAAGGCTGCTACTCTCTAGCCCGCTGTCCAAATTTGGCAATTCTGTTTCAAGTGTGGTCAATGATCTTGATAAAAGATGACAGTCCTTCTAATTGAGCTCACCATTGAGTTTTCTATCTTCAAATCTTTGCTCTGAATACATTCTCTAAGGTAAGTAGATATGTGAGACAACATGCAAACTGATATGTAGACACGATGACATTAGTTTAGGTCACTCCTGAGGGAAAAAAAAAACAGCAGTTACCAATGGAAATCAGCAATTGTGAATCAAATAAAAAATAAAGAGAGTAAAGTTGGAGTAAATTAATTAGAATTAGAGGGGGAGTATTGTCCTCAATATAGCAAAGAAAGATCTCTAAGTCCTTAACTGGGCCCTGAGAGAAGAGGAGGGAAGGAGAAGAGCCCAGGGGATAGTCTAGACAAAGGCATGGAGGTAGGAGATGGACAGAGTCAATATCAGAAGAGCTTGTGGTGAATATCATTCCATTTCTTTCTGAGCATGTGAAAGTCTCTACCCTGTCCATTAACTGTAAATTTTTTACCTCTGAGAATATCCTTGCACACTGAGATATTTTAAACACTCCCAGCTTCTGACCAAGCAACTGAGCCACTCCCTCAAAAAAATAGAAATAAACTCTCAGAAGAGGGAGGATTAGAAAGAACATGATCAGAATATGCCTGGAGACACCAGCTTGCCCTTACCCTCCCTGGGGTCTAATGTTTATTTTTCCCGGTCAGGAAATGGGCATGAAGTAGATGCCAAAGGGAAGACAAGCAGCCTTCAGCTGGTATGTATTCCATTACAAGCACAGGCCTTGTGTAGGAGAGTGTGGGTTCTGGCATCTTTGCCAATGGCCTTTTGCTCCTAGAAGTATCAGTGAGATCAAAAGGTGAGATCTGGATTGATCTCAGGGTCAGAGAGATCTTCTGGAGAAGAAGGAATCATCAAAATGAAAGAAGTGCTATGTTTAGTTGGTGTCCCATAAGGAGGCAAGAACAGTTGCCTAAATGTCAATGGCCACACACACATTAGCTGCCTGATAGATGAAAGGGCAAAATGGTGGAGGAAATCGAGCATTCTGCTGAGTGTTCACAACTCAAACTTTTAAAAATATCCCAAATCAAATTCTGAATGTAAGAACAACAACAACAAAATTCACAGTATCTCATTTTTTTCCACCCCAGGACATTTTAGAAGACCCTGGAGTAGGGGCTGCCTTGGGCGCCATGGAAGAAGCATCAGTGACTGTGAGACCTAACAGCAACAGTAGGACCTACAGAAGTGAAGGCACCAAGAGATATCAGCTCCAGAAGATGGTAAAAGGATTAAATGACCTAAAGAAATGACAGAGAACCCCTCTTTTAGCACTGGGCAAAGGACTGGGAATCATTCTTTATCCATTGCCCAGTGTAAGGTCATAATTCTAAGATGGGAGAGGAGCAGTTACAATTTGAAGTCATGAGAGATCAGAGGCTTTCCCTTAGGTAAGGATCAGAGCACAAACCAGGAGAATAGAACTCTCCCCCAATCACACCAATTTGGAAGCACTGAAAACTTAAAGGGCCCCCAGACAGGCACAAAAGTTCATCTCCTCTCCTTAAGGAATGAGAAAAACTCAATTCTAACATAAAGTTCAATGTCAAGAAACAGAGTGGGGAAAATAAACAGCAACAATAAAAAAGAACTTGAGAATAAAAAGACAAGGAAGTTCAAGACAAACTCAGAAGACAATGATGTGGAAACATAAGCAAAACCTCAAAGAAAATACAGATTGGACATAAACCAACAAGAATTCTTAGGAGAAAGAAAGATTAAAAAGAGCAAAGAAAGTCAGAGTGGTAGAGGGGAAAATTAGAAAAGGTATGAGAACTACACAAGAATATTATGACAAGAGAATTCACATGTTGGTTTTAAAAAAGGGGGGGGGGTTACAAAAGCTCACTGAAGAAAATCAGTCCTAAAAAATTAGAATTGGTCTAATGGAAGCTAATGATTCCATGAGACTACAAGAAACAAACAATGTCAAAAGCCTCCCCAAAAGATGAAAATGTAAGATAAAACTGACCTGAAAATAGATCAAAATCATAGATCAAGCTAAAAAAGAGATTAAACAGCATGTTTCAAGAAATTATAAAGGAAAATAGCTCAGAAAAACCAGAAAGCAAAACAGAAATTAAAAAAAAAATAAAATCACTGATCACTTCAGGAAAAAAAATAATCTTCAAATGAAAATTATCATGAACATTATAGCAAAAATCAAGAGCTCCCCAGGTCAAGGAGAAAATACAGCAAGCATCCAGAAATTAATAAGATGCGAGTTTTAGCATCTACCATGATAGAGGAATAGAAATCTTAGAATAAAGGCAAAGGAACTAGGATTAAAACCCCAAATAATCTAACCAGCAAAATTGAGTATAATTCTTCAGAGGAAAAATGGTTTTTTGGGGGGGGGGTTGGTTCTATTTCATAGAGCATTTTCAAGCATTCCTGCTCAAAGGACTAGAACTGAATAGAAAAATTGACACTCAAACACAAAACTCAAGAGAATAGAAAGGTAACCATAAAAGAGAAATCATAAGAGATTCAATGGTGGTCCTTTATACTAGAAGAGAACCAAAATAACATCACTATGCTGTACAGGGTAAGTGTACAGTGTGCCTGTTTAGGGCTAATTACACCAATATGAGTTCTGAAGGCTAGCACAGTTCAGGCACAAAAGGTTCATATGAATATTTGGAGTGGAGATGTCCAAATGTGTGCATCTCACTTTTTTTTTGAGGTACTGAAATTCTACTTTGCTCATAGAGCATAGTTCCACCTTTGATGTGGGCATATCATGTGAGGGGCCTTTTGCCAGTGTCTCTCATCTCTCACCAGCAATTCCAAAGTTCTTCAGAGAGACCCTGAGAATGTCCTTGTATCTCTTCTTCTGATCTCTTGTGTGCACTTGTCTTGTGTGAGTTCTCTGTAAAAGTCTTTTGGGCAAATACACTTTGTTATTCGAACACGGCCATCCCATCCAAGTTGCACTCTCTTGCAGCAGTATTTGAATGCTTGGCAATTTAGCTCTGAGTAAGGTATTTTATTTTGCCAGGTGATCTTCAAAATCTAAGACAATTCAAATGGAAGTTTCCTGGTCTGGTGCTAGTGGGCTGTCCAGATTTCACAGGCATCCAGCAATGGAGTCAGCACAATGGCTCTGTGAATCCCCAGCTTGGTAGACAATCTAATAGCTCTTTTCTTCCACATTTTCTTCCAAAGGCCAAGCTGGCAATGTGTGTGTCTACCCCATTATCTATCTATGCCAACATCCCTGGAAAGTGTCCTGCCAAGGTCAGCAAACTTATCCACAGCATTTGCTGTAACCAATTGTTCCATGTATGGATAATTGGGTTGTGAATGATAGAGAGCCTTTGTATTTTTGGTGGTGTTAGGCCAAAATGAGCCCTAGCAGCAGAGAATCAATCATTTTGGTGCATCTCAGTCTCAGAATGGGCATTCAGGGCACCATCATATGTAAACAAAAAGTCACACACTCCCTCCAGTTTAGTCTTGGCTTGTAGTTTTTTTTTTTTAATTAAGTAGTTTGTCCTCATTGTAATAGAGGACTGATGCCATTTTTTGTCCTTATTGAGGGCATCTTTCAACAATGCTGAAAACATCTGGCTAAAAAGTCACCAGGCCTGCTTCACTCCCTTGGTGCTGGCCAGCAAGCCTTAGTCCTTATTCTGAACATCATGAAGCTGGCCTACCAGCCTGAGGAAGTTCTCTGGTCAATCCAATTTTGCCATGATCTTCTTTCTCTCTTACAGGATCACAAAGGCCAGCTTGGTCAGGATGATGAATGATGGGGTCTGAAGGAGACCCCCCCCCACAAAGCCCCTATTCCAGACCAGGAGAGGACGGTGTCCCCGTGACACCCTCCACTGCTCAATGGGAACGACCTTCCTTCAACTAGAAGTCACAAAAGTCAGTGCCCCCCCACCAGAGCCCGGGAGATTTCGGGAAGGAACCCCTGAGCTGACCAGCCACTGGGGAGAGGAGGTGCTCGAGCTCCCGGAATCCTGAAGGGTGGGGTGGGGGCACCCTCACACAACGGACTGGGGGGGTGGGGCAGACCGTGTGGTTGACAAGTGAGAGAAGGGGGAAGAGGACTGCGGGGAGGAGAGCTAGGAACCCCAGGGAGCAGCCCTGATGGACCAGGCCTGTGGGAGGAGGCAGGTCGGAACCGGGCGCACCCTCTCCCGACCCGAAGGCATCAGAAAGGCGGGGGTGGGGGGCAAGGGGGGAGAGCGGGGCCAGCAGCCCGGCCCGACCCAAGGGTGTCCTCTCTCCCCGACTCCTCCCTGGAGGCACCGCAGGAGGGGAGCGCACCTTGGAGAGGGGCCCGGGGGTTCCGAGAAAGGCGGGGGCCCCTCCCCGCCCCACCAGGGCCACCCCACGGGCCCCAGCCTGCTTCCCTGCTCCGGCCTCCCGCCAGCCGCCCATCCACACCCCGCACCCCGTGTCTTCCCTGGGCGAGGCCACCCGGCCCCGCAAACGCAAATCACCTCCACTGCACCCCACTCCTCCAGCCCCCGCCGGGGCCCCCGCCAGTCAGCCAGATGGGGGAGCGGGGCCCGGTCCCTAGACTGAGGCAGGAACGGGGGGGGGCAGGAACAGAGCGAGGGACAGGCGAGGTGGTCAGCTCCTGCCCGACGGGGACCCCCCTCCTCGCAGGCCCAGGGTCCCCACTGGTGGCGGGGCGCTCCCTCCCCTCCCGGCTAGATAAAACCAGAGCCGAGCACACCGTAGCCTTGGCTTGGAGCCTCTGGCTGGGGCCCGGAGGGAGACGGCGGCCAAAGGGCCGGGCCCCCTCAGCCGGTCTCCTATTCAGTAAGGTCCCACAGACCGACATATTCCGGAAATACACCCAGTCCAGTGGCCAAAATCTTCCACGAAGTCTGCTTTCCTGTGTCCTAGACAAGGGCCGTCCTTGGCTCCCTCACTTGGTGGCCACTCACCAAATCTGAGAAGGGAAGGCTTTCTTATAGCGGCTGTGCTTGGCACTTGACTCTGCAAGACCCTGGTGTGGATTTGGGCCAGTAGGTTCTATTTACTCCAGATTCCAATGATCAAACCATAGGTTCATTCAGTAGCTGAAAGAATGCAAAGGGGGATTTGAAGAACATTTTCTAACAAGTGCAGCTATGCCTGACTTCCTTTCTAGGATCCCATTAGCACAGCAGCATGGAATACATGAGGTGCCCTTTCAAATGTTCATTTTAAAAGTCACTCTCATCTGAAGCAGACAACAATGCCTTGAAAACACTTTGCTGAGGTCCACAACAGTCCTTTTCAATCTACAAGTAATGTCAGCCAAGCAGCAGAGCTGATGGACTCATGAACTGACTCAACTGGCCCATGAAAGTCCTAAAAATTGGACAATCTGGTCAGCCTCTCCCAGCTGCCCTAGCCCTTCACCTAGTGCTTGTCACAACATTCATTCATTCATTCCTTCCTTCCCAAGAATTCTCTATACCACACCAGGCTTTCTCTGCAAGATAGTACAACAAACCAAGTCTAACCATAGTGCTTCTTGAGGTTACATTGAAAGGATATTGGGGGAGACCTTTTGTGTTGCCCTTGGGTTGGTCCAACCACATGTGAGAGGGTGTGTTCAACAAAGGGTGCCCTATTGGAGGAAGATAGAACTAGGAAAGTGAAAGGTCCCAAAAGACATTCTTAAATGTAGCCCAAGAACTGGTGATGCCAAGTCTGGAAAAGAGGAGACTTCTGGGTTGACTGGCTTCCAGACCTTCAAAGACAAGCTGGTGGACAAGGAATTGCTCTTTTGCTTGCTCCCAAAGTCAGGACAGACAAGAGAATTTGGGGTAGGGTGGGGTGGGGGGAAGAGGCTGGAACCAGCTATTGCAAAGGGCAAATCTGGCTTGATATGGGAGTGGGGGAGATTCTCACCATCCATTAGTCAGTCCAACATGGGGTGGCTTAATTCAGTAGAGCAGAAGGAGAAGAAAATGGAGAGGAGGAAGAGAAGCAGGAAGAGGATTAAGAGGAGGAAGGCTTTTCAGTTCCCCTAAATCTGAATATACTGTAACTCCTCACTGAGAGTTAGTACCCTGCCAGTCATCTCAGCATCTCTTGGGGCTTCTTTTCCTGCACTTCTCTTGGGGTTTGTGCTTCTTGCCAATTCTCTGGGTTATCTCTTGGTTTCTTTTCCTCATGTGATTCCTGTTTGAGATTGTTTTTGTCAGATTGTTTTTGTTTTTCTGCCTCTGTGTCCCCCTCCCCCCTTCCATGGTTCTCTGCCTCTCTTGTTTGTCTCTCTCTCTCCCCTTGTGTCTTCCCCCCCCCCCTTCTCCCTACTTTCTTAGCTCTCTCCTCTTCTCTCTTCTTCCTTTTTTTCCTTCTTGCCTTTAGATCTTGGATCTTTGCCTCAGTTTTATCTCCCTGTCTCAGATGAGTTGAACAGGCTGCATTTCTCTTCCTGTAAGTCTAATATTTCATTGTAATTAGAGAGAGAGAGAGAGAGAGAGAGAGAGAGAGAGAATGCCCCCGGGGCTTCCACAGAACTAAGCCGTGATGGGGCATGAGATCAGGTCTCTCTCTCTGGGTCTGGGTCTGTGTGGTGTCACCCCCCCCCCCCCCCCCCGTCCTGCTCTCTTTCAGTCTGTCTCTATGAATGGGTTTCTCCCTCCCTCTCACACTTCCTCTGCTCACACTGCTCCCAGCTTTTGAAGGGAGGGGGAGATCCAAGGCCGTTGGGGAGATGTTGGGGAGGAGGGAGATTGGGGCCTTTTTAGGGGGGCTGGGCTTGGCCCTTGGGGCCCGGAGAGCCTCCCCTCCCAGGCAGGCCTGGCCCCTCTGGGAGCTGTCAAGGAAACACCCCTGCCAGGCGCCTCCTCTGCCAGGCCGGAATCTTGCCCTCGTTCTGCCCCCCCCTGCCCCCTCTGAGGCCGGCCTCTGTTGGTGGGGCCCGGAGGCCGGCATGGCTGGCGGCGGTTGGGTGCCACCTGGGCCCCACGGAACTCTGCCAGGAGGGCGCGGCGGCCCGGCTCGCGGGGAGTTGGGGGGCGCTGAAGGGCGGGGCGCCCCGGCCCAGAGGAGGAGCCGAGCTTCCCGCTGGACTCCGCCCTGCAGCCTCCGGCTCGGACCCTGGACCCGGGCCCCGCCCCGGCCTAGGCACTGGCCCAGCCATGGGATCGGGCAGGTCCCACCTGGAGCAGGAGCCCGAGCTGGACTCCATCGAGGAGGAGACCGGCTGTGAGTAGACGGCGGGGCCCCGGGGGTCCGGGGCTGGGGCCCGGGCGGGGGGCGCGGAGGTTCCCCAACTGTCCCGGGGGCTCCGAACCCTGAGAACTCTGCTCTGCGGCTCGAGCCTCTTCCTGGACCCCACCCCGCGGTTCTGACTCCCCCTCCCGCTTCGGCAGTCTCCCGGGCCAACCTGGATCGCCTCCACCACCGCTTCCGGGCCTTGGACAGGAACAATAAGGGTTACCTCAAGTGAGCAGAGCCCCCCACCCCGCTGGGACCCTCAGCCTTCAGGCCTCTGCCCCAACTCCTCACTGGCCCTGGCCTTGGGGCCCCTCCAAAGCAGGCCCCTGACTCCCGACCCAGTACTCCCAGGGCCCACCACTCACCTGTCCTCCCTGACCCCTCAGGCCCCCACGGGGGTCCCCCTCCCATGAAGAACTTCCTTCTCCTACTTCAGCTCCCCAGCTCCCCCGCTCCCCCGTGACTGCTCCAGTCTGAGGCTTTACCTCTGACCTTGACATTTAGCCCTCTCACCCCAACAGTCGGATGGATTTACACAGCATAAAGGAGCTTGACATGAATCCCCTGGGGGATCGGATCATCAACAGCTTTTTCCCTGATGGGTGAGTCCAGTCCAGCACTTGGAAGGAGAGGAAGAGGGGCAAGAGCCCTGGGAAAGAGGTGGGAGCCTCAGGAAACAGACCCAGCCAGGGAGCTGGCACCTTGCCAGGCATGGAGATGCCCCATCATATTAAAATTCCCTCCTTTTGCCTGAGACCTAAGATCTGGATCCCAAGACTGAAAGCCCGCACGTCTTTGGGGTGGGATACCTTGCCTCTCTTTTCTTAGGGGTCAATGTGTGGATTTCCGAGGCTTTGTCAGGGTCCTAGCTCATTTCCGACCGGTGAAAGAGAACAGAGATGACAACAACCCCCACAAACCTGAGCCTCTAAACAGCAGGAACAACAAACTTCGGTGTGAGTGTGATTGGGGGAAATCATGGAAAATCATTATCTCTTCCTTATGACCTTTAATCTTCCTTGTTTCCTCATCCCTGGGTGATGATTCATTTTCAGTGCTTACCAAGACCATTCTCCCCTCTGAGCCTCAATTTCTCCATTGGAACAATGGCCTTGGGCACTTGTTTCCCCCCACCCCGCCCCCTGCCGTGACTAGGGAATTTTGAGGAGGAGCAGTTGAGTTGAGCAGAGATGAGGAGGGGCCAGGAATCTGGAAGCAAGTGCCCATCAGTCCCACCATAGTCTGAAGTCCACTAGAGACAAAGGTCTCAGGAGCAGAGGAGGGTAAGGAGGCCAGTGTCCAGGATGATGACTGGAGTTGGGTCCTGGGAGATGGTGAAGACTGAGGAGGGGCTACAGGGCTCAGCCACAAGGGCCTGGGCAGACAGAGTGGGTTGTGTGTAAGGAAAGGAAAATGACTCACCTCTTGCCCACTCTGTCAGTGGAGACAAGGGGCCACCATCAGTTGTAGAGAGGCAACTGAGAGATGGGTCTTGCTCCTCAGAAGACCTTTGGGTTTCAGGGATGCCACAAAAGGGGAAAAAAAATTGGAGAGGGGCAGATCCTAGCACCTCAGAAATCAGACAATCCAGTCCCCTCATTTTTAGATGAGGTAGACAAATCACCTTATTTCTATTTTGTACATACCTGATTACATCAATGAGGTGTCAGTGGCATCTCTTCAAGCCAAAGATTGGGCTTGGGAGCTATCCGCAGGGCTACAGGAGTTGCCAAAGCACCAGGTGTATATTAGATGCCTTAGAAATGGGAGTAGATCCAAGATCATCCAGATTTTGTCAGAGGACTCCAGTCTTCTGACTCCTAATTCAATAATCTTTGCATAGTATTGAGACATAGACCAGAATCAGTGTATTCCTGCTCCCCGGGAGCTGGCCATTCTTTTGGGGTTATCCAGAAAAGTTAGCAGAAGTTCATCTGGGAGTGGCAAGGTTTGCCTTGACTGCAGGTAGAGACAGTTCCTCAGGATTCTTCGAACCAGAGGCTCTGAGGGGAGACCCAGGCACCAATGGGACCAGAAAGTGGGGGGAGAAGACTAGTATGGTAGGAAAGGCTGCCTGTCACCCGATTCGGAAGTGCCCTACATGCCTGGCAAGAACACTAGTCCCTGAAGAGGCTAATGACATGTGCAGCCCCTTAGTTAAAGTCAAACAGTTTGAAAGTTGTAAGGCTGCATGGGGACTGGGAGGATCAAAAAGAAGGTCCAGGAGAGAGGTGATGAGGGAGAGCTTCAGGAGGTGGTGCCCAGGAGTACTTGGAGAAGGAACATGGATGGAAAGGGTGCTGTGGAAGTGGGATCCACCACACTTGGTGACTGATTGACCACTTGGGGCCAGGGGGCATGAGGACTTAGGGGACTCATATTGGAAGAATTGCAGTACCCTGGACAGAGATAGAGAAGTCAGATGAAGCTAGTGACCAAGGTGGGAAGGGACTTCTGGTACCACCCTCTGTTCTCCCCAGCTGAGCTCCAGTGATCCCTCACATTCCCAAGCTTGTCTAACTGAACTCAGTAGGAAACTAGGTCCTGGGCAAGTAAGTGGCTACTGTGGGACCTAGTAAGTGGCAATCTTGACATGGTCAGAAAGGGTTAGGGTTAGGGTTAGAAGGGGGAGTCACCTGAAATGTCAGAATTTGGAGCAAATGTCAGAGGCTGTACTAGATTTACCAGGATCTTCAGTTCCATCCATTGCAGACCTTAGGAAAATGGACTGTAGCATAGGACAAGACCAGGCTGGAAGGCCAGAGGATCCCATCCCTGTTCTGACCCTACTTTCTTTTTTCCCATTCAGTTGCTTTTCAGCTCTATGACCTAGACTGTGATGGAAAGATCTCAAAGAAAGAGATGTTACAGGTTAGAGAAGTGGTTGTGAGGATGGGTGTATGCATTGTGTGTTTGTGTGTGCCTGTGTGCGTTCGTGACAGGGATGGGACTGGAAATATTTGATTTGATTTATTTGCACACTTTTCTCTCACTATGGGCAATGCCAGGTCTTGAGGTTGATGGTTGGGGTTCAGGTGACAGAAGAGCAGTTGGAGATCATTGCAGACCGGACAGTGCAAGAAGCTGATGAGGATGGGGATGGAGCTGTGTCTTTTTTGGAGTTTTCCAAGGTTAGTAGTGACCAGCATCATGGGAAATTGAAGAGAGCAGAATGGGGGAAAGGCAAGACACTACTGGGGTAATGGGAGCTTTGGGGACAGGACAGGTGAGGGATCTGGGAATACAGCATCCTCTATGGACTGAGGGTTCTCTCTACTTCTCCTCATCAGTCCTTAGAGAAGATGAACGTTGAACACAAAATGAGCATCCGGATCCTGAAGTGACCTCCATCTCCAGGAGGCATCTCCCCCACCCTACAAGAAGCCATTTCCAATCCCCAGAGGTATTCCCTTCCATTCCTGGGGTGCACCCCTCTCTATTCTGTAGGAATTCACTTTTGGGTCCTGGAGGGATTTGCCCCCAGATCTGGAAGAATCCATCTCCAAAGGGCTATACCTTTCTCCTTTTAGAGGAAAATCTTTTGGCTTTCCACTGTTCCTGGAGAAATTTAGCCCCCACTCACCTGAATTAATTTAGCCCAATCTAGAGAGTCCATGTGGCACCAGTGGAGGAACACACTCCTCACTCCTGAAAGGCTCCACCTCTAAGGGTCTTCCTCAGGATTCCAAGGTTCTAACCCTAACCCTCACTCAGATGTGTCTCCTCCAGAACTGGGAGGGATGCTTCCCACTCCCCATGATACAGCATTGCTTGCAAACTCCCCTCTCTTCTCTCCACCATGCCCACCTGCTAGATCATTTAAGCAGCAAGTTTGGAAGAGCCCTGACCAATGTGTGGGAATGGGCTCAATAAACCCTAAATGTTTCTCTGGAATGGAATCAATCAAAGAATGAAAAGGGATTTGGGTGGGGCTTCTCTTCTTGGTTATTTTCTCCAAGGTCCTTTTTGTTCAGCTCAGAGACAGATCCAGCAGAAACTCCTCAGGCCCCAACTCTTAGTAGCTAGATTATGACAGACAGACAGTCAGACATAAATAATCCATGCATACTTTTATACCACAAGAGAGGACAAACCTCAGGAGAGAACAGAGGAGGCAGACTGGCCCTTGTGAAGAACCCTCATTCCAGGACTTTGAACAGGTTTCCTTCCCCAGGGCAGAGAGACTTACATGTTACATGTTGGGGTGAGATTAGGAAAGGTAGAGGGGATTCAGGTAGAATTGGAAAGGGAAAGCTGTGACCGATAACAGAGGAATTCATGAGTGTGTGTCTGCCTGTGTCTTTGTGTCTGTGTGGTTGTATATGTGTGTGTGTGTCTCTGATAGTGGATGTGTGAGAATATATGTATGAGTATATGTGTGTCTGTGTGAGTGTGTAGATATGTATGCATGTGGGTATTGGTGGCTGTGTGTGTGAGAATGTATGGGAATGTATGGATGATTTTGTATTTGTATGAGTGTATGTGAGTGTGTGTGTGTTGGTATGGGTGTGTATGTGTGTTTGTGTGGAAGGGGAAATGGAATAGGTTGAATGTCTTGGCCAAATGTCAGAAACAACAGACAATCAAGTCTGGATATATTTCCTAGCTGTGTAACCCTGGGCAAGTTATTTAACCTCTAGCTGTCTCCGTTTCTGCAATTGTAAATTGGGCTAAATTGGTAAATTGGGGTTTTTCCTGGCTTGCAGATATGTGAGGATCAAAATACATCTTTGTAAAGTGATTAGAATAGAGCTTGTACCTAGTAGGTGCCTAATAAGTGCTTATTCCTTTCCCCTCCCCCAGTGGAATTTTGGGCTGAATTGGATCAGGAATAAAGCAGAGACACATCTGAAAGAAAAAATTACAAGGCTTTTGTCATCCCCCAATTTACAGTTGAGGAAACAGACCCAGATGAAGAACTGTGCCCTAGGGTACCATAGGAGGTGTCTTAGGGCTGATTTTGAATTTAGTGTTCTGCCCACTGTGGTATCACCTAGTTTCCTGAAAGAAGTCTCTCTGTCCTTGTCAGTACATATGTCGAATCTTGTCTCCATTTGACAAGTTGGAACATAGAGGGCAGCCAGGTTGGGGAAGGGGGGCCATCCTCCTCAGAGACTTGGAGGGAACACAACAGGACTGGTTTGGAATCTGGGGCAGTTATGGTCCACAGATAGATGAATGGGGTCAGTCTAGTCTGGAGAAGAGCCCACTTGTTGAGGGTGAGTCTTTCAGGCTGTAAAGAGGACCCTGCCTAACAGTGAGAGCTATTCTGGGCTGGGGCAGGCAACCTGGGGTGGCAGGCACTTAGATGGACCCTGTTTGACCATGCATGGTAAGCTTTGGACTGAACACTCACCCCCTGGAGATGCTGCTTTTCTCTGAAGCAGAAGAATGGACAGGATGGGCAGATGGAGGGAGGGGATCTTGGTCTTCTTAGGGCAGGGCTGCCTGGGTAGCCACTGGGGTACAGAGCAGGGGCTCTGTGTGTGTGTGTGTGTGTGTGTGTGTGTGTGTGTGTGTGTGTGTGTGTGTGTGTGTGTGTGTGTGTGTGTGAGAATGTATATGTTTGTGTGTGTGTGAGTGTGTAGATATGTATGCATGTGGGTATTGGTGGCTGGGTGTGTGAGAATGTGTGGGAGTGTATGTTCTGTACCCCAGTGGCTACATACATACTTTTTTTTTGCAAGGCAAACAGGGTTAAGTGGCTTTGCCCAAGGCCACACAGCTAGGTAATTATTGAGTGTCTGAGAACGGATTTGAACCCAGGTACTCCTGACTCCAGGGCCAGTGCTTTATCCACTATGCCACCTAGGCCCCTGATACATACATTTTCACCAGCCTCATTGCAGTCCCCTTGGGTCTGGGTTTTTGCCTCTAGCACCACCCCCTTATCCATATCTGGGATTTGATGGGTGTTGGGAACATCTCATAAGAAAGAGCCGCCCTCATCAGTGCAGACTCACCCCAATCTGTTTGTTCAGGTCTCATCTGGGGCTTCTGGGGGCACAGCATCTCTGGGAATATGCCAGAGGTGGGCCATTCTGAACTCGAGGTCAGATTTCTATTGACTGGGTTAGGCTGCCTCTTGCCTTCTTCCCTTCTGTCCCCTTGGGCCAGTCCAGTAACTTCTAGAATTCCTGAGGCTTTTTATTCCCTGGAAAATTGTCACCCTGCAAGGGTCAGAGCTGGATGAAAATCAGTCTTCCTGGAACTTGCACACCAGTAGGAAAGGTCAGGTGATGGTGGAGGTGGAGGGGGACTTTTGAGAGTTAGGAAGGCCTGGATCCAAGTCTTGCTATTGACACATTCTGCCTTGGAAAAGGCACCAGACCCTAAATCTAACTTCCAGGTCTAATCCAGTCCTAAACTGGCCCAGGAAACTGGAAGGTGATGGTTCCCAGTATGGATTTTGAGGTCAAAACTAGTTCTACAATAGTATACAAGAATGCATGTAGAGTAGTGATTTCAAGAGAAAATAAATGTTTTAACTGTGAATGCAATAAATATTGACTGACGTGGCCCACAGAAACAAATGTTCTTGGGGGGGTATTTAATTTTTAAGAGAGAAAAGGGTCCCGAATTCAAAAAGTTTGATAACTACTGCTCTAAGGCCATAAAAAGCAGTGGTCCACATTTGAAGAGAGAATTTCCATTCCACAGGTCTAGGCTAAACCAACAATGAAGGCCCTATTTGGGGGGCAGCCACCCAATTTGAGGAGGAGAAGAGGGGAGACAGTGTCTTTGTTGAATGAAATAGGAAGTTTAGATCTGGTGCCCTTCATGTCTTCCCAGAGCTTCTACTCTAATGAGATAAACACATAACTGAACTAGATACTATGCCACCAGAAGTGCAGAGCTGCAGAGAAGTCATTACTGGAAGGAGTGAAGGAGACATTTGTCTTTGAAGGATAGATGGGGATCAGCAGGAAAAAAAGCAAGGGGGAAAGGCATTCCAGGCAGAAGGTACAGTGTGAGCAAAGGTTAAGGAGGAGAACATGATCAGAAAGCAGAATTCTGATCAAACCCTAAAAAGGTATTACTAAGAGGAGATGATGCTAAAAAGGAAGGGATGGAGCTAAAGGAGATGAGTTTGCATTTTCAAATGCTATAGGAGAAGTTCACAAAGACTCCATCCCCAGCCCTGGCCCCTGCTCTGTACCCCAGGCACTAGGTCTTGGGCCCCCTCCCCAGTAACAGACCAAAGAGGCCTGTTTGTGTTTCTGGCTAAAAGTTCTGAGCCATGCACATCCAGATAATGTAGGCCCCAAGGGAGGCAATGCTCCTTTTTCAGACATTGGTTCATCTATGAGGAAGTTTTCAGATTGGGACTAGGAAAGGGATTCTGGAGGAGATAAACTCTCTGCAGGAGTTGAGAATTCAAGGAAGTCAGAAACTCTGCAAGGGAGAATTGGAGAGAAATGATGTAGAATGTGGAGGAGTGTCTGCAAAAGCACAACCATGGGAGGGGTGGTTTGTGGGTGAACCAACTGAGCTGAATCCCAGAGTCCATGGGAGGAAGGAGAATGTAAATGATGGGAAAGGATGGGAAGAGCTTTCAATGCCAATTTGTGGGGAATAAGGAGCCAGTCAGATTTACTGAGCAGAGGAAGACCCATATGTTTTATGTAAAATGCTCAGCTGAGTAGAAGGTTTGGGTTGGATTGAGGGAAACTTGAAGCAGGGAGACTTACTGGAGGCCATCAAATGCTCTCAGGACACTGTCCACAGGATTTTCTCCCAAGTTCTCTTCTCATGTCTTTGCCAGACAAGCAGTAAACCCTATTTTCTCAGGAACTCTGTTTTCTTAGTCCCGCTCTTCCTCTTCAGACACTGCAGGTAAAAGTCAGTCTGGGACAACTGTATTAACCCCACCTCCTCAGGGCTGCTCAGAGTTCCATTTCCTCTTACAGAAATTGCAAAATGAATGAGGTGCTGGGGTCAAGGTTGGGGTGGAGGAACTCTTGAAGTTGGTGTTACAAAGGGATTTAGGAATTCTTGATTCTAAAGTGCAACACTGGTAGATGGTGAGATTGAGAGTGTCTGACTATCCCTATGGATCTCTGAGGTAAAGTAGAGGGTTAGGCCATGGGAACTGAGAATGGAGGAATTTGGAGCTAGAATGTTTGTGGGAACCTCAATAGATGACTGAAATTGGGGCAACTAAGGGGATACAATGGATAGAGCCCCAGGCCTGGAGTCAGGAGGACCTGAGTTCAAATGTGTATCACCCTGAACGAGTTTCTTCATCCTGATTGCCTTTCCCCCTTCTCCCCCACTCCCCAAAGATAATTGAAATTCTCCTAAATAATGGTTATGACTTGGCTTGAGGAAAGGAAGTCTCTGAAATAGTCACTGAATTTCTAGAAAAAGGAGCCTTCGGGTGATCTGGGAGCCCCCCCCCCCCCGAATTTGGATGGATTTTTTAACTTGAATACACTGAATCTGAAGAGAGAAAAGGTAATTGAAGGGTGGTGTTAGACTATTTCCCTGCTTGAATGTTTTAGAGGCTATGAAAGGAAGTGTTTGCGGACTTAAGAGAGATGAGCCAGGACCATCATTTTGTATTAAGGTCTATGGATTAGGGGACTTAAAAGATCCTATGAAATAAATATCTTTTCAAAAAAATCTACTTTAGAATAAAGAGTAGGGTTAGGCACTGGACCTGTGATTCTTCTCTAAGATGATATGATCCTTTGCCATTGCATATTAGGACCCTCTCTGCTTGGGGCCCTGGGAAATTAAAAAGTTCATTCAGCAATACACAATCAGTATCTGTTAGAGGAAGAACTTGATTCTTCCTGGGCCAGCTCCTGAGTCCCTACCCCCACCCCCACCTTTGCTATTAAGGAAATAAAAAGCTTTTAAAAATAAACTGTGGGGGGCAGCTAGGTGACTCAGTGGATAAAGCACCAGCCTTGGAGTCAGGAGTACCTGGGTTCAAATCCGGTCTCAAACACTTAATAATTACCTAGCTGTGTGGCCTTAGGCAAGCCACTTAACCCCATTTGCCTTGCAAAAACCTAAAAAATAAAAAAACCAAAAAAAATAAACTGGGCAGGGAACAGATTTGGAGTCAATTGTTTGTCATTTAAAAGATATTGCAATTTTTAATATGTAAATAATGGTGTATAAAGAAACCAGGATTAGAATGAATAAGGGAAAAAAAGGTTATAGCAAGTCAGAAGAGAGGTGATCATCTCACCAACTTCAGGCTGATCCTTTATCTGACAAGACCACAATCTGTGGTCCTTTTGCCTCTTGGTAGTCAACTAGTAATGAAAAATGTGTTGGGCACCTCCAAAGTGTCAAGCATTGGGAATGCAGAGAATGACAGAAAACAGCCCTGCCCTCAAGGAGCTCCCTATCCAATGGCAGAGGCAGCATGAAGACCACTGAACCAACAAGCTCTGAAGGGAGATCAAGAAAGGCTTCTTGGAGAGGAGCCGGGGGGGGGGGGGGGGGGGGGGTTAGACAGCAAAAAAGAAGTGCCATTGGAATGCTATACAGACCATTTCAGAGCTGGTCCTGGAGGCAGTAGGGAGGCTTGAGGAAGATGGTTTTCTCTCCCTCCCTACCCCAAGCAACTTGGCTACTCTACCTTCACCTTGGGGGCAATAGTGGACATTGATACTTCCTGGGATCATTTATTAGAAATGGTTCTTAAATCCCCAATGTTACTTTTTGGGTGCCTTTACAGGAGCTAGAGACCCCCTTTATTCTCATTTCCCATTCCCATTCCTATTCACACTACTATTACTACCACTAGCAGCAGCACTAACTACTACCACCATGCAACCATCACTATTATCACCACTACTACTATTACTACTACCACCACCATCATCAATTTCTCCTCCTCCTGCCACCAGCACCACCACCGCTACCACTTCTGCTATTACTATCACCATCAGCACTACTACTTCTACTACCACTCCCATCATCTCTTCCTGTTCTTGTTCAAGGAAGATCTTCTCAGGGCTGCTTTTCACCTTTGATGTCCAGCTGAGCCACCTATCCAAGAAGGTTTAATGTACAAAATGTTTCAGCAGGTGGACTAAACAAAGTTAAGTGTAATAGCGGGGGTCTCAAACCAATGATCCATAATATATAGACAATATAGTCAACCTGAAAGATGAGCAACTCTTGTTGCAAGAGAATTCAGCAGGTGTCGCATGTAAATAGCATTCCTGAATTAAACAAGGCTGGTAAAAGAAGGCCAGCTGTTTGAAGATGGAATTAGATACATATTTTTTTGAAGTAGTCACAGTGAACAGGAGCACCATGAAGCTGGACTAAGTTTTGCAATCAAAACTAATCTAGAAATCAAGCTTGTATGCATACCAAAAGGAGTGAATGACTGATAGGATTATAATAAGATTTCAACTTGCAGTAAAGTGTCAAGTCACTATCTGCCTCTGCTCCCACCATGATGAACCCTGATCAAAATGATGAAATACAGAAGTTGCTAATTGAAAAGGGAGAACTCCACAGGGTTTACCAGCAGGATAGTTCATCCATTTCTAAGAAGGTAGCATTTAATTCCAACAAAAGTGAAGTAGAAGCAAAACTTAGAGATACAGGCCTCTTGTCTCAGTAAGAAGGCAGATAAAATTCAGTTTTATGTAGATGCTTTTATGATGCCCTGAAGGCTATTTATGGGCCAAAGATCTATGGTACATCTCAACTACTCAATACTGGTGGAGCCAGATTGATTTAGGGACATGATCCTAGAGAGTTGGGCTGAACTCTTCCATAGTATCTCTAACAGACTATCATTAATCAATGCAGAAGTCACTGACCATTTACCTCAAGTTGAAGTCAATCAGTCCCTAGGTTTTGAATGATATTAGACTCCTTTCAAGTGGTAAAGCACCTGGTGCTGATTCTATCCTATTGCTCATTTAAAACGTATGCAAATAGCAGAGTGGATTAAAAACCAGAATCCTACAATATGCTGCTTACAAGAAACTCATTTGAAGCAGAGAGATACATATAGAGTAAAGGTTATATTTTGCTTCAGCTGAAGTAAAAAAAGCGGGGGTAGCAATCCTTATCTCAGACAAAGCAGCAGCAAAAATAGATAGCATTAAAAGAGATGAGGAAGGAAACTTTATCCTCCTAAAAGGTACCATAGACAATAAAGTCATTTCAATAGTGAATATATATGCACCCAGTGGAACAGCACCCAAATTCTTAGAGAAGCTGAAAGAACTACAGGAAGACATAGACAGCAAAACTCTACTAGTGGGAGATCTCAACCTCCTGCTATCAGATCTAGATAAATTGAATCATAAAACAAAGAAATTAGGGAGGTAAATAGATTGTTAGAAAAATTAGATATGGTAGACTTATGGAGGAAACTGAATGGGGATAGAAAGGAATATACCTTTTTCTCTGCAGTTCATGGAACTTATACAAAAATTGACCATGTACTAGGACATAAAAACCTAATGATCAACTGCAGAAAGGCAGAAATAGTGAATACATCTTTCTCAGATCACAATGCAATAAAAGTCAAATGCAATACTGGGCCAAGGAGATATAGACCCAGAACAAATTGGAAACTGAATAACCTCATTTTAAAAAATGAGTGGACCAAAAAACAAATTATAGAAAGAATTAACCATTTTATCATAGATAATGATAATAATGAAACAACATACCAAAACCTATGGGATTCATTCAAAGTGACTCTCAGGGGATATATTATAGCTCTAAATGCTTACATGAATAATGTAACATGCAACTAAAAAAATTAGAGAAAAACAAATCAAAAATCCCCAATTAAATACCAAATTAGAAATTCTAAAAATTAAAGGAGAAATTAATAAAATCGAAAGCAAAAAAACTATTGAATTAGTAAATAAAACCAAAAGTTGGTATTATGAAAAAACAATAAAATTGATAAACGTCTGGTCAATTTGATCAAAAAAAGAAGAAAACCAAATTGCTAGTATCATAAATGAGAAAGGTGAACTCACCACTAATGAGGAGGAAATTAAAGTAATAATTCAAAATTATTTTGCCCAACTCTATGCCAATAAATTTGATAATCTAAGTGAAATGGATGAATATTTACAAAAATATAAGTTGCCCAGGTTAAATAAAGAAGAGACTAAATACCTAAACATCCCTATCTCAGAAAAAGAAATTCAACAAGCCATTATTGAATTCCCTAAAAAAAAAATCTCCAGGGCCTGATGGATTCACAAGTGAATTCTACCAAACATTTAAGGAACAATTGGTTCCAATCCCATATAAACTCTTTGGAAAAATAGGGAAAGATGGAACTCTGCCTAACTCTTTCTATGAAACAAATATGGTACTGTTACCTAAACCAGGAAGAGTTAAAACAGAGAAAGAAAATTATAGACCTATTTCCCTGATGAATATAGATGCAAAAATCCTAAATAAAATCATAGCAAAATGTTTACAACAAGTCATCACTAGGATAATACATTATGATCAAGTAGGATTTATTCCAGGAATGCAGGGTTAGTTCAATATTAGGAAAACTGTTAGTATACTCAATTATATCAACAACAAACCTATCAGAAATCATATGATCACATCAATAGATGCCTAAAAAGCTTTTGACAAAATACAGCATCCATTTCTATTAAAAAACACTAGAGAGTGTAGGAATAAATGGACTGTTCCTTAAAATAATTAGCAGTATCTATTTGAAACCATCAAAAAGCATTATATTCAATGGGGAGAGGCTAGATGCATTCCCAATAAGATCAGAGGTGAAACAAGGGTGCCCATTATCACCATTACTATTCAATATTGTATCAGAAATGTTAGCATCAGCAATTAGAGAAGAAAAAGAAATTGAAGGAATTAGAATTGGGAAGGAAGAGACAAAACTCTCACTCTTTGCAGATGACATGATGGTCTACCTAGAGAATCCCAAGAAATCATCCAAAAAACTACTAGAAACAATTAGCAATTTTAGCAAAGTTGCAGGTTATAAAATAAACCCTCATAAATCCTCAACTTTTCTATATATGTCTAGCAAGAAATAGCAGGAGGGGCTAGAAAGAGAAATCCCATTCAAAGTAACCTCAGACAATATAAAATATTTGGGAGTCTATTGGCCAAGACAGACTCAAAATCTTTTTGAAAACAATTATAAAACACTTCTCACACAAATTAAATCAGATTTAAATAACTGGGCAAATATCAACTGCTCATGGATAGGTAGAGCTAATATAATAAAAATGACAATTCTACCAAAACTAAACTATCTGTTTAGTGCCCTACCAATCAAAATTCCAAAAAATTACTTTAACGAGTTAGAAAAAATTGTAAGTAAATTCATATGGAGAAATAAAAAGTCAAGAATTGCCAGGAGCTTAATGAAAAAAAGTGCAAAAGAAGGGGGCTTAGCCCTACCTGATCTAAAATTATATTATAAAGTATCAGTCATCAAAACTGTTTGGTATTGGTAAGAAATAGAGTGATGGACCAGTGGAATAGACTAGGTGTAAAAGCAGGAGATGATTATAGTAATCTGTTTGATAAACACAAAGAGTCTGGCCATTGGGATAAAAACTCCCTCTTTGGTAAAAATTGATGGGATAATTGGAAGTTAGTATGGAAGAAACTTAGATTAGACCAACACCCTTTACCAAGATAAGATCCAAATGGTTATAGGACATAGACATAAAAAACAATGCTATAAGCAAATTTAGAAGATCAAGGACTAGTCTACCTTGTCAGATCTATGGAAAGGGGAGCAGTTCATGACTAAGGAACAGTTGGAGAACATCACCAAAAATCAATTAGATGATTTCAATTACATTAAATTAAAAAGCTTTTGCACAGATAAAACCAATGTAACCAAGATCAAAAGAAATGTAGTAAATTGGGAAACAATTTTTACAATTAATGATTCTGACAAAGGACTCATTCCTAAAATATACAGAGAACTGAGTCATATTTTTAAAACAAAAAGCCATTCCCGAATTGACAAATGGTCAAAGGCTATGCAAAGGCAATTTACAGATGAGGAGATCAAAGCAATCCATAGCCATAAGAAAAAATGCTCTAAATCATTGTTAGAGAAATGCAAATTAAAGCTTCTCTGAGGTACCACCTCACACCTCTCAGATTGGCCAATATGACCAGGAAGGATAATGATCATTGCTGGAAGGGTTGTGGGAAATCTGGGACACTATTACACTGTTGGTGGAGCTGTGAACTCATCCAACCCTTCTGGAGAACTATGCCCAAAGGGCAACAAAAATGTGCATACCCTTTGACCCAGCAATTTCACTACTGGGTCTATACCCTGAAGAGATGATGAGAAAGGGTAAAAACATTACTTGTACAAAAATATTTATAGCAGCCCTGTTTGTGGTGGGAAAGAATTGGAAATCAAGTAAATGTCCTTCAATTGAGGAATGGCTTAGCAAACTGTGGTATATGTATGTCATGGAACACTATTGTTCTATTAGAAACCAGGAGGGATGGGATTTCAGGGAAGCCTGGAGGGATTTGCATGAACTGATTGTGAGTGAGATGAGCAGAACCAGAAAAACACTGTACATCCTAACAGCAACATGGGAGTGATGTTCAACCTTGACGGAATTGCTCATTCCATCAGTGCAACAATCAGGAACAATTTTGGGCTGTCTGTGATGGAGAATACCATCTGTATCCAGATAAAGAGCAGTGGAGTTTGAACAAAGTACAAGGACTATTCCCTTTAATTTAGAAAAAAAACATATATCTTATTGTTTAATATTGTTACCTCTTAGACTTCTTGTCTCTTCTTTAAGGATATGATTTCTCTCTCATCACACCCAATTTGGATCAAAGTACAACATGAAAACAAAGTAAAGACTGACAGAGTGCTTTCCGTGGGGGGGTGGGGGTGGGGGGAGGGAAGCAAGATTGGGCGGGGGGAATTGTAAAACTCAAATAATATCTTTAATAAAAATAAATTTTAAAAAATGTAAAAAAAAAGAATTCAAGGATGCCTCCATCATCCATCTCTATAAAAGTAAAGAGAACAGATCATCCTATAATAATCACAGGGGTGTTTCTCTTTTAGTCATTGCTGGTAGGATTCTTATTAGAGTCCTCAGCAGGCTTGTTTTTCACCTGGAAAATAGTCACCTACCTACCTAAGAGCCAATGTGGCTTCTGAAAGGGTAGAGAACAGTCTATATGATGTTTGCTGCCCGACAACTCCAGGAGAAAAGGCAGGACCAGAAAAGAGATCTGTATAAACACTTGTAGATCTGATCAAGGCCTTTGAAACCATCAATGATGAGGGTTTATGGAAAATTATGTCAAAATTTGGCTGCCCAGAGAAACTCATCAAGTATTGTATGTCAACGTCATGATGGCATGCATGCCCGGGTTCTGAATAGTGGACAATACTCTCGAGATTTCCCAGTCACCAGTGGTGTGAAGCAAGACTGTGTGTCCTTGTTCCCATGTGTTTTGGAATGATGTTTTCATCCATGTTGTCAAAAGCTTTCACTGAGATGAACATAGCATTAAGGTCAGTTACTGCACTGATAGTAAATTATTTAACTTGAAAAGACCACAAGCCAAGACCAAAGTGGAGGAGTTTGAATCTTTGTCCACAGATTGTGTCAATGCAGCTGAGATTTAATGAAGTTTGGATCAATTCTCTGTTGCTTGTGCTCATTTTGATTTAACAATGAACACCAAGAAAGCACATCAGTCAGCTCCACACCATCCATCTATGGAACCATCAGTTATAGCAAATAGAAAAGTTTTGAATCCTGTGGATAACTTCATTTACCTTAGCAGTATATTTTCAAGATTTCCACATAGATAATGAGGTTGACACATGCATTGCCAGAGCTAGTTCAGTGTTTGTGAGGCTCTGAAGAGTGAAGAAATATTAAGCTCAAGGACATTCAGGTGACTTCAGTGCCATATGCTAGTGAAACCTGGACCAGTGCCATGCCAGGAAACTGAATTGTTTCCATTGAATTTTTTTAGGGAGATTCTGAAACTTACCTGGCAGGATAAAATATAAAACATTGATAACCCTCCTTAATGGGTTAGCCATATTGTTTAAATGCCAAATGTATATTTGCCTAAAAGATTGTTTTATGAATAACTCATACAAGGGAGGCACTGACATGATCACCAGAAGTGATATACACTCTCAAGGTCTTTCTGAAGAATTTTGGAATCAATTGCATGACATGGGAGACCCTGGCAGAGATCTGCTTAGCATGGTCTTCCCACCTCAAAAAAGATGCTGTGTGTGCTCTAGGAGCAAAGCGTAATTATGTTACCTCAAAAGAAATGTGAGATGTGCAAATTCATAAATATCTCCACCTCAAATGTTCTGATTTGTGTTAGAGCCTTCTGAGTTCATGTTGGTTTGATCAGTCAGTCGGACACACTGAACCTTGATCATAGTGATATCATTTTGGTCCTCTTGTATTGGTCCTCATTGTATTGCTGAGACTAGATAAATTCATAATTGGTCATTGAACAATTTTCCTGTTACTACAGTGTTCTGTTTCAGTTCATATAAATATTTCCAGGTTTTTTCTGAAAGCATCCTGCTCATCACTTCTCATAGCACAATACTATTTTATCTTAATCAAATACCACAACTTTTCCAGTCATTCCCCCAACTGATGAACATCCCCTCAATTTCCAATTCTTTGCCATCACTTAAAAAGATGCTATAAAATTTTTTGTACATAAAGTTCTTTTCTTTTTAGTTTTTATCTCTTTGGGAAAGCCCTATAAGCGATATTGCTTTGTCAAAGCATATGCAATCTTATAGCCTTAAAGCCCAAATTGCTCTACAGAAAGGTTAAATCAGCACACAACTTCACAAACAGTGCATTAGTATCTTAATTTTCCCACATCCTCTCCAACATCTCATTTTCGTTTTCTGTCATATTAGTCAATCTGACAGATTGTGGTGGTACCACATATTTGTTTTAATTTGTATTTCTCTAATCAATGAGGATTGAGAGCATTTTTTCAAATGACTATAGATAGTTTTGGTTATTTTATCTGAAAATGACCCATTCATGTTCTTTGACCACTGATCAATTGAGAATGGTGCTTTTATTTTTTTGTAAATTTGACTCATTTCTCTAAATATTTGAGAAACAAGGTCTTCACCAAAGAAACCTGCTGTAAATATTTTTCAGTTATGATTGTGTATTTTACTCCATTCTATTTTCCCTGCCTTTTCCTATTTTCATCCTGTCCACCCTCAAAACATTGTTCTGACTTTTTGTCCCCTATCCACCTTCCTATCAGCCCCATCTTCTCTTTTCCCCTTCTCCTTACTTTCTGTTAAGATTTCTCTACTCAATTTCATGTGTATTATTTCCTCTTTGAGACAGTTCTGATGAGAATAAGATTCATTTGCTCTCCCCTTCTCCATTGTGATTTTTGCATCTTTTATATCAGATAATGATCCATTCTCTCCTCTCCGCTTCTCCCAATGTATTCCTTTCTCATCCCTTAATATTCCATTACATTCAACTTCCATCTATGCCCTCTGTCTTTATGTACTACTAACTGCCTTAATGAGAAAGTTCTTAGGAGTTGGCTTTGGTCTTTGGCAGCTGAGAGCCATATTACCAAGCTCCTGGTTTTTCTGACACCTTTGTAGCCATCAGCTTGATACTACTCTCAGCTGTGGCAGACTTCAAAAGGAGCCTGAGCCCTGCACTGGCACTGGGTTTCCCAAATTGTGGTTTAAGTCCCTCATGTTTTTGTACTGGAGCAGAGAAGAGTGACTTATGATCTGCCTGCTTGCTGGTTATTCTGCTCAGTTGGATGCTGGGGCAAATGGGACACCACTAAGCCTTCAGGCCATAACTGCCACTGCCCCTTCTTGCATGAATTTTGGGGTCCCCGTTGATGGTGGAGTATCTCCATGAAGTTAAGGTCCTCTTAACCCATCACCAGACTTGGACCTTCTCAGATCAGACTTACCAAATAGGAAGTGATTTTGCTGTGAAATTAAGTCACCTTCAAAGCCTGTGCATTCCTCAACCCTGCCACATGACTCCCCATGTCTGGGAGCCATCATTAAATGACTATGCCTCTGTAATAGGTATGAATGAAAAGCCTTGTAATGATCTTTCTGATGCCCTTTTTTATAAGAGAGAATACTTGGAACACTGACCTTTCTATAGTTTCTATAGTATGAAACCAACTGGGCAGTTTCTCTAATATGTCCAGGTTGCCATGGGGATATACAGTTGGTGTCTGCCATAGCATAGGGATGCTTGGCTGCAGAGACCTTAATATCGAGTCATTGGGAAAAACCTCGTCTGCTTTGAAAGTTCCTGTGGTCCTGATCATTGGTATACCACATGGGAGGGAATGATCTTGTGTCAAGCTTGCTGCACATTTTTAATTCCTTATATTCTAGTGGAAAAGTGGAAACAACAGCATTAAGGCAAAACAGGCTGCTGGGTCCTGGGTAGGAGTGGAGGATCAGCCCCCCCCCCCCAAGTTTCTAGATGCAGGTATGTCTATCTGTTCATAAAGGGGATTGCTTTTGAACTCAAGGAACCGTGGATTCAATTAGAGAGCTTAGGTTGACCCAAGTCATCAACATAGCCATGTGTAGTGCCTCTTGCCCTACTTGCCAGGCTTCTGTGGAAAAAGTATATGGTGGGTACCCTCGAACTTGTACATCCTTTCAGCATTTGAATAATTTTTTTCTGCATGCCTAAAGTTGGTCATAATTGGGGTTCTCTTGTCCTTGTAGACCAGCTCATGCAACAGGTGGAGACCTTTTCTGATTCTTGTCACAGATGGATTTGATGCTAAAATACTCCTGAAGATTGTTCCATGCTTCATCC
Source organism: Macrotis lagotis (assembly GCF_037893015.1). NCBI lineage: Eukaryota > Metazoa > Chordata > Mammalia > Peramelemorphia > Peramelidae > Macrotis > Macrotis lagotis. The sequence goes on from NC_133665.1 coordinate 197,185,794, forward strand.
CATGGCTCTCACTTAACCGGACAAGGGCACCCATTTAACCAATTCCATCCTCTCCCTAATCTCTTATCTAGGAGTGACCCAAAATTCCACACACCTTATTGCTCCCGAATGTGTACTGAGACCCATCAGAAATGGTCTGATCTTTCCTCTACTTTGTTCTGTCTTACAATAGACCAAGGGCGAAATCACATTTATCTCTCTTTGAAATTGTTTCCCCCCCACCCCCATCCAAATAAAGCCCTTCCCCCAGGACAAGCATTCTTATTGGGAAGAGGTGCTTTCTACATAGAGTGATTTACAGTCAGGTGGGAGCAATGCCAGGGTATGGAAGCAGTAGAGCAGGCTGGACTCATTCCAACTACTAATGTTCATTGGGGAATTATCAGGTGACAGAGTAGAAACAGTAAATCTAATTCAGGAATATTTTCATGGATCAGCTCTGTCCTCCTTTCCCTCTCCCCTCCCCCCAAGCATCATTAAGAGTTGTTCAACTATTTCCCTTGGAAAAATATGGGTCAGAAAAACCTCCATTTTTGGAGGCCCCTGGTTAAAGCTGATAAATTGGCTACTTTTCTCCTTATTTTAGTTACATTTTTTCTCTTCTATGCTTTGTCTTTCCCTCCCTAGTTCACTATTCTAATGAAGAATTGGTGGCAAATAAAGTTATTAACAATTGCCATCAGATGGGGCAAGAGTTACACCATGCTAGCACTATTAGGATTTGTTGGTACTGGGGTTTGCCACCCTGCCCACCAACACAATCTTGACCCACTGTTAGTTATTTATGCCCAGCTTAATGAACCCATGCTAACTACATATTGTCTTTTGAGGGCCATCCCACATTTCAGCTTTGCCAACTGTAAAGTTAACAGTATCACTCGGAATATAAGCATTTGGGACAGACTTGTGCAGATTACTATTCAACTTCTTAAATATCTCCAGACTCAATAAGTTTCCTACAAGCTTGGGCAATCAACTTGTAGTGGATACAATCTGTAGTTTTGTGATTTTCTCTGCATTTCATCTGGCAATGTGTGGGTAGGAATGAAGATAGACAGTAAGAATAATCCAGGGCTGAGACTTGGCAAAACAAGTTTTGCAGTAGATTAAAGGGGGTGAGGTATTCAAGGGTAAAACTGGTTAAGGGGGCAGAATAGGAAAGCAAGTAGGCTAGCCTAAGAAAGAATTAAGGGGTCAAAGAACTGGAAGTCATGGGGAGGAAGAATAAGGTTTGAAGTTGCAAGACAGAAGAAAGGAATGACAACAGAATGGGATCAGAAAGGGGTTATTACAGTTCATGAATAAGAATGTGGAGCACTAGTTGGTGATGGCAAGATCAAGAGGATGGCCATCCCTAAGTGTAGCTGAGGTAGACAAGAAGAATAGCGATCCTGTGAGATTTGGGTATCAATAAGCATGTTGAAATCCCTTCCTATGAGGGTAGACTCTGGGAAGAAAATCAGGCACTGGACTTATCAAAGGAAGAAGGGGAACATTCTGAAGATTAGTAGATACCAGCCACAAGAATTTTGCTTGGGTGGTAGATATGGATTGAGCGAAGCTCAAAAGAAGAGTTCCTCAGGGTTGGAGACAAGAGAGTCTGGAGGAGTCAATAAGGAGGTGGGAGTATTACAAGTCTCCAATCTTGACCACTGATTTGGGAGGCCCAGTGAAAGTGCAGTGAGTTCTGCAAAGGGAGGACAGGGACTGTGTCATCAGGAAAGAACCAGAATGAAAGTAGAAAAAGCAAAGACTGAGGAAGACAACAAATCTGTTACCTAGAACAGTGGAAAGGGAAGGTAGTCTGCTAAAAGTCTTCCACATTTCATTTAATTCTATTAATTCTATTACAAGCTTTGATTCTATGCTGATGAAATGTGAGGGTGGTGGTGGTGGTGGTGGTGGTGGGGGAGATATATTGAGTCTCTGAAGATTTAGAGATGGGCCCAGGTTGTGCAGGAATGCCATTTGAAAAACAATCCTTCCCTTCAGGATTCACTTGGTCTCATTCTCTGCATTGGAGATGAATAAGGCAGATGTTGGAAAGACTTGTGAAGCCAGGATATAATTCCATTATTTAGTGAAGTTTATATCATATCTGAGTTCTGTGAGCAGCACACTTATCTCAAGAATGACTTGTGGTCTACCCTATGAATGACTTCAAGAGACATGCACATATTCATTTAAACATGGCTGGAAGCTGAAATTAGGCTTTGTCTTTTATAATAACTAACATAACTGACATGCCGTTTTGCAATCAATGTATCTGGAAATTTTTAAAGGAATTCACTCTTTTTGGTATTAACAGTTCATCTTCTTATAAAGACATTGTTAGTAATTCCTTATTGGAATATTGCCAAGTTTAAAAATTGGGTTCTAATATACAACTTGCATCTGAGTTTCTTGGCTATATCAAAATGTTAAGTAGTTAATTTAGAGATTTAAATTTCCTGAAATGAGTAAGTAGAGAACCTGTGAGATTTGGGAGACATAAAGACATATGAGACATAAAGTTGAGTGAAATCACTTTTTGACCTGGTTATTGGCAAAGTAAATTTTAAAAAGGTGTTAAGACCAATTTGTGTGTGTGTGTGTGTGTGTGTGTGTGTGTGTGTGTGTGTGTGTGTTTAGCAGAGAAGAGGCTCTCTGTGATCTAAACCATTTATTCATTTACTGTATACTTTTCCCTTTTGGTCTTTCATCAGCAACCTCCATCTTGCAGAGCAAGATAGGTCCATCTTGAGCACATTCATAAGACTTCTTTCTAGTATGAATCCTGAGGTAAATATATATACTCCATTTGAGACTTTCTCAATATACTCCATCTGGGTGACTTTCCTCATTCATTACAGTGATAGGAATTCTATCTAGTCTCTGATGGGAGACCGAAGGCTTTCCACACTGTTTACAGCAATACTGGAACTGGCTCGGCAAGTCTTTCCACATTGATTATATTCACAGGGGTTTTCTCCAGTGTGAATTTTCTGATGTTCAGCAAGACTGGAGGTGGATCTGAAAATGTCTCCACACTGTGTGCATTTATGAGGTTTCTCCCCAGTGTGAACTCTTTGATGTACTGTAAGATTGGACCTGGATCTGAAACTGTCTCCACAATGCGTGCATTTATGAGGTTTCTCCCCCATATGGATTTTCCGATGTACAGTAAAATTGGGGCCGTATCCAACAGTCTTTCCAGGTTGATAGTTACATTCAAAAGGTTTCTCTCCAATGTGGATTCTCACATGTACAGCAAGATGGGCCCTCTGAATGAAAGTCTTTCCACAATGATTACATTTAAAAGGTTTCTCCCCAGTGTGAATTCTTTCATGTTCAGCAAGTTTATCTTTCTTTCGAAAAGTCTTTCCACACTGATTACATTCATAAGGTTTCTCTCCAGTGTGGATTCTCTGATGTACAGCAAGATTGGAACGCTTTGAGAAAGTCTTTCCACACTGATTACATTCATAAGGTTTCTCTCCAGTGTGGATTCTCTGATGTTCAGCAAGACTGCAGCGATTTGTGAAAGTCTTCCCACATTGACTACATTCAAAAGGTTTCTCTCCAGTATGAATTCTTTCATGTACAGCCAGATGGGCCCTCCTAATGAAAGTCTTTCCACATTGATTACATTCATAAGGTTTCTCTCCAGTGTGGATCCTTTCATGTACAGCAAGATGGGCCCTCTGAATGAAAGTCTTTCCACATTGATTACATTCATAAGGTTTCCCTCCAGTGTGGATTATCTGATGCTTACCAAGACTGGAGTGGTGTCTAAAAGTCTTTCCACACTGATTACATTCATAAGGTTTTTCTCCACTGTGGATTCTTTCATGTACAGCAAGATTGGAGTTCTTGGTGAAAGTCTTTCCACATTGATTACATTCATAAGGTTTCTCTCCAGTGTGGACTCGCTCATGTACAGCAAGATGGGCCCTCTGAATGAAAGTCTTTCCACACTGATGACATTCATAGGGTTTCTCTCCAGTGTGGATTCTCTGATGTACAGCAAGTTTATCTTTCTTTCGGAAAGTTTTTCCACACTGATTACATTCATATGTCTTGTCCCCATTGGGGTTTCTCGGATCTACAGCAGAGTTCTCTCTCCAAGCATCATTCACGAAGCTTTGCTTGAGAGTTTCTTCCCCAGAAATGTCTATCTCTGCAGGACACTCGTTAATTTCAAGTCTGATCTCTCCTATCAAAAGAAACAACATTAAATATATAAACAAATTTATACAATTATATCCCTTTCCCTCCCCTGCTTGAATGTAAGTTCTTTTACATTTTATTTCCCCAGGCAAAGGCATCTATCTTCAAACTTAAACGGGCTGAATCAAGCAATAGGGTCATTAGATTGCATCCAAACCTGTGAAGTGGGCAAGGCTGATATGCTCAGGACATTCACAAGTCCAGACTTGACCCAACACCAGCAGCTGAGTCTAGAACTCAAACCTTGTGACTGGGCCCGCTCTGTCCACATACCAGACTATTTAGCATCTTGCACTTCATTTTTACTTTTACTGTCTGCATTTTTTTTCAGACATCATGCCATTTGATGCTCCGATGCCAAACATTCTTATTACTCCAGCATCTAGCTTCTCTATAATTTCTCTAGTGACCAATTTCCACCTTTGTTTTGCTATAGGATTTGCCACAAGATGAATGCCAGCACGACTACTTTTATCATTGGCTATCCAGGACTTACCTCTTTTCTTTTTAAAACTGTCTTTAAATGACTATGTGCACTAAAATAAGAATAAAAATAAATTCTTTGCAATAAACACAACTTTTAAAACTGCATGTCTCATAAAGGAACCTGAGTCCCATCAGCTTTTTATAAGGAAGTAGACAGCAGGCTTCCTTGGTAGTCTTCTGGCAGCCCTTCCCATCGAATGGTTCATAAGACTCTTGGAAGATTTTACTGACTGACCAGGGAGCTTTACAAGAAAAAAATGCATTTCTGTCCCTCAGCAAGAGAGCTTGCCCACAGTTCTCCCATTTTCTACCCCATACATGTGTGAACCTTTTCACCTGTTGGGCTTAAAAATAAACTACAGCTAGTAGTACAAAGAATAGCATGCTGGGCCTCAAAGCAGGAAGATCCAAATGCCACCAACTTCCTAGTCCTGTGACCCTCAAAGACTTCCGATTGCCTCAGTTTTTTCATTGGTAAAATAGTCAAGACAATAGCACCTAATTCACAGGTTATTATGTGAATCCAATAAGATAATATTTATAAAGTGTATGGGCCCTAATTGGTTCAAAGGTTAGAGTACCAGGTCTGAGGTCAGGAAGACTCATCTTCCTGGGTTTGAATATGGCCTCAGACACTTACTAGCTGTGGGATCTTGGGTAAGTCACTTAACTCAGTTTACTCATCTATAAAATGGGGAAGGATAAAGAAAATGGGGAAACCACTCCAGTATCCTTGCCAAGAAAAGTAATAATGGGATCATAAATGGAAAATGACAGGATAGCACAAAATGTGTGTGCTGTTATTCTACTCCCCTTCTTAAACCATTATTATACTAACTCCTTTTCTCTTTCCCTATGAAACTAAATGGATTTCCATTCTATTTAGAGTACATTAGCTAAGAGCGAGGTTCTTGATCTGTTGCTTCTTCTCATGTTTCTATAGTAGATTGTGAGCTCAAGGACAGCAGGGATGACTTTTGCCTGCCTTTGGATGGTCAGGGCTAGGACACAGAAGGTGCTTTATCAATGTTTATTGATTGATGAACTGATTGGGTAACAGGGATGACCCCAGGCCACAGCCTCTACCTACCTCTGTCTCTGCATTCTGGTCTCTCCCCTAGTTGTCAAATGCATATTCTGGCCTTAGTCACATTTGTCTTTTTCTTGCACCTAATCACCCAAGTAAACTTTTGTTAAGTTCTAATCCTGAAAGAACTTGGCCAGACCCAACACTGAAGATAGAGACTTCTGAAAGGTCTCATCATGGGACACCGGGGAATCTCTACTTCCCAGCTGCTTAAACTGTGATGGTAGTCACCTACATGAACATGATTCTCCAAGAATGGGAACCCCAGAGATCAAGAAAGGGTCTCAGGCTGATGATTTATGCAAAGCTGTCTTGGATGACTTCCTCAGCTGGGCTCTCCTGTGGCAAGACAATCTTCTGACACTTCCCTGATTCTCCATGCTTCTTACTATAGCAGTTTTTCTTTGCAAGGCAATGGGTTAAGTGACTTACTTGCTCAAGGTCATGCAGCTAGGTAATTAAGTGTCTGAGGTTGTGTTTGAACTCAGGTCCTCCTGACTGCAGGGCTGGTGCTCTAACCACTGTGTCACCTAACTGCCCCCCACAGCAGCTTTTCCAGAGCTTTTCATTTGACCCCTACTCTCCCTAATAGCTAAATTAACCCCCTTTCCCTCCCCATCCACAACTTAACACTTGGGATCTTGGTCTCATATTACCCAGAAAAATCTAGACATTTATCAAGAACTAGTAGCTTCTCATCTTCCATGAATCGAATGCCTTCTTTTCCTTTTCCAGTATCAGATTTAAAGATCATTCTTCTGCTTGCTAAAGTCCTTTGTGTGCAAATAATCCCATTCCACCCCATCATTTCCCTCATTGCCAAGCCCCAACTCTCCCTCTCCCTCATCTCCTAAAGCTACCTGGGGAGTCCTCCCAATGGTGGGCCACATTCAGCCTCTCTCCACCAGGTTCTCCTGTCTCCCTGTGTGACATCTCTGCCCTGCATCCCCTTCTCTCCCAACAGTGTCATGTTCATTGTTCAAGCCTACGTCCCCTCCCAGCAGAGGTACTGAAGAGCCTGCTGGCTGCTCTGCCTCCTCAAGTCTCCCTCCCTCCAGTTGAGTCACTCCTACATCTCTGTCAAGCTCATCTTCCTAAAGCTCTTGCCTGACCAGGTCACCACCTACTCAACAACCTCCAGGGACTCCCCAAAGGCTCAAATATAAAAATCCTCTGTAAAGCACTTGTCCAGATTTCTTGTACCCTGTTTCTGCCCCCTCCATATATGCTGTGATCCAGGGGCAGGTCCTCCTTTCAGGTCTGTGAACAAGATACTCCACCTCATGGCTTCCCTGAAGCCCTAGTCAGAGTCCACCTTCCACAATAGGCCTTTTCATGCCCTCCTTCACTCCAGGATCTTCCCTCTCACGACCAGCTTCAATTTATCCTGTCCAGAGAGTGGATCTCCACTGTTGCTGGTATGCTGCCTGTCCCTCCAGACTGAGAGCAGGGGAAGGCCTGTGCATCTCTTTTTTTTAGGGCCTAGAACCCAGCAGGCCCTAAACTTAGAACTTGGCCTTTTCATGGGAGGTGAGATCACTAAGTTGTCATTGAAGAATACTATTATTACAAAAGAGAAGGATCCAGAAACATCGAGACCCTGAGAATTCTGCTGCTCCTGGGCTGTACTGGTATAGCATTTTAAAGTGCTCTTGGAATTGTTAAAAAAAAAAAAAATTAAATATGGCAGCTAGGTGGAACAAAAGTTAGAGCACCTGCCTCAGACACTAAGTGTCTGACATCACTGGGAAATTCACTGAATCCTGTCTGCCTCAGAAAAGGAATAAAAATAGACTTAATATATGATCATAGATTGATCATGTGGAAGGGAGCTGAAGTCATGGAGTTCAACCCCTTCATTTTACAAATGGGAAAACTAGTTCAGGGACTGGCCCAGGAAGCACTGCCAAACATTTGAAAAAGAATTCCAAGGCAGGTCTTTCTGAACCCAAATATAGCACTTGCTTTACTATAATACACACAAGCCTCTAATAATCACAGTCCTCATATACCTGATTTCACCTCGCTCCTCAGACCTTCTTGCGTCAACATCCATGGGACTTCCCTTTCTTCAAAATAAGAGATCACATCTTCTCTGGGAATTGGAAGCCCTGGGTAGGAGGAATCAGTTAGGGATGAGCTGGGAGAGAAACTTGTAACTGAGTTCACTTTAGGGAAAGGGCTGGGGATCCAGAGTTGCTCTATTACATTCAAACCTAAGTTTGTGTAACAACACCCACCCCAATCACTGCTGATGATGCAAGTGAGTAGAGAATAGACTTAATAACCTCGGAGACTAGCTCCACATCTGAAATGTAGCCACATTAATATGACTTCCTAAAGCTCCAGGAGCCAAGAAAACCCTGAGGTTCCCATCACATAAGGCAAAGGCCTTTGACAGGCAACTCCTGGATACAGAAAGACCAGCATTTTTTTCTTTCTACTAGTTGATAAATGCTCCAAAACTTGCATCCTAGGGAATGGAGACTTAGGGGAGGTGTCCTTACCCACGGAGAGCAGGTTCTGGGCATTCTCTAGCATAACCTCTTTGTATAACTCCTTCTGAGGATGGTCCAAGAGTCCCCATTCCTCTTGGGTGAAGTCCACAGCCACATCCTTGAATGTCACCAACTCCTAAATTATCAAGTCATAAGATGGAGAGCTGAAGGATGTTTCAGAATTTCTCTAGGTTAAGCATCAATTTACATCCAATTTACAGTTGGAACCTAGAGCCACACAGGTGTCAGAGCAATAAATAACCTGAGACCAATGTCAGAGAGATCCTACTGATCAGTTGGAAAAAAGCTAAGAAACGTCTCTCTATGGAATCAGGGAGAAAGTATGTGTTCTATTTGTGAAGTAAGTGGTTCTGTGGGGCAGAAAGGGTGGCAATGGGAAACTTCTTATCAAATTTCTGTGAATATTTTGTGAGAAGCTGGCAAGTACAGGGGAGAGAAGATTTATGTGATCACTAAAATAAGCATGAAGTTAAAATTAGTTTGCCTTCTCATAGCCAAAACACCTTTGCTTTATAATTACTTTATTTCTTACAAGAATAAGAAATAAGAGTCTAAAATGCAGTGTTTCTTCATCAATTAAGAGATTGTTTTCAGTTTATTTGGGAGAAACATGAGATTTACACACACACCCCTTGAACTCTAAACCCTTAGGAGAACAAGAGTCAAAGAGACTTAATGATGGGCCAGATACAGGAGAGGCTGGTCAGACCTAAAATGCCCTGACATTTGGAAGGGGTCATCTATATTTCCACCTATATGCCCAACATACTCTTTGCCAATATGCTTAGAATTTGATGCTCTTCCATTTCCAACATAAGGATATAATTTATTTTATCAGAGAGTCTAATGTTTGAAAAAGCTTACATGAAGTGATACAAAGTCAAGTGAACAGAATCAGGAGACTATACTGTATGATAAAAAAACTGTGAATGGCTTAGCTATTTTCAGCAATACAAAGATACAAGACTAATCCAAAGAACTAATGATGAAGCACACTTTGTCTCTAAAAACAGGACGTGTTTTTTTGTATACAAACTATTCTTTCATTCTCTTTCTTTTGAGAATTCTGGTACAAAATGACTAATATGGAACTATTTTTATGATTGTACATTCAAACCTATATGATAGTCTTAAAACTTCCATATTTCACCTTTCATTTCCTTTATTATTTTATTTCTCAACAGCTGAGCAATCTATTACTCTGTTCCACCTTTTGAGATTCCCCAATGTTTTTAAATCATCCCTTTTCTCTAGAGTTCCATGAGTCACTCTTCTTCATATTCAGAGAGTTCTTTCATTGAGGGTTAATTGATCTTTAAGTGATTCCCCAATTCATGTTTATCAGAAGCCACTCCAAATCTTTTTCCTTCTCTAGTGACCCCTTCAACCATCCTCCACCACAAGGTGGGGTTCTTGCTGCTGCTGTTGTTTTTTGGGAAGCAAAGGGATTAAATGACTTGCCTAAGGTCACAAAGCTAGTGTCTGAGGCTGGTTTGAACTCTCAGAGCCTCCTGATTCCAGGGCCAGTGCTCTAATCCCTGTGCCATCTAGCTGCCCCCAAACATCCTCTTAAAGAGAAAGCTCATCTCTGACATCTCGTTTCACGCAGCTCAACTTCTCTGGGGCCTCTTGGAGTGACTTCTCCATCATGCTCCTGAAATGGAATCTTCTCACATGAATCCCTTTTCATCCTTCTGCTGTTGTGTTGTTATCTTCTATCATATTATCAGTGATTTGAGATTAAGGGAAGAAAAATCCTTGATTTTTGCCCTGGCAAGCCTCCCCAAAGAAAACAAAAGAGAGAATAGGTGCAAATACACAAAAGGGAAAATACACAAAACCTAGAAAAAAGAAAAGCAAAAATCAAGATGCTTAATAAAAAACATGTAAAGGCAGGATGGGACCAAGCAACTTAAGGATCATAACATGAACACAATCATGAAGGAAATAGAGAACTTCTGAACCTAGAAAATTAAAACTCCATTTGAAAGAATTCACAGATCACCTTCAAAAAAATCCCAAAGGGTTATAAAACCATGCCTACCCTTTGACTTAGAAATGCCTCTACTGGATCTGTATTCCAGAGATGAAAAACAGGAAAGAAAAGGACCAGTATGTATATATGGATAATCTGGGCAGCTCTTTTCTGGTGGCAAGGAACTGAAAATTGAAGGGATGCTCAGGGGAATGAAGGTGCAAACTGTGGTATAGGATTATGATGAAATGCTATTCTGCTATAAAAAATGAGCAGGATGCTCAGTAAAACCAAGACCTGAAGGAGCAGATGCAATGGGAAATGTAGTATATACAGGGTTATAGCAAGACTGTAGGACAATCAGCTGTGAATGACAACAGTGCTGTGATCCAAAATTCCTGAAGGATTTATGATAAAGAATACTATCAGGATCCCCAGAGAGGAAAGCTAGTGTCCAAATACAGATTGAAGTACACTTTTTTCTTTTTTTTTGGGGGGGGGGGGGGGTAGAGATCCATTTTCTTTCACAGGACAATTACGGAAATATTTTATATAACTTGCAAGACAAATGTGTAGAATAACCATATTTTTAGGAAATCAATGAAGGGGGAAGTGGGTGGGAAGGGAGAAAATTTGGGACTCAAAGTTATAAAAATAAATGTTAAAGCTTGTATTTATATATAACCAGTGAAAAAATAAAACAACAAAAAGGAAAGAAAAAATCCAAGCCTGCAAATTCCAGGAGGGATAATGGCTATATTTAACAATTCCATTCAGAAACAAGAAGTCCTATAAGCCACCCAGAGAAAGACTTTCCAATACAATGGAAAGGATATTAGAATAATGAAAGACTATATTCCCAGAGCATTAGAAATGAGGAGGGGATGGAAGAATGAGACTGCACTGGAGTCCAGAATCAGCTCAGGATCTGCTCCTTGCAATAAAAATGATTGACTAAATCCCAACTGTGAGAAGACTGAATTGATTGTATCATTTATTTAGGGACCCTATTTACAATTAACTGACTTGTATCTATCTGCACAAGTCATAGTTCTATGAATCTGAATTTGGCTCAGGATTTAGGTGGTATGTAATGGGTTAAGTGTTAAAATCCTGCTCTCCTGCTAATCACTGTTCTACTCTTGTCTCAGGAAATTAGCTCACCTTGGGAGATGCATGTGTCAGAAGAATTGTGATTTTCATATTGATCAATATGGTATGTGTAAAGAATTTACCAATAATTTCTGGAGATTTTTTTCCTAGGAAACTCTGACTTGGGAATCAGAGAGAACAATGCAGCCGGGAGCCTTAATCCTGACAAGTTGAGTCAGTAAACTGTATAACCAGTCCCCAAGCAAAATAAAACACACCAAGACCAAACAATCATATTAACCCTAGGACAATATTGTGCTTCACTAGTGGGCTTGTCCTAAGAAAACCAAGAAAGATTGGGAATCAACCTTTCCCCTCATGTATATGTAGTCATCAAAGTGGATTAATCCCAATTTGTAAATCTGCTCCTTGCAATAAAAATGATTGATTAAATCCCAACCTGAGAATGGCTTGGTAAAAATTCTCATGTGAACACAATGGAGATAAATCTGGGATCATTACACCCACCAAGACTTCTATCTTATAAGGATGTCTAGTTTGCTTAGACTCAGAAAAAAAGGTCATGTGCTTGTTGTGTTATCATCTCCCTGATGTTGTGGTCATCTTCGAGAATGAAGGACAAACATTATTACTATTATCACTAATGTACAAAATTACTACTATCAATAAATTTTTTCTAATGCTACCAAAATAATGTTGTACTAATGCCAGGAGTGACATTTTACAACAAACTAAACCAAAGCAGTTCTCCAAGATATCATTTATTAACAGAAACGGGCAGCCTGATAATAAAGGACAGGTCAAATGGCCCTCCCTCTAACAAAAAGACCCCTATTAAAGATGAAACTCATTTTTATAAGCAGAGAAAAAACAGAAATTCTCTCACTGGATGTTTGTCCAAATCTACTGTTGGCGGGGGGGGGGGGGGGGGGGGGGGGGGGGAGTTTTATGTAAAAGTTCCTCAATTTGTACTACCCACACCATCTCTTCCTGACTAACATGAGGAGAAACCTATCCATCTTATGATCAATTACTCATTAGAAATTTCCTGTGCTTTGCCCAACTTGAGACTCCCTCCTGATATATCTTTTTTATTTGGCTGATACATTTTCAACCTTCAAAAACAAGATCTATCAACCAATGGGATCTTGCATTTTATTTTGTCTTTCTAGAAGTATCTAGGTATTAATCCTTGTATAGACAAGATTTTGGGGACCAGAGATCCATTTCATTACAGGGGTCATGGACCCTTTAAAGTGCTACTGGTTAGAAGCTCTGCCTGGGTTTCTTTTATTGTAGGATGGACAATTCTGAATGCCATAAGAGACAAAGAGTGAATTTTTCCCCACTCTTTTCTCAGAGACAAAGAGAAAGCTTTTTCATTTGTCACAGAGAATATAGAATGATTCCTGAATAAAATCACTGAGTAAAATCAAACATAAAACACAGAATATGAAGAATTAATCTCCCCTAAAAGAATTAATTCCCTCACTAATAAAATTTTGAAAGAGGTATTTTAGAAATCTAAATAAAACCACAACAAAATTCATTTGGAAAAACAAGATCTACAATATAAAGGTAAATGGATACATTGGAAACCAAAAAAAAAAAAATTCAAGAAATGACAACTAAAACAGAAAGTTTTTTGACAGGGCTAAAGAAATTGAAATCTTTAGCTAATCCCATTACAAAGAGGGCAGAAAACTCAATCAGTAAAATTGCAAATGAGAAAGGTGAAATCACAAAAAAGGCAGAAGAAAAGAATAATCAGAATTTTATGCGGTTTTATGCTAAACCCAGAAAAGACTTGGATGTAAAAGAAGCAAAGGGAAAAATCTTCAGGTGTCAAGAAATTCCTAGAAGAATACTATCCCATTTGGGAGAGGTAAGAAAATATCCCACCAAGACTCAAACCAGGGAAAGTAAAAACACAGAAAAACTCCAAGGCACCATCAAAGAATATTGCCCCCAAACTTTAAATCAGATCCTATCAAAATGACTTTATATAAAGGATCCCTCTAAAGCCCTTCCACATTCCCCTCCAAGCAACTAGGTCCAAGAGAGGGGGTAAGCAGGAGCAAGAGCAAGAGCAGGAGTAGGAATAGTAGTAGTAGTAGCAGTAGCAGCAGCAGCTTCAGCTTCAGGCTCCAAGCCTGGGGCAATCCACCATAGAGACTCCACTCTCCCACAAAAGGGTGACCCAGGGGCCCGCATACAGGATTTCTCCTCCAGACTCTGCCACCAGAAAGACTGTTACCACAGCAGCCCAGCAACAAATCCCACCCCTAGGAGGGTCCATAGCAGAGTCAGCACAGAGAGCAAGGGACAGTGCCAGACTTTCACATTAAAACACCAAGTGAAAAAAAAGGTAGAAAAAATTAGTAAAAAACAAACACAAAAGGGCTTGACTCTAGAAAGTTACCTTGGTGATGGGAGGATGAACATCTAAGCTTAGAAGAGAACAATAGTGTCAAAATGGCTACATGTAAAGCAAAGACATGGGTAATTTGGTCTCAGGTTTGAAAATAATTCCTGAATAGGCTCAAAAAAATTTTAAAAAAGAAATTAGGAGAAGAAAAATAAGGAAAGAAAATGAGAACAATGCAAATGATCATGAAAAAAAGTCATGGCATGGGAAAAGATATACAAAAATAGAACTCCCTAAAAAATAGAATTGGCATGATGGAGAAGTACAAGAATCTCTGGGACCATCCTCTCGGGCTAGGGAGAGAAGAGGATCCCAGAGGTCTTTTCTTTCTCTTCCTGGGCACCTCCCTCCTCCCTTTAACCCTAACAAGGCTCCCAACTCAATTGCCTAAATGGCTAGAGATTTGTACAGAGTGGGGCCCCACAGTGTTCCAAAGGCTCAAGGCAGACTCCATCCCATAGAGGGAGGGGTCGGATTCAAGTTCTTTAGGGCCCTCACCACCCTGCCTCTCTGCCTCCTACTCCTTCCAAGAGACCCCATGTCATGGATCTACAAGGGAGGGGTGCCAGGGCAGATGGAGAATGGGGAGGGATCTAGGATGGAGCCTCCCAGGGGAAAGCAGAGAATGGGAGACAAAGCCTAGACTGGGATTTGGTCCCAAGAGATGGGGGTCTGAGAGGCAATACAGTCTAACCCAGCTCATGGGCAGGGAGGTCAGGGACACTAAACAGGGATGTAAAAGTTCTAGGGGGTCACTGGGCCTGAGAAAACAGGTAGACTTCAGGATACATTCTTCCTAGGAAGCAGAGAAGACTCCTGGGACCCCAGGTAGGGAGCCAGGGCCTGGGATCTGATGGGAACCAGTCCAATAGCCCCAGAATTAATAAGGGGGGCTGGGCAGGAGCAATGGTTCTTGCATACACGAGGTGTAATCTGGAGGATCAGAAGTTAGAAGGGGATCAGGACTGAAGAGGGTGGGAGGAAATAGGCACCTGGGAAAGCTAAAAGCAGGACACCTGAGTTCCTATGAGCAAGGCCAGAAGTTTGAGGTAAATCAGGAAAGGTAGAACTCATGTCTGGAGTCTGGGAAAGAGACGGGGTGAGAAGCTGGTCCCGGATCCAGGCCTGGGAGGGAGAGGTGCTCCTGGAGGAGCCACAGGACACTCACCGTGAGGTCGGGTGAGGAGGGGACCCAATAGCCCAGGAAGCTGGTAGAAGCCAAGAGTGGGTTTGGGGTGGGATGACGGTGCCTGGCTCAGACCTACCTGCGGCCGGTATCCACACACTGGGCTTCCAGGAGGCAGTGATCTCAACTCCAAAGTAAGAAGGATGGATGCCGGCTGGGAGGGTCTCCAGTCCCAAGAACCCGGCCCTGCCCAGCCTTGAGGGCCCCAGGGTACTCCTTTCAATCCCTTCCAAGGGCAGGGCTTCAGGGCCCCGCCTGCCTCTCCTCCCCAAGTCCTACCTCTCAGCTTCAGCGGGAGTGCTGCCATTTCCCTCCCCAGCTTATTTTACAGAGGAAACGGAGTGGAAGTGACTTGTGCGGGGTCACCCCGCCTCAATTCCCCGGGCCCCCAGGCTCCCCAAGGGAAGCTTAACAAAGGCTAATCCCAAACGGGCCTCGGCAAGGTGGAGGCTCAGCCGGGGGCCGGGAGTGCTCGCGCCTCTCCCCCTTCTCAGCTTCGCGGTACCCGAGGGCCCCGGGCATCGGGAGGAGGCGGTGCCCCACACATCTGGGGGCCACTGAAGCCCCCTGGGGCCCGGCGGGGCCTGGGGTCCGGTGCTGCGTCACTAGGCCCGGCCGCGCTAAGCCAGGGATGACGCAGGAGGGGCCGGGGTCCAGCCCTGCCCGGGGCCCACCCCGCCTCTGCCTCTGCCCGCGGAGGGCACCCTGGCTGCCCGCACCCGGTCGGGCCTGACAGGTGGGGCGCCCGGGCGCTGCCCGATGCCCCCGGGTCCCTGGGAAGGGGCGTCTCGGACCTCCCGTTATCCCAAGGAGAGCCTGGCCCCAGCGGGGGAGGGGGCCGCGGGGCCGGAGCGGGGGGCGCCCTTACCTGCGCCGGGGGGCTGGCCGGGGCCATCGTCTCGGTGCGGGGAGGCCGGGTCCTGTGCAGGCGGCCTGGGGGCGAGCGGGGCCGGGGCCGGGGCGGCCTGGGAAGACGTGGGGCGCGGGAAGCCCGGCCCTGCGCAGGGGCCCCGGCCGCACCTCCCCTCCCCGGACCCAGAGGCGGGGCGGGGGGCTGCCGGGGGCGCCGGGAGCCTCGGGCTCGGGGAAACCTGGGGGGGCCGTCGAGGTCCGCTCGGGGCCCCAGCACTCAGCGACGCGGCAGCCACGGCGCGGGCTTCCGGAAGGAGGAGGAGCGTCCCCCTCCCAGCATTCCCGCTCGGGCCCGCCCACTGTGGGCGGGGCCTCCCGGCTCCACCCCCGGGCCCTTTCCTCCAATCCCGCTCTGCGCGGGGCAAGCTCCGCCCTCCTCCCGCCAAAACCCCGGATTCTGCGAGGGGCCGAAACTCCTCCCCCACCAAACGGCCGCCACCCCCCCCAAAGCCGGTGGGGGAGGGGAGAGAAGAGGGCGAGGGGAGACCAGGCCCCTAACCCTGAAGGTCCAGTGGGCCCCCTCCGCTCCCCGGGCCCCGGGCGGAGGATGGCAGAGCGGCGAGGCCCAGGCAGCCCCTCCTGGGTTCCTGTCCCTAGCCAAGGCCTCCCGGGGTGAAGGAGTCACCCCCTCGGGCCGCCCCAGGGCTGGCCTAACAGAGGGGCCGGGCCTGCTTCGGCAGGAGGCCAGGGCCTCGGCGTCCTCAAGAGAGGGGTGAAGGCCGCGCTCCCCGGGGGCCCAGCGAGCCGGCCTGGACCCCGAGCCGCCCCCCGGGAAGGCCTGGTGGCCCGGAAGTGCCAGGCGGGCCGCGGGCCCTCAGCGATGGGCAGTGCCACCTCATGGGATGGGGGCAGCCCACGGAGCCCGCCCTGCCTGGCAGCACGGTTTTCTAACATCTCTGAAAAACTTGTTCCCCGAGCCCCCCCACACCCTCTGCCACGCGATGCTTTTCCTTTCTTGGTCATTTTAGCCACGTGGTGTGAGGTAGACCCCCCATGTTGTGCCAGTAATGACTTGGAGCATTTTTTCACTAGATAATTTTAATTTCTTCATATGAAAAATGCTTGTTTAATGCTTTGACCATTTATGATTTGGAGAATGAATGGTACTCTGACAAATTTGACTCTGCTTTCTATATATTCTAAAAATGAGTCCTTTCACGGAAGTACTATCTGAGAAAATGGTTTCCCAACTTTACACTTTCTTCCTGATCTTGGTCACATTGATTGTGTTTGTGAAAAACTTTTTAAGGCTACTTTCTTTTTTTAACCTTATTATTTTTCTCTGAATATGAACCCAGATCTTCCTTTACACTAAAGTAGCTATCAATGGTTGGGTTCTTTTTTTTCTTCCCCTACTTTCTTTTTTTCTTAGGATTTTTGCAAGGCAAATGAGGTTAAGTGGCTTGCCCAAGGCCACACAGCTAGGTAATTATTAAGTGTCTGAGGTCAAATTTGAACTCAGGTCCTCCTGACTCCAGGGCAGGTGCTCTATCCACTGTGTCACCTAGCTGTCTCTCATTTTTATTTTTAATGTCTTTTTTTTTATCAGTTTAATATAATTATTATCAAGTTTAATCCTGAGTTGTGGGTAATGTTGCCCTAGGCCTCAGGTCCTTCTAACTGTTATCTGGATGCTCAGCCTTAGAGACCCCTCTCTTCATCCCCAAGTCCAGCCAAACTATCTTGACTGTGTTTTCTTAGTATTTAAATTGTTTTTTTTTTCTGTTTTACCTGGGAATCCTGAAATTTGGCTACAAAATTACTTGGGGCTTTTATTCTGGAATCTCTTTCCAGACGTAGTCAATGAATTCTTTCAAAGTCTATTTTGTCTTCTCATTCTAGGTTATTAGGGTGGTCTTCTATGATAATTTCTTTTTATTGAGGCTTTCAGTTGGATAAATGATTAGTAAATTATCTCTTCTGGATCTTTTCCCCTGGTCAGTCATTTTTGCTAAGAGGAACTTTATATTTTCTTCTATTTTTTTCAGTTTTTTGGTTTTGTTTGATGGAATCTTGGTGTCTCATAGAGTCATTAATTTCCATTTGTTCAAGTAAAAATTTTAGGATTTTATTTTCTTCAGTTAACATTTGTATTTCCTTTTCTAATTGGTTAATTTTACTTTTCAATAAGTTGTTTTCCTTTTCCAGTTGGTCAGCTTTATTTGTAAAGGTCTTGATTTCTTCAGTCAATTTTTCATAATTTTCCTGCTTGGCTCTTCTTTTCTCCATTTTCCTTCTTTCTCTCTCTCTTCTTTGGTTTTTAAAATCCTTTTTGAGCTCTTCTAAGAGGTCTTTTGGGATTTGAGGTCAATTCATAAACTCCTATGAGGCTTCACATGTAAGTATTTTGTTGCCGCTTTCCTCTTCTGAGATGGTGTTTTTCACCCCATCAAAACAGTCACTGTCAGTGGTTAGTGTTCTTTTTGGGTTTTTGCTCATTTTGATAGCTGAACTCTGCTTCAGGGGCACAGGGAATACAATCCCACACTCTTTGTGCTAGAACCAGAATCTGGTCCCTGACTTATTACTTGCCTATGATGTTTTCTATGCTGTGGTTTGTTTCCTCCTTTAGAGTGCCCCAACTTAGGGTTTGAACTTTGTCTTCCTACCTAGGGTTGGGACTCTTACTGCTGGCCTGCATAGTCTTGACTAGCTGCACAGTGGTTAAGAGCCTCCTGCTGCCTTTTTAGTGTTCTTACAAACGCCAGGCTATACTCACCTTTTATCAGGTGAGACAGACCTTTGCCTTAAGTTCCTTCACAATATCTTGAGAACTTGTTTTACTTTTTTTTTTTTTTTTTTTTTTTGCGTAATGGTCTATGTAGAGGCTTCACCTAAAATTTTTTTGGGTAAAGGTCCAGGAGCTTCCCAGCTTCAGCCACCGTCTTGGCTCATCCCTGGAAGTTCAAGGAAATTTCTTGAGGCCAAGTCTGCTTTCCATAGGGCCTACTTTTTGTTGATTCACACATATTGACATATCTACTTTTGAGGCAATAGGTTTTACAAAGATTGTTTATTAAATTCTCTGCCAGTCAAGACTCAACTAGGGGTCCACTCCCTGAGCCCTTGTAAGTTTTCCATTCAATAGAACCTAGTTTAGAGGAACTGAAAGCCAAGTGACTGATTTCTAAATACAGAATACAGGCTGCTTAAGAATTCTATCTCTGAAAATTCCTTGCATCCTTATATGAATCCCCTGAATGGTTTCTGGAGTCAGCATGACCTGTACATCTTGATGTGAGGAATGTGGGGTGTTATTGGTCTTCATAGGGGAGGCTGCCTAAGAAATACATTACAAAAGGGGAATAACCCCAGCTAATCACAAAATTAGGAGAGATCTTCTAATCTCATCCAAAAACTGATGGCCCCAAGATTAGGAAGAACCGGTCCCCAACCAGCCAATGTTGACCCAGAGATTCTGACCTAACACAACTGAGTTTGCACAATTAGGTTCATGAATATTACTCCACACACCCCCTGTGACAATTGGAGTTTATCAAGGGGGTATCATATTAGAGACATGGTATGGAATGGTTGGACTTCTTAGACTATCACTCAAAAGATGAGAGCCTATGAAAATTCAGGTGGGAGGGGAGTTTCCACAATTGTATAATACTAGACATTACTGTATCTTGGTGTGCCTTACATTAGAGGGCATCTGTGTCTTGCAAGATCCATGAATTAAAAAGTTCAATTCTTTTCTCACTCCAGCAGATTTATCTGATAAATTTGAGGACTGCATCTGAGATCTACAGAACCATAGGGGAAATCCCAGGAGAGACTGAAGAAGGAACGTTCACAGCTTGATTTCCAGTAGATCTCCATTTGTTTTCTGGGGTTCCCTCCAGGGGATCTATGAATAGACCTGGAACCCTGCTATTGACCAGGGGGAGTGATGGAACATTTCAGGGATCAATTGTGGAATCGATCCAGAAAGGTAGGAAAAACTGTAGTTCTACCTTTTAGGGATTAGAAGTCCTTATTCTAGATAACCTCAAGGTAGGGAAGACCCTGGATGGGAGACTGGAGATTGAAAGAGGTGACTGGGGTGGGGGGGGACACCCTCTCTTGGATACCACAAAAAAATCCATTGGAAGAAAATTAATTCTCTTGGATAGGAAAGATGCTATCTGGGAGAAGGAAAGTGTAAATTAATTAAATACTACTGTTTTGAATGGCCCAAATCCCTCATTCAGGGACAGTTGGTGTGGTGGCCAAGATTCAGATCTGATGAGGATCAAGTATGCCAAATTTTGAATGTTTTTTGTGAATATCAAGAAACCTCTAAACAAGAGGAGATAGAATATGCAGCATGCCAGAAAATTGGGGATACCAAATTATTTTTTAATAAGTCAGAAAGGGACAAGAAACATAAATGTAATACCCTGTATTGGGGGAGTATTGCCCCTATAGGGCAATATATAGGAGCAGTATTGTCCCACCTCATCCCTGATCCCCAGTCCACTCTAAGTCCTCAAACTGCTCCTAGAGAGGAGGAAACTGATGATAAAACCTAAGATAAAGGGGAGAGGACATAGAAGAAAAATAAACATTTTCTAGATTAAGGAAGGAGCTGGAGCAATGTAAAAGGGACATAGAGAACCTCCCCCTTCTAAACTAATCAAACATCTTTGTGAATTCCCCTTTAAATACATCAAAAGTCAGGGCATTAAGAAATAGGTGAAATCACTAGCAGAAGTAGAGTTATCTGACCAACTGGAACAATTCTTAGGGCCCAACCTCTTCACTTGGGGGGAGTTAATGTCAATCTTGAATGTCCTCTTCACAGGGGAAGAGAGGGAAGGATTAGGAAAGCAGCCATGGAGGGGTGGGAGAGGAAACATCCCCCAGCTATACCCTAATGTAGATCTAGGCTGGAATAATAATGATCCAACTCAAAGAAGACACATGCAAGATCTGAGGGACCTTATCATCTCGGGAATCAAGGAAGCTGTCTCCAAGTCCCAAAATTTGAACAGAGCTTTTGAAGTATTCTAGGAGAAGGACAAGACACCTTCTAAATTTCTTGAGAGAATGAGGGAGAATGTGAGAAAATATTTGGGGTTGGATCCCCTGGATCCTGTGACAGAGGGCATGTTGAGGGTAAATTTTGTCACTAATGCCCGGACTGATATTAACAAGAAACTGCAGAAATTAGAGAGATGGAACATGAGACCACTTGAGAAACTTTTAAGGGAGGATCTGAGAATTTCTGTTAGGAGAGGAGATGAGAAACAGAAAAAGAAAGCCAGGATGATAGTCTAGGCTGTTAGGGAGGGAGATAAGGGAGAATCTGACCATATTGGGGCATGGGGAAAGGGATCAGAGGAAAAGAATGGGGGGAATGAAGGAAAGGGGAAGAAAGGAAATGGAATGGAAGGAATGAATTCTTTAGCTGTGTAAGAATAGGACATTTTAAAAGAAAATGCTCTGAGTTGGAAAATGGATCATGCCCCTTGTGATCTTTGAGGAAGAGGACTACAAAACTCAAGGGCCCTTGTTCCTCAAGCCCAATCAAGAGCCCCTTGTAAACCTGAGAGTTGGGGACTGCAGAGAAGAGATTGTTTTTCTTATGGACACAGGAGCTGAGAGATCATCATTGACCTCTTTTTTTTTTTTAAGGTTTTTGCAAGGCAATGGGATTAAGTGGCTTGTCCAGGGTCGCACAGCTAGGTAATTATTAAGTGTCTGAGTTCAAATTTGAACTCAGTACCTGACTCCAGGGCCGGTGCTCTATCTACTGCACCACCTAGCTGCCCCCATAGTTGACCTCTTTACTGAAAGGGATGAAGCTAGAAGACACTCTGAGGGTTTCTGGAGTTAAAGGAGAAAACTTTTTTGTATTAATTTTTGAGGAAATAGAAGTGGAATATGGGGAGAGGAAGGTGAAGGCGAAGTTTCTGTTCTAAAGCAGCAATGAACCTACTAGGCAGAGATTTAATAATTAAATTTAACTTGGGAATAAGGGTCCTGAATAAACAATTAAAAGTCCTAATGTGACCTCTAAAGGCAGAAGAAAGACAAGTAAATCCTGAAGGTCTGGATCAGGAAGGGGAACAGGGAGCTTCTAAATATAGAGCCTCTCAAAGTCACCTTAAAAGATCCCCAGTCAAGGGGTAGCTAGGTGGTAATAGTGGATAGAGCACCGGCCCTGGAGTTAGGAGGACCTGAGTTCAAATGTGACCTCAGACACTTAATAATTACCTAGCTGTGTGATTTTGGGCAAGTCACTTAACCCTATTGCATTTAATTAAAAAACATAAAAAAGATCTCTAGTCAGAAGGGAGGAAGGGACTGCAGTCAGTTATTGAGCAGCTGCTTCAGGATGGACTCCTGGAGCCATGCATATCGAGATTCAATACCCTGATTCTGCCTGTTAGAAAGACTGATGGTAGTTATCAAATAAAACGTGATTTAAGGGAAGTTAATCAACTCACAATGGTGCCCAAAGCCTATACCTTGATGAGTCAGATTCCCCAAAGCATAGGTGGTTCAGTGTGATTGATCTTGGCTTGTGGGCTTGCACCCTTGATTCAGAGAGCAGGGACCTCTTTGCATTTAACAGGGAGAATCCAAAAACAAGGAGAAAACAGCAGCTTAGGTGGACACTCTTACCCCAGAGGTTTGCAGAATCCCCCAATTTATTTGGGTAAGCACTGGAGGGAATTCTGGAGTTGTTTTCCTCTTCTAGAGTAAAGCTCTTTCAGTATGTGGATGACTTGTTGCTTTCAGGGCAGAAAAGAACTGAGGTTTCAGGTGCTACAATTAAGTTGTTAAACTACTTAGGGATACAGGGTTTGAGAGTCTCCCTGAAGAAATTATAACTTGTTGAGAAGGAGGCCTGATATTTAGGTCATCTGATCAGTGAAGGGAGTAGGAACATTAGCCCAGGACTGCATCCAGGCTATCCTGGACTTATGTCTCTCCCTCTTACTAAGAGAGAATTTAAGTTTCAGGGATTGATTGGATACTGTAGATTATGGATTGAGTTTTACGCATTAAAAACTAAAAGGTTGTATATGAAGCTGCTAGTTGAGGAGCCTGAGACTTTAGTCTGGAAAGGTGAAGAAAAGGAATATGTTGGGGCAGCTAGGTGGTACAGTGGATAGAGCACTGGCCTTGGAGTCAGGAGTATCTGAGTTCAAAGCCGGGCTCAGACACTTCAAAATTACCTAGCTGTGTGACCTTGGACAAGCCAAAAAAAACCCCTAAAAAACAAAAAAGAAAAGAAAAGGAAGATATTCAGAGATCGAAGCAAGCCTTAGTGCAAACTCCAGTCTTAGCTTTGACTACCCTGGACAAGCCATTTCATTTGTTTGTCTTGGTACCCCATAGCCCTGGGTATATTAACCCAATCCCAGGCAGGGTAATGCCAACCAGTGGCCCTTTTATCCAAGCTACTCGACCCAGTATCCCAGGGATGGCCTAAATGCATCTAGGCAGTGGCAGCCACTGCAGTATTAGTGGAGGAGAGCAGGAAGTTGACCTTTGAAGGTGCATTAGTGATTAGCATCCCACATCAGGTTCGGACTATCTGAAGCCAAAAAGCTGGGAGATGACTAACAGATTCCAGGATTCTAAGTATAAGGTCATACCAATGGAAAGGGATGATCTTATTCTAACTACAGGTCATCATTTGAACCCGGCATCTTTCCTGTGGAAAGGAGAGGGTGTTATACTCCGGGGTTTGGAGCATGGCTGCCTTGATTTAGTAAACTATCACACCAAAGTATGACAGGATTTAAGGGAGGTCCCTTTTGAAACAGGGAGAAGGATGTTTTATTAATGGGTTCTCCAGAGTGGTAGAGGGTACATGCTGAAATGGGTATGCTATTATGGATGGGGAAGACTGGCACATGATAGAATCTGGACCCCTCCTTAGGCAGTGGTCTGCATAAACCTATGAGTCATATGCTTTGAATCAGACTCTTAGGATTTTATTTTTTTTTAATTTTATTTATTTATTTATTTCTCTTAAGATTTTAGATGGGAAATCTTGGACCGTCTACACTGACTCCAAGTATGCATTTGGAGTAGTTCACACCTTTGGGAAAATCTGGGAGGAGAGAGGGCTTATTAATAGCAGGGGAAAGGAGCTGGTACATAGGGAGTTGATCAAGCAGATATTAGAAAACCTACTCCTACCCTCAAAGATAGCTGTAGTACATATGAGGGGTCATTAAAAGGGAAGCTCCCCAGAAGTGAAAGACGAAGTTGGGACCAAGATGTTGGGCCTTATCCCAGAAGTTCCACCCTCCAGAATCAATGCTGATATTCAATGAGAAGAAGGGGGAAAAGATAAAAATTGGGACTAAAGAGAGAGATATTAGGAATCTTCTTACATCAGGGAAGTCATTGGGGTACCCAAGTGATGTGTGATGCATTCTTAAGGTTCTATGGGTGTGGAGGAATATACACAGTTGCTTAACAAAGTGCTGGAGGGTACCTAATATGTCAAAGGTTAACAAGCTGATCTCAAGCCAGTGGGAGGGAGATCAGTTTAAGGCCCTTCCAGAGCATTAAGGTGAATTATACTGAGATGCTGCCCCAGGGCAGAAATTAAAATATTTATTGGTCCTAGTAGATCCACCTTACTGGTTGGGTGGAGGCTTACCCCTCAAGCACAGCTAATGCCTCTGGAGTCTGTAAAGCCATCCTAGAGCACCTCTGTTTGGGTTGGTGGAAAGGATTGACTGACAATGGGATACAGTTTATATCAAAGGTTTTACAGAATATTATGAGTTTCATGGACATACATTGGGAATTTCATGTTCCATGGCACCCTTCTTCTTCTGGGAAAGTAGAAAGGATGAACCAGACATTAAAGAATCAATTATCAAAGTTGGGGCTTGAGACCAAGGTTACCTTGGCCCAAGTGTCTCCCAATTGCCCTGTTGAGAATTAGAACAACCCCCATTAAAGACATTGGATTTTTCCCATATGAAATGTTGTTTAGGTTATTTAATATGGGAAGGGCAACCAAACTCCCTTCTCTAAAAACCAAAGATAACTTTTTAAATATTTTATTTGTTTTCCAATTATAAACAATAGTAGTTTCTACCTATCATTTTTTATAATGTTTTTAATTTTACAAATTTCCCCCAACCTCTCTTCTCTCCCCCATCCCCCCAAAGAGGGCAATCTGATAATCTTTACATTGTTTTCATGCTATACATTGATCAAAATTGAATGTGTTGAGAGAAAAATCATATCCTTGAGGAAACAATAAAATATAAGAGATAGCAAAATTACATAGTACATAAGACAACTTTTTTTTTTAAATTAAAGATAATAGTCTTTGGTCTTTGTTTAAACTCCACAGTGCAATTTTTTTAATTTTACATTTTAAAACTTATTTATACATTACTAAAATAGTCTTGTTATAAGAGTAAAAATAATTCCCCCCCAAAATAAAAAAAAAAACTTCATGAGAAATAAAATGAAAGAAAGAGAAAAAAAGTGTGTTACAGTCTGTGTTCTGATACCATCAGCTCTGTTTCTGGGCTGGATCACATTCTTTATCATAAGTCCATCAGAGAAGTTACTTCCATATTTTTCCACAGTTGCTGTTTCTGCTGGTAATTCCCTCCATCTATTTCTCCCCTCTACCAATTATTATATTTTCTCTCTCCTTTCACTTTGTCCCTCTTCAAAAGTGTGCTGTGGGACAGCTGAGTGGCACAGCAGACAGAGTACTGGCCCTGGGACCAAGAGGCCCCAAGCCTATTCCACGCCCCCCCCCTACACCAGAGACCAGCAACCACTCAGCCCTGTGGTCCCAGACAGACCATCCAATTCCACCACCTTGCAAAAAGTACAAAAAAGAAAATGTGTTATATCTGGCAGTCCTCTCCCATTGACTCACTTCTATCCCCTATCCCTAAACCTGATCCTCCACTTCCCCTGTCCCTTTTTCCCCATCCCCCTTTTCTCCTTTTTGTTCTAGATTTCTATGCCCTATTAAGTATATGTTGTTTCCTTTTTTAGTCATTTCTGATGATAATGAAGGCACCCTCAATCCCCTTCCCTTCCTCCCCTTCCATACCATCGCAAAAGCGATTTCTTGACTCTTTTACATGAAATATCTTAGTCTATTCTACCTCTCCTTTCCTTTCTCCCAGTACATTTCCTTTTTACCTACTGACTCCATTTTAAAAATATACCTTCATATTCAGCTCTCTCCTGTGCCTTGTCTATATAAGTTCCTTCTAACTGCTCTAATAAATGGGAAGGTTCATATAAGTAGTATCAGTATCATTTTCCCATGCAGGAATACACACAATTCATCATCATTAAATCCCTCATAATTTATCCTTCTCGTCCACCCTCTCTATTTTTCACCTGAGTCCTGTACTTGAAGATCAAACTTTCTGTTCGGCTCTGGCCATTTCAACAGGAATATTTGAAATTACCCTGTTTCATTGAAAGCCCATCTTTTCCCCTGGAAGAGGATGTTCAGTTTTGCTGGGTAGTTGATTCTCAGTTGATTTTTGCCTTCTGGAATAATATATTCTAAGCCCTATGAGCCCTTATTGTGGATGCTGCTAAATCCTGTGTGATCCTGACTGCAGCTCCATGATATTTGAATTGTTTTGTTCTGGCTGCTTGTAGTATTTTCTCTTTGACTTGGGAGTTCTGGAACTTGACTATAATATTCCTGGGTGTTATTTTTAAATCTTTTTTATAAGGAGATTGGTGGATTTTCTTAATTTCTATTCTGCCCTCTGCTTCTAGGATATCAGAACAATTTTCTGTAGAAATTCTTTAAAAATGAAGTCAAGACTCTTTTTCTTATCATGACTTTCAGGTAGCCCAGTAATTTAAAAATTGTCCTCTTTGATCTGTTTTCAATGAGATATTTCATGTTTTCTTCTAGTTTTTTATTTTTTGGTTTTGTTTTATTGTTTCTTCAGTCCTTGCAAAGTTATTTGCTTCCTTTAATAATCTGAAGGATTTTTTTTTCTTCAGAGAGCTTTCTTATCTCCTTTCCATCTGGCCAATTCTACTATTTAAGGTATTTTTCTCCTCATTAATTTTTGAACTGTTTTTTCCATTTGACCTAAACCAGTTTTTAGTGTTATTTTCTTCAACATTTTTTTGGATCCCCTTGACTAAGCTGTTGACTTGGCTTTCATGTTTTCTTGTAACTCCCTCATTTCTCTTCCCAATTTTTCTTCTACCTCCTTACTTGATTTTCAAAATCTTTTTTGAGCTCTGAAATAGCCTGAGACCAACTTGTATATTTCTTGGAGGATTTAGATGCAGAGGCTGGAACTTTATCAACTTCTGATTGTGTGTTTTGGTCCTCCATGGGACCCAAGTAATTTTCTAGGGTCAGGTTCCTTTTTTTTCTGTTTACTCATTTCCCCAGCCTGTGCCTGGTTTTGGGGTGCTTCCTGAGCTTTTGAATATTATTGGGATATACCCACAAGGACCTCAGTTCCTTCAAAGTCTTATGAGAGGCTCTGACTGCTCTCCTGGTCTTTGCTTTGGTCTGTGGATGGCCACAAGCACACCCCTCTGCCCTGGAGCTGTGAGGAAGGTCCCTGCTTTATGGCAGTGGTGGGGTCCCAGACTGTGAACAGGGTCTGAATATGGACAAAGCACAAGAGTCCTGTCCCAGGGCCAGAGGAAACACCTCAATAGTCTCTCCTCCAACCCCTTTTACCTTCTGTGAGCTGAGCACTCTGGGAGCAGCTGCCCACCAGCTCCCTGCTGGGCAGCTCTGTGGGCCTACTTCCATTTCCTGGGATCTGGGCTGTACTGATGGCTGCAGCCATGCTGGCCTGGACTTTGCGCTGTCTCTGGCAAAAGTTTCCCCACTGATCTTCCAAGTTTTCTGGATTGCAGGTCAGGAAACTGCTTCTGCTGCTGGGAACTGGTACTCTCCAGGACCCAGATGCCCAAGCACCCAGTGGGCTATTCTCAAAAGAATGGAGCTCCTTAGCTCCAGTGAGATATTCCTGGATGTGCTGTTGCCCCCTACACCACTGTGGAACAGAGCTTTCCCAAGATCTACCAGGTTACCTTGGGCTGGAGAATTGCCTCACTGGATCTTTCTGTGTTTTCTGTCTCTCAAAAACCTAGTTAGAGCCATAATTGTAAGGTTTTTGGAATATTTTGGAGAGAATTCCTAGGAAAGGCTATTCTCATGCTGCCATCTTAGATCTGTCCCGCCAAAGATAAATTTTTAAAGAATTATATCCTGGCAATTTCATCCTCCCTTAACAGATCTTCAGCATAGGGCTCAGACTTCATCATTGGAGTTTCCAGTACATCCCTTCAATTGATTGGATGCTTATAAAGACATGGAGAGAGCTGAAACTTCATCCAAGCTGGGATGGACCTTTCCTGATTCTTTTAACTGCTATGCAGACGGCAGAGCAGCCATTATACTAAAATGAAAGGAGCAGTGGAGGAACCCCAAGACTAGGAGGTTCATGAGAATTTAGAGCTCCTAAAGCTTGTTCTTTGATGGAAGAAGTGCTAAGGACTGACAAAGCTGGACTGGCTCACTATTGGGTAGTGTTTTTATTGCAGAATTGCTCCTCTGTATTCACAAGAAAAGGGGTGATATGGAAGACACATTCCATTGAGAGAAAGAGAGGTTGAAATTGTTGTGTGACAGAGTGATCTCATGCCCAAGTCCAGGGAGAGTAACAAACGGGGTTCTAGATGTAGTGGGACATTTTGCTGAAGGACACCACTATGCTTATCGCCCCCCCCCCCCCCCCCCCCCGCCACACACATGTACTAGTCCTTACTGGTTTGGTAACCACTGCAGATACAAGCCCAGTTCCTGCCCCTTGAGGGAGGAAAATAAATACATCCAACTGATGGAAGTCATTTCCCAGTCCTTCTGTGTGACTAAATTTTGGATTTGTGGTAGTTCATGACAGCTTGAGAACTGGCCTTAGGTACTAGTCCCCCCCCCCCCCCCCCCCTGAATCTGGCTTGGATTCTCAGTTCCTGGTAAAAAGTGCACCATGGCACAGGACTCTGGTCCAGAGAAAAGAAACAGCAGTGGCATTTGAGGGAATCAGTTTAGGCTGACTATTGTTGACACCAGCCTGGACAAGACAATTTCTTGGAGAGCAGCAAATGTCTCTGTACTGTACAATTTTACAGGGACAGCTGACCCAAGACTCATGTGCTACAGGTGTAATGATGGTACAAGGATCCCTTGTAAGGATGCACAAACTAGGGACTTGGTAAGTGAAATTGTGATTATGAGTTAGTGTGGACTTGTAAGCAAAGTACAGAAATGGCCTTTTGCAAGAAAAATAATTTAAGGAACATCACTAGATATGTTAGCTATTCCTGGGGTTGGTCCAGCAGCACAAAATCAGGGATTTATTTCCATCAATTTTGGAGCCAGAAAGACCTATCTAAAGACAATGGTATAAAAACTTGCCAGTGGGAAAAGGAAAAACAACTTTGGAAATGTATTTATTATTATGATGATTATATGGCTTCTCTAAGAAGGATGAGCAGTGTTATACATTGTTGGGAACCAGGAAACTATATCCCTGGAAGACCAACCAGCATTGAAGGGACATTATTTGATTTGTAGGACCTCTGAACACATCCATTTGTCCAAGTACTGATCAGGGAGTTGCTGTATAGGGCTGGTAAGGCCAATTTTCTTTCTGCCTGGGCAGAGAGGGGACCAATAAGATTATATGATGACTTAAGTTGAGCAAAAAGGAGTATAGATACCTCACCGAGACTTATGAGCTTGCTACCTGGGCAAAGGATGGGATTTGGGACTGTAGAACCCAAATTTATATCCTGAATAGACTAATAAGACTCCAAGCTGTAGTGGAAATAATTACCAGTCAGACAATAAGGGCCTTGGACTTGCAAATAAGAGAGGCAGTTATTCAGCATAGATTAGTACTAGACTATCTGTTGGCTGAGGAAGGAGAAGTCTGTGGTAAATTGAACCTATCAAATTGTTGCCTAAAGATAGATGACAATGGGCAGGTGGTAAAGGAAATAATCAGGGACATCAGAAAGTTGGCACCTGTTCCGGTCCGAACCTGGACAAGCCCATTAGATACCTCTTGGATGAACTGTTTTACTGGTTCATGGGGGAAACAGTTGTATATTATACTGTTGGCCCTGAGTGGACAATCTTATTACACATGTGCCTCCCATGCAAGATCCAGTTAATAACCTGAATAACACAAAGTTCTATCAGTAAAATAGGGTGGGTACATGTCTCTGATAATGAGGAAGTAAAAATCTTGATAGAAAACTTCAGTAGTCCTGTCAAGGATGAGGATTGTGAATTGAGGTTAAAACAGTTTGAAGAAGATACTGCTGATGAAATGTGAAGACCAGGGTCTTATTAAAAAAGAAAAGGGGAGAATTATGATTATGAATAATTTGGGGTGTTGTTGGTCTTCACAGGGGGAGGCTGCCTAAGAAATATATTATAAAGGGGAATAGCCCCAACCAATCACAAAACTAGGAGGAATCTTCTAATTTAATCTAAAGATGATGGGCCCAAGATTAGGAGGAACTGGTCCCTAACAAGAGGTTCTGACCTAATGCATTTGAGTTTATGCAATTAGGTTCATGAATTCCCTCCACATCCCCTGTGAAGATTAGGGTTCATCAATCAAGGGGGGGATATTAGAAACATGTCATGGGATGGGTGGACCTCTTAGACTGTTACTCAACTGATGAGAGCCTATGAAAATTCAGGTGGGAGGGGAAAGAGTTTCTAAAACTGTAATACTGGACATAACTGTACCTTGAGATGCCTTACATTAGGGGGCACCTGTTTCTTACAAGATCTCTGAATTGAAAAATTCAATTCTGCTCTCACTCCAACAGATTTATTTCTTGTATTAATATCACTGATAAAGCAACAAATCTGATCTTGAAGCAGCAAACACCCACATGCCTCTATATCTTCTCCAGACACACAAGAACAATAGGAAAAGGGGGACCCCCACTCAAAAGCCAGACCAGAGAAGAACTGCATGTTGTGAGGCAGCAAGAGTGAAGAGTTTCTCAGGAAAAGACCCAAGATACAATTTGTGGAAGTGTTGAAGTGCCCAGACTTAGTTCAGGTTTGGGGGTCCTGAGATGCCAAAGACAGGGTCCTGAAGATGCAGTTCTCTGAACTTTAGAGTCAGAGGATCATTATGAGAGGGCATAAAGGAAAAGTTAGGAATTTCAGGCCCCAAGGGCAAGACTGAGCAAGGCCAATGTCTCCTCTAAGAAGCATAGAAAGGGGGACCCTGGTCTGGGACAAAGCCCTACTTCAGGAACTAAATAAAGCCAGAAAGACAAGTATCCATGTTCCCACACTGGGAACAAAGTAGGTGCTTAATAAATGCTCAGTGCTACATTGCTTGTCCCTAAGTCCAGGTCTCCAAAGGCCTAAGATTTCTGATGCTAAGGATCTACTCCTCAATCCTATCATTTCTAGAAACTGATCCTGGCAATTCCTTCAGAAGTCAGATGTTTCTTGGCTAACTTGCAGAGGATGAGCTCCTGCCCATGGAAAGCCTATTGATTCCATTCTTGGAGCTCAGCCATTTCCTAGGCTGAATCCAGAGGTGAAATGAGTTCAGAAACATTGGACTAATCCAATGACATGTATCTATGGTCAACTTTTGTACTATTAGGTGAAGAGGTATCTAATAATAATAATAATGATCTTTATTATTATTAGTGCTAATATTTATACAACCCTTTAAAGTTTGCAAATAGTGTCTCATTTGAGCTTGACAACAATCCTGGGAGCTTGGTGTGTTTTACCCTCCTTTGACAGCTGAGGAACCTGTGGCAAGTGTGACTCCCATAAATCACCTCACCTTGTTTGTCTCAGTTTCCTCATTTGTAAAATGAGCTGGAAAAGGAAATGACAAAACCACTCCAGTATCTTTGCCAAGAAAAGCCTATATGAGGTCATAAAGAATTTGACAGGACTGAAACAAATGAACTATGACAACAACCACCCAAGGTGAACAAAGGTTAAAATGACTTGTCCAGAGTCATGCATCTGTGTCTAGGGCCAGATAGGACTCCCTGACTCCAGTCCCACTACTCTATCCACTGTACCACCGAGCTGCCTCTTGTTCCAAAAGTATTTCTGTAAATGTTTAACCTGAATACCATATTCTCTGAGAAGACTTTCTTCCCCCTTCTTTCTCCATTGGCCCTAGGTAGGGCAAGTGGAAGTTTAGTGGAGATTTGAAGAAAATCAGGAGGCAGAGATGAGGAGGAAAAGAGTTCCAAACATAGGGGACAGCACAAAAGTGAAATGAACAAGAGTGGAAGAAGGAGGGTCTTTTTCAAAGAATAGCAAGGATGAGGGTAGGGGATGGAGAATAAAGTATGAGTAGACTAGAAAGGCACAAAGTAGTAGCTTATGAAGGACTTTTTAGAGCCAGAGGATTTCCTGTTTGATCCTAGAGGTAACAGGGAACCACTGGAGTCTATTGAGAAGGTGGGAGTGGAGGTGACATGGTCAGACCTGAGCTAATTTAAGATTTCTTTGACATCTGAGTGGGGACTGATGCCAGGGAGATCCACAACCAGCTTTGACAAAAGTCAGGGCATGAGAAGATGAATCCTGTACTAGGGTGGTAGTAGGGGCAGAGGAGAGGAGGAGGTGTATGTGAGAGATGTTACAAGGTAAAATCAGCAGGCTTTGGCAACAGATTGGATTTGGTGGGTGGGTAGAGTTGAATATGATCCCTGCAGGTCTGGAAGGATGGTGGTGCTTTCAACCATAGTAGGGGAATGAGGGTTTTGAAAGGAAGAAAGAGTTCAGTTTTGATCATGTTTAAGTTTAAGAGGCCTACTGGACCTTCTGTTTGAGATGGCTGAAGGGCAGTTGGAGATCAACAGGATGGCTATGGCTGGATAAGATCTGAGAATCACCAGCTTAGAGATAATATGAATCCATGACACCCATTAATATCATTAAATGGAAGTGTACAGAGTGAGAAGAGGACACAGGAGAGAGTTTGGAGGCCCCACTCTTAGTGGGAATAACCTAGGTGAGGATCCTATAAATGTCACAGAGGAGGAAGCAATATTGCAAAACTTCAGAGAAGAGTGTTAAGGAGAAGCGGATGATCAGCAGTGTGAAAGGCTATAGAAAAGTAAAGGAGATTATGGATTGGGAAAAGACCATTGGATTTGATGATTAAGAGACCATTGGTAACTTTGGAGAGTCCTCATCAGTTGGATGATGAGGTTGGAAGTCAGATTTAACTCTGCAGAGTGGTAAAAAGAGAGTGAGAGGAAAGTACTGGTGACACTCATTGTGGATGGACCTCTTGAGTCATCAAAAGGAGGAGAGATGGGGATGATAGCCAATGGAGATGGATAGATTGAATGGTTTTTGAGGATGAGAAAGACATGGAGGTATTAGAGTCAGAAGAATTTCAGGCCCCAAGGGCAAGACTGAGCAAGGCCAATGTCTCCTCTAAGAAGCATAGAAAGGGGGACCTTGGTCTGGGACAAAGCCCTACTTCAGGAACTAAATAAAGCCAGAAAGACAAGTATCCATGTTCCCACACTGGGAACAAAGTAGGTGCTTAATAAATGCTCAGTGCTACATTGTTTGTCCCTAAGTCCAGGTCTCCGAAGGCCTAAGATTTCTGGTGCTTTGAAAAATATTACAATTGACTGAAGAGGTATCCGATAGAGAAAAAGGATGGAATGGGATTACTGGTACATGAAGAGGGTTTTGCCCTGGTTAGAAAAGCCATGCAAGGTGACTGAAGAGGGTAGATGGTCCCTAGTAGGAGCTGCTGAAGAGGAGGGAAGAAGAAAGAGCTCTTTAATGATTGACTGGTCTCATAGTTGGTGATCAAGGGCAGAGTGGGGAGGAATTCTTTTCTAATCTACTGAAGAGTGGCTGTTCTTTGTTCACATTTGACCAGCATGGAAAGGAAGCCCTCCCGTAGAATAGTTTCAGAGTCATGTGGTTTCAGGGAGACATTTCCCCAGTTGCTTACATTAATAGGACTATTCTTCAGTTTGGTAAATGGAGCAGAGTATTCCTACATCTAGACTTGGAAGGGATCTGAGAAATATATTATGACATTATGGAAGACACTCATCTCATGAAGACTCAGACCCTTAGGATTTGTCTTCTTCATTTAGTCCATCTCTCTCATTTTACGATGAGGAGATGAAGACTGAAATGTTTAGTAATTTTTGGCTGAGTCCTATGGTAATCAGTCACAGGGCTGGGATTCAAACCCAGATTCCAGGACTTTGCCCACTGTACCACACTGCTTCTCAAGACAAAAAACTCTAAACTTAAACTTGGTTATCTTTTTGCTTTACTGTTGAATTATATCTTTTGTTTTGTGATTACTGTAAAATGTAAGGTGGCAGTTACTTGGAGTGAGGTTATTCTGATTAGCAGAGAGTATTCTTATCTATTGCCTAAGCAAAAATGCTTGATTAGTCAAATTGTCTGATAGATTTGGGTTAAAACATATACCAGAGTATTTTCCTTTCAAACAGGTCACTCCAGAGGTTCCCATGCTCTCTTTTCTGCTTCCCAGAAGTGATATAACTCCTCAGTCCTTTGCATTCTTTGGTAGCCCCTCTAGCATCATGGCACCTCTTCAGAGGTGATGCTGGTTTCATTTAGTATTGTCTTCCCAATTTTCCCCTAAGATATGATGCTTCTCCAGTCTCTTGGACCATCAGCACCTTCCTGACTGGTAATTGAAGTGGTTCAGAGACTCCATATAGGATTTCCAACAACTCTAGTGTACCACCTCATTTCTGAATGAAGCCCACCTTAGGGTTTCTATGATTACTTAGCTCATCCATCCTCCATTTCATGAGAACCCATTTCTGTCTCATCCACATTTCATCCTGTTCCATCCATTCCATCTCCATCTTGCTCTCTCTC
Organism: Macrotis lagotis; assembly: GCF_037893015.1. Lineage (NCBI taxonomy): Eukaryota > Metazoa > Chordata > Mammalia > Peramelemorphia > Peramelidae > Macrotis > Macrotis lagotis. The sequence continues at coordinate 197,220,613 of NC_133665.1, forward strand.
AAGGTATTGTCTGTAGGGTAGAGGTCAGAATGGTCCCTCCAGGAGAGGGGAAAGGGGATAGATTATGATATGTTAACTAGTGGTGTCCAGCCCAATATCAGCAAGTTAAATGGTCTCTGATTACCTCTTGGACAGGGCCAACTATCTTAGGTTAGATCCAGATACTTCATTGAAACTCCTCATGGAGTGTCCTATCTCCCTAGATGCTTTACAAAATGCTGCTGGCCTCTTCTTCTCTAGGGTGTTTCAGGGTCCTGAGCCCCTAGGTACCCCCTCCTTCAGACTGCTCCAACACCATGAGCTCTTGGGTTCCTCCTCAACCACTAGCCTACTCCAAGGTTCTGAGTTCTAGGTGACACTCCCTCTCTGCTGGCAGCTCCAGTCTGTTTTCAAAACTTTAAGGGAAGGTAGGGGCTGGGTATGGTTTGGGAAGTTTGGTTTGGTATTCATTCCCTAACCCCAATCCCCTGAATGGGCTCCAAAGTTCACCTAACTAGGCTGGTAAGGGATAAATAAGGGAGAGGAAAGAGACTGGGGTGGAGAATAAGGGCCTGGTTGAAGAACAGCCTAGGACCTATTCATTTGAAAATGCTTTTTTATAAATAATTTCCATGATATGCACTATTTTGCAACTTATTATTCAATGGATTTATATATATCCCATCCTGAAACCTTTGTTACAACTGAGGCTAATCTATTTTAAAATAAATTATTGTATTAGAGTTCATCTTCTTATAAAAATGTTCTGTTATTAATTCCTTTGCAGAATCCTCATCCTCCTAATGGGGGAAGGAATAATATCAAGTATGAATTGGGTTTTAAGTTTCAGGTTGCCCCTGAATTTCTTGGATATATCAACATGGCAACTGGCTAACCTAAAAATGTAAATTCTCTGTCCAAAAGGTCTATAAAAGGTTCCAAATTTGATTTTCTAGTAAGAGACATAAGGTTTGAGCTTATTTGACTTGGTATTTGGCAAAATAAATTTAAAATATTGTTAAGAACAATTTTTATAAGAGATTTTTTTTTTTTTTAGCAAAGAGGTCCTCTGAACCAGAGAAACCAGTCAGCTGGAACCAGATGACTATATGAGATGAGACCTCTTTGAAATGGACAATTTCATTCATTCATTCACTCTTTACTTTTCCCTTTGCATGTTTTAGCTGTAATATCTCCTTATCAAAATTTAGCCCTTACCATCAACTTCTAACTTCTCAGAGAAAGGCATGTTCCCCATTGAAGGCATTCCTAAGGCTTCTTTCCAGTATGGATCCTCTGATATAAAGGAAGAGATAATCTCTGACTGAAGGCCTTCCCACTTTGAATCCACAGATGGCTTGGACCAAGAGTGGATTTTCTGCCAAGAAACTCTGGTCAAATGGAATGACTTTTCTCATTTGTTAAAGAAATGATTTCTGTCTGGTATGATTTCCCTAATGGGAAATAAGGTCTGACTTTTGCCTGAAGGATTTACCACACTGATTACATTGACAAAGTTTCTCTCCACTGTGGGTCCTCTGATGTTTCACAAAACTGGAGCTATGTGTAAAAGTCTTTCTGCACTGATTACAATCCTGAGGTTTTTCCCTAGTGTGGATCCTCTGATGACGAACAAGATAGCTCTTAATTATAAAAGTCTTTCCACACTGATTGTATTCATAAGATTTTCCCCCACTGTGGATTTTTTGATGACAAACAAGATATACCTTATTTGTAAAAGTCTTTCCACACCAATTACACTCCTAAAGTTTCTCTCCAATGTGAATTCTCTGATGTTCCACAAGACTGAAGTTGTATTTAAAAGTTTTCCCACATTGATAACATTCAAAAAGTTTCTCTCCAGTGTGGATCCTTTGATGACAAACAAGACTATTCTTTGTGAAAGTCTTTCCACACCAATTACATTCATAGGGTTTCTCTCCAGTGTGGACTCTTTGATGTTCAGCAAGACTGAAGTTATTTTTAAAAGTCTTTCTGCATTGATTACATTCATAAGGTTTCTCCCCAGTGTGGATCATCTGATGACGAGCAAGATGGCCCTTTTAAAAGTCTTTCCACACTGATTACATTCATAAAGTTTTCCCCCAATGTGGATTTTCTGGTCTAACAGCACAAGTTTCTCTCTAAATATAGTTAGGGACCATCATTTATGAATCTTGGCTTCTCCCTTTTTTTTTTTTTTTCAAAGAAAGGCTTATCTCTGCAGGAGTCTCTTTCATTTCAAATCTGAGCCCTCCTACTAAAAGAAGCAAATATTAAATATGTAGATACAGTCATATATACACATGCATATAATTATAACCCTTTCTCTCCATTGACAGAATATAAACTGATTTATACTGTTTCCCCAAAGAGAAAAGTCTTCAAACTTAAATGGGAAGAATCAATATTTGAAAATGTCATTAGCACACATCTGAATGAAGGGTGATTTTATTTACAAAGAACTTCATATACAATCACCTTGGATGCTCACAACAAACCTAAGATATAGGTAGAGTTGGCATTTACATTATATTTGCAACAGGCCATGAGTTTAGAATGGCTCAGAATGATTTGACCCAAATACCAGCACCTGAGTCATCTTGTGACTGGGCATGTTCTGTTCTCAGTACCAGACAAATTGTCTCCACTTTGAGTCTTTGCTACTTCACTCTCATTTTCATTGTCTGCACTTTCAATTTTTTCTTCGTAAATACTATGCCATTTGGTGCACAAATACAAAAGATCCTGATTATTTCACAATCTAGCTTTTATGTAAGCATCATGTAATTTTCTTGGTGGTCAACTTCAATCTTATTTGTTCTGATGGCATATCTGAGATCTGGGATGATGAGTTTTTGAATTTATCTGAGGTATAAGAGATTTTGATCTGGCTCATTATTTTTTGAGGGGATAGCCATAATTTACTTCTTTATAAAAATTATCTTTAAATGTCTCTGCTCACTAAAATAAAAATAATTTTCTTGTAATAAGCACAACTTTTAAAAAACCATGGCATTTCCATGTCTGATAATACATGTTTCACAAAATAACCTGAGTCCATCATCCTTTTATAAGGAATTAGACAGCAGGCTAGACAGTAGATTAACACTTGCAGCCCTTCCCATTTAGTGGTTCTAGATGATAGTCCAAGGGGTATGTGCTAAAAATCTGTCAGCAGCATCTTATGTTTCTTTTCATATATATATTTATTCTCTTTTTGTACAAATAATGTTTTTTATACATTAATAAAATATTCTTGTTTAAGAGTAAATAGAATACCCCCTCCCCCCACAAAATATAGATTCGCTTGAGCAATAAAGTAAAGGGGAGAGAAATAAATTAAAATAAAAAAATAGTAATAATTGTAGGTATGGCCAGGTGGCGCAATTGGACAGAGCCCCAGCCCTGGAGCCAGGAGCACCTGAGCCCACATGCAGCCCCATACACCCCAAAATCACCCAGCTGTGTGACATGCAAACCACCCCAACCCCAATGCCCTGCAAAAACCAAAACAAGAAAAAAAAAGACCCAAAATAAAATAAAATAGTAATAATAGTAAGGGTGGCTGGGTGGCAGACAGAGCATTCATTGGCCCTTGAGCCAGGAGCACCTGGGTCCAAATCCAGCCTCAGACACCCAAAGATCACCCTGCTATGAGGCTCCAGGCAGGCCACCCAGCCCCATTTGCCCTGCACCCCTCCCCCCAAATAATAATAGTAAAATATGTGCTTCAGTCTTTGTTCCAACTCCAACAACTCTGTCGTGGGTGGAAGTTACTTCCATATTTTTCCACCATTGCCATTGCTGATCACAACTCCCTCCTTTTGTATTTCTCCACTACCATGTACTATATTTTCTCTCTCCTTTCACTCTGACTCTGCTGTAGGGTAGCTGAGTGGTGCAGCAGACAGATCCCCGGCTTTGGGGCCAAGAGGCCCTGAGCCCCCATACCACCCCTTAGGCCCAGCATCCACCTGGCCCCATGGTCCCAGACAGGCCATCCAATCCCAGCCCCTTGCTAGAAGTAAAAAGGAAAATGTGTTATATCTGACCATTCTCCCCCCATGGTCCATCCTCTCCTCCATCACTCACATTCCCCCCTTCCCCCTGTCCCCACCTTTTCTTCTTACTCCAGATGCCTATACCCCATTGAGTATATATGCTGTTTCCTCACCTAGCCACCTCTGATGAGAGCGAAGATTCCCTCATTCCCCCTTGCCTTCCCTCCTTCCATATCATTGCAATACCTCATTGTAATAAAGAAAAAACTTATATGAGATATCTCGGCCTATTCCTCTCTCCTTTTTCTTTCTCCCATCACATTTCCATTTTTTTCTATTGACTCCATTTTTACACCATATTTTATCTTCAAATTCAGCTTTTTCCTGTGCTTTAACTATAAAAGCTCCCTCTATAACTGAGAAGGTTCATATGAGTATTATCAGTGTCATTTTTCTATGCAGGAATACATGCAGTTCATCAAGTCCCTCATATTTTCCCCCTCTCCTCCAATCTCTATGCTTCACCCGAGTCCTGTATCTGAAGATCAAACCTTCTGTTCAGCTCTGGCCATTCTGGCCAGGAACATTTCCCCTGGTTCATTGAAAGTCCATCTTTTTCCCTGGAAGAGGACGTTCAGCCTTGCTGGGTAGTTCATTCTTGGCTGCATTCTAAGTTCTTTTGCTTTCTGGTATATTGTATTCCGAGCCCTATGAATTTCCAATGTAGTTGCTGCTAAGTCCTGTGTGATCCTGACTGCAGCTCCACGATATTTGAACTGTGTCCTTCTGGCTGCTTGTAATATTTTCTCTTTGACTTTGGGAGTTCTGGAACTTGGCTATAATATTCCTAGGGGTTGGATTTTTGGGATCTCTTTCTTGGGAGGATCAGTAAATTCTCCCCATTTCTATTTTTGCCCTCTGCTTCTAGAATATCAGGGCAATTTTCCTTTAGTAATTCTTTGAAAATGATGTCAAGGCTCTTTTCCTGATCATGACTTTCAGGTATTCCAATAATTTTTAAATTATCTTTCCTAAGCCTATTTTCCATATCAGTTGTTTTTTCAATGAGATGTTTCACATTTTCTTCTAATTTTTCATTTTTTTTTTTTGGTTTTGAAGTAATGAATCCTGGTTTCTCGTAAATTCATCAATCTCCCTGAGTTCCATTCTTTGTCTGAAGGATTTGTTCTCCTCAGAAAGTTTTCTTATCTCTTTTTCCATCTGGCCAATTTTGCTTTTTAAAGCATTCTTCTCCTCAATAAATTTTTTAACTGTTTCCTCCATTTGACCTAAGCTGGTTTGTAGCATGCTATCTTTTTTTTTAGGTTTTTGCAAGGCAAATGGGGTTAAGTGGCTTGCCCAAGGCCACACAGCTAGGTAATTATTAAGTGTTTGAGACAGGATTTGAACCCAGGTACTCCTGACTGCAAAGCCTGTGCTTTATCCACTATGCCACCTAGCCGCCCCTAGCATGCTATTTTCTTCAGCATTTTTTTGGATTTCCTTGACTAGGCTGCTGACTTCATTTTCATGTTTTTCCTGCATCTCTCTCATTTCTTTTCCTAGTTTTTCTTCTGACTCCCTCATTTGATTTTCAGTCTTTTTTTGAGCTCTGTCATAGCCTGAGCCCAATTTCTGTTTTTCTTGGAGTCTTTAGATGCAGGAACTTGTGCTTCCTCATCTTCAGACTGAGTATTTTGATCCTTCTTGGGCTCATATGCAAAATATTTCTCAATGGTGTTCCTCTTGTTTCTCTGCTTGCTCATTTTCCCATCCTGAGCCTGTCTGTTTGGTGCTTCCTGAGCTTTTGGGACACTCCCACAAGGGTCTCAGTGTGTGAGGCTCTGTCCTCCCTCCTGGTCTGTGAATGACCATATGCGCCCCCCTCTGCCACGAGGCTCAGGTGGGGGGGGGGGCTGCTGTTCTGTGGGGAGGCCTACACTGCGATCAGAATCTGAATGTGGTCAGAGCCCCAGAGTCCTGTTCCAGGGGCAGAGCTCAGCAGTCTCTCTCTTCACTCCCCTCCTTAGGTTCAATGGGCTCATGCCCTGGGGTCTCGTGTTTCCTGGAACTTGGCTGGGCTGGCCATGCTGCTCTCTGTGTGCCCTGAGGGCTGAGCTTCATGTGCTTGCTCTTGCAGAGGTCCCCCGCTGGTCCCCCAATTTGTGCTTGGTGCTCCCTGGGGCTTAGCTCAGGAAACTCCCTTGCTGCTGTGAGCCGCGGCTCCCAGCACCCTGGGGTTGCCTCCTGGAGGCTGAAGTTCTTTTCTCTCTGGCAGGCCACCCCTCCGGCGGGCCGCCCCTCCAACCCTGGGGAGCAGAGCCTTTCTGCTCTTTTCCAGGTTACCTTGAGTAGGAGAACTGCCTCTTTGGGTCCCTCTGTGGGTTCTGTCTCTTGAAACTTTAGTTAGAGTCCTTAGTTTCGAAGTTTTATGAGAGAGCACCTAAGAGACTTTGCTCTCTTGTTGCCATCTTGGCTCCGCCCCTCAGCACCTTATGTTTCAACCAAAACAGGATCCCTTCTGCAGTGATTCCAAACCATCACAATCAGGCTTATAATGCTTTTGAGAATCGTGTAGTGATGACATCATGTCTACTTCAGATTAACTGCAACATATCCTTTCAACTTGACAATGAATTGTTTCCAAACTTCTAGCAAGGTTCATGAGCAAATTGTCACCAACACGCACAGATCCTCTGTGTCTGAACCTATTTTCCACCTATGTTACTATTTGTCTTCCTGGAAGTTGTTTCTCAAAAGGGATTATGTGGCAATACAGATTAGTCATTCAGTGGAGTTTTAGTGCATGTACTTGGTTTGCCAGCAGTAGAAAAAAGAATAGATCAGCTAAGAGAGAGGTTAATAATCTGTTGCTTCTTCTCAAACTATCTCCATGTTTCTACAGTAGACTGTGAGCTCAGTGACAACTGGGCCTACCTTTTACCTTCCTTTGTATTCTCACAGATTAGTATAGTGTCTAGACTGTGTTTAATCAGTTTATTGATTGAAGGTTTGCCTGAGCCCAGGGCTGACACCAGGTCTACCCTCTATGTAAAGTCTCTGCATTCTGTTCTCTCTCCTAATTGTCAAATGCATATTCTGGCCTCAGTCATATAAGTAATCATTTTTGTCAGATTCTAATCCTGATGGATCCTGACCAGACCCAGCACAGAGGCTTCTTTCTAGACTCCTAAAGGTTCTCCTACATGGAACACCAGGGAATCTCTACCTTCTAGCTCCCTATACAGAGGTGGTAGTCACCTACATGAACCTGGCCAATGATTCTCCAAGAATGGGACAGAGATGGAGCCACAGACATCAGGAAGCCTTGGGCTGATGATTTACACAAAGCTTAGTCTTAGATGACTTCTAAGTATGGGAGCAGGCTTCAATCCTCATGTGTTGCTGAATGAGAGAGAGAAAATGATGAAAGCAGGCTGCTTGGGTCCCCAACAAATTTAGGTTTATCATCTCAGCTGGGCCCCCTTGTGGCAAGGCAATCCTTTGACATGTTCCAGACTGACTCCCTATGCCACTCAATACCAGATTTTTTCATTTATCTCCCACTATCTCATTGTTTCCCCCATTCACACCTTCTCAATGGAGAACTTGGTTTCATGTCACTGAAAAAACTGGACATTTATCAAGATGCCTTTTCCTTTTTGACCTCAGTATCAGATGAAAAGAGCATCCTTCTGCTTGCTAAAGAAAATTCCTTTAATGTGTGCTTATAAATAAGCCCATTCCATCCTGTCATCTGCTTCCTGATTCTCCTTTCACCAGTCCAAAAGACACTCTTTTACTTTCCCTCAGTCCTTTCTTACCAACTAGTTTCCTAATGTTGCCTGAGACATCCTCCAATAGTCCATGCTCAGGCATGAAACACCATGTACTGGTCAACCATTCTTGTTTTTGTTTTTTTTTTTTTTTTGTTTTTTAGGTTTTTGCAAGGCAATGGGGGTTAAGTGGCTTGCCCAAGGCCACACAGCTAGGTAATTTTTAAGTGTCTGAGGCTGGATTTGAATTCAGGTACTCCTGACTCCAGGGCTGGTGCTCTATCCACTGTGCCACCTAGCCGCCACCCTGGTAAACCATTCTTACACATTCACCCTTCTACTTCCTGTGTTCAAATTGTTCCAGAGTCCTGTGATTACTCAGGTAATGTTTCTTACATACACTCCGTTTCTCCAAACAATGTCACTTTGGTGTTCAGGCCATCATCCTCACACTTGAGGTATGAGCCTGTTGCTTGGTCGGGCTGCACAGAATCTCCCCCCCCATCCCAGTCTAGTCAATTCTCCACCTTCTCAAGTTCATCCTCCTAAACTCTCACCTGACTATTTTACCATCTACTCAGTGGCTCCTCAAAGGATCAAATACACAACCCTCTCTAGGGCTGCTAAAGCATATCACCTCCCACCCCTCTCCTAATCTTCCAGTCTTCTTTCACCCCATTTGTATTCCATATATGCTATGATCCAGTGGCAGGGGCCTCCTTTCTGTTCCATGAACAGGATACTCCACTTTCTGCCTCTAAGACTTTTCCTCCCCATCTTGGTTGCTTAGAATGCTCACCTGGCTTCCCTGAAGTCCTAGCTTGAGCTTGCCTTCCACAATAGGGCTTTGCCAGTCCTCCTTCACAAGAGAGGGCCTTCCCTCTCTTGACCAGCTCCAATTTATCCTGTCCATAGAGGGTTTCTACATCATTGATGGCGTGTTGTCTGTACCTCCAGATTGTGAGCTCCATGGAGGCCCTTGGGGAAGGCCCTATACTTTTTTATGTCTCCAAATCTTAGAACCCGGCATGTACTGGCACTTAAATGTTTGTTGATGTGAAGGAGGCTCATATGGTGTAGCCTAACCTCTTTTTACACCTTCAGAAGAGTTCTATGCCCCCAAATTCCAAACAATAATTTCTTAGTGGATCATGGATTGATCACTGAAAGAGAACTGAATGGCCATTTAGTCCAACGGAGGCTCACTGGTTCACGGTCTTGCCTGGGAAGGTGCTGCTAAGAAATCTGAACAAGAAATCCAAGGTAGGCTTTTTTGCCCACAAATCTAGTACCAGCTTCACTACAGCATGCAGAAGCCTCACCTGGACTGTGGCTCCCCAGTCCTTCTGGCTCCAACATCCAGGGTACTTCCCTTTGTTCAAAATAAGAGATCACATCTTCTCTGGCAAGTGGAAGCCCTGGGCAGAAGGAATCTGTTAGGGATGAACTTGGAGAGAATTTGGTATTAGTTTTCTTTAGATAACCTTATGTTCAAGCATACTCCCTGTCAGTGCTGATAATGTAAATGAGGAGAGGTTAGTCTAAACAACCTTTGAGATTATTAGTTCCATATCTGAGATGTTTCCACTCTGATTTGATCTTTGACTTGAAGTTGCCTAGAGCCTCAGATGCAACAAAAGAAACCCTTAGTTTGCTAGTATACAATTTCTTTTATTAAGAGAAAAACAGTTTACTTAGGCATGGCTGTGGTTAGCACAAGCTAAGGGAGAGAGATTAGCAGCCACTGTGCCATCAGGGATAGGCAATGAAGAAGGGTATAGAGGCATGAGAGGTTATTTGGGGTTGTTATAAATGAATGAAAAGAAAAACCTGCTAGAGTGAGAGAAAATTGTACATTTTATTCATGAACCTTGCAAGATACACCTTACAATAATACAGGTACCTCACCTAGGCATGAGGCACGAATTAGTCTTCAAAGTCAGGTAATTTATGGTCTTCAGAAACTCTTTCCCTTCCCTCTTGGATGTTCATAGGCTCTCCAGAGTTTGAGTTACAATCTAAGAGGTCCACACATTCCATGACATGCCCCTAATTTGACCCCCCCCCCCCACATCATATGATTTATAATATGCTAAAGAACTCAAATTGTCACGGGGGTGTATGGGTTAATATTCAATTACCTAATTACCAAACTCAGTAGCATAACATCTTGAGAACCCTTTTGGGGTTTGCTATCCCTGTAATGGGAGTAGGAAAACTCTTCCAGCCTTGAGATTGGCTGGGCCATTCCCCCTTTGGAATGGATTCCCTAAGGGCTCCCTGCCACACCCTGGGAAGAACACCCTACATTCCTCCCAGAGTGGTCGAACAGGTTGACTTCCCAAAGGGAGATAAGCAATTCAACTGAGGAATGAGTGAGCTTTCAAAGGGATAGGAACAGTGACTGGAGAGCAGACACAAAGGGTGGTCGCTCAAAGACTTAATCACTTCAGGCAAGGGCAGGGATCCATTGTTTTGTTAACAGGAATTTGTATTATGCCTGGGGACAGGGATTTACTAGGAGTCCTTGCCAGGGAGTGTCAAGATACTTAAGTTCATGGAACTCATCTAGATACAACTTTCCACAATTGGCAGGACTTGTCTGAAAGTAACATTGAAGCTACTCTGTCAATCTGCACCTTCTGAATACTTGAATTATGAGGGGGGAGGGAGGGAGGGAGGAAGGGAGAGAGAGGGAGAGAGAGAGAGAGAGAGAGAGAGAGAGAGAGAGAGAGAGAGAGAGAGAGAGAGAGAGAGAGAGAGAGAGAAGTGAACAAAGGGTGACTTGGCTAGGAGAAAACCACTCTACTTGGGGTTTTAATTCAAATCTGTCACACAATTTAGGAATAGACAAGCAGTTTTGCTGAGACAAAGTTTCAGTGTGCCCTTTGCTCATCAGAGTAGTCTCACCCTCCAAGCAATTGCCACTATACATTTTATACCAATCTTAAAACAAAAGATGAAATTCAACAGCAAAGCAAAAAAAGAACCAAGTTTGAATTGAGGGCATTTTATTTTGAGAGGTAGTGTGGTACAGTGAGCAGAGTCCTAGGGCCTAGGTTCAAATTCCAGCCCTGGATGACCTGGCAGAAAATCACTAAATATTTCAGAGCCTCCATTTCCTCAATTGTAAAATGAGACAGTTGTAGTAGATGAAAAAGCCAAATTCTAAGGGTCTGAGACTTCCGGAGATGAATGTCTTCTACCCAATCTTCTGGTTTAAGTGAGGACAAGATACTCTCATAATCTATTTCTTTTTTTATTTTAATATTTTATTGATTTATTTTTTCAACACAATAGAATGGTATTCTTCAATAATCATTTTTGCATGATTTTGAGTTTTACATTTTTCTTCCTCCCCTCCCTCTGACAGAAAGCAAACTAATAGAAACTCCATGTGCACGATCATGCTAAACATAGATCCTTTGTAGTTATCTCATAATATAATACATAATATAGATTCAGGAAGGCTCGGCTACTTTCACCAAACAGAGCCATAGCCAGGCTAATGTCAAACACTGGGGGAAATATCATTCTGAAACAAATCACTCCCCCCTTTAAACCACTTAACCTGAAAGGTTCCCTTTTCAGGATGGTCAAATATGAACAAAGAACTGCATTGGGTTCCACAAGTCACCAACCAGGAGAACAATCAGTCATGCCTCAATACCCCTCAATTTCCATTTCTTTGACACTACAAAAAAGAGCTGCTATGAATATTTTTGTACAAGAGGGATTTTAACCCTTTTTCATGATCTCTTCAGGATGCAGTCCCAGTAGTGGTATTGCTGGATCAAAGGGTATACATATTTTGGGCATAATTACAAATTGCTCTCCAGCAAGGTTGGAGAAGTTCACACCTCTACCAACAATACCTTAGTGTACCAGTTTTCCCATATCCCCTCCAATACTGGTCATTTTCCTTCCCAGGTATATTGATCAATCTGAGAGATGTGAGGTGGCATCTCAGAGATGCATTAATTTACATTTCTTAAATCAATAATGATTTAGAACAATTTTTTTCATATGAACATAGTTTTGAGATTTTGAGAATTGCCTTTCCATTTCTTTTGACCACTTATCATTTGGGATTGACTTAGTTTTTCATAAATTTGACTCAGTTCTCTATATATTTTAGAATGACTCCTTTGTCAGAAACACTAGTTTAAAAATTGTTTCCCAATTTACTACATTCCTAATCTTGGTTGCAGTGCTTTTTTTTGGTGCAACCCCTTTTTAATTTAATGCAATCAAAATTATCCAGTTTGTTTTTTTATAATGTTCTCTGTCTCTTCTTGGGTCATAAACCATTCCCTTTCCCATAAATCTGATAGGTAAAAATTCCTTGTTCTCCTAATTGGCTTATGATATCACCTATTATTTTTAAATCCTGTACCTATTTTGACCTTATCTTGATGCAGGGTGTGAGATATTGGTCTATGCCTAGTTTCTGCCATACTATCTTCCCAGAAGTTTTTAAATGAAGAATGAGTTTTTATCCCAGAAGCTGGACTCTTTAGGTTTATCAGACAGCAAATAATTATAGTTACTTGCTGTCTCTTTTACACCTAATCTATTCCACTGATTCACCACTCTATTTCTTAGCCAGTACCAAACAGTTTTGATGACTGATGCTTTATAATTTTATTATAATAATATAATAAATATGATATAATATAATGCTATGTAATGTAATATAATATAACAATATGGTAAGCTAGGCCACCTTCCTATGCATTTTAAAAAATTAATCCTTTGATATTCTTGATCTTTTGTTCCTCCATATGAATTTAGTTACTATTTTACCTAGCTTCCTAAAGTAATATTTTGGAAGTTTGATGGGTTTGGCACTAAATAAGTAATTTAATTTAGGTAGAATTGTCATTTATATTGTATTGGCTCAACCCACCCTCCCTCCTCCATTTTAGAATCACCATCCTCATCCACTTGGATCATTGTGGTGGTCATTGCTAGAGTTGTGATATGGAGGACCTAGAATTCATACAGGCAGAACTGGAAGGGAGTCATTAGGCAGCAGGCACTATGGTCTTCCCTTCCCAAACACAAGCATGCACTGTGAGGGCCTTTGGTTTGCTTTCTTCCTTGACTGATAGTCTCCCTGTAACTCTTAGCTTCTAGATAACCCTACTTCATATAAGCCTTATTATCACTGATGATGCACATATTATTCTCATTTCATTGATAAAGATAGAGAGGTTCAAGAAAGTTTTCAGAGTCACACACCCAAGGAAAGCTAGAGTTAGGGCTTGACATCGGGTCTTCCTTCCACCACAATGTCTCTCAAGTCCAACACTCCAGATCCTAGCAGATGCAAGGCAGGCTACAGCAGTGAAGGTCTGACCCTGACATCTTCCTTCTGTGTCTCCATTCAATCCCTTAAATACTGATACCTCATCCTGCAGTTCATCTTCTCCTGAATAACTTTTGAGGAGCAGAGCTTTTCCTTGGAATCTGTCAATATACAAAGGCATAAGCAGAATGGGAGAGGAAGCATCCCTCTGGGTCATAGTCATGGGCTTCCAGCATCTTGGGTGATGGCAAGCACAGGAAATTATACTATATTCAGACAATATCAAGAACCAGAAGAAGTGGGGAAAAAAAAATCACAAAATTATAAATGTAGACTTGGGTGAAGGGCAAACTAGAATGATCATCTAAATCTGGAATGGACTGACTCAATTATCAAGTTATTTTGTTCTGGAACTCTTTTCTTAAAACAGAACATGGCTACATTGTAAAGGAATATTTATTCTGCTTTAAGTTGTACCAGCTGCTCTCTTTGCTTCTTGACAAAATGAAGGCTGTAACCTGAATAGCTCTTGCCTGGTGAGCTACAGAAACCCTGGGAAAACCCATGATTCCTTATCTTTGAACTGTTTTTATCTTGGAGGCAATTGTTCTGCCACATGTGAAGGTCCCATTACTGAAAAACAATGGATGCAAAAGATGTTCTTATTGTGTTGGTTAAATTTTTAAAAATTTAATCACATGTATTTTTTTGGGGGGGAGGGCAGCATCAGTTTCTAGGCAAAAGAAGGTATGAAAGCTAAAGGAAAAACTGGGCCATATATTTTGCATTAATACATCTTCACAAGAGTGGAATCGTCCAGAGTAATATCAGCAATTTGGATTTTCATTAGTCTTTGGGAAGCTTACTCAGCATTTGAATGAAAACTCATCTCATATTTTCACAGTTTAGACATATTCTTCTTATTGAAGACTTCACATATGGTGCCACTGGGGACCACAAAAAAGATCTGTTTGCAGGAATGCTGTGATTGCTGTCCTGGAAATAGCTCAGTTCAGTTCACTTACCTTCTGTTTAGTAGAATTAAATGTCTCAAAAATGGGTAGAAGACTACTCTCATTAGGAATTCAAAGAGGTCACCTCCTTTTGCCTATATTTAAAAAATTAAAGACCAAAAGAACTTTGAAAGAAAGAAAATTTAATACTAAGTTGTTAAGTCATTGGAGGAAATAATAATTCAATTCAATTGAATGAGAATTTATATAGAAACCTCTAATTCTGAGGCATAGGGAATTCTGCCTGGGTGGTGCACATAAAGACCCATGAGCAAGATGACCTCAATTCTAAAGGACCTAAATTCTACTGGAGGAAGAATGCTCACAAGTTAGTAAATACATATCTTTCCAAAGAAACTCTAAAGTATTTCCCAAAGTGGGACAGGACTAGCTACTCTGAGGATAAGGAAAAGCAGAATGTGAGTAAAATTTCACGTGAGCCTTGCAGGGACTGAGGGATTTCTTGTGTTAGAGATAAAAAGGAGCAATAATTAAGGTAAAGAGTAAGGAGGTGGTGCAGCTGTGGAAAAAGCAAAGAAATATCAGGATAGTTGAAATTCAGTGCACTTGGGAAAGGAGTATGAAATCAACCCAAATGGCCAGTAAGAGTCACCTGGGTTTTCACTCAATCACAAAGGTGAGCTGAATGTGAATGAGGCCCAAGTATCCTTACTTAAATGATCAATCACTCAAAGGAATGTCAGTTGGGTGTAATAGAAAGAATAAAGTAATTGGCTGAAAGAAAAAGTTTGTCCTATGGGTTTTATATAAAATAGCAAGCCAGTTTGGAAACCTCATTCCAATTGTTTTGTAGCATGGGCCAGACAATTCTAGTGAATCCCCTGAGAAGGACCTGTATAGATGTGGGCTTGAAGGAGTCTCTATGTCTCTGTCTCTGTCTCTGTCTCTGTCTCTCTGTCTCTGTCTCTGTCTCTGTCTCTGTCTCTCTCTCTCTCTCACATAGAAGGGTTCTAATGACTCAAACCTCCCTGACAATCCAGCAGTATCCCCAGGACTATAGTGACTACTGATAGCATCATAAGCAAAGATAATGGTGTATAATGGGGAAAGTCAGCTTCAGGACTCCCTGGGAAGCTCAGAATAAAGCCACACTTTCCCTAAGGAGAAGCACCTTGAGGATTCCAGAAAAAGGAATTCAGGAGGATCTGTGAGTTATCCCATTTTCCATATATGCACTCTAAACTTGTGATCACTTTCCCTTGGATTACATGTATATGTTCTTGTGGAGAAAATCTCTTAGCATTTTATGAGCATTTTGGACCACACTTACTATCCCACCTTAGTAGGTAATTACTTCTAGTGACTAATATCTATTAGCTGATCATTATAGGAGAGGCACTACGATACAGACAAATGAACCCTAGCACTCCAAAATGACCTGCATCTTTCTCATTTTGAAGAACCCTGAGAGGAGACAGAAAAAGCATATAGCTTTTGGAGACCCAACCAACCCCTACTGGATGAATGAGTCACAGAGTCTATGCTATAAAAAACTTTGATTCAGATTACATAAAACTTCAAATATGAAGTAGAGGAGGGCTTAGGGAGGCCTTCTTGACCAGGGGAACAATCAAATTAGTGCTGTAGAAATATGATTTGACTGCTATGGTGGAGGATAGATTGGAGAAAAGAGAAATCAGAAAGCCAATCAGGAGATTATTGAAGTAATTTTTGAAACTGTTCAGTTGAGATTTCAAGTATAAGTAATGATGGAGGCTCTGTGAGTATAAGAAGCAAAAAAAAACCCCAAAACAAAACAGGGAAAAGATACTGTTAAATAGATAATTCCTGAAAACTGATTTGATTGCAGAAGAGGTTGAGAGAGGAGGTAATTATAAAGTGGCATTTAAGGACTTGAGTGACAGGGAACTTTCTCTCAATACAAAAGTGGAGAAGTTGAGAAGATTTAGGGATGGAATGAAGGAGTGCATTTTTGGATATGATGGATTTGTTGGTGGGAATCTCCATGGGCTGATGGAAAATGTTCAAGATAGAGAATCAGTTACGATCTATTGCTCCTAAGGATTTAGGAGCCCTTCTTTATTTATGTGTCACTGAGTCCTTAGCAGGTTGGTGATACTCATCAACGCCATCTCAGAACATGTTTTAAGTTCATAAAATGCATTTGATTAGATTTGGTCAAGAAATACAAGGGCTGGGGCAGCTAGGTGGTGCAGTGGATAGAGGGCCAGTTTTGGAGAGTTCAAATTTGACCTCAGATACTTAGTAATTATCTAGCTGTGTGACCTTGGGCAAGTCACTTAACCCTACTGCCTTGCCAAACACAAACAAGAAATACAAGATCTAAAACCCTGGATCTGACATAGGGAAGAATTGAGTTCTCAACCAGAGTAAGATAAGACACCTACTAATTTTACTACTTGACCTTGGGCAATTCAGTAAACTCCTATCTGTGTTTCTTCTGCTATAGAACTCAACTCCCATACTTATTATGAGGCTCAAATGAAACCATATGAATGTTATTTATTATTAGTAGTAATTTATAGTATTTAATAATATTTAAAGTGTTAAAGAAATGATTTTCAATTGTTAATATGATTGTTATATTAATATTACATTAATATATGACAATAATTTTCTTATTTTACAAGTAAGTAAAATGAGGCTCAGAGGCTCATGATGGGATCTAAACTCAGATTTCAATATAGTGTCTGAGGTCGCATTTGAACCCAGGTACTCCTGACTCCAAGGCCGGTGCTCTATCCACTACACCACCTAGCCGCCCCCTGCTGCTCTTTTTTTTTTTAGTGGATAGTGGGTAGGTAGAGGATAGTTTCTCATAGAAGCTTTTTTAGTGGGTTGCTCGGGGACCTATCCCGAGCTGTCGCCTAGATGCATACCTCTTCCCGGTCTTTGGACGTCACGGACCCTCCTTGGGGAATGGAGGGCCATAACTGGACAGAGCACCGGTTGTAGTCTAACAAGCAGGTCTTTACTGCTTACATTGCAGGGAAAAATGGCTCTGGGCTTCCCCAGCCCCGGCCCTGTTATAGTCCCAAGTTCCTCCCTTGTCCCCCCCCCCCCCATGGGCGGAGCCGTTCCTGTTAAACGGCTGTTCCCAGCGCCCATGTGGGGTTCACACCCCCAGGCGTCTCCTAGCCCATAGGTGGCCAAGGTCCAGAGCTGGGTCCCTAACAGTGGGTAGCTCCTCATAGAAGCTAAGCATCTTTCTTAGCAGCTCCCTTTGAAGCGTGGCATAGTCATATGAGGAATCTTTTCCTCCCTTGCATGAAGCAGATCCTCCCCATCTTTCCTATCCTCTTGAGATGAAAGGGAAGAACTTGAGACCAAGAATGACCTAGCTAGCAGGCAGATGAGGTGCTCCAGGTGACACATTCATCTCTATTTTACTCCTCATGATTCTGGTGAATGAAAAATAAAATCATAATAATGGTTTCCAGCTTGGGATCATGTTGAAAATGGTTCATGTGCTAGTGAGAGTTCCCTGCAGTTTGCCCTTTTCAAGGTAATTCATCCACAGTGTTGTTGACAGCAGCTACCTGAAGCCCCTACACACTCTAGCTTGCCTTCCCTTGCTCAGTGGGAAAGTTGGTTGTCTGCTTGCATTTCTGTTTGCTGACCCTTTGCTAAGGTAGGACTCTGACTCCAGGGTGGGATGTCAAGCTTCTGTGGTTTTCTGCATCTGTTTTCAGAACTGCTTCTGGGACCTGCATGTCTTCAGTTCTTCCAAGGTATTATGACCTAAGGAGCCGATATCTCCTGCTCTCCTTGCCTGTGCTTTGGTCTGTGAGTGACCACTAGCAGAGCTTTCTGCCCTAGAACTTTTTTTTTTTAGGTTTTTTGCAAGGCAAATGGGGTTAAGTGGCTTGCCCAAGGCCACACAGCTAGGTAAGTATTAAGTGTCTGAGACTGGATTTGAACCCAGGTACTCCTGACTCCAAGGACAGTGCTTTATCCACTACACCACCTAGCCGCCCTTCTGCCCTAGAACTGAGGAGGACCTCACTGCCCTGCAGCCCCAAGCCCTAGTAGTGTTCTATGGTTCATCCTTGCCTTGGTCCTGCCAGCTGGATCCCAATAGGGGGAAAAAAACCACAGAGTCCTGCTAGCAAAGAGGCTCTGGGATCTCCTGACCATATATATGACCCCCTGCCTATCTGTAGGCTGAGGGCTCTGGCAGCAGCTGCTGCTGATTCAGGGAGTCTCAAGACCTACTCTTTGGTGGCCCTGGCATCAAAAACTATTTCTGGTACTGGAAGAAGTCCCTGGTCTAGGTATTCCCGAGACATGTGGGCGATATGTACAGTCAATCAATCAATAGACATTCAGTTTATGGATCTGGTGTGATTGAAACTAATTCTTATTTTAAAACTTTGTCTCTTGTACTCAATGGAATATGATTCATAAATATTAATTACAAGTCTCTGGACTAAGAGGCAAAGTTTCAGACATTTACTAACTGGGTGAATCAGGGCAAACCCTGGACATTCTTTGGTCCTCAGTCTCCTCATCTTTGAAAGAAGAGGCTGGTGCCCCAGCCTCCTGTTTGGCTGTGCCTCACTCTGCTTATTCTAAAAATGAAAGTGGATATCTCTTGTTAAGAATATAATGATATTAAATGTGAAAAATATTCTTTTTTCCTCCTGACCCTGAGTAATTGCTTCACACAAATCTTTCTCTAACTTTGTATTTTTGTGACATCCATGGCAAAATAGTTTCATCTGGCACTGATATATAATAAAATATGTGCAATCATTTCCCAATCTGAAGATATCCATCATTTATAAGTGCATATAGATGTTTATAAGTATATTTATATGCATGTGGTATGATACATATATAAGCTTGTATGTCTATAATATATCTCTATTTCTAATAAAAATTTTTTACAAAATATAAATGAAAATTTAAAAGGTGAACATGGATCTGTTCATAAATAATTTTTAAAAAGGCTAAATTCAACTTAACAGACATTTATCACAAGCCATTTATTGTTAATTGACTATATATTTTTAACTATTTAATGGAATTAAAATACCTAAACACTGGCAATATCTAAAAGTATAAAGTGCTGCTTTAGTGGGTTGCCACTCCTTGATTGCCTTAAAGCAAGGGCTTTATGCCCATCTATAAGGCTTATTCTGTAGTTTTCTGCATATGATTGTCCATTCCTCCAATGGTTTATGCTGCCCCTCCCCCACCCCAGTCACTAGACTTGACCTTCAAACTGGACTATTGAACTTTAACATTCTGTCTCTTACCTAATCACATCTGTATACATCATGCCTCCTAGAATGAATTTCTTCTTCTTAAACTTCTCTTCCTGTGGCTGATTCTAGTCCATCTCACATTAGATTTCTCTGTAAATGTATTCTTCTCATGTAGAATGAAAGACTCCTGATGTCAGGAATGTTATTTTAAGCAAAAACATTTTTTTTAAACATTTATTTTTAATTTATGATCTAACACATTTCTATGATACTATAAAAAAGATGTTTGTACATGAAACTGCAAATTCATTATATATATAACTTGCTATTCCTTTTAAATCTATCATAATTTAACATGCAATTCTATTCTTCTTTCCTCTTTCAGTTCTCCAGAGATGGTTACCATTAGATGCAAATAGGAATATATGTTTAATATTATTCTGTACATACTATCTGTCACTTCTTTCTCTGGATGCAAGTAGCATTTTTCTTCATGTGTCCTTAATAGTTTGGGTACTCATAATAGTCAATAATTTATTTGCTCAAAGTTCTTCTTAAAACAATAATACATTCTCTTGCATCTCCTCATTTCACTATTATTTCATGCAAGTCTATGTTTTTTTAAGATCATCAAGCTCATCATTTCTTTTATTTCCTTTTTAAATTTAAATTTAATTTAATTTTAATTAATTTTTTAATTTTAATCTTTAATTTTATTAATTTTGAGTTTTACAATGTTTCCCCTAATCTTGCTCCCCCC
The DNA here is from genome assembly GCF_037893015.1 of Macrotis lagotis. NCBI lineage: Eukaryota > Metazoa > Chordata > Mammalia > Peramelemorphia > Peramelidae > Macrotis > Macrotis lagotis. The sequence goes on from NC_133665.1 coordinate 197,240,669, forward strand.
CCCACTGAAGGCATTCTATTAGTCTTTACATTGTTTCTGTGGTATACATTGATCTTAGTTGAATGTGATGAGAGAGAAATCATATCTTTAAGGAAGATAAAAAGTATAAGAGATAGCAAAATTACATAAAAAGATAACAGTTTTTTTTCCTAAATTAAAGGTAATAGTCTTTGATCTTTGTTCAAACTCCACAATTATTTCTCTGGATACAGATGGTATTCTCCATTGCAGATAGTCCAAAATTGTCCCTGGTTGTTGCCCTGATGGAATGAGCAAGTTCATTAAGGTTGATCATCGCCCCCATGTTGCTGTTAGGTTGTACAATGTTTTTCTGGTTCTGCTCATCTCACTCAGCCATTAGTTCATGCAAATCCTTCCAGGCTTCCCTGAATTCCCATCTCTCTTGGTTTCTAATAGAACAACAGTGTTCTGTGACATACATATACCGAAGTTTGTTAAGCCATCTCCCAGCTGAAGGACATTTACTTAATTTCCAATTCTTTGCCACCACAAACAGGGCTGCTATGAACATTTTTGTACAAGTGATGTTTTTACTCTTTTTTCATAATCTCTTCAGGATATATACCCAGTAGTAGTATTGCTGGATCAAAGGGTATGCACATTTTTGTCACTCTTTGGGCATAATTTCAGATTGCTCTCCAGAAAGGTTGGGTGAGTTCACAGCTCCACCAACAATGTATTAGTGTCAGATTTCCTACATCCCTTCCAACATTGATCATTGTCCTTTCTGGTTATATTGGCTAGTATGAGAAGTGTGAGGTGGTATTCCAGAGATGCTTTAATTTGCATTTCTCTACTAAGTAATGATTTAGAGCAATTTTTCATATGACTATGGATTGCTTTGATTTCCTCATCTCTAAATTGCCTTTGCATATCCTTTGACCATTTTTCAATTGGGGAATGGCTTGTTCTTTTTGAAAATTTGACACAGTTTTCAGTATATTTTAGAAATGAGTCCTTTGTCTTCATTTGTCTTCATTTATTTCTTGATCTTAAGCCATATTTTTTAAATTAAAGATTTAATTTATTTTGAGTTTTACAATTTCTCCCTCAATCTTACTTCCCTCCCCCTACCCCAAAGCTCATTATTTCTTATAGCATAATAAAATTACATCACAATCCTGTACCATAATTTGTTCTATCACTCCACAATGGAAGAGCAGCCCTGGAATTTCTAGTTCTTTCAGAGGGAGATGCTAGAAATATCTTAGAAAAAAATAAGTTTTTTCATTTTCCATAGTCATCTTTGAAAATAGACTAGTAGTGTTATTTCTGGGTCAAACAATGTAAGTACTTTAATAACTCTTTGCGTATAATTCCAGACTACTTTTGATAATGATTGGAGCAGTTCACAATTCCACCAACAAGGAATGAATGTCACAAGTTTTCTACATCCCCTCCAACATTTTTTCTTTCCCATTTAGTCATTTAGATGATTAAGTAGGTATACAATGTTATTTCATTGTTTGCACATTTATTATTATTGCACATATTATTTTTGCATAGCCATAATTTAACACAGTCATTTTCAAATGGTAAATATTTAATGAATACTTTTTTTGTCAAGGCAGTGGGGTTAAGTGACCTACCCAAGATCACACAGCTAGGTAATTATTAAACATCTAATGCCAGATTTGAACTCAGTTCCTCCTGTCTCCAGAGTTGGTGCTCTATTCACTGTGCTACCTAATGGCTCTTTAATGAATATTATAAAAGATATTTTTTGATATTACCAAGAATGTCAAGAAAAGATTTAATATTTTATAAATTAGTAAATGATTTTAATTATGTTGGCCAAAGACCAATCTAGAGGCATTTAGAATGAGAAACACATGACTCTAGACTTGAAAAAGAACTTGGAGACCAACTAAGAAACCAAGGACTAGAGTCTTCAAGTGACTAGATTTATGTAGCATAGATACATGGGAAGTTCCAGAAGAAATATTTGAATGTCCTGACTGCCAGGTTGGCATGATTTCCATACTACCATCAATTTGAAATTGAAGTTTACAACACCAAGTCTCCATGTCTAAACTTGTATAGGATTGCTTGTTCAGGTGGAGGGAATTTGTTAATCATTAAGGGACAGCTATGTGACATAGTGGATAGAACACCAGACATGGAGTTAGTCAGACTCATATTTCCAAGTTCAATTTGAGCCTCAGACACTACTAACTGATTGATCCTGGGCAAGTCACTTAACCCCATTTGCCATAGTTTCCTCATCCATAAAAATGAGATGGAGAAGGAAATGGCATAGCATTCCATTATTTTTGTCATGAAAAGCCAAATGGGATCATAAATAGGCAGACACCTATATAACGGAATAACAGAAGAAGAAACACTACAAAGAGCAAAAAGGGGCCTCTCTTGTGAAGACACATAAAGTAGTTATTGGAAGATTCAAGATCAGATACAGTGCCTTCATTGTCTCTCTTCTTGTTTAAGCTACTCTTATTAGAAGATGGTTATGGATACCACATGAAAAAGAAAAGCATACTTCTTTCCCTGAAGACAGGAAACAATTACCCCCAAATCCTAGCTTTAGGCACTTAATGAATATTTATTTGCTTATTTAAATTATATTTCCAGGATTGCAAAGTACTTTACATAATTCTTTTGAGGATCTTAACCCTGTGAGGTAAGTGTACCAATCATTATTACTATGACCATATTAACAAGGAAGCTGAGGATCACAGAGTTGGTCACTTATTTATATTCACACATAGGAAGAAAACATGTTTCTGAAGTAGGAACACTTCTAGAAAGAGATCAATGTCAACCACAAATGGGATGATATAAAGTGCTCTGCAAATTTAAATGTTATTTAATTGCAATCTATCTTCATTATCATCATCATCACTACCACCATCTTCTTGATAGAAATGATAGAAATGATAAGGTCAAGAATTTTTTTTTCATGGCCAATGTCAAGCTATTGTGGAAATGAAAATAATGATTTTATTTCTATAATTAAGAAAAGCAGACCATCTGAAAACATCTGAGTGACAATTCTAGTAGCTGACAGGATAAAATGCATGATAGATAATTCTTCTTTTGCCCATATGATTTTTCTTCTTTTTTACTGCTTCTCTATATTTTGAGAGTTTTTTATTCTGTGTAATTTGGAGATTATGAATAGTCACTATAATGATATTTATTAGGTGTTTTTTCTTTACTTTGCATGGACCAGTATTTTTTCCCCCCTTTTAAAAAATGGTTTTATCCAATGGTACGTAAAAATAATTTTAAACACTCATTTTTGTAGTTTTTCTCCCCCACTTTCCCTCCCTTCACCCATAAAAGTTATATGTGTAAAGTTGTTACATGTATTTGCATATTAGTCATGTTGTGAAAGAGAATCAGAAAAAAGGTAAAAACTATGAAAAAGAAAAAAGAAAAAACAAATTAAAAAAGTGAAAATAGTAAGTTTTGATTTGCATTCAGACTCCTTAGGTCTTTCTCTGGACATAATGGTAGTTTTCATCACAAATCTTTTAGAATTGTTTTGCTCAATGGGAAGAGCTAAGTTCAGAAGAACTAAGTTTATTAGAGTTCATCACAACACAATGTTGCTCTTAAAGTGTGTCATGTTCTCATGCATAATTTCATGTAAGTCCAGGTTTTTCTGAAATCTGCTCACCACTTTTTATAGAAGCATAGTATTACGTTGCATTCATATACTACAACTTACTCAGCCATTCTGCAATTTATGGACATCACTTCAATTTCTAGTTCTTTGCCACCACAAGAAGAGCTGCTATGAATATTTCTGTGTGTGTGTATGTGTGTATAGTGTCATTCCCCTTTTATTGTTGTCTCTTTGGAATACAGACCTAGTAGTGATATTCCTGAATCAAAGGACATGCACAGTTTTATTAGCCTTTGGCCATAGTTCCAATTTGTTCTCTAGAATGGTTGGATCAGATCACAACTCCTCCAACAATGCATTTGCACAAGTGTTTTGTGTGCAAAGTTAATTTGCTCAATACCTTTATCTGCAGTGATACTCTGAATAGAGTGTAATGAATTTTATTTTGTTGACTTGTCAAAGATATTTAACGTTCATATTTTTAGTAGAGAGATGCATTGTCTGTTAGCTAATGAAGGAAATTCTAGTATTCATTTTTTTATCCCTTCATCAGGGATTCTTTTTACTTAGCAGGTCCTAATTTGTTTTTTTCAGTCTGAAGTTTCTACCATTGACTTAAAAAAATCTGAATTGATTTATAAGTTTGGTCTCTTTAAGTCTAGCTTTCTGTAACTTTTGGTGACAACCAGGGGATAATCATGTTTCTTTATACCTTGACCACTTATTTCAGTGCTTGATACAAGGCATGTGCTTAATAAATGATTATTAAATGAATGTATGTGTATGATATACAGAAAATTAAAGTGTTTAATATATATATATATATATATATATATACACACATATGACCAAAAGTTGAATGTATATGTTTATAATGTAGATATGTATGGTTAGTGTTTTTTGATGGTGAGTATATGACATGATATTACAGAATTAATATTATATATCTATATGTTTTGTTTTTGTTCACTCATATCCAATTCTTTGTGACCTCTTGGGGTCATGCCATTATTATGGACTTTTCTATACAAAGATACTAGACTGGATTGCCATTTTCTTCTACATTAGTTGTATACATACATGTAAGTATGTGTACTTGTATATGTTATGATTATATGATTATATGAATATATATAGTATGGCTATGTAGCCTCACTTGATAACTACATTTTTTTGGTGTTGGATGAGACCTGTATAATTATTGTAGTTATTTTATAGAGAGGACTGAGAGAAGTGAACTGACTTGCCTTGAAACACAGCCCAGAATGGATGAGGAAGACCTTTGAGGTCTTCTAGGTCTTCTAGCTTCAACTAATTAAAAGTATTTGTATCAATCATTTTTTCAACAGAAATAAAACAAATTTCAACAACAACAAACAAACAAGTGTGGTGTAAAACCAAGATAGTGATGGTGGTGGTGATTATTTGATTATGATGATTATTTTGGGCAATGGTCTCTTGATTCTTGTTCTGTCTCCAGTATCCCATTGTTCATGACCCCAGAGGTAAAGGACCAAATGCAGTGATTATTGGTTTGACAACGCTTACCCTTTTCCCACTAAAACCTTGCCAAACCTAATCCTTTCCTATTTTTCCAGAATTTTTGTAACTTGACCCTCTTTGGGTTACATCTGATCTGATGCCATTGACCTTCTTCCCGTTCTTTACATGATACTTCTCATGTTCCAATCATTATTTTAACTTTCTAGCTTGAATTCCTGCCTTCTCTGGCATCTTTAAAATCCTACCTTCTACAAGAAGTTTTTGGAGTCTCTCATTCAGGCAGTTCTTTTTCTATGATATCATCTCTGATTTTTCCTCTATTTTTTTCTTCTTAGTGATTGGGTTGTATCACTGCCATTAATCTTTGAGCTTCATAAGGGAGGAGGCTATTTGTTTGTTTCCCTTTCTTCCAATCCCCTGCCCTTAAAGCAGCAGTGTCAATGCACAGTTGTTACTGAAACAGTGCTTACTGACCTGACAAGCCTAATTTCAGAATACTTATGCACTACTCCTTCCAGCTGTCCTACAACTTTTTTTTAACTTAAACTTCATTGAATTGAGAATAGCTTCTTTCTTGGAGTTAGAAGGAAAGTAGTTATGGAATCTGTATCAGTAAAGAAATCAAAGACACATCTGTGTAACCTATCTCCTTCCTTTTGCCAGCAGAAAAAATGAAAACCTAGATATGGACTCCATGGAATACTGTAGACTCCCAGTTATCCATTATTGGATCTTTTAGAGTGCTTTTCATATTTTTTATCAAATTACATGTGAGCAGGCCATCTGAGGCCACAGAGATAGAAAGACCATTGAAAGACCCTGCTATATGCTTTTTTTTTTTTAGGTTTGTTGCAAGGCAAATGGGGTTAAGTGGCTTGCCCAAGGCCACCCAGCTAGGTAATTATTAAGCGTCTGAGACGGGATTTGATCCCAGGTACTCCTGACTCCAAGGCTGGTGCTTTATCCACTACGTCACCTAGCTGCCCCATGCTATATGCTTTATAGAAATTACGGACAATTTTTATCTGAATTTGACATCCACCTCTTCTAAACAAGATCTTGCTTTATTCTCCAGACAATGATACTATAAGGCTCCACAATTTTTAGTTGAATATTGAAAATTTATTTTGGCAAGGTTTTAGTGGGAAAAGGATAAGCATTGTCAAAGCAATAATCACGGCATTTGGTCCTCTACCTCTGGGGTCATGAACAATGGGATATTGGAGATAGAACAAGAATCAAGAGACCATTGCCCAAAATAATCATCATAATCAATCTCTTCATCACCACCATTGTCACTCTTAGTTTTACACCCCACTTTTGTTTGTTGTTGTTGAAATTTGTTTTATTTCTGTTGACAAAATGACTGATAAAATACTTTTAATTAGTTGAAGCTATTAAAAATAAGTCAGTTTGTAATTGGCTTCTATAGATAATTGTGTTTCTTCTTTCGATTAAAAATAGTTCCAAATGTGCATCCCTGAGCATTGGGTGTGTCTAGATAGGCAAACACCTGTGGTAAGGCACTGTAGACAAATGTTGGGCTCAATATTGGGAAGACAGATGGGTTTGAATCCTACCCACTGGCAATCTGCTAGCTGTGTGGTTATTGATAAACTTGTGGATAATCGTAGATGTTGAGGCTGGGAAGAGACCAAGACATAGGATCATAAGAGGATAACTTTAGAATCCAGGAAAGCTTACAGGTCAGTTAATGCCACTCTTTCATTTTACAAATGAATGAATTGAGATCCAAGGAGAAGAACTGGCTTATCTAAGGTCACAGAGTACTAAGGGTAGATCAGGGAGTAGGGCCAAAGCATTTTTAATCAAAACAGATTTTTGAGTTGCATTCTCTATAGTCATGTTGGAACATTTGGCAGTTTAGCTTGAGAAAGGACCTTAGTGTCTGGTATCTTTTCCTGCCCGTTGATCTTCAGAATCTTCCTTAGACAATTTAAATGGAAGTGATTTTTTTTCCTGACATGGCACTGGTAGATCATCCAAGTTTCACAGGCATATGTCAATGAGGTCAGCCCAATGTCTGTAGACCTTTAGTTGGTAGTCAGTCTAATACCTCCTCCCTCACACTTTCAGAGCCTCTCAAATCCTGAGCTACCTCTGGTAATAGGAGTGTCGACCTTATTGTTAGTGTACACCTCCCTGGAAAGGACACTGACAAGGTAAGTGAAAATGTCCACAGTACTTAAAACTTCTCCATTTGCTGTAATCAATGATTCCACATATGGATGGTGTGGTGCTGGCTGATTAGAGTACCTGGGTTTTCTTGGTGTTTATTGTCAGACCAGAATGAGCACAAGCAGCAGAGAATCGATCCATACTTTGTTGCATCTCAGCTTCAGAGGTTTCATCAAGTACACAATTATCTGTAAACAGAAGATCATGCCCCAACCCTCCCTCTACTTTGATCATGGCTTGTAGCCTTTTCAAATCAATGAATTTACCACCAGTGTGGTTGCTGACCTTTAAGCCATGCTCATCCTCAGTGAAGGTATTGATAACATGACTGAAAATAACATGCAAAAAGCATGGGAACAAGGACACATCCTTGTTTCACTCCATTGGTGACTGGGAAATCTCAGGAGCATTGTTCTCTATCCAGCATCTGGGTAAGCATACAGTTATGACATTGACATACAATACTGATGAACTTCTCTGGATAACAAATTTTGACATAATTTTCCATAAGCCCTCATGATTGACAGTATTAAATACCTTGATCAGATCTACAAATGTTTTCAAACCTCTGTTCTGTTACTGACATTTTTCCTGAAGTTGTCTGACAGTAAACACCAAGTCAACTGTTCTCAACCCTTTCTGAAGTCACATTGGCTCTCAGGGAAGTGACCATCTTCCAGGTGAAGGATCAGTCTATTGAGAAGGACTCTGGCAAGAATCTTACTAGCAATGACTAAAAGGGTAATACTCCTGTGACTGTCATAGGACAATCTATTCCCTTTACTTTTATGGAGATGGAGGATGGAAGGCCCCTTGAATTCTTGGAATAACTTTTTCACACCACATAGCTACTTATGGACCCAGAAAACTTATCATCAGCCCCATCTTGGAGGAGTTAGAAATGTAGTTTTTTTGTTTTTTAGTTTTTTTGCAAGGCAAATGGGGTTAAGTGGCTTGCCCAAGGCCACACAGCTAGGTAATTATTAAGTGTCTGAGACCAGATTTGAACCCAGGTACTCCTGACTCCAGGGCTGGTGCTTTATCCACTGCGCCACCTAGCCAGCCACCCCCTGAAATGTAGTTGTTTTTAAAGATCAAAACATACATTCACAGAGACAGAAAAATCAAAACTTCCATACCTAAAGTCTCAGAAAATTGTGAATTGATCTCAGACCACGGAATAGCTCAAAAAGAATTTTCAGGTATATTTTTTTTTTGCAAGGCAATGGGATTAAGTGGCTTGCCCAAGGCCACACAGCTAGGTAATTAGTAACTGTCTGAGGCCAGATTTGAACTCAGGTACTCTTAACTCCAGGGCTGGTGAATTATCCACTGAGCCACCTAGATGCCCACAAAAGGATTTTCAAATCAAATAAGATAGTAGAAGGAAAATGGGGAAGAGAAATCAGAGTGATACAAGGAAGTAAAAAAAAAAAAATATAACCTGAGTCAACAACTTGGTAAAGGAAGCAAAAAAAAGATCCAAAAGAAAATAGCACCTTAAAAAGCAGAATAGGCCAAATGGTAAAAAGTGAGGAGAAATTCAATGAGAAAAGTGCCTTGAAAAGCAGAATTGGCCAAATAGAAAAAAAGATATACAAAAATTCACTGAAGAGTACTTATTAAAAAAATATAATTGGCCAAATGGAAAGGGGGGTACAAAAGTTCTCTGAAAAAATAATTTCTTAAAATTAGAATTGAGCAAATGGAAGTTAGTGACTCTATGATCAACCAAGAAATAATAGAACAAAACCAAGAAAAATAAGAGACAATGTGAAATATCTTACTGAAAAAGCGATTGACCTGGAAAATATATCCAGGAGAGCTAATTTTAAAATTATAGGACTTTCTAAAAGTCATGATAAAAAAGAACCTTAAATCTTAAATTTAATTTTAAAAAATTTGTTAACATTTTATTTGTTTTCCAATTATATACAATATTAATATATACCTATCATTTTTTGTAAGGTTTTGAATTTTACAATTTCCCCCCTTCCCTTCCCCCCCCCCCCACAGAAGGCTGTCTGATAGTCTTTACATTGTTTCCATGCTATACATTGATGTAAATTGAATGTGTTATAAGAATGAACATAATCCCCCCTCCCTGCTCCAGAAAGATGAGAAACATCAAGAATAGAGAGAGAGAGAAAAAAATGTACTTCAGTCTGTGTTCAGATTCCAATGGCTCCGTCTCTGGGGTGAGTTGCTTTCTTTATCATAAGTCCACCAGAGAAGTTGCTTCAATATTTTCCCCACAATTGCTATTACTAGCTGTACCTTCACTCTATTTCTCCCCATTCTCATTTATTCTATTCTCTGTCTCCTTTCATCCTGGCCCTGTCCAAAAGTGTATTGAATCTGAGTACCCTCTCCCTTGATCTTCTCTCTCTTCTATCACCTATTCCCCTCTTCCCTACCCTCATTCCTCCTTATCTCATCCCTTTCTTCTTATTTTTCTCTAGGGTAGGATAGATTTCCTCACCCTATTAAATGTGTATGTTATTTCCTCTCTGAGCCTTTTCCAATGAGAATGAAGGCTCACTCATTCCACCTTGCCTCCTCCTTTCCACTCCATTGAAAAAGCTTTTTCTTGACTCTTATGTGAAATTTCTTAGCTTCTTCTTTATCTCCTTTTCCTTCCTCCCAGTACTTTCCTTTATCACCCATTGACTTCATCTTTTTACTATATTATACCATTATATTCTGCTCCTTCCTATGTCCTATCTATATATGTTCCTTCTAACAGCTCTTATAAATGAGAAAGTTCATATGAGTTATCAGCATCTTTTTCCTGTGCAGGAATACAAACAATCCAATATCATTAAGTCCCTCATAGTTAGTCCTTCTCATCCACCCCCTCTATGGTTCACCAGAGTCCTGTATTTGGAGATCAAACTTTGTTTTCAGCTCTGGTTGTTTCAATAGGAAAGTTTGAAAGTCCCCTGTTTCATTGAAAGTCCATCTTTTCCCCCTGAAAGAGGATATTCAGTTTTGCTGGGAAGTTGATTCTCAGTTGTAAACCTAGATCTTTTGCCTTCTGGAATATCATATTCCAATCCCTACAAGCCCTTACTATAGGTGCTGCCAGATCCTGTGTAATCCTGACTATGGAGCCTCTGTAGTTGAATTGTTTGTTTCTGGCAGCTTTTAGAATTTTCTCTTTGATTTGGGAGTTTTGGAATTTCGCTATAATATTCCTGGAAGTTTTTCTTTTTGGATCTCTTTCAGGAGATGACTGGTGAATTCTCTTGATTTCTATTTTACCCTCTGCTTCTAGGATCTCAGGGCAAGTTTTGTTGTATTATTTCTTGAAAAATGAAGTCTAGGCTCTTCTCCTGATCATAGCTTTCAGATAGCCCAATAATTTTTAATAATTTTTCTGGATCTGTTTTTGATGTCGGTTGGTTTTCCAATGAGATATTCACATTTTCTTCTAATGTTTGGCTTTTTGGGAAGAGTTTTATTTATTCCTGATTTCTTGCAAAATCATCAGCTTCCTTTAGTTCCATCCTGCATTTGAAGGAGTTATTTTCTTCAGAGAACTTTTTTATCTCCTTTTCCAGCTGGCCAACTTTGCCTTTTAAGGCATTCTTCTCATTTGTGTTTTGTTTTGCTTGTGCCATTAGGCCTAAACTGGTTTTTAACATATTATTTTCTTCAGTTTTTTTTGTATATATTTCACCAAACTGTTGATTGATTTTCATGATTTTTCTTCACCACTCTCATTTCTCCTCCCCATTTTTCCTCCATCTCCCTTAATTGCTTTTCAAAGCCTTTTTTGAGCTCATCCATAGTTTGAGCCCATTTTCTATTTCTATTGGAGGTTTTGGATACGGAAGCTTCGATTTTTGTCATCATCTGAGTGTTTTGATCTTCCATGGGATTAAGTAATTCTCTGTGGTTAGATTCTTATTTTTCTGTTGTTTATTCATTTCCTCAGCCCAAGACAGCACTTCCAAAGCTTTGTGTTTTTTTTTTTTGGGGGGGGGCACAGCACTGGGACCTTTATTCCTCCAAGATCTTATGCTCTCTTGCCTGTGCTTTAATATGTAGATGGGCCCTGTACTTCCCTCTGCCCTGGAGCTATAAGGAGGATCCTACTATCTTAGTATGGAAGCCCAAACTGCAACCTGGATTGAGTGTAGACTAGCAGCAGAGTCCTACCCTGAGGGAGAGCAGAGAAATCTCTGCAGACTTCCCTTACTGTTTCTGGGGGTACAGGCTGCTTTCTCCAGATTCTCGCTGCAGATTCTGTGGGTGCTCCTCATTCCACACTCATTTTGGTGCAGCAGAGTTCTCTCCCCACCCCTTCAAGCTGTTGCCTGTATTCTCTAGGCTGGGCTGCAGTCACAGCTTTTTTCCCAACCCCTGGCCCTGGTGAAACATAACTTTCCCACAGAACTTCTAAGTTATCTTGGATTGGGAAAATGTATCACTCATTCTTTCTGTGGGTTCTGCCCCTCTAAATTTTGCCTGGAGTCATCATTTGTTGTTTTTTTGGAGTTGGGGGGCGGGGAGTTCCTGGGAAATTCTGCCTTCATGCTGCCATCTTGGTTCTGCCCCTTAAATTTAATTTTAAAAGAAATTATCAAAGAAAATTTCCCAGCTATTTTGGAAGTTCAAAGCAAAGTAGAAATGGAAAGACTCCATCAAACACCCCTTAAAAGAGATCTCTAAATGAAAACTCCCAGGGATATTATAGACCAACCCCAGAGTTCCCAGTTCAGGGAGAGCAGTCAGAAAGAAACAATTTAAGTAACATGTAGCCACAATCAAGAAAGCATAAGATTTGTCAGCTTCTACATCAAAGGAAGGGGGGCCATTGGAATATGACATTTAGGAGGGCAAACGAGTTAGGATTGTACACAAGAGTCTCTTACTCATCAAAACAATACTATTCAGGGGCAGCTAGGTGGGGCAGTGGATAAAGCACCGGCCCTGGAGTCAGGAGTACCTGGGTTCAAATCCGGTCTCAGACACTTAATAATTACCTAGCTGTGTGGCCTTGGGCAAGCTACTTAACCCCATCTGCCTTGAAAAAACCTAAAAAAACAACAAAACAAAACAATACTATTCTTCAGGGGAAAAAATAAATATTCAAAGAAATAGAGTATTTTCAAGCATTTCTGATGAAAGAAAAGAACTTAATAGAAAACTTTTCTATTATAAGTCTCAAGAGAAGTATAACGAGGTAATCATGAAAGGGAAATAATAAAGGACTTAGTAAGATTAAACTATTTACATTCTTACTGAATTACAAGTATTTTCTTGCATGTACTTTCTCATTAGGGCAGTTAGAAAAAGTATATATAGACAGAGGGCACTGAATGAATGTTGTATTTTGTCATATACTTTTTTAGTATCTGTTAAGATGATCCCTATAATTTCTGTTGGTTTTGTTATTTATATGTTCAGTAATGTTCAGGGTTTTCCTAATACTGAATAATCCCTGCCTACCTGGTATAAATACTGGTATATATAAATCCTACCTGGTATAGATATCCCAGTAATAACTTGCTGTAATCTCATTGCTAAAATTTTATTCAAGATTTTTGCATCAAAACTCCTTTTTCTCTTTTTTTTTTTTAAATAGTTTATACAAAATTGAAATTAATTGTGCCTTAAATGTTTGGTAGAATTCACTTGTAAATCCATATGGACCTGGAGATTTTTTCTTAGAGAGTTTATTGATAATTTTTTCAATTTCTTTTTCTGAAATGTGTAAGGGACTGTTGAAGGTCACAGAGAGGTTATTGCATGACTGGGAATGGCCTAGTGGTCCTCTTGCTCAGGTACACCCTTGGCCTAATTTTCTGCATTGGCTCTCTGGATTTTCTTATCTGTTCCTCCTGTTTGGCAATTCCTGGAACATTGTGTGAGAGCACTAAACCTGAGAAAGTATATTTTATGAGTTCACTAATCATCTATTGTCCATGAACATGGAAGCTGTTTGGAAAATGTCATGTGTATGGGAGGAAACCAGGAACTAAAAAGTATATTTAAACTCTTGCTTACTGCTAAATAAACAGAGAACTTGCTACTTTCTACTCCCTCCTCATTCAAGTTTTGTCTGAGAACTTGACTTCAGCTGGACTGAGTTAAGCAATAGGTTATGATAGTTGTAAATAATAGATTAGCCAGCCAGCACACAACAAATGGCACTCAAGTGTGGGGCTCGAAGGCTGAAACAAGCTGATTTCAGGACCGTCTGATCGGAGTTCAGGAGAAAGACCAAGTAGAACCACACATCAAAGGACTGAGACTTTGGGCCATCATACAAGCAAGGGGACAAAGCTTCCAGACATCATTCCAGAGTGAAAGTCTTCGGAGAGTTAACGGTTTACTTGTTATCATGGGGCAAACTTAGGGGTTTCTGAAAGGGACAGCTATATCAGAATCATATATAAATTGATAAAAAGACAAAGGTGCTTAATAACCTTTAAAAGATTAGGGAATTTCTGGAAGTAGCAGAAAAAAAGTATCCCCTTGGTTACATGAAGAGGGGAGTCTGGATCTAGAGAGATGGAAAATTTGGGGGGAAATTGCTTTCAGAATATCAAGGAAACAAACCTGAAGAAGTTTCTCTTAACAGTTTTTACTATGTACAATCTTACAAAAAGTGGGCTTGAGCACTCCTATTTTATTTTAAAGGAAAATAGGTCATTTTTACTGTAGAAACACAGACTACTCCTGACAGAAAAAAAAATCTCTGGAGAGGGAGGAAAAAGATAGAGGTCTGGGTTCAGCACCAAGGATGTATCAAATACTGAGTATTCTAATCTAAGGGAGTTAGAACAAAGAAGTGGTGGAAATTGAAAGTAAAAGCAGGGTATATCTTCCTCCTCCATGGACCAAAGAAAAAGAAACAAGAAAGGTTTAGGATTAGTTCTACAGCGCAATGTAGTAGAGAAACCTCAGCATTACAGAAGGCTGTTGCAAAGGCCTAAGGCAGGGAGAAAGTTTAGGGGACCTAGGAGCAGAATTTCAGTCATATCCTGTCATTGAGGAGCTGGATCTTGTTAATCCAGGAAACCTTAGGTGAAGATATGAACCAGCCGACCCATACAAAAATATTCATGGTTAAAAGGGAGGAGAAATTTAGGGTACCTCCACATGCTTGTACTGAGGTACCTATTTACCCTTTATGATTATGGAGTTTGCAATCATTCTGGATCCACCAAATCTGGGCTATACTAACATCATACCTTTGGTAAGGCACGTGAGGGTGAAATTTTTCTCTAATGCAATAGTAAATGTTAATGATGATAATAGCTACATAAATGAGAACCAATGTATAGCTAGCTCAATTGCTTATTTTCTCAGGATCTTTTATAACTCAGAAAGAAATGGAATTGATAAAAAAACCAAAAGTGAGAAACATTGCAGAAACTATGTGTACTACTACATTTTTTGCAGAGAAACCCCTTTGTGTATCCAAATAGAAAGAATTGCTTTTCTGGGTTTGATTGTCACTGGGGCAGAAGGGACTGTGTTCCCCATACAGAGCTGGCCACAAGCTTGGCCTAAACAAGCTGCCTATACTAGGCTAATAGGCATTCAGGGTCGACAGGAAACAGAAATTTCTTGTCAAACCTTGAAATGGAGAAAAGAAGATAAGGCAGGAATGATCACTCCTTTCTTAGTTGAAGGATGCCCTACAATATTATGGGGAGGAGATAAAGTGTGTCAATTAGGGGCAAATATTAGCATGGATTTTTGATTGGAGCTGCTGTTGAGTTGGGAATGACTAATATATCGATTGTTAAATTAAATTAGAATGGAAGAATCCACAACCCATATGAGTGGAACAGTGGCCCCTTGATTTTGGCTTTAAAGGATATAGTTGGGGCTGCTAGGTAGCAGTGGATAGAGCACCAGCCCGGGAGTCAGGAGTACCTGAGTTCAAATCCGGCCTCAGACACTTAATAATTACCTAGCTGTGGCTTTGGGCAAGCCACTTAACCCCATTTGCCTTGCAAAAACCTAAAGCAAACAAATAAATAAAGGTTATAGTTAAGGCACAATTAGAACAAGGGCATGTTGAAAAGAGTCAGTCCATGGAACTTCCCTGTACTGGCAATAAAAAAGAAATCAGGAAAATGGAGAATACTAACAGATTTGCGAAAGATCAATGAGGCTATGAAAGATATGGGTGCTTTACAACCAGAATTACTTTCTCTCAACATGATTTCCAGAGAACAACCACTGTGGGTAAATGATATTAAAGATTGTTTTTATTTTATTCCCATTCACCCACAAGACTATGAGAAATTTGCTTTTTCCATTCACACTATGAACTTTGGAGCTTCTTATGATAGGTATCATTGGAAGGTGTTACCAGAGGGAATGAAAAATAGTCTGACTATATGTCACTGTTTGGTTCATGAAGCATTAAAAGGGGTTAGGAATAAATATAAAGATGCATATTTTTTACATTATATGGATGACATCTTGGCATCTCATGAAAGTAGTGAAGTATTGGAAAAAAATGCTGCAAGATACCATATCTGATCTGGAGGGATATGGGTTAGTTATAGCTCCAGACAAAATACAAAAGCACCCTCCTTTTCAATATTTAGGTTTTCAGGTAGATTCCACCACCATAAAAATCAAGGCTCCTTCATTGAACATAAAAAGGGTATGAACATTAAATTATGCTCAGAAATTGATAGGTGATATACAGTGGATAAGACCTCAGGTCAGGATTTTTTTTTTTTTAGATTTTTCTTTTTCAAGGCAATGGGGTTAAGTGGCTTGCCCAAGGCCACATGACTAGGTAATTGTTAAGTGTCTGAGGTTGGATTTGAACTCAGGTACTCCATCCTACTTTGGGAGAAAATATTGGAGATGAGTCAGCATTAAAAGAAAGGCATAACCAGAGAAATAAGGAGTGCAGTTGAATGAGGTGAAGGAACAAGGGTGGGTGTATTAGAAATGATAGAAAAGTCTCAAACTGAAAGATGTGTAAGGGAAGAGTGGGGAAGAGAAGGGCCATGAAGACCTGATGACTTGAGAGCTGAAGGACCAACTGATCAAATTTCCAATGACTTGCTGGTAGGAGGATTTTCTTTTGAAACCTCAACACTGGAGGACACTAATTTTTACTGCTTAACAATATGAGACTGTTCAGAACCCTCTTTCTTCCAATTACTTTTCTCACTTTATCTTCTCCAGGTACTAACTAGGAACTGCTATAGCCAAATTTCCTCTCCCTGCCTTAAGTTCAAATGTAAGTTGTTATCAGCTCCTTTGCTAGTCCCCTGTTTCAGGGATCAGCTATATTCATTTGTACAGTTATTTTTTTGTTTGTTTGCTTCTTTATTCATTCCTTTGTTTTTCCAATTATTTGTGGAGATATTTTACAACATTTATTTCTTGTTTTAACAATTACATATAAAGAATAATTTTAATATTAACATTTGTAACATTTTTGAGTCTCACATTTTCTTCATTCCTCCCTTCCCTCTCACCTCACCTTTACAGCAAGTAATTTAAGTTATACATGTATAACTATATTAACTTTATTTCCAAAAAAAAATCCATTGTGAGAGAAGCAAAACAATAGGGAAAATGACATCATGAGAGGAAAAAATAAAACATAAAATAAGTTTTTAAAATGTGAAAGTTGTATGTAATTGATCTGCATACAGGCTCTATCTTTAGATGTGGATGGCATTTTCCATCACAAGTTTTTTTAGAAGTGACTTTGAACACTTTGATGCATTTCTCAGTTTATCATAGTTCATCATCACACACTGTTGTTATTGTTGTGTATAATGTGACCTGATTCTGCTTACTTACTTGGAAATTGCAGGCATGCCCATCAGTTGTGGCATGGCTGATGAAATCAGGGTACATGAATGCAAGAGAATATCGTGCTATGAGGAAGAACTTGCAGAAGATGATTACAGGAAAACCTAGAACAACTTAACTGATACAAATTTTAGTGAGCAGAACCAGGAGAATACTGTTATCAGCAATAGAAATATTGTCTGATGATTAAGTGGGATTGACATACCTCATTTCAACAATACAAAGTCTTATCTGCTGGTTAGGGTTTCTTATATTCAACTCTTGGTTTGGTTGAATTTACATAAGCCCCTTCATCATAGTCTTACCTTCACTTCCTTCATAGTACTTATCTTTACCCCTAAACTTACTGTTTTCTCATCTTTCCCATTTAGCTCAGTCTCAGAGTCTTTTAATATTTCTCCTTTATTATTCAATAGCACAGAATTTGGTAATACTTTTAGGTAGAATCAGGAAAGATCATGACTTTGGATTAGAAATATTTGTATCTGAATCTTGTATGATCTAATGGGATATAGTTTCTTTATCTAACAAAGTGGTTGACCAGATGGACAAGTAGGGTTCTTTATCTGTATCCCATGATCCAGTGATGTCATTTCCTGGCTGTGAGAACTGAGGGAAGGGGAGCAATGAGTTCCTGAACAGAGTCATGGAATTTAAGGCCAAGGCTTCCTAGCAGAGAGCATTGAGGCATGAGGAGTGGGGCTTAAGGGAGAGTAGGCACCAGATCCCTAGTTTGAAGAGCACCTTGGTTTGTTGGTAACTTTGGTAGGGAGAGATAGAATGAGATATATATTTGAGAGATACTACCTCTGAGTGGGAAGAATCCCAAGAAGCCCTGGTTTTCAGAGCTAGTTCATATGAGGAGCTTATCCATGATGGATGTCCATCATTTTGATGAAGATGTCTATTGTTTAGGGGCCTACAAGCTCAGTATGAGTCAACAAGGTATAAGAACCCCAAAAGTTAATGGTATCGATGGAGGACTTGCCTTAGGAGCATAATTTCTGGAGTAAGAAGTTGTGGATGCTCAGGAGCAGTGGGTAGAGCAATGGGTTTGTAGTTAGAACACCTGACTTCAGATTCATGAACTGAGTGACCCTAAGGAAATGGTCTAAATGCTTTTTGTCTTAGTATTCTCAACTATAAAATGAGGATCAGGAATACACCAATTTCACATATTTTATGTTGAAAGTTCAATGTATGTTTTGAATTGGGTTTAAAAGAATATGTAGAAAGGAGATTGAGAAGCTGAAGACTCTCTAGTGCAACAAAATGGAAAGAGGTCCATGTGGATGTACCGTTTAAGGGTCAGGTCAAAGAGTCTCAGACATTGGGTGGCGAAGCTGGGATAATGTGACAATTTTTTAAAGTGTTTTGAAAGGTTGGCATGTGTAAGAGGGCCCAAGTGTTTGGGCCCAATGGTCAAAATGGAAACAATAAGAAGGGTCAGCCTGCAAAAAGTTAAAGGCTATAAAATAAAAAAAAGAAATTAAAAAATTATTTATTTCCTATAGGAGGATGAGCTCCATCAGGATGAATAGTTGATTCCTCCTCACTAGAAAACTTTAAGGTAAGGTGAGATAAGCACTTGTTTGTATTGTAGACCTGGGATTTTCAGTTATTGGCTGGGCTAAAGAATAAGTGAGGTCTGTTTGTATTCTAATATTCTATGACATCTTGGTATCCTAGATCCCCAAGCTTCTCAGAATGGGCCTGTTAAGGTCTTTTAACTCTCATCTGAAGGGAAGACATGCTCTCCTGTTTAATCCATTTATAACCTATCAGAGACTATACAAGTTTCTGAGTATTTATTTTTTTGTTTTTATTTTATTTATTTTAAATTAATTTCCTTTTTAAAAATTTATTTATACATTCCTAAAATAGTCTTGTTTTTTTAAATATTTTTTAAAAATACTCTTACTCTAAGAGTTAACATAATCCCTGCTCCCACCCCTGACAAAAATAAAAAAAATCTCACAAGAAATAAAGTGAAAGAAAGAGGGAAAAAATGTGCTTTAGTCTGTGTTCTGATACCATCAATTCTGTGTGGTAGATCACATTCTTTATCATAAGTCCATCAGAGGGGCAGCTAGGTGGTGCAGTGGATAGAGCACAGACCCTGGAGTCAGGAGTACGTGGGTTCACATCTAGCCTCGGACACTTAATAATTACCTGGCTGTGTGGCTTTGGGCAAGCCACTTAACCCCATTTGCCTTGCATAAAAAAAAATTAAAAAAAATAAGTCCATCAGAGAAGTTACTTTCACAGTTGAAGTTTCTGTTTGCAATTCTCTCTATCCATTTCTCCCCACTATCAGTTATTATGTTTTCTCTCTCCTTTTACTCTGTCCCTCATCAGAAGTGTGCTGTGGGACAGCTGAGTGGCACAGAGGACAGAGCACCAGCCCTGGGGGCAAGAGGCCCCAAGCTGACATCCCACCCCAGACACCCAGCATCCACCTATCCCCATGGTCCTGGATGGACCATCCAATCCCACCACCTTGCAAAAAAGTAAAAAAGAAAGTGTATTACATCTGACTATGCTCTCCCATGAGCTACCCTCTCTCCTCTATCCCTCTCTCCCCTGCCTTCCCCCTGTCACCCGTCCCCTTTCTCCCATCCCCTTTCTCTCCTTTTTTTTTCTAGATTTCTATATTAAGTATATATATATATATATATATATATATATATATATATATGTTATAGTTAATTTCATTTCTGAGCCATTTCCAATGAAAACAAAGCTCTCTCAATCCCCCTCACCTTACCCCCTTCCATATCATTGCAGAAGTTATTTTTGACTCTTTTATAAGAAATATCTTAGTCTATTCTCCCTCTCCTTTCCTTTCTCCCAGGAAATTTCCTTTTCACCCATTTACTCCATTTAAAAATATTATATCTTCAAATTCAGCTCTCTCCTGTGTCTCGACTATAAAATCTCCTTGTAACTGCTCTAATAAGTGAGAAGGTTCATATGAGTATTATCAGTATCATCTTCCCATGCAGGAATACACACAGTTCATCATCATCATTAAGTCCCTCATATTTTACCCTTCTCTGATTTCTATGCTTCACCTGAGTCCTGTACTTGAAGATCAAACTTTCTGTTCAGCTCTGGTTGTTTCAACATGAACACTTGAAATTCCCCTGTTTCATTGAAAGTCCATCTTTTCCCTTGGAAGAGGATGTTCAGTTTTGCTGGGTAGTTGATTCTTGCTGCATTCCAAGTTCTTTTACCTTTCAGAATATTATATTCTAAGCCCTACAAGCCCTTAATGTGGATGCTACTAAGTCCCAGGTAATCTTGACTGCAGTATCACAATATTTGAATTGTCTTGTTCTGGCTTCTTGTAGTATTTTCTCTTTGATTAGGCAGTTATGGAATTTGACTAAAATATTCCTGGGAGTTATTATTTTTTGGTTTTGGATCTCTTTCAGTTAGAGATCAGTGGATTCTCTCAATTTCTATTTTGCCCCCGTTTCTGGAATATCAGGACAATTTTCCAGTAGAAATTCTTTAAAAATGAAGTGAAGACTCTTTTCCTGATCATGACTTTTAGGTAACCCAACAGTTTTTAAAATATCTCTTCTGAATCTGTTTTCTAGATCCATTATTTTTTCAATGAGATTTTTCACCTTTTCTTCTAGTTTTTTATTCAATATTGTTTTATTGTCTTGATTCCTTGCAAAGTCTCCTTTAGTTCCATTCTACATTTGAAGGATTTGTTCTCTTCAGAGAGATTTCTTATTTCCTTTTCCATCTGGCCAATTCTGCTTTTTAAGACATTTTTGTCCTCATAAACTTTTTTGAACTGATTTTTTTTTCTATTTGACCTAAACCTGTTTTTAGTATGTTATTTTCTTCAGCATGTTTTTGGATCTCTTTGACTAAGCTGTTGACTTGGTTTCATGTTTTTCCTGCATCTCTCTCTCTCTTATTTCTCTTCTCAATTGTTCCTCTACCTCCCTTACTTGGTTTTCAAAATCTTTTTTTAGCTCTGAAATAGCCTAAGCCCAACTTCTATATTTCTTGGAGGATTTAGATGTATAAGCTGGAACTTTATCATCTTCTGATTGTGTGTTTTTGTCCTCCATGGGATCAAAGTAATTGTCTATGGTCAGGTTCCTTTTTTTTCCCTGTTTACTCATTTCCCCGGCGTTTGCCTGATTTGTGGCACTTTCCAAGCTTTTGAGTATTATTGGGAGATCCCCGCAGAGGCTCTGACTGCTCTCCTGCTTATGCTCTGGTCTGTGGATAGCAATGAGGGCTCCCAGACTGAAACTAGGGTCTAAATATGGACAAAACAGAAGAGTCCTGTCCCAGGGCCAGAGGAGAGACTTCAACAATCTCCCCCAACCCCTTACCTTCCATGGGATGAATATTCTGGTCACAGCTCTGTGCAGACTCTGTGCGCCTACTTCCATTTTCTGGGATGTGAGCTACACTGAGTACCACAGCTATGCTGATGGCTGTAGCTGTGCTGAGGGACACACTAGCTCCCACTCACTCTGGCAGAGGTTTCCTTGCTGATTTTCCAAGCTTTGCTTGGTGTTCCCTGGGTTGCCAGGTGAGGAAACTGCTTCTGCAGCCAGGAGCCCATGCTCCCTGTGTGCGGGGGTCCAGCCTCTGTGGGGACCTTGGAACCTGACAGGAGGGATAGAGTCGGAGAAATGAGTTGAGTCAACAAGTGGGTAAAGGTAGGAACAGGTTGACTGACTGTCAGCTGCTTGGATTTATTTTTATAGTTTCAGAATCATGTATGTTTCAAGCAAGTAAGCAAGCTGAGATCATTTCCTTGGTTACAAAAGTATACAATTTTCATCATCAATCATATAGTTACAAGTTTTTATCATGTGATTACAAGTTTAAGTAATAATCATATAGTTAATTGATTTCTTATCCCTACTCAGACCATGATGACCTTAACCTGTCTGTTACCTTATTTACTACTACATTGTATAATTGTTAATTCATTGAAAGTTATTAATTAAGCAATTCTTTTAATGGAAAGTTTTTTATATTTTTTATGTAGGTAATGTTTTTCGATACACTTCCTTAACAGTCTGTAGTGAGGGTCTTTATGCTTGTCCACCCATCCATTAACTCTTACAATAACCAATTTTTCTTTCTGGCCTTGTTGGTAGAAGCCACAGTTTCTGTGATTTTTTTCCCCATGAAACTAAGGCTGCTGGAGTTCACATATCGGTCACTTGTACTAACTATTTTCTCACCATATATTCCTGTGTATGGTAAGGGGGGCAAAACTATTAATTTCCCTGGAATTATATTTGACCAATCTTGTATCTGTTTTCCCTGTATATATTCTGGCATCTCCTTGGAATTCCCAGTGTTGGGTTTTCCAGAGATTTCATAATGTTGAAGCCTTTTGTATGCCTCAGAGAGGCAGTCCTGTTAAATTTGGATGGGGTTTACAATCTGTTTTATTCAAGGAATTTTTCTGAAATCCTTCCTTTATAGTCATTCCAGTATTAGGGTGAGTAAATATTGTAATCAATAATGAACCTATAAATATTGGTATGCATGAAATCTCTCTCTATATATATATTGAAGAAGGAAATGTCTATCACATAGGAGCTTGGAGAACTCCTTATTCACTTCCTTTCTCCTTTGACCTCTGCTGTTTAGGCCCCTTGCATATTATTGAGTTGAGTTTTCAGAAGAATACTTATAGAACATGCTGAAGAACTAAAGATTCTATGAAGGAGGAAAATTGAAAAGATCAAAGCAGTCCATGAGGAATTTCCATTTAATGGTCAGATGAAAGAACATTAGACATTGAGTCCAGAGTGGAGAAGGTAGGAGAATATAGGACAGTTATGTTTATGTGGAAGAGGGTTTGGCAATATTTGGACCTAATGGACAAATTAGGAACAATACAAATGGGCACTTGCAAAGAGTAAGAGGGTACAAAGTCAAAATAAACCACAAAAATTATTCATTTCCTTTAGGAGGATTGACTTCCTCAGGATATAGAGTTTATTCCTTCTCACTGCAAAACCTTAAGCTAAGGTGAGAGAAACACTTGGTTATATTGTAGGCCTGCATTTTCTGTTATTGGTTGGGCTCAAGGAATACTGAGGTCTCCTAGGTCATCACCCTTCTCAAGTAAGATGAAGCTATTGAGGTATTTTTGCTAGTATCTGAAGGGGAGACCTTCTCTCCTATTTGAATGCAATATAACATATTAGAGACTTGAGAAACTTTTGAGTTTTTATTCTCCTAATCCCTTTACCTTACTCTGCTACTCTTCTTTGTTTCAAAAGTCCATACAATGAAAGACGGAGGCAGAGATTTTCCCCTTCACTGAAGAGACAATTTTTATAGCCCCAAAGTATAAGACTTTTCAGTGTACACTCTTTCTTCCAATTACTTTTCTTCTCCAGGCACAAACTATGAACTTTTGTAGCTAATTGTTTTTCTACCTACCTTCAGTTCAAATGCTGTGACTTAAAACATCTTCTTTGTTGGGGCCCTGTTTTATGGAGTGCTACCTTACTAATACATTTCTTTTTTTGGTTTACTTGCTTGTTTGTTCATTCCTTTGTTTTTTCAGTTATACGAAGAGATAATTTTCACCTTTTAAATTTTAAGAATTTTTTTCTGAACCCATGAAATGAATAATTTTAATATCTATTTTGCTAATTGACAGATGTGTAAGGGAAGAGTGGGGAAGAGAAGGGACATAAAGACCTGATCCCCTGAGAACTGAAAGACCAACTGATCCAATGATTTGCTGATAGGAGGATTTTCTTTTGAAACCTCAACACTGGAGGATGCTAATTTTTACTGGAGGACACTAAATTTCACTGCCCAACAATAGGAGACTGGTCAGAGAACCCTCTTTCTTCCAATTACTTTTTCCACTTTATCTTCTCCAGGTGCTATAGCAAATGTGCTCAAAATGCCTCTAGTTCAAATGTAGTAAGTTGCATGAGCACCTTTGCTAGGCCCCTGATTTAGAAATGGGCTACATTCATTTATACTGTTACTTTTTGTTTGTTTGCATATTTGTTCATTCATTTGTTTTTCCAGTTATATGTAGAAATAATTTATAACTTTCATTTATTTTTTCTAATTACATTTAAAGAAAAATTTTAATATTTTAACATTTCTGAGTCCCGCATTTTCTTCATCTCTCCCTTCCCTCTCACCTCCCATTTACAGAAAACAATGTAAGTTAGACATGTATAACTATATTAACTTTATTTCCAGAAAAGTTCTATTATGAGAGAAGAATCAAAATAGTAAGGAAAATAACATCATGAGAGGAAAAAAAGTAAACATAAAAGAAGTTGTAAACTATTAAGATTGTATGTATTGATATGCATCCAGACTATCTTTCTCTAGATATGGATGGCATTTTCCATCACAAGCCGTTTAGAACTGACTTTGATCACTTTGTTGCATTCCTGAGGTGACGTGTTCCTGAGATGACACATTCCTGAGTTTATCATAGCTGATCATCACACAATGTTGCTCTTGCTGTGTACAATGTTGACCTGATTCTGCAACCTGATTCCTTACATGGCAAATGTGGGCATGCCCATCAATTGTGGTGTGGCTGACGAAATTGGGGACTATGAATGTAAGAGAATATTGTGCTACAAGAAAAAACATGCAGAAGATGATTAAAGGAAAACCTGGAGCAACTTAAACTGAAACAAATTTGAGTGAGTGGAACCAGGAGACCACTGCCCACAGTAACAACAATATTGTTTGATGATTAACTGTGATTGACATACCTCGTTTCAACAATACAAAGTCCTATCCACTGGTTAGGATTTCTTATTTTCAACCACTGGTGAGGTTGAATTTACATAAGCCTGTTCAACATAGTCTTACCTCTCACTTCCTTCATCGTATTTATATTTACCCCCAAACTTACTAATTTCTCATCTTTCCCATTCAGAGTCATGGAATTTAAGGCCAAGACTGCCCAGGAGAGAGCATTGATCCATGATGAGTATACCTTAAGGGAGAAAAGGAACCAGTTCCCTAGTTTGAAGAGCCCTTGATTTTTTTGGTAACTTTGGTAGGGAGAGAGAGAGAGAGAGAGAGAGAGAGAGAGAGAGAGAGAGAGAGAGAGAAATAGAAATAGAAATAGAAATAGAAATAGAAATAGAAATAGAAAGAGAAAGAGAAAGAGAAAGAGAAAGAGAAAGAGAAAGAGAAAGAGAAAGAGAAAGAGAAAGAGAAAGAGAGAGAAAGAGAACCTCTGGGTGAGGAAGAATCCCAAGAAGCCTGGTTTTCAGAACTAGTTCATATGAGGATTCTATCCATGATGGATGGCAATCATTTTGCTGAAATGTCTATTTTTAGGGGCCTAGAATCTCAGTTTGAGACAACAAGGCACAACAACCCCAAAAGTTAATGGTATCAATGGGGGCTTGCCTTAGGAGCATAATATGTGGAATAAGCTGTTCTGGATACTCAGGAGTAGGCGATAGAACAATGGGTTTGTAGTTAGAACACCTGAGTTCAGATTGAGATACTGAGGGACCCTAAGGAAGTAACCTAAATGTTGTTTATCTTAGTATTCTCAACTATAAAATGAGGATCCGTAAAACACTAATTTCACATATTTTATATTGAAAGTTCAGTGTCTATCACATAGGAACTTTTAGAAATATGTATTCCCCTCCCCCTCCTTTCTCTCTCTGCTATTTAGGCCCATAGTATATATTTGAGTTGAGTTTAAAAGAATATTTAGAAAGGATATTGAGAAGCTGAAGACTCTGTAGTGGAAGAAAATGGAAAGAGTTCCATGAGGTTGTACCATTTAAGAGTCAGGTCAAAGAATCTCAGTGGTGAAGCCAGAAGCATGTGACAATTTTTTATGTGATTTGAAAGGTTGGCATGTGTAAGAAGTATGACAGTGTTTGAGCCCAATGGTCAAAAATAGGAACAATCAGAAGGGCCAACCTGCAAAAAGTCAAAGCTATAAAATTAAAACAAGTAACTCATATTATTTATTTCCTATAGAAGGATGGGCTCCATCAGGATGAATAGTTGATTTTTTTTCACTAGAAAACTTTAACTAAGGTGAGATAATCACTTTTTTTGTATTGTAGACCTGGATTTTTAGTTATTGGTTGGGCAAAAGAAAAACTGAGATCTGTCTGTATTCTAATATTCTATGACATCTTGGTATCCTGGATCCCCAAGCATCTCAGGATGGGCCTATTAAGGTCTTTTAACTCTCATCTGAAGGGAAGATATGCTCTCCTGTTTGATCCCTTTATACTCTATCAGAGACCTCTGATACTTTTGAGTATTTATTCTCCTAGTAACTTTAACTTAATCTCTGCAACTCTTGTTTCAAAGGTATGTAAAAACTGGAGACAACACTTTTCTTGCCTGGAATGTTGCCTAGTTCACCATTATGATTCATTAGTATTGAACTGGGAATGGTGCTGAGATCCAAAAGTGAGTTTTGGAAAAGCAGAAGTGCCCAGATTATTGTGCTTTTTCTGGAATAAAAAAATGGAAATGGACTAACATTAGAAGAAAAGCAGAAAGGGAGAAATAAAGAATGTGGTAGTATATTCTGAAGGAAACAAGGTGGTTGTATTGGAGAACATGTCCAATTGAAATGTGAAAGTGAACAATGGAGAAGACAGGGGACATAGAAACCTGATGGGCCAGCTCATCACATATCCAATGAGTTTCTGGTAGAAGGATTTTCTTTCTTTTTTTTTTTTAAGAAAGATTTTATTTATTTTGAATTTTACAATTTTTTCCTAATCTTTCTTCCCTCCCCCCCCCAAGAAGGCAGTCTGTTAGTCTTGACATTGTTTCCATAATATGCATTGATCTGAGCTGAATGTGATGAGAGAGAAATCATATCCCCAAGGATGAAACATAAAGTGTGATATATATATATAGCAGAATTACACAATAAGATTTTTTCTAGGAAGCAGAGGAGATGGGAATTCAGGAAGGATTTTCTTTTTATACCTCAACACTGGAGAAGACTAATTTTTATAGTCTTTCCCTTCAGATACAAGCAAATGAACTCAACAGTTCTATCTTGCTGTTTGAGAAGTTGGTGACCTAGGATACCAAGATGTCACAGAATGTTAGAATTCAAATAGCCCTGAATGTTCCTTTAGCCCAAACAGTAACAGAAATGGCAGTTCTATAATACAACCAAGTAATTATCTCACCTTGCCTTACAGTTTTCTAGTGAGAAGGAATCAACTATTTATCCTGATGGAGTACAACCACCCATAGGAAAGGAATAATTTTTGAGGTTAGTTTTGACTTCATACCCATTTACTCTTTGCAGAATGCCCATTTTTACTGGTCCTATTTTGTCCATTGGGTCCAAATATTGCCAAACCCTCTTCCACATACCAACCTATCAAACTATATAAAAATAATTGGCACAAATTCTCCTGCCTTCTCCTCCCTAGACTCAATTTCTAAGATTCTTTCATTTGAACATTTTCATAAACCCTGATGCTATCAAGTCTTGGTCAGATCCACAGACCCCTGGAAATGTTGGGCAGCAAGCACCATATTGACTGATCTTCCACACTTTCAGAAACCACACTGGCTCTCAGGTAGGTGACCATCTTCCCAGTGAAGGATCAGCCTATTGAGAAGGAATCTGGTAAGAATCTATTCAGCAATGTTTAAAAGAGAAACATCCCTGTGATTGTCACAGAACAATCTTTTCCCTTTACCTTTATAGAGGTAAAACATAGATAGATCTATTGGATCTTGTGTTGTCTATGAGTGTGTGCCTGTTCCATTCACCAATGGCATGTGTAATCTTTGAAAAAGATATTTTTGATTTTTTTCTGTCTCAACCACAGTATGGAATCCCTGTCTGCTGAGACAATCAGGCCAGGGTTAGGTAAGCAGACAATTTTTAGCTCTTTTCTAGCCCCTTCCATACACCATGAGGTGAACAGTATGATCCCTCAAAAGGCTGCTCAGTCACCCAGAGGGCTGCTTTCAGTAGGGAAAGGACCCTATGGCCTGAGGTGCCTCTGCACAGGATTGTCACTACAGCTTCCAGTGTGCTTCATCACTTGCTTGTATTCCAAGGACTTTGAAAGAATGTTAAAGTGTTTTGGGCGATATTTTTTGATGAGTACGTAAATTGGATTTAACTGAAGTAGAGTTGTATGAAGTCTTTGGCATTACACTCTCTTCCAAAGTCATCATGACCCTGTGGAGCCACAAATGAGAGTTTGATGGCTCAGGCAGACATCAAAGGTGGAAAGTAACCCTGAAAAGGCTAGGCAGCTCTCATACCAAAGGTACTAGTCTTTGAGGAAACCCTACACCCTGTCAAGAAAGCAGGACAGCAGAGGGCAGCAGAGAAGAATGGGTGGCAGCAAGAGAACAGCAGAGAAATGCAGAGGAAAGCAGAACTGCAGAGGGCAGTTCTGAAGTTCTGAAGACAGCAGAGGGCAGCAGAGTATTGCAGAGAACTGCAGAGGGACCCAGAGAACTGCAGAGGCCTCCAGAGGGAGACAGAAGAGCAGAGAAGTGCAGAAGACAGCAGAAGACTGCAGAGGGCAGCAGAGAACTTCAGAGGACAGCAGAGAATTGCAGGGTGGTGGTTGGTTCTTTTCCTTCCTTATTGAAGAGTACTAAGATGTTGTCATTAAGCTTGAGACTAATCCCAGACTGTCCAACTGTGGTTGATCAGACCAATCAATCACAATGCGGGTGCAAATCATTCTTGTGAATACCCGGGGTACTTTTTCTAGAACTATATATATCAAATTTCCTTTGAGCTACTGCCATTCTGCTCTTCTCATTGCACACAGCCCTCTCTCTGAGGAGAGCTCATCAGTGTCTCCCATGTCGTACACTCAATTCGAATGTTCTTGAGAGAGCCCTTCAGGGTGTCCAGGCATTGCTTTTTCTACCCCCTTGTGAATGCTTGCCCTTTGTGAGTTCTCCATAAATTAGTCTTTTTGGTAAGAGTATTTCTGGCCTTCCAACAATATAGTCAGTTTATTGTTGTTACCCTCTCTGCAGTAGTGTTGGAATGCTTGGCAGTTTAATTTGAGAAAGGAGGGGAGGGGAGGCATCCCTGTGGGTCCTAGCCAACTACCTCCAGCATCTGGAGGTGTTGGCAGCTATGGAGCCTCAATGGCAGGCACAGGAAATTATACCTAGGTAGTCTGTTCTGATCAAAATCAAGAACCAGAAGAGATGGGGAAAAGTTACAAAATTACAAACCTAGGTTTGAGTGAAGGACTAATCTGGAATGATTACTCCTATCTAAACCTGGACTGGACTGTTACAGTTTTTGAGTTATTTTGCTCTGGAACTCTCATCTTAAAACAGAACATGTCTACTTTGTAAAGGGAATACTCATTCTGATATAATTTGTACCGACTTCTGTCTTTGCTTCTTGCCAACTCCAATACTCTGTGACTGAATAATTCTTGTCTATTCAGCTTCAGAATCCCTGAGAAAGCCATGATCTCTCACCTTCAAATTCTTCTTATCTTGGAGACGACCATTCTGCCACATATGAAAGTCCTAATATTAGCAGGTGCAAATAATATTCTTATTGTGTCAATCAGGTAAATTAAAAAAATAACTTAATCACTTAAGTATTTTTTTTTTGGGGGGGTTGGACTCATCAGTTGCTAGTCAGCAGAAGGCATGAAAGGTAAAGGAAAGCTTGCCCATGCATTTTGCATGAATACATCTTCATAAGAGTGGAATTGTCCATAACAATATCAGCCTGTTGAATTATAAAGCAGCAATTTGGATTTTCATTAGTCTTTAGGGAACCCTACTCTTAGCATTTGGAAGAAAACCCATCTCAAAACCATTATTTTTCATGGCCAATGTTCAACTAAATATTGGGGAAATGAGAATAATGATTTTATTTTCATAATTAAGTAAAGGTATATCATCATCTTTAAACTATCTGAAAACACCTGAATGACAGTTAAAATGTATGATAATGTAATTCCCCTTGTATACCCATTATTTCCATTATTTTTGTTATTCTCTATATTTTGAGAGCTTTTTATTTTGGATACTTTGGCAATCATGAATGTCCATTAGAGTGATATTTATTAGGTTTTTTTCTTTAATTTCATGGACCAGTGATTTTTTGCAAATGTATTTATCTAATGTTATGTAAAGATAATTTTAAGCATTATTTTTTTGTCATTTACATCCACTCTTCCCTCCCTCCACTGTAAGATAGCAAGTAATCTGATAAAAGTTATGTATATGCAGTCATATTACACATATTTCCAGATTAGTCATATTGTGAAAGAAGAATCAGAATAAAAGGTTTAAACCATGAAATGGGAAGAAAAACAAATTAAAAGAGTGAAAATAGGATGATATGATTTGCATTCAGATTCTTCAGTTTTTTCTCTGGAGATGGATGGTATAGTAGTTCCCTTTAAAGTGTACAATGCTCTCCTGGTTCTGTTCTCTTCACACTGGTTTATATAAGTCCAGGTTTTTCTGAAATCTGCCTCATCACTGCTGCAATTTATGGACATCTCTTCAATTTCGAATTCTTCACCTCCACAAGAAGAGCTGCTATGAATATTCCTGTATAGGTTGGTCATTCCTCCTTTTTCTGATCTCTTTGGGATACAATCCTAATGAAAGGTTATGCACAGTTTATTTGCTCTTTGTCTATAGTTCCAACTTGCTCTCTAGAATGGTTGGATCAGAGCACAACTCCTCTAACAATGCATTTGCACCAATGGTGTATGTGGAAGATTGTGCTCAATACCTTTGTTTGTAATGATACTCTGAATATAGTGGAGTGAATTTGATTTGTTGATTTCTCAAAGATATTTAGTGTTTGTACTTTGAGTAGAGAGATTTTTGTATCTAATTTTGGTCCCTTGATTATGGGTTCTAATAATTGGGTAGATTTTGTCCTGCTTTTGATCTGAACTTTGTATAACAAGAAGTTTGATGTGGATTATACTTGTGCAATCATATTAATCTTGCATCTTCCACATGTGAAAGAAGAATCAGAATGAAAGAGAAAATTTATGAGGAAAGAAAAAAATGAAAATAAAGTAAAATAGGGGCATCTAATTGGCACAGTAGATAGAACACCATTCTTGGAGTCAGGAGGGCTAAGTTCAAATCCCTCATCATATAGGTAATAATTGCCTAACTGTGTGACCTTGGTCAAGTCACTTAACCCCATTGCCTTTCAAAAACAAAACCCCCAAATATCCCAAAATAAAGGAAACTAGTATTCTTTGACCTGTGTTCAGACTCCATCATTCTTTCTCTGGAAATAAATAGCATTTTCTATCATGATTCTGTTGGAATTGTTACTGTGTATAATGTTCTGTTCATCCATATTGTAATCAATTTGTTTGGATTCTGGAGAGTGGATGATCTCATGATTTCCCTGTCATCAATGGAGTGAAACAAGGGCACGTCCTTGCTCCATGTTTTTTAACCTGATAGCTTCAGTCATGTTTTCAAATGCTTTCACTGAGGATGAACAAAAGGTCATCTGCTGCACTGTTGGTAAATTCTTCAACTTGACCAAAGTCAAGGCCAAAGTGGAGGGGGTGTTGCTTCATGATCTTCTGTTTGCAGAGGACTGTGCCCTCCATGCAGCCTCTGAATCTGAGATGCAACAAAACATGGATCGATTCTCAAGCCATTCATCTGGGGAACCAACTGTTACAGGACATAGAGAAATGTTGAAAGCTGTGAATAAGTTTCCTTACCACGGCCGTATCTTTTCCAGGGAGGTACACATTGATGATGAGATTGAAACAAGCATTGCCTCATCTTGGCAGAATAAAAAAGCAGACACTGTACAATGCCCAAATGTGTGCTTACCAATAAGACTATTTAATGGAGAACTTGCACAGGGCAAGTGCTCAGAAAAAATGATGCAGGGTTACCCTGAAGGTCTCTCTTTAAAGCTGTGGAATTGATTGTGTAGCCTGGGAGACACTGGCACAGGACCACCCAGCATGGAGTGCCCTCATCAGAGAGGATGATGATCTCTATGACCAAGAAAGGAATTGTGAAGTATGTAAGTTTGGATTAAACATCCCAAGTGTTCACATGGATTATTTGTTCCTGCCTTGTGTTGCAGTGTTCTGAGCTCATATCCATTTGATCAGTCACAGTTGGACATTCTGTAATTTGTCTCTAACCTACTGATGTCATTTTGGTCTTCTTGTATAATGAAGGACAAGAACCATGTTATTATATCTTTATTCTTTTAAACATTCTGTGGCTCATGACACAGCTGAAACACCAAATGACTGATTTTTCAATTGAATGAAAATGTGTCTTGTATAGATTCATTGAAAACTTCTTCCAGGACAGTGGAAACTTCTTCCAGGACTGTCCTTTGGTAGAAAGGATAGTGGGGATGACAGGCATTTCATTCTGTACCCACTTCATCCTGTTTTGCTTGATATCTATATTTTGAAAGTTTTTCATTCTGTGAACTTGGAAATTAGGATTGTCCTATATGGCAAAATCTATTAAAATGCTGTCATTGGTTAGGGTATAATTGCAGATAACAACTCTGTCCTTCAGGACTTCAGCTATATCCTCTCTTCTTGCTCTATATCATTTCCTTTGGTGATCTCACAGCTCCCATGGGTTCAGTGATCACCTGAATGCAAATAATACCCAGATCTTTATAAACCCCAGTCATGCTGATGGATTGTAGTCACAAATCCAACTGCCTTTGGCCATCACACATAAGAAGTCTGGTAGATATCTCAAATCCAACAAAGCCAGAGTTGAATTTCTCCCAAACCTTTCCATCTTCTAATATTGAAGATATCACTGTTCTCCCAGGTGCCCAGATCTATAAACTCCATGTCATCCTCAACACCCAATTCTAACTCCCTTTAAACATCTGGTTCTTTGTCAACTTTCATTGTTTCCTGTCACATCACGTCCCTCAAATGTGTCCTCTTCTTCTGATTCACATAGTCATACATATTAATTCCAGCCCTCAAAATGTTGAAATTGGTCTCCTGAACTAGCCTTCTAAATGGTCCCCTTCCCTCAGGTCTCATCTGAGGGCCTGAAGAGAGAAGAATTGAGCTTTCTAAGAAAAAGATACATAGAGTTCAAGAATACTCAGTACATTCTCCATGCTGAGAGAGAAGCACATTAATAATTTCAGCTGCCAAGGACAAAAAGAACTAATAAGACAAGAAGGATGGTAACCTTTACCTGGACACTGCTAAATATGACTCTCACTACTGGGCCACTAGTGAGTATTCTACTCATTCCTCTGGGAAATGTGAGTCAAATGTTACTTGACAGCATTGCTTCCACCTTTACTCTTCTGGAAATGTGAGTGGAAAGAATTGGGAGGATGCTACCCCATTGAAACAATGCAGACTTGTGAATTGCTTATTTTTGTTTTTTCATGGGGGATGGCAATTGAGGTTAACTTTTTGACTTGCTCAGGGTCACACAGCTAAATGTCAAGTGTCTAAGATCAAATTTGAACTCCTGAGAAGTTGGGTGGGGAATAAGGAGGAGGTGTTTCTTGGAATGAGATGGCCAAGTTGGTCATTTTTACCTTCACGATAGTTCTATTACAAATTTCTTTCTCTTCACTCACCCAAGTGTCATCTCAAGACTTTCCTCACTGCACTCCATCCTTCACTCAGCTGCCAAAGGGATCTTCCTAAATTAAAGGTCTGATCCTTTCACAAATCCAGCACCACATTCAGCCTCCAAAGTTAATAGTATCAATGGGGCTTCCTTTAGGAGCATAATTTCTGTAGTAAGCTGTTGTGGATGGTCAGGACCCAGTGGCTAGTACTCTTAGGTATAGACCTAGACCTCCAAGTACAAATTCAGATACTAAGTAACCCTGAGCAAGTGACTTAAATGCTACTTGCCTCAACTTTGTCCACTGTAAAATGAGTCAAAGACCAGAGTCTTTCACAAAGCAGCTTATAGAAATTCTTGTTCCTTTCCATCTACCTTTGCTGTTGTTTAGGCCTCTTGAATGACATTAGGTTGAGTTTTTAGAAGAATATTTAGAGAGAATGCTGACAAGGTAAAGACTCACTAAAGGAGGAAAACTGAAAAGAAATCAAGGAGGTCCATGAGGATGTACCATTTAATCATTAGGTGAAAGAACCTTTGACATTGAGTCTTGAGTGAAGAAGCCAGGATAAGAGGTGGTAGTTATTTTTATGTGGTTAGATAGGTTGTCATTTGGAATAGGATTTAGTAGAGTTTGAACCCAATGGACAATAGAGAAACAAATCAGGCAAGAATCAAAGGTTATAGAGTAAAAAAAAATACTAAAATATTGATTTCCTTTAGGAGGATGGGCTGCCTGAGGACGAATAGTTGATTCCTCCTCACAAGAAAACTTTAAGTTAAGGTATGATACTTTCCTGTATTATTTCACTGGGTTGTCAATTATTGGTTGAGCTATAGGAACACTGATGACTCTCTGAATTCCAACATTCTATGACATCTTGGTTTCCTAGGTCACCAACTTTCTCAAACAAGAGGATGGGCCTGTTCAGGTCTTTCACTCTAATCTGAAGGTGACACATGGTCTCCTGCTTGAACTAATATACTATACCATTATCAGAGACTTTGGAAACTTCCAAGGCTTTATTCTCCCAATTTTTTTACCTCAGTCTCTGTTCTTCTTTGTTTGAAAGGAAAGTAAAATGAATGATGGAGGTCAGGCTTTTGCCAGTCATTAGGCTGGAATTACTGCTCCAGTGAGACGAGGCCTTCAAGTAAGTTTTGGAGAGGTAGAAATGGGGAAGTTACTGTGCTTTTTCTGGGAGAAAAAAATGGAGTTGGGTCAGCATTAGAAGAATAGCAGAAGGGGAGAAATAAGGAATGCAGTAGAATGAACTGAGGGAACCAGAGTGGGTTTATTAAAGATGAATGGAAAGTGTGAAACTGAAACATGTAAAAGGAACAATGGAGAAGTGAAGGGACAAAGAGACCTGATGCCCTGAGAACTGAGGTACCAAGTTATCCCATCCAATGAATTGCTGGCAGGAGTATTTTCTTTGCAGAACTCAATCCTGGAGGAGACTCATTTTTGTAACCCAAGACATAAGACTCTTCAATGAACCATCTTTCTTCCAATTTTTTTCCTACTCACTGTACTTCAGGCACAAATTATGAAATGCTGTAAAAATAGGCAACTTGCAAGGAATAGAAGGATATGAAGTAAAAAAACAAAAGAGACTAATAAATTATTCCTTTCCTGGAGAAGGATGGATTTTCTCAAGATGAATAATTGATTGCTACCCACCTGACAACTTTAAGCTAAAGTGAGATGAAGACTTATCTGAATTTTAGGGTTTGTAGTTTTTAGGTATTGGTTGGGTTAAAAGAACACTGAGGACTCTTTGAATTTGTCATTCTATATTATCCTGGTATCTTAAGTCACCATAGGGTTTGTTGAGGTCATTTGTTGCCAACAGGGGAGATGTGCTTTTCTCTTGGAACCCTATATAAAAAGTCAGAAATTTTATATCCTTTTGAATCCAATTGTTTCAGAGGTAAATATGCAACATGGAAGTTGAGCTTCTGTCCTTCACTGGGCTGCAACCTGATGATCTGAGAACTGAAGGCCCAGTGGATCACACATCCAATGCATTGCTGGTAGGAGGATTTTCTTTTCAAAACTCAACACTGGAGGAGACTATGTTTTATATCCCAACAGTATAACACTCTTCAGTGTTCCCTCTTTTTCCCATTTCATTTTATTCAGTCACAAAGTATGAAATGCTGTAGCCAAATTAATTCTACCTAAATTAATTTCAAATGCATTAAGCCACATCAGCCTTTTCTAGGCCCCTGTTTTAGTGATAGGCTTCATTATTTACACATTTATTTTTTTGTGTGCTTGTTTGTTCATAACTTCCCCCCACCAAGGTTATGTAGATATAATTTTTACCATTTTAAATGATTTTTTCCAATTACATGAAAAGTAAAATTTAAAAATTATTTTATAAGATGTTGGAATACTACTTTCCTTCGTCCCTCCCTTTCCTTTTACTATGCTGTTTGATTAAGGAGTTTTAGTTTCTATTAGCTCCTACAAAATGACACGTTCACACCAACAAAACAAAGCAAAATAAAAAGTATATTTAATAAAGTGATTATAAAACAGGTATAAATAAGTCAGCAAAAGTAGCCAATAAGTCCCAATATAATAAAAAGAAGAGCAAAGCCTACATAAAGATAGACATTAAAAGAAAATACCACCATTCAGGGGAGCACCAACATATGATGAAACCAGAGCATCTGGGGAGTTCCAAATCACAGCCTTTCAGAGTCATGATTGGGAAAATGTCCCAGGCAAAGTGCCCTTTCCATGGATGAAACTCTGAGCGGCTGGCCAATGTTGGGGACTTTGAAGGAGTCCCAGACAAAGATGGCACATTGCCAATAGGTTTATATAAGCTTTTTTGACACTTAACCAGGACATGTGAAGAGTACATGCATGACCTGGGAAGACTCATGACCAAGGTTCTGAAATGAAATAAACGTTGAACCTCTAGGCAGGAAGCCAACCCTCCCAAGATTCAACCTCCAGGAATGGCTAGTTCCTAAAGTGAGTATCTGGTACACACAAAGGGAACCAAGTTTATGCAAAGGTGATGGGGGACCTTGAGTGTGGGAACCAGCATATGGCCTTGCCCAGGATCAGAGTGGGTATTAACCCTTTATCTACTTTAGTACAAATAATATAAATTATACATAAATGATTAATTTATGTCATGAAAGAAGAATCAAAATATAAGGGAATATAACACCATGACAGGAAAAATAATATAAAACATAGAAGTTTTAAATTGTGAAGGTAGTGTGCTTTGTCTGCATGGAGATTCCATCTTTCTCTGGATGCGGATGACATCACAAGTCTCTTAGAATTGACTTTGCTCACTGCTTTTATGAGAATAGTTTAGTTAATCCTAGTTGATAGTCACAGACTGTTGCTATTGCTCAGTAAAATGTCCTGTTTCTGCTCACTTCATTCAACATCAGGTCTTCATCAGAGTCCTTTGATCTCAATCATTTATACATTGTAGTTGGTATGTTTTTCAGCCTCAAGGATTTACTGAAATGAAGACTGAACCTTTTTACCTAAGATGCTGGAGGTACATATCAATCCCTATATGGACACCCTTGGTGATTAGGAGAGAGATAAGAGTTGTCCTTAGGATGCCATTTTAGAGGGAAAAGCAAGGTAAGACAGAGTGTTATTTTTCTTGGATAAAATTGGACATGCGGGAAGATTTGAAACAGGGTTATTGAAAGAAAAAGATGTGAATAGAAGAGCCAAATCAAAAACAATTGCAGAATTACAGAGGAAAGATGACCACTACTAGGTCAGGATCCACTAGAGGTCTTAAAAAAAGGAAAAGAACCTATTTGTATAAAAATATTTCTAGCAGTTCTTGTAGTGGGGCTAATATTTGGTTCTTTTTTTTTTTTTTTGCAAGGCAGTGGGGTTGAGTGACTTGCCTAAGGCCACAAAGCTAGGTAATTATTAAGAGTCTGAGGCCGGATTTGAACTCAGGTACTCCTGGTTCTAGGGCCAGTGCTCTATCCACTGTGCCACCTAGCCACCCCTAATATTTGATTCTTATAGTCATGCCCATCAATTGGGGGAATGGCTGAATAGAAAGTGGCATTTGAATGTAATAGAATATTATGGTATTAGAAATGACATACAGAAGGTGATTTTAGGAAAACCTGTAGACATTCAAAGTGAAGGAAATTTGCATGAGCAAAACCAGGGGAACATTGCAATCATTAAGAGCAATCACGTATGATGATTAACTGGAAGTGACTTACCTACTTTTTGCCTGACTTACCATTTTTTAAATCTGCTGCTTAGACTTTCCCATTTTCAAATCTTTGTGAGGTTGAATTTACATGGCTTATTAGTCTACTGAATTCCTTCAACATAGTGTTATCTCAGTCTTCCTTCATAGACAGCACTTATGGTTACCCAGAAAGTTACTAATTTCTCCTGCTTTCCATTCAGTTCTGCTATAACGTCTATTGGAATTGCTCCTTTATTATTCAGCAGCACAGGGCATTTCACATTCCAATTAAGTCCATGGCTATGGAATGGAAAGGTTTGGTTCTGAATCTTGTGTGCTGTAAGGGGACGAGATAGATTTATAGTATACTTTTTCTGTTTCCCATGATCAAGTGATATCAAGTTTTCCAATTATGACAAATGAGGGAAGGGAAGCAGTGGGATTCTAAGTATAGGAGGATTTAAGGCCAAGACTTTCTAAGAGAGAGCACTGAACTAGGAGGTGAGGGGTTTAAGGGAGAGAAGGAACCAGGCCTGTACTTTGAAGAAATCTCGGTTTGTTGTTACCTTTGGTAGGGAGAGGTACAAAGAGAGAGAGATACTTGAGAGAGAATAGCTCTGAATGAGGAAGAAACCTAATAAGCCATGGTTTTCAGGGCTAGTTCATAAGAGTATACTATCCATGACAATCCTTCTGAGGAAGATCTGGATGCTTTATAGAGTTTCAAACTCAGGATAAGTTAAAAAGATATGACGGGCCCCCAAATTGATGATATTGATAGGGCTTGGTTTAGGAGAATAATTTCTGGAATAAGCTATTTTGGATGCTCAGGTCCCAGTGGCTAGAACTTTGGGTTTAGACAAAAAACTCCTGAATACAGATTTAGATACCAAGTGACCCTGAGCAACTGACTAAAATGCAGCTGGCCTCAATTTTTCCCAAATGGATCATCAAAATCCCACTTTAACATATTTTTTGAGATGCAAATTTTAAAATACCAGAATCTACCACATAGCAACTTACAGAAATGCTTATTCCCTTCCATATCCCTTTACCCCTTGTTATTCAAGCCCCTTCCATGTTATTGGGTTGAGATTTTAGATGAATATTTAGAGAGAATGTAGAAAAGGTAAAGATTAACAGAAGGAGGAAAATTGGAAAGAAATTGAGGAGGACCATGAGGATGAACTATTCAATGGTTAGGTGAAAAAGAACCTTTGACAATGAGTCTTGAGTGAAGAAGCCAAGAGAACATGTGACAATTATTTTTATGTGGTTAGATAGGTTGTCATTTGGAGGCGGGTTTGGCAGAGTTTGAACCTAATAGACAAAAGAGGAAAAATAAAAATAGGCAACCTGCAATGGGTAAAAGGTTCTGAAATAAAAAACTAAAAAAATTATTGCTTTCCTTTAGGAGTATGGGCTGCCTCAGGATGAATAGTTGATTCCTCTTCACTAGTAAACTTTAAACTAAGGTGAAATAACTACTTGTTTGTATTGTAGGACTGGGTTTTTAGTTGTTGGTTGGACTAAAGGAACATTAGGCCTCAATGTTTTTATTCTATGTATTGCCTTGGTATCCTATGTCACCATAGGTGTTGTTGAGGTCCTTTGATGTCATCTGATGGGGACACATGCTCTCCTATTGCAACCCTATATAACATATTGAAGATTTTATACCATTTAGAGACTTTTTTCTTCCATTCCATTTAACTTAGTCATTGCTACTCTTCTTTGATTCAAAGGTATATACAGTGAAAAAGGAAGCTGAGCCTCTGCCCATCAGAAGGACCCGCAGATCACATATCCAATGAATTGCTAGTAGAATGATTTTATTTTCAAAGTTAAACATTGGAAGAGACTAAGTTTTATATCTGAACAGTAGAAGACTCTTCAGTTCAATTACATGCAAAGGAACATTTTAATAATCATTTTGTAAGATTTTTGAGTCCACTATTTTCTTCCTCCCTTCTCTTTTGCTCTCCTTTACAGCAAAAATATGTTATATATGAATAATTAATTTAAACTTAATCCCCAAAAGTTATATTATTAAAGAAGAATCAGAGCAAAAGGAAAGGTAACACCATGACAGATAAAATAATATAAAACATACAGCAAGCTTTAAATTGTGAAGGTAGTATGCTTTGATCTTCATGGAGATTCCATCTTTATCTGGATGTGGATGGCATCACAATTAGAATCGATCTTGATACCTCCATTCCTGAAAAGAGCTAAGTATATCTTAGTTGATCATCACACAATGTTGGTACTGCCTTGTACGACGTTGTCCTGGTTCGGCTCACTTGCTTCACCATCAGGCCTGCACCAGAGTCCTTTGCTCTCAATCATTCATACTTTGTATATGACATGTTTTTCAATCTCAAGGATCAACTGAGATGAAGACTGAACCTTTCCATCTAAGATGCTGGGAGTACATATTAATCCCTGAGTAGACACCCTTGGTGATCAGGAGAGAGGAGAATTGTCTTCAGGATGCTATTTAGAGGGACTAGCAAGGTATGACAGTGTTTTATTTTTCATGGATGAAATGGAGATGTGGGAAGATTTGAAACAGGGTTATTAAATGGAAAAGATATGAAGACAGTAGAAGAGGCAAATCAAAAACCATTGCAGAATTACAGAGAAACAATGAACACTACTAGGTCAGGGTACAATAGGAGTGTAAAAAAAAGGAAAAGAACCTATTTGTTACAAAACTATTTCTAGCAGTTTTTAAGTGGTGGCTAATATTCAGTTTTTAGAGGTATGCCTATCAATTGGGGGAATGGATGAATAAGAAGTGGTATGTGAATGCAATAGAATATTGTGGCATTAGAAAAGGCACACAGAAGATTATTTCAGGAAAATCTGCAGAGATTTAAAATGGTGGAAATTTGCTTGAGCAGAACTAGGGGACAATTGTAATCAGTAAGAGCAATATTTTATGATGATTAACTGGAAGTGACTTACCTAGTTTTTGCCAGACTTAACAGTTTTTATCTGCTGCTTAGGATTTCTCATTTCCTAATCTTTGTGAGGTTGAATTTACATATCTTTGTAGCCTACTGAATTCCTTAAGCATAGTCTTACCTTATTCTCCCTTCACTGGACACATGTTTACCCCACCAGTTACTATTATCTCAAGCTTCCCATTCAGCTCTGTTACAAAGTCTCTTGAACTTGCTCCTTTATTATTCATTAGTGCAGGGTATGTTCACATTCTAAGTTAGACCACAGCTAAGGAACCTAAAGGTTTGGGTCTGAATCTTGTGTGCTCTAAGGGGACCACATGGACTTATAGTATACTTTCTCTATATCCCAGGATCCAGTGATGTCAAGTTTTCTATTTAGGAGAAATGAAGGAAGGGAAGCAATGAGTCCCTGAGTAGAGTGGGATTTAAGACTGTGAGGAATGAAGGGTGTAGTTGGTCTTCATAGGGTGTGAAAGGGGACCCCTTTGAAATCCATTATAAGAAGGAATGGCCCCAGCCAGTCTCAAAAGAAACTAGTCCTTAACTGGTCAAGAGTAATCTATAGTCTTGACCTTCTCCTTTGTACATTCACAAGGAGGGTATCTGTTCTTGCTCATTAGGGTGGGGACCTGTATAGGAACCATTGAATCAATTAGATTTGTGACCCCAGGCTATGTTTGGCATGAAGGTGCAGGAACAAAGTCTTTCAAATCTCATAAAAAAGCTTTTATTTTGGAATTTCCCCCACCCCTCACTCACCACGAGAGAGGTGTGCCATTTTGTTAAGATATCTTAATAAAGACATTTTAATCATTCTGGACTAAGTATTCTCTGTCATTTATAAAAAAGGTCAAGGCTTCCTGAGAGAGAGAACATTGACTTATGAGATGAGGGGCTTAAGGGAGAGAAGGAACCAGTCCTCTATTTTGAAGAGATCTTGGTTTGTTGTTAACTTTGGTAGGGAGAGGTTGAAAGAGAGAGATAACTTGAGGGAGATTACCTTTGAATGAGAAAGGAACATAAGAAGCTATGTTTTTAAGGGCTAGGTCATATGAGTTTTGATGAAGATATCCATGTTTAGAGGCTTTCAAGCTCAGTATGATTCAAGAAAATAGTACAGCCCCCAAAGCTTATGGTATTGATGAGAACTTGCTTTAGGTAGGAGGATAATTTCTGTAGGAATCTGTTGTGGATGCTCAGGACCCAGTAGCTAGTATTCTGGCTTTAGATTTAGACCTCCTGAGTACAAATACAGAAGAGATCTTGGTTTGTTGTTAATTTTGGTAGGGAGAGGTTAAAAGAGATAACTTGAGGTGCCCCGACCCGCGGGACAGAAAAGTGGGGTGTTGAGGAGGACCCAGCCTGAAAAGGAATGGGTGAAAATAAGGAGAGTGAGACCCAAGGATGGTGGATAAGGTCTGAGTTTATTTGAAAAAGTGCATGCTTATATATTGTAGAGAAGGACAAGGGAGTTAGCTTAGGGGTGGAGTTGGTATGCCTTGGCCTGAGAGAAGGCATAGTCTGTGGTCAGTTTGTTCTTGATAATGGAGGGTGAGGCCTCTTTCCTTTATCTTGGCCCCTGGTATGCCTGGAATTTTGTTTGCTCATTTTATCTTATCTGACATGGGGCTTCTTGGCTCCTGGTATGTCTGGAATTTGTTTTGCTCCTTTTATCTTATATTATGGGGCTTCTTGGCCCCTGGCATGTCCCCCTTTTTTGTTTTAAATTTATGGGCAGGATCCCTGTCTTAGGCTGTGCAACTTGTTTTTCATGCTTGGTATCCGTGACCAGGAGGGGACCTTAGCGAGGTCCTTGTTATCTCCTGTAGGATCTGATGTTCCCAAGTCATGGAGTTGCACTAAATCCCGTCATTGGGTATCACTGCAGCCCTTAGGGGGTGCCTTTCCTTGAGCAGATGCGTGCATACCAAGGTGGGCGAGGTGTAAGAGCAGCGAACCTCAAGGGTTCCATTTGGAGGTCCTCACAGGACCCTTGGCTTTTCAATTGGTGGTATAAGACCGAAACTGGTTTTCCAAGGGTTGAGTCAATTTGGGATTTGATAAAGTTGGTCAGTCTCCTGAAGGCCCATGGTCCAAAAGAAATTAGAATTAGGAAGCCAATTAACGGGCCTAGAAGGCTTGGGAGCAGAGCAGAGAGCCAGGGGGATGTGGAAAACCAATTTTTATACCATGCCTCACCTTTCTCTCTCTCCCTTTTTCTTTTTTCCAGGCTATCCTTAACCCTTTGCAGACTGTCTTCTACCAGGCCAAGTTTATCCTTAAAAAAACAGCATTCTTCCTTTAGTGCAGCGCAGAGTCCCCCCTGTTGTAAAAATAACAAATCAAGACCGCGTCTATTTTGTAATGCTACTTCAGCTAAAGAGGCAACAGAATCTTTTAGGTGTTCTAACCCTGCTTGAAGTTCTGAGAGATCCTTATCAATAGCGGCGCTAAGCTGGGTGTACTGTGCATTGGAGGAGACTAAGGAGGCAATACCTGTACCAGAGCCAACAAACCCAAGTCCAATCAGGACCGCGAGTGTAACTGCTGTCAGGGGTTCTCTTTTGTCTCTGATAAAGGTACCCCTTCCATGTTCCCAAAATTGGAGGAATTCCTCCAGGTAGTGGACAGTTAGGTGAGGAAAAAGGGAGACAAGGACACAATAGTCCTTTTTCTCAAGGAATTGTTTGGTGTCCACAAAGGTGGTTAGTCCTGACGAGCAGGC
The DNA here is from genome assembly GCF_037893015.1 of Macrotis lagotis. Taxonomy (NCBI): domain Eukaryota; kingdom Metazoa; phylum Chordata; class Mammalia; order Peramelemorphia; family Peramelidae; genus Macrotis; species Macrotis lagotis. The sequence continues at coordinate 197,284,301 of NC_133665.1, forward strand.
AAGATAGGTATTAGGAGGGGCTACAGCATATCTACAGGAAGTATTAATAAGGGTACTTTGGTTACATACTGTGTCTAGCTGAAGAGGGGGGGGCATTTGCGGGCCAAGGAGACAATTTCCCTGACCGGAGATTTTTGCAAGAGTGAGGCCTTGGGATTCCCCAGTGCCCCATCTGAGATCATCTGTTCTGTTGGAGTGTGTGATGTTCCCGAATTGAGCAATACCTTCATAGAAGGGTGGGGAAGAGGAATAGCAGATCCAGCATTCTTCCAATGAAGAATTCTGTATCTGGGTCAAAGCTTGTACAGAGGCATTAATGAGAGTAAGTATGATATGGGCAGTAGAGGGATCGCTAGCAGGGAGGGTGGGTCTATAAGGGATGGTGTCGAGGGAGACGGGGGGTGCTGGGAGTAAGTTGGTCCAAGGGTCTGGTATTATAGATGTTAGCATTAGGCCCAATGGCCACCGGTTGGGGGGGTGTGGGGATGGTTTGAGTGAGCTTTATGGTAAATATTAAACCCTCATCATATCCTTCCATGTACAATCTGAGTCCCCAGGTGTATCCTTTCCCCCATCCAGACGCCCTTTTACCTTCTGTCGGGAACTGGATTTTTAGGGGGTTACACCATTGATTCTTTTTGCAAGAGGGGAGGGACAGGGGGTCACATCTATATGAGTTACAAATGCGGGTAGTATAATTGGTAGTTACGGAAATGAAGTCTGATTTTGAGTTCGTGATCCAGTATCCAGTTCCTGTCATCTCACAATCCCATTCTTTACAATAGAAGTCCCGCGTTCTACCGCATTGTGGGGCTGATGAGTGATGGTATCCCGGGCAAACATAAAAGGAGGGGGTCCCAAGCCTCTCTTTTCTATCTTGAGAGCCACAGCCTGTCATGCGATCATCGGACCCCCATACTGCGTCCCATCCACTGTTCCATTCAGATAATCGACAAAGATCTGGGTACAGGGGAAGCCAGGGTGTCGTGGAGTCAACTTTCGAGGTACTCCAGATGCAGAATCCTTGAGCGTCTTCGACTGACCAAGTGTAGTTAAGTAGGTGGTATGAGCAGGACAGCGGAAGGAGCAGGCACAGGACGAGTGCCTTCATGCTGGATCTTTTATCTACAAGAGAGCACAGAGGGAGATTCCTCAGGGGGTTCCCTGGGTGGATAATGTAATTTTACTAGACGCTCAGGTAGCCATCTAGCATTTTGAGCTGATGAATCATAAATACAGGCATGTCCTTTACCCCAGATAAGGACGGGGTCAGGTCCTTGCCATTTGTTGGAGATGGGATCTCTCCACATAGCCTGTGCATAGTTGTGTTCAGTAGTGGGGTGCCAAAGGCGATCTGCTGCAGATTTGGCATTAGCATCAAGGGAGGGGAAATTGAGGACAAAGAGGGCATGGTTAAGAATAGTTTTAGCATTATTAATCTTGGGGTAGAGTGTCTCTGACCCTTTCTGTAATTTAGTTACAGATTTAAAGGATCAGGGACTGCCTCAAAAGCCCAGATGATCGCAGCAAGCTCTACAAGTTGTGCTGAGGTGTATGGGAAGGTGAGGGAGGTGATCTTCCCATTTACGCTCACTGCGGCTTTCCCAGATGCTGAGCCATCTGTGAAGATGAGATGGGCCTCCTTGAGGGGTGTCCTTTTAGTTATTTTGGGGAAGACTACAGGTGTTATTTGCAGGAACTGAATAAGTTTGTCAGGGGGGTAGTGATTGTCTATGACCCCCGGGAATGAGATACAGCTCACAGCCCAGTCATCATCGTTTAATAGGAGCCAATTTATTTGTGATGCTGTGTATGGGCAAATGATGCGATCAGGTTCTTTGCCAAAGAGTCTTACTGCAGCTTCTCTTCCTCCTCTAAGGAGGTCAGCGGTGAGGTGTGGGTATGATGGGAGAATTTTGGTTGGGGTGGCTGGCATGTGTATCCAGAAAAGTGGATGATTTTGCCAAAGCAGGCCAGTGGGGGAGAGATTTGTGGGAAAGAGCAAAAGCCAGAGAGGCTTTTCAGGGCTGTAATATCCTATGTGTTGGTTTTTTATGGCTTGCTCGACTAGAATCAGGGCTGAGCGGGCTTCTGGTGTCAAGGAGCGTGGGGAGGTGGGCTCTGGGTCTCCCTTTAAGATGTCAAATAATGGCTTTAATTCCCCCGTTGTTAGTTTTAAATAGGGTCGAAGCCAATTGATGTCTCCTAATAATTTCTGAAAACCCCAGATGTAGGAAGGCAGGGGCAGTTAGGTATGGAGGGGGAGTGGAGGCTAGGGGCCAGTCTGGGTTATTATATGTAGCGGCCTCTTCCTCAAGTTCTGCCTCATCGCCTGGGTCTAGAGGCTCTGAATCTGGGTCCGTTTCTGGACTGGACTGGAGATTCTTATTTCTTGTAAACACTGGGCAGGTTATGGGCTCTTTTGCTGGTGTTATCTCAGAAGGGAGAGGAGGATAGAGGGATTTGCTTGGGGGGGATTTCAATAGCTGCTGAGGGAGATCTAGCTGGAGTTTTAGGGGGTTTCGCTTCCTCTTCTTTCAAAGACTTTATAGAGGCTGTACGTGAAAGAGGGCGAAGGCAGGACTCCGCAACTGAAAGAAGCTGTTGTTTTGTGGGGTCCCCGGTGGCGCTTTCCACTATGTCTCTTATAAGACCCCAGTAAGAAAGGGCTGAAACAGGGACGGCATCGGGTCCTTCTATTTTCAATTTCTGATTAAGATCTCTTCCTACTTTCTGCCATTTGCCTGGGTGGATCTCAGGTCCTGTTACCAGAAACTACGGGCATACTTCATCTATAAAAAGGAAGAATCTAACAAGATCCTTTTTCTTTACTTTAACTCCCCTGTCTTTAAGTGCCAGTTTGAGGTCCCGTATAAAGACCTGTTCTTTAGACAGCTTGAAACCCATGAGAAAAGAATGAGGCAGACGTCACTTACCTGTTCGTGGGGCTCTCTGGAGCGATCAGAGGGGGTCGTGACGATTCTTCTTCACGGGGTCTGCCTGGCAAGAGTCCGTGCCTCGAGCCGCACATTGGGCACCACTTGCCCCGACCCGCGGGACAGAAAAGTGGGGTGTCGAGGAGGACCCAGCCTGAAAAGGAATGGGTGAAAATAAGGAGAGTGAGACCCAAGGATGGTGGATAAGGTCTGAGTTTATTTGAAAAAGTACATGCTTATATATTGTAGAGAAGGACAAGGGAGTTAGCTTAGGGGGTGGAGTTGGTATGCCTTGGCCTGAGAGAAGGGATAGTCTGTGGTCAGTTTGTTCTTGATAACGGAGGGTGAGGCCTCTTTCCTTTATCTTGGCCCTTGGTATGCCTGGAATTTTGTTTGCTCGTTTTATCTTATCTGACATGGGGCTTCTTGGCCCCTGGCATTGAGGGAGATTACCTTTGGATGAGGATAAAAACCTAAGAAGCCATGGTTTTCTGGGTTAGTTCATATGAGGAGCCTATCCTTGATGGATGGCAATCATTCTTTTTTTTTTTTTTTAGGTTTTTGCAAGGCAAATGGGGTTAAGTGACTTGCCCAAGGCCACACAGCTAGGTAATTATTAAGTGTCTGAGACCAGATTTGAACCCAGGTACTCCTGACTCCAGGGCTGGTGCTTTATCCACTGTGCCACCTAGCCACCCCGATGACAATCATTCTAATGAAGATGTCCATTCCTCAGGGGAGTTTAAGCTCAGTATGCTTCAAGAAAATAGGAGAGCCCCCAAAGTTAATGGTATTGATGGGAGCTTGTTTTAGGAGGATAATTAGGATTAGGGTTAGGGTTACTGTAGTAGTCTGTTGTAGATGCTCAGGACCCAGTGGCTGGTAGTCTGGGTTTAGACTGAGACCTCCTTAGTATAAATTTAGATACTGGGTGACCCTGAGCAAGTGACTTAAATGCTACTTGTCTCAATTTTTCTCCACTGTAAAATGAGTCATCAAAGCACCACGTTCACATATTTTATGACATACTAATGTTAAAAGATCAGAGTCTGTCACATAGGAGCTTACAGAAATGCTTATTTCTGTCCATCTACCTTTACCCCTTTTCTTTAGGCTCCTTGCATGTTCCTAGATTGTGTTTTCTTAAGAAGAATATTTAGAGAGAATGTTGAAAATATAAAGAATCACTGAAGGAGGAAAATTGAAAAGAAATCAAGGAAACCATGAGGATTCACTATTTAATGGTTAGGTGTAAGAATCTTTGACATTGAGTCTGAAAGGAGCCAGGAGAATATGTGACAGTTATTTTCATGTGGTTAGATAGATTGTCATTTGGAAGAGGGTTTGGCAGAGTTTGAACCTAATGTACAAAAGAAGAACAATAAAAATGGGTAATCTGCAAAGAGTAAAGGGTTAGAAGTAAAAAAAAAACCCAAAACCTCAAAAATTATTCCTTTCCTTCCAGAGGATGGGCTGCCTCAGGACGAATAGTTGATTCCTCCTCACAAGAATACTTTAAGGTAAGATAATCACTTGTTTGTATTATGTCACTGGGTTGTCAGTTAGTGGTTGGGCTAAAGGAACACTGAGGGCTCTTTGAATTCTAACTGTTGATAACATCTTGGTTTCCTAGGTCACCAACTTTTCAAACAAGAAGATGGTGACCAGATTTTCTACTCTAATCTGAAGGGGAGACATGCTCTCCTGCTTGAACCCAATACAACATTATCAGAGACTTGAGAAACTTCCAAGTCTTTACTCTCCCAAACTCTTTACCTTAATCTCTGTTCCTCTTCTTTGTTTCAAATGACCATATCATGAAAGATGGAGGTTGGGGTTTTGACATTCTTTAGACTGAAATTCCCTCTAGGCCACTTTTATTATTCATCAATATTTATATGGGAGCTGTGGGAGGCCCTCAAGTAAATTTTGGAGATGAAGAAATGAGATTAGTATGCTTTCTTTGGGAGAAAAAAAATGGCAATGGTTCAGTATTAAAAGAAAGGCAGAAGGGGAGAAATAAGGAATGTAGTAGAATGAGCTGAGGAGACTAGAGTGGGTTTATTAGTGATGAAGGAGTGTCAAATTGAAACATGTAAAAGGGAACAATGGGGAACTGAAGGGACAAAGAGACCTGATGCCCTGAGAAATGAAGTACCAGGTGATTCCATCCAATGAATTGCTAGTAGGAGTATTTTATTTTCAAAGCTCAAAACTGGAGGAGATTAATTTTTATAAACCCAAGAATTTAAGACCCTTCAGTGAACCCTCTCTTTTCCAGTTATTTTCCCACTCTCTCTATTCCAGGTACAAAGTATGAACTGCTGCAAAAAGGGCAACCTGCAAGGAGTAGAAGAATATGAAGGAGAAAAACTCAAAATGTATTCCTTTCTGGAGGAGGATGGTCTCCCTCAGGATGAATAGTTGCTTCTTCCCCACATCAAGTCTTTAAGTTAAAGTGAACCAACCCTTTGTTAGTATTGTAGGGGTAGATCTTTTTGACTTTTACTATTCTATGGCATCTTGGTATCCTATGTCACCATAGTGCTTTTTATAATTTTTCTAACCCAATAGTATAAGACTCTTAAGTTGATCCTCTTTCTTCCAATTTTTTCCCTTCTCCTCTTCAGGCACAATCTATGTACTTAGACAAATTTTTCTATCTACCTTAAGCTTATAAGTACTGTTATAGCAGCTTCTTTGCTACACTTCTGTTTTAGGGGTTCACTATATTTATTTGTAGGTTTGTTTAATTGTTTGCTTGTTTATTTCTTCCTTTATTTTTCTAGTTATCTGCTTAAAGAATTTTCAACATCTATTTTTAAGTAAATATGCTTTCAAATTACATGCAAGTATAATTTTTACTGTTCTTTTTTATTATATATTTTTCCCTCCTTTCCCTCTCACCTTCCCTTTTGAAGCAAGTAATTTAAGACATTAAACATATTTCCATGTAAGTTATATTGTGAAAGCGGAACAGAAGGGAAAACAAAACCATGAGAGTGAAAAAAGACAAAATATAAAACAATTTTTAACATGTGGAAAGTGTATGTTTTCTTTGGCATGAAGAGTGCATCTTTCTCTGGATGTGAATGGTAGCAGTCTTTTAAAACTTTTTTTGATCCCCCATTCCTGAAAAGAGCTAAGTCTATCATAGTTGGTCATCACCCAATGTTGCTATTGCCACAAATGATGTTTTCCTGGTAAGTTCCACTTCACTTAGCATCAGTTCTGATGCTAATGAGAAAGCTGATTTTTTAGTACAATAAACTGAAAATTTTTCAAAGGACACCTGAAAGAGCTAAATAATGAAACTTTCCCCTGAAATGTATATGTGCCTTTCCATGAGAAATAAAAACTTTCTACATTACATACATGCAAATGCAGCCATGTTTAGGTTAATGTCTATTTGCACATTTATTTCTGCATGCACAATATATAGTATACATGAGCACATGCATACCAACTTGTGTATGTATGTATATAGCTATATGTACATGGCTATTCATATGCATTGTTACACACAATCCTTCTGGGATCCAAGATATTCTCAACAGAATTGCAGCTCCAAGTGGACAAGCCAAGGATTTAGGGCTTGACAACACTATTCTTCCAATGAACTCAAGGTAGATTGTTGCCCTGGTTTAGAGTGAGGCGAGTACTTGGAGTGATTGCCAGTTCCTAGGGACCTATGGGGGATGAGAATGGGTCTGAGGACTTAAAAATAGTTTAGTTTAAAAAGTCTATTTTCTCATATTCTAGGTGAATGGCCCAGGGGAATACATTTCAACAAGAAGAAGAAGAAGAGAAAGCAGAAAGGTGAATGATATTGGGCAGAAGAGGAAATTGTGGCTGCTCTGCTGAGCCTTCTGCACTACAGAAGCAGCTACCCATCCATCCCTGAAAGACCCTACTGAAGAGAGATACTCACAGCATTGATCTAGAAAACAACTGAGGGTCTTATCTCCTTCACTGGATATTGATCCTAATGTTGAGCCTGGGGTCATTTTCACTTGTGCCTGCTTCTTGAGTCATGTGATCCCAGGTGAGGCACCCATGATCTAGGGCTCTCTGCTTGCTTTTACATACCTTACCCAACTGATGAGTTTGTGTACAACTCTATAAACCAGGAAGAGATAACATCCATCTTGCTCAATTGATGTGTATAACATTATAAACTAGAAAAAGAAATGACATGCAGATTTGTGATCCAGAGTCTCAAGGAAGAAAGTCCAAAGAAAGCCCCTATGGATGGGAGCTCATGAACAGGATGTTGTGCCTGGTAGCCACCAGCAGCTTCTCCTTACCATGAGAAATTCCAGGAGCATCAGAAGGTCCAAGAGGACCAGGAAGTATAAAAGGTACTGGAGGTGGTCTTTCTCTATCACAGACTATAATTAAATGATGAATTGAGGAAGCCAAGAAAATGCAATGGAGTTGGACTATCCCATTCAGTCCCATGCAAGGGAGATAAGGTCTCTTTCCTTGTCCCCTTTCATCATAACAAGAGTGATCAGGACTATGCTTTTGGACTCTTGCAAAGATTTGTTAGTCTTGACAATGAGAGGAAATGGAGCCTCTGACAGAACTTGCACCCTCTTTGTTGTGTGAAGAAAGTATGAATTCCTACTACTGAGTGAGCATCTCATCATCTGGGATCCAGGAACAGACGTGTACTTATTCCCCTTCAAGTAGTCTTAGAATATACCCAGATCCTTTGAGGAATACAGGAATACATGGAAGTCTGAGAGAACATCCCCTCCCTCTCCTTTTGTAGAGCCAATACCCCTACCAATGCAGAAAGTCATGGGGCTTTGTTGTTCTCTGGGCTATTTGCCCAAGGCTTCTTGTGCCTTTCTAAATTAGCTGTAGAAAAAGTTGAGAGAATAAAGAGACAGTCTCCTCTCTGTTCTCATATTGCTTCTATTTGTCCCTAGAGACAGAATTATGAGGAGCAAGTTTAAAAGGACTGTTTAGGTTTTCTCAGGAAAATGTCTTGTTCATTAATGCAATCTAAAACATAATGGACTGCTTTCTGACAAGGTAAGACAATCCTCCTCTTAGGGATTCTTCAAGGAAAGGTTGACTATCTAGAGGAAATCTTTTGGTTAGTTTTGGGTTGGACTAGAGGACCACTGAGGTATATTTTAACTCAGATTCTATGATTCTGTTATTCTATCTTAATGTGAGTAGGCCCAGCCTTCTCTAAGACACAGGCAGTGGCTCTCAAAAACTCTAGTTTTCATTTGAACCACTTTTCATGACCAGATTCTCCTTGGTATCTCAGCAGAAGGCTGAAACATTCTACTTCACAGTTATTTTTGAATGTTATTTTACTTTATGGGTCTAATTACATTCACAAGATAGTCTTCAACTTTCACATCTTTTTGTAAACTTTTGAGTCCCATATTTTTCTTCCTCTCCTCCTTTCCCTCCCACCCCAACAAAATAGCAAAATCCAAGATAGGTAATACATGTACAATGTTTGTCACATTTCCCTATTAGTCAGATTGTGATAGAAGAGTCATAACCTAAAGGGCAGATAATCCATGAAATAAAAAAAATCCATTAAATAAGTCTTAGAAATGTGAAAATAATTACCTTTAATTTGCATTCAGACTCAATCTTTCTCTGGATGTGGCTGGCATTTTCCACCACAAGTCTTTTAGAATCGACTTCGATTACTCATTCCTGAGAAGAACTCAATTTTTCATAGTTGATCATCACCCAGTGCTGCTATTACTGTGTACAAAGTGGTCCTGGTTTTTCTCACTTCACTCAGCATCACTTCTCTATCAGAGTTCCTTGTTGTCAGTCATTCATAATCCTTTCAGATTCAAAGATGCACTGAGATAAAAAAATCATCTCTTGCCTGAGGAAGTTTTATAAGGTCCATCCTTGAGAGAAGAGGTTAACAAATTAGAAAATTCTGAGTTTGAGGAAAAACATCTAGAGGCTCTCTTTTCCAATGGCCAGTTTGAACCTTGAAGGAGCCAAGGGCATATGCAAAATGAAGGAAGAGATAATGCATATATTAAGTTCCTGAGAAAAGAGATATTTAAGTGGATATACCCGCACTGTACAGATTGGTTAGGGGAACATCATGTAGCGACGTAGTATTGTACTTAAAATTTTTCAAAATATCTTCTAATAAAAACCACTGGAGGTGTTTTTTATCCCAAAGGGAACCCAATTGCCATTTCAAATGGACTAATCAATGCCTTCCTTACTATCTTCCTTTCTTTTTTACTGAAGAGGAAGGGAAAGTGGTCTCTCTGCACAGCCCTGATTCCTTTAAACACAAATCACTTACCTGCCATGGAACAACCCACCCTCTATTCTGTCTCTTTCTTTCTAGTCTCAGTTTCAGCCACTCCCCCCCTCCCCTCAATTGTATACTAAGAGTAGAATTAGTTTCACAGAATATTAGCATTGGTTTGGGATTGTGGAAGTTCTTTATGTTTGGGTTGAGCTCTCCTGAGGTGGTAAAAAGGCTAACATGAAGACATAATCCCTGGATTGCCAGGAGATTAAGGGAAAAATGGTCTTCAGTCTTGAGTTCACAGATTACAGGGAACTCCTGGAATGTCAATGACTCCCTCATTCTCATGTCTGTCTTGTGGGGCATTAAAGAATATTTTTCATATAATGTTAGCACTAGTTACAATAGGAATGACTAGCTTTGGTATTGCTACTACTCTGTGCCAGCCATTTGTCTTAGAGCTTTACAGATACAGCTTTTGATCTTTCCCCCTGGAAGATGTGTGCTATTATGACTTCCATTTAACAACTGGGGGAAACTGAGACAAATGGCAGTGAAGTGACTTGCCTAGGGAAATCTCATAACCAGTCCCTTTCTGAAGCTGGATTTGAACTCATGTCTTACTGACTCTAGACCTAATGCTCTATCCAGTGAGCCATCTGGCTGCCTCTTCTTTGGGCATGTACATCTGCCTAAGAATGGCTAGCTACACAATGGTTTTATAAGCATTTCATGGTTGTGATGAAGGAAAATGGCTTTTTATCCAATTGAAATTGAAAGTTTTCAAAGGGCAACTGAAGAAGTTAATTAATGAAACTTCTCCTTGAAATGGACACAGAGTTGCCCATGGAAAAGAAATACTTTAAAAAACATGCACATGTGTATATATGCATCTAGATGCATCCATGTCTCGAGATGCACACCCATCTATGCATGGGATCTATTTCCTGTGTACAATGTATACACATGCACAAGTAAATTCATGTGTATAAATAAACACACCAACACACCTTACCATATGCAGCTATATTCACACACAGTCCTTTTGGGGTCCAAGATATTCTCAATCAAATTGCATTTCAAGATAAATAAGACAAGGCCTCAGATCTTTATAACACTATCCTGCCTATAAATTTAAGGTAGATTGTAGTTCTGGGTTTGAGTGAGGTTGTTCCTTGGAACCACTTCCAGTTCAGGAAGAGCCAAAGGGGAGAAGGCTTGGTAGAGGGACGAGAACTGATCTGAAGACAAAACAATGATTTATTTTTACAATCTATTTTCTTCAATTTAAGGTAAAGAGACCAAGGCAATAGTCCACAATGAAGAAGACGAAGAAAAGGAAGACAGCATGAGACACGGCAGAAGAGGAGATCCTGGCTACTCTGCTGACCCTTTTTCCCTACAGAAGAAGCCAATTAGTCAACCCTAAGTGAGACCCTATTCAAGAGAGATACTAGTAGCATTGAACTGGGAGAAAACTGTATACTGGAAAAAAATGAGGGTCCTATTTTCTCCTCTGGATATTGATCCTTAGTGAGGAGATGAGAGATTTCAAGGTCTATTCTGATGAGCATGGGACCCTTATTCAATTATGGCTTCCTCTCTTGGGACTGATCCCAGACAGGAACCTCTACTTATAAAAAACTCACACAGGTGGTGTGTACAACTTCTACATCTGTGGATACAAAACCTGGAGGAAGAGTTCCAAGAAAGTACCCATGGATGGAAACTCATGACCAGGATGTTGTGCTCGTGTGGTTCAAAACATTCAGGAATATTAGCTTCATCCCTTCAGCAGAAAAATTTGCAGACATATCAGAAGGTCTAGGAAGATCAGGAAATATAAAAGGGATTGCAAGTGCTCTACATCTGGTACAGTGAATTCCAAGAGTTCCCTGTAATATAAGAATTCAGGACTGAGGAGCAATTTTCCGTTAGTCTGCCAGCAGTCCAGTGATACTGGCATCTTGTTAGCCTTGTTACGATCTCAGGAGAGCTCTTCCCAAACCATAAAGACCTCCTACAATCCCAAGTCAGTGCTCAGATTCTGTGAGTTTAATTGACTGAATAAATGAGAGAACACAATGGGAGCTAGCCTTTCTGGGCCAGTGTCAGGAAGGTATGGCCTCCTTCCTTGTCTCTCTCCACAGCTATACCAATCTTGAAGAAGATAGGTAGAGATTCTGAAACAACAAAAGGATTCAAACTCTCTTTGAGGATGTGTGAAGAATCCATGAATTCCCACCATTGGGTGGATCCCCAACCTGGAGACCTGTATTTATTCCCCATCACCTAGTCATAAAACACCAGAAATTCCACCTAGAGATCCTGGGATCTTCTATTCTCATTCCCCTGGGTCAAAGGGAAACCCCCACCCCCTTCTGTAAGGGAAGTAGAACCCATTCCAGTCAAGACAAGCTGCCTTATGGCTTAAAGCCTTAGGGGTCCTTTTATCCCTGGGTCATTTTCCTAGGTTTCTTTTGTTTTTGTAGAAGAACTGTATCAGAAAAGGTGAAAGAGCAGCTGAACCAAGGGACTGAAGCCAAAGTCAGAAGTGGGAGACAGGGAAGAGTCCAACCATTTCATGTCAAGGGGACCTGTACTTGGCAGTCCCATGGGAAAAGTGGAAGGAATTTGGGCAGTGGCCATTCTGGGTCAGTGGGAGGCAGTGCCTCATGGGTATGACAGCTAGATTCATATGCCTGGTGGGCATTATGCAGCACTTGCCCCATTTCCTGCTTGGACCACCAACCTGGAAGGACCAAACACTGTTATGGACCAGTGGGGAGCAGGCCTAGGGAGAAGGGTGTGATGACATCACCAGAATACAGGCACAGCTCTGGAATCTAAGAGGGGTGAGTTAACAATCCAAGTGTGATTTAGTCACAGTAGTTTCTCATGTGTCTGCCCCTTCACAGATGTGCATTAAGCACACAGGTTGTGCACCTTTGGCCATTTACCTCTCCACACATGGTATTTTGTTTCAAGGGTACATAGAATGAAAGATGGAGGTGGAGCTTTTCCCCTTCACTAGCCTGGAATGCCCATCAGTCCACCATTTTGGTTGAATAATGAGTTGGGAATTGTGCTGAGGCCCAAAAGTGAGTTTTGGCAAATCAGAAATGGGGAGATTACAAAAAAATTGTTCAGCAGTAGAAGGCAGAAGGGGAGAAATAAGGAATGCAGTAGAATGAGTTGAAGGAACCAGGGTAGGTGTATTAGAGATGAAAGAGACACAGATCTGAGACCCAAAGGACCAGTGGATCACATAATCAATGAATTGCTGGAAGGAGGATTTTCTTTTCAAGGCTCAACAATGGAGGAAACTAAGTTTTGTCCCAATAGCACAAGACTCTTCAGTGCACCCTCTTTGTTCCAGTTAGTTTTCACTCCTTATATTCTTTACACACAAACTATGAACTGCCTTAGCCAAATTTTTTCTGCCTAGCTTAAGTTCCAATGTAGTTTAGACCCCTGTTTTAGGGATGGGCTACATTTATTTCCACATTTATTTTTTTGTTTTCTTATATTCATTCATTAGTTTGTTTTCCAGTTATTTGTAGAGATAATTTTTAACATTTATCTTTGCAGAATTTTTCCAATTACAATCCGAGAAAAATTTTAATTGTTAATTTTTATTTTTATTGAATTTTGCAATTTTAACATTTTTGCTTCCCACCCCCACCCCCACAGAAGGTAGTCTGATAGTCTTTACATTCTTTCTATCCTAGACAGTGATCAAAATTTAATGTGTTGATAGAGAAATCATATCCTATAGAAAAAATAAAATATAAGAGATAGTAAAATTACATAATAACATAAATCTTTTTTTAAAAATTCAAGGTAATTGTCTTTAATCTTTGTTTAAACTCCACAATTATTTCTTTGGACAAAGATGGTATTCTCCATTCTCCTTCACAGATACCCTAAAATTGTCCCTGATTGTTGCACTGATGGAATGAGCGAGTCCATTAAGCTTGATCATCACCCCTATGTTGCCGTTATGGCATATAAGGTTGTTCTGGTTCTGCTCATCTCTCTCAGCATCATTTCATTCAAATCCTCAGGCTTCTCTGAATTTGCCTCCCTACTGATTTCCTATAGAACAAGAGTGCTCCATAGCATACATATACCACAATTTGTTCAGCCATTTCCCAATTGATGGACATTCCCTTGATTTCCAATTCTTTGCAACCACAAACAGGGCTGGATGAATATTTTTGTACAAGTGATGAGTTTACACTTTTTCATGACCTCTTCAGGGTATAGAAGTGGTATTGCTGGATAAAGGGGTATGCACATTTTTATTGCCCTTTCTGTGTAATTCCAAATTGCTCTCCAGAAAGGTTGGATGAGTTCACATCTCCACCAATGATGTATTAGTGTCCCAGATTTCCCACATCCCTTCCAATATTCAACATTGTCCTTTCTTGTCATATTGGCCAGTCTGACTTGTGCAAGGTGGTACCTCAGAGATGCCTTAATTTGCATTTCACTAATAAATAATGATTTAGAGCAGAAAAATTTTAATAATTTTTGTAAGATTTTTGAGTCTCACATTTTTCACACTCTTCCTGCCCTCTCACTTGCCCTTTCTAGCAAATCCTATAAGTTACACATTTATGCTAGACCTATTTTCAAATAAGTTAACACCAGAAGAAGTAGAAAAAACATCAAACATTAAACATGTTTTAGATTTTGAACATAGTATGCTTACATCTGTGTGCAGACTCCATTTTGCTCTGGATATAAATGGCATTTTCCATCATAAAGAAATTTTAGAATTAACTTAGATGTCTCTATTACTGAGTAAAATTATGTTTATCATAGTTGATCATTCACACTGTTGTCCTGTTTCTGCTCACTTCAGTCAGCATCAGGCCTGAATCATTCATACTTTGTATATGCTATGTTTTTCAGTCTCAAGGATTCACTGAGATGAAGAGTCAACCTTTCCACCTAAGATGCTGGGAGAACATGTCAGTCCTTTATTGGGTACTTTGGTGATCAGGAGTGAGATGACAGTGGTCCTGAGGATGCCATTTGAGAGAAAAAGCATGGTATGATTGTGTTATTTTTTGAGATCAAAATGGAGAAGTGGGAAGATTTTATCTGAGGTTTATTGAAAGAGTATTGAAAGAAGTGGATGTGAAGAGAGTAGAAGAGCTGAATAAAAAGCAATTGCAGAATTACAGAGGATAGATGACCACAACTAAGTCAGTATCCAATAAAGATGTTAAAACAAAAAGAAAAGAACCTATTTGTATAAAAATATTTCTAGCTGTTGTTGTAGTGGGGGCTAAGATTAGGAAATGGAGTTCATGCTCATCAGTTGGGGAATGGCTGAAGAAAGTGTGGTACATGAATGCAATAGAATATTATGCTGTTAGAAATGACATGCAGAAGATTATTTCAGGAAAACCTGGAGAGACTTAAACTGATACAAATTGGAGTGAGCAGAACCAGGAGAACACTGTAAATAGTAACAGCAATATTATGATGATTAACTGGGAATGCCTTATCTAGTTACAGCAATACAAAGTCCTATCTGCTATTTAAGATTTCTTTTTTGAAGTCTTGTTGAGGACATAGGTTATTTTTCTAAACCCCTTCTACCTAGGCTTACCACCTACTAACTTCATTGCACTTACCTGTACCCCAACTTTTCCTGTTTTCCCCTTAGCTCAGTCTCAGAGACTACTGAAATAGCTCGTTTCCTATTTAGTAGCATTGGGTTTGGTCACATTCCAAGTTTGAGTCAGTAAGATCACAGCTTTTGAATCAAAAGATTTAGGTCTGAATTTCATGTGATCTAAGAGGAATTGCATAATTTCTCTAAGGCACAGCTTCTTTATCTATCCCACACAGTGCCTGATCAGATCAGATGGACTTGTTCCGCAATGTCAAGTTTCCCAATGCTGAGAAGTGAGTGGGATTTAAGACCAAGACTTCCTAAAAGAGCATTGACCCATGAGGTGGGGGGCTGGAGGGAGAGAAGGAACTAGGTCTCTAAGTAGGAGAGCCATTGGTTTGTTGGTAATTTTGGTAGGGAGAGTTAGAAAGAGTTAGACACTTGAGAGAAAATAGCTCTGAGTGGGGAAGAAACCCAAGAAGAATGTTTTCAGGGCTAGTTCATATGAGAGGCATAGATATGACAACCCCCAAAATTAATGAATGGTTTTTATGGAACTTGCTTTAATTTCCAGAATTAGCAGTTGTGGATTCTGAAGAGCAGTGGATAGAGCCTTGGAGAATGCCTTTGTACAACTTCAGGTACTGTGGGACTTCAACCCTGCTTTCCTCAGTTTTCTAAACTGAAAAAGTGAAAGTCCCAATTTCACATATTTTAGAGATGCTAATGTTAAAAAACTCAAGTCTGTCACTTAGGATCTTTTTTTTTTTTTTTTTTTAGTTTTTGCAAGGCAATGGGGTTAAGTGGCTTGCCCAAGGCCACACAGCTAGATATTTATTAAGTGTCTCAGGCTGGATTTGAACTCAGGTACTCCTGACTCCAAGGCTAGTTTTCAATCCACTGCATCACCTAGCCGCCCCACTTAGGATCTTGTAGAAATGCTTATTCCCTTACATCTTTCTTTGCCTGTTGTTGTTTAGGTCCCTTGTATATTATTGGGTTAAGTTTTTTTGAAGAATATTTACAGAGAATATTGAGAATTTAAAGACTCTCTGGAGGAGAGAAATCAAAATAATAATTCCATGAGGATGTACTATTTAAGAGTTAAGTGAATGCACCACCAATTTTGAATCTAGAATGGAGAAACCAGAAGAACATGTGATAATTATTTTAATGTGCTTTGCTAGGTTGGCATGTGGAAGAAGGTTTAGCAGAGTTTGGACCCATTGGAAAAAATAGTAACAATAAAAATGGGCAACCTGAAAACAAAGAATATGAAGTAAAAAAAAGTCTCAGAAATTATACCCTTCCTACTGCTTCAGGATGAATTGACTCCTCCTCATTTGAAAACTTTAAGCTAAGGTGAGATAAGCACTTGTTTGTATTATTGGACATTGTTTTCAGGTATTGGTTGGACTAAAGGAACACTCATGTGTCTTGCAATGTCACCATAGGGGCTGTTGAGGCCTTTCACTCTCATTTGAACAGGAGACATACATCAGACTTTAGATGCTTCTGAGTCTTTATTCTCCCAATTCCTTCAACTTAATTCTTTTCTACTCTTTGTTTCAAAGGTACATACAATGAAAGATGGAAGATGAGCTTGTGCCCTTTACTAGGTTGGAATTACCCCTGGTCCACCATAGGGCTCAGCATTACTGAACTAGGAGCTGTGCTGAAGCCCAAAAGTGAGTTTTGGAAAAGCAGAAATGGACAAATCACTGTGCTTTCTCTGGTAGAAATAAATGGAGATTGGTCAGCATTAGAAGAAGGGTAGAAGGGGAGAAATAAGGAAGGCCATAGAACAAGCTGAAGGAACTAGAGCGGGTGTATTAGAGATGAAAGGAGAGTGTCAGATTGAAGTATGTGAAAGGGACCAATGGGGAAGAGAAGGTAAATAGAGACATGATGACCTGAGAAAAGGATGACTAGCTGATGACATCCAATGATTGCTGGTAGGAGGATTTTCTTTTGAAAGCTCACCACAGGAGGACCAATTTTTATAGCCCATCAGTATATGACTCTTCAGTGAATCATCTTTCTTCAAATTATTTTTTCCACCTTATTTTCTCTAGGAACAAATCATGAATTGCTGTAACCAAATTAACTCTATCTACCTTCAGTTCAAATGGAGTGAGTTATATCAGTTCTGTTGCTTTGCCCTTGTTTTAGGGATGAACTACATTATTTTTTGTGTATTTACTTCTTTGTTCATTCCTTTGTTTTTCCAAGTATATGTAGAGATAATTTTCATTATTTATTTATTTATTTTATTTAATATTCTAATTTTGTACAAATAATGATTTTTTACATTAATAAAATATTCTTGTTTAAGAGTAAACAAAATACCCCCCATAAATATAGACTTGCTTGAGCAATAAAGTAAAGGGGAGAGGAAAAAAATTAAAATTATTATTATTATTATAATTAATAATTAATAATAATTAATAATAACAACAACAACAACAACAACAACAACAACAACAATAATAATAATAATAATAATAATAATAATAATAATAATAATAATAATAATAATAATTGTAGGTATGGCCAGGTGGCGCAATGCATGAAGCACCAGCACTGGAGTCATGAGCACCTGAGCCAACATCCAGCCCCGTACACCCAACAATCACCCAGCCATGTGAAATGCAAGCCACCGAGCCCCACTGCCCTGCAAAAACCAAAAAAAAAGAAAAAAAGATGCCAAATAAAATAAAATAGTAGTAATAGTAGGGGTGGCTGGGTGGTGGACAGAGCATTGGCTCCTGAGCCAGGAGCACCCAGCTCCAAATCTGGTCTCAGACATCCAACGATCACAATGCTATGTGACTCTAGGCATTCCACCCAGCCCCATCTGCCCTGCAACCCCCAAATAATAATAATAATAATAATAATAATAATAATAATAATAATAATAATAATAATAATAATAATAATAAATGTGCTTGAGTCTTTGTTCCAACACCAACAACTCTGATGCGGGTGGATCACATTCTTTATGATAAGTTCATGGCAAAAGTTACTTCTATATTTTTCCACCATTGCCATTGCTGATCGCAACTCCATCCCTTAGTACTTCTCCACTACCATGTACTATATTTTCTCTCTCCTTTCACTCTGCTGTAGGGTAGTTGAGTGGCGCAGCAGACAGATCCCAGGCTCTGGGACCAAGAGGCCCTGAACCCTCATACCATCCCTTAGGCCCAGCATCCACCTGGCCCTATTGTCCTGGACAGGCCATCCAATCCCAGACCCTTGCAAGAAGTAAAAAAGAAAATGTGTTATATCTGACCACTCTCCCCCCATGGTCCATACTCTCCTCCATCACTCACATTCCCCCACTTCCCCTGTCACCCCCTCCTCCTTACTCCAGATGTCTATAGCCTATTGAGTATATATACTGTTTCCTCTCCTAATCACCTCTGATGAGAGCGAAGATTCCCTCATGCCCCCTTGCCTTCCCCCCTTCCATATCATTGCAATACCTCATTGTAATAAAGAAAAATCTTATTATATGAAATATCTTGGCCTTATTGCCCCCTCTCCTTTTTCTTTCTCCTATTACATTTCCCTTTTTTCTATTGACTCCATTTTTACACCATATTTTATCTTCAAATTCAGGTTTCTCCTGTGCTCCAACTATAAAGGCTCCCTCTACCTGCTCTATTAACTGAGAGGGTTCATATGAGTGTTATTAGTGTCATTTTTCTGTGTAGGAATACATGCAGTTCATCTTCAAGTCCTTCATATTTTCCCCTTCTCCTCCTATCTCTATGCTTCACCCGAGTCCTGTATCTGAAGATCAAACCTTCTGTTCAGCTCTGGCCATTCCAAAAGGAACATTTTAAATTCCCCTGGTTCATTGAAAGTCCATCTTTTTCCCTGGAAGAGGACATTCAGCCTTGCTGGGTAGTTGATTCTCGGTTGAATTCTAAGGTCTTTTGCCTTTTGGTATATTATATTCCAAGTCCTATGAGCTTCTAATGTAGTTGCTGCTAAGTCCTGTGTGATCCTAACTGCAGCTCCACGATATTTGAACTGTGTCTTTCTGGCTGCTTGCAATATTTTCTCTTTGACTTGGGAGTTCTGGAATTTCGCTATAATATTCCTAGGGGTTGGTTTTTTGGGATCTCTTTCTCAGGGGGGATTGGTGGATTCTCTTCATTTCTATTTGCCCTCTGCTTCTAGAATATCAGGGCAATTTTCCTGTAGTAATTCTTTGAAAATGAGGTCAAGGCTCTTTTCCTGATCATGACTTTCAGGTATTCCAATAATTTTTAAATTATCTTTCCGAAGTCTGTTTTCCATATCAGTTGTTTTTTCAATGAGATATTTCACATTTTCTTCTAATTTTTCATTTTTTTTTTGGTTTTGAAGTATAGATTCCTGATTTCTGGTAAATTCCTCAGTCTCCCTGAATTGTATTCTTTGTCTGAAGGATTTGTTTTCCTTAGAAAGTTTTCTTATCTCTTTTTCCATCTGGCCAATTTTGCTTTTTAAAGCATTCTTTTCCTCAATAAATTTTGAACTCTTTTATCCATTTGACTTAAGCTGGTTTTTAGCATGCTATTTTCTTCAGCATTTTTTGGATTTCCTTGACTAGGCTGCTGACTTCATTTTTATGTTTTTCCTGCATCTCTCTCATTTCTTTTCCAGTTTTTCTTCTAACTCCCTCATTTGATTTTCAAAGTCTTTTTTGAGCTCTGTCATAGCCTGAGCCCAATTTCTGTTTTTCTTGGAGTCTTTAGATGCAGGAGCTTGTGCTTCCTCATCTTCAGACTGAGTATTTTGATCCTTCTTGGGCTCATATGCAAAATATTTCTCAATGGTGTTCCTCTTTTTTCTCTGCTTGCTCATTTTCCCAGCCTGAGCCTGTTTTTGGGTGCTTCCTGAGCTTTTGGGACACTCCCACAAGGGTCAGTGTGTGGGGCTCTGTCCTCCTGGTCTGTGAATGACCATAAGCGCCCCCTTCTGCCATGGGGCTGAGGTGGGGGGGGGGCTGCTGTTCTGTGGGGAGGCCTACACTGCGATCAGAATCTGAATGTGGTCAGAGCCCCAGAGTCCTGTTCCAAGGACAGAGGACAGAGCTGGGTAGTCTCTCTTCACTCCCCTCCCTCAGCTCAATGGGCTCATACCATGGGGGCTCCTGCTTATTGGCTCAGCCTGCTTCTGTTCCTGGAACTTGGCTTTGCTGGCCATGTTGCTCTCTGTTTGCCCTGAGGGCTGGGCTCCATGTGATCGCTCTGGCAGAGGTCCCCCAGCTCTTCCCCCACTTTGTGCCCAGTACTCCCCAGGGTGTAGCTCAGGAGACTCCCCCACTGCTGTGAGCTGTGGCTCCCAGCACCCTGGGGCTGCCTCCGGGAGGCTGAAGTTCTTTCCCTCTGGCAGGCCTTTCTGCTCTTTTCCAGGTTACCTGGTAGGAGAACTGCCTCTCTGTCTCCCTCTGTGGCTTCTGTCTCTTGAAAATTTAGTTAAGAGTCCTTAGCTTAATGAGTTTTTTGAGAGAGTGCCTAAGACACGATCCTTTCTTGTCGCCATCTTGGCTCTGCCTCCCCCTCAACATGTATTTTTCAATAATTTTCCAATTACGTGCAAAGAAAAGTTTTATTGGGAGCTCCTGGATTGTCAGTGACTCACTCATACTAAAGTCTATATTGTGCAGTATTGAAGGATATTTTGCATGTAATGATCATACTAGCAGCAACTATAACAATGACTACTCTGTGCCAGTCATTGGTCTCAGAGTTTTATAGTTATCTCTTTTGATCTTTCTCCCTGGAAGATATGTGCTTCTATGCCTCCCATTTGACAGTTGGGGAAGCTGAAGTAAATGGCAGTTAAGTGTCTTGCCTAGGCAAATCCTGTAGTCAGGCCCTGGCTGAAGCTAGCTGTCTTCCTGACTTTAGCTGCCTCCTCTCTGAGAGGAATGACTAGTTATACAAAGTTTGATTTCTTACCATTTCATAATTCTGATGATAAATCCTGGAATTTTTACACAAATGAATGAAAGATATTGCAAGAGTTCCTATGGGAGCCAAGTAAATAAATTTGCTTTTAAAATATGTACATGCCATTCTATGAGAAATAGTTCAATGAAAACATATGTGTGGGTATGTATAGATCTAGATGCAGCCATATTTAGTGGCACCTCTATCTATGCATGTCCAACATTTGTGCATGCATAGTAGACACATGTTTGCACACACATGTACATATGTACACGTGTGAAAATATCTATACATGCCCTCACCCACTCTTATGCATCTAGATTCACACAGAAATGTTTTGGCGTCCAAAATCTTCTCAACAGAATTGCATCTCAAAGTAAATAGGTCAAGAATTTAGAGCTTCAGAACACACTCCTTCCAATGAGCTCAAGGTAGATTGTAGCCCTGGCTTAGAGGGAGGTAATGACTTGAAACCACTGCCAGTTCACTGGGCCCTATTGAGAGGAGACTTTGTAGAGGGATCAGAATTGATCTGAAGACTTTGATGTGGTTTATTTTTATAATCTACTTTTTCATTTTCTAGGTAAAGGGACCAAGGGAATAGATTACAAGAAGAAGAGGAGGAGGAGGAGGAAGAGGAAGAAGACAAAGGAAAGAATTTGGGACAGGACAAAGGAGAGGTCAAAGGACAGATCAAAGGACAGGATGAGGGACATTTTCAGGGACAGTTTTGAGGGACAGGATGAGGGCTTGGTCGAGGGACAGTTTGAGGGACAGGATGAGGGACAGTTTGAGGGACAGGTTGAGGGACAGTTTGAGGGACAGGTCAAGGGACAGTTTGAGGGAAAGTTCAAGGGACAGGTCAAGGGAAAGTTTTGAGGGACAGGTCGAGGGACAGTTTGAGGGACAGTTTTGAGGGACAGGATGAGGGACAGGATGAGGGCCAGTTTGAGGGACAGGTCGAGGGACAGTTTGAGGGACAGGTCTAGGGACAGTTTGAGGGACAGGTCTAGGGACAGTTTTAGGGACAGGTCGAAGGACAGTTCAAGGGACAGTTTGAGGGACAGGTCAAGGGACAGTTTTGAGGGATAGTTTGAGGGACAGGTCAAGGGACAGTTTGAGGGACAGGTCTAGGGACAGGTCGAGGGACAGTTTTGAGGGAGAGGTTGAGGGACAGTTTTGAGGGACAGGTCGAGGGACAGTTTTGAGGGACAGTTTGAGGGACAGGATGAGGGACAGGATGAGGGACAGTTTGAGGGACAGTTTGAGGGACAGGTCGAGGGACAGTTTGAGGGACAGGTTGAGGGACAGTTTTGAGGGACAGGTCTAGAGACAGGTTGAGGGACAGGTAGAGGGACAGTTTTGAGGGAAAGGTGAAGGGACAGGTCAAGGGACAGTTTTGAGGGACAGGTCGAGGGACAGTTTTGAGGGACGCCTCGAGGGACAGGATGAGGGACAGTTTGAAGGACAGGTCGAGGGACAGGATGAGGGGCTAGGTCGAGGTACAGAACAAAGAGACAGGGCAGAGGAGGCGATCCTAGCTACTCTTCTAACCCTTCTTAACTACAGAAGCATCCATCTAGCCAACCCTAATACAGAGACCCTCCTGAAGAGAGATCCTAGCAGCATTGATCTGGGAGCAAACTGTGTAGCGGAAAAGCAAATGAGGGTCCTGGTTTCTCCTCTGGATATTGATCCTTTTGCGGGGGAGACAAGATGAAAGATCTTCAGAGATGAGTCTGAGGAGCTTCAGTTTCATTGTGTATTCATCCATAGAAATTACTAATGTACAGGCTCACATTGTCCCAGAAATATGTGGGGACGCTGTACTGGACATTCCATTTTAAATGCCATGAAACTCTATTACTCTAGGTTTTCCCTAGGCATGTGCATGATACATATAAGATGGTCAATAAACATTCATTTTATGACTCTTGTATTTGAAACTTTGGCTCTTGTATTCAGTTGAATAAAATTCATGAACATTAATAATAGGTCTGGACTTGGAAGAGCAAGATTCAGAGCATGTTTCCAGCATTTGTCAGCTAAGTGACTTGGGGTAGTAACCTTTCTAGACCTAAATTTCCTCATCTGTAAAATGAGAAAGCTTACTTTGCTGATCCCATGTTCATTAAAATGATGCTCCCTCATTGCCACGGTGTTGGACTCGGCATCTTTGTTGTATTTCACAAATCTAATGTTTATTTCGTTGATCTAGTTCTCAAAACAAGATATGAAAAAATTTTAAAACCCTGTTCTCTGCCACTGGAAATCTGCAGTAAAAAAAAGCAAGCTACATTGCAGTGATAAGTCTTAGGAGACAAGTTAAGCACCTTTCTAAGTTCATGCCCTTGCTAAGTAAAAACATCTATCTGAACCCATTCTCCTCTGGTTCCAGATACAGTACTCTCATCAATGAGGTCCCAGACAGATTATTCTAAAGGTGAAAATGTAGAAGGTGTTTTCCTCCTGAATTTATGTGACATGAACAGAAATCTTTTAAACACTTTGTATTTTTGTGACATCTATTGGCAATTAAGTACTGATAGAAATGGTCATAGGGTCAAGAATTTTTTTTCAAGGCTAATGTTCACCTGAGTAGTATAGAAATGAAAATAATGATTTTTATTTTCATAAGTAAAGCTATATCATCATCTACGGATTATCTGAAAACATCTGACAATTCCAGTAGGTGACATGATAAAATGCATGATATTTAATTCTCCTTGTACCCCCCCCTACAGTTTCCATTCCTTTTGTTATATCTCTATATTTTGTGTAATTTTTTAATTTACTTGTTTTTTTCTTTTTTAAAATGTATTTATCCAGTGTTATATAGATAATTTTGAACATTCATTTTTGTAGTTTTCTCTCTCCTATTCTTTCCTTCCACTATGAGAGTAAGTAATCTGACAAATTGATAGGATTTATACAATTGTGTTACACATATTTTCACATTAGTCATATTGTGAAAGAAGAATCAAAATAAAAGGAAAACTTGAAAAGGAAAAAGCAAAAAGCAAATTAAAGGAGTGAAAATAGTGTGATTTTATTTGTATCCAGTGTATTTAAATCCACTTGGTCATGGCTTTTATTCATTTACTAGGTTCTATTGTTTTGCTTTATGAAGCTGCAGGTTTTGTCATTGAATTTTAAAAATCTGACTTGGTTTATAAGTTTGATCTCTTTAACTTCTGGTGTCAATAGCCAGGTGATAGTCATGTTTCTTTATATCCTGATTACATAGTGCAGTGCTTGAAGCAAGGCATGTGCTTAATAAATGATTATTGAATAAATATGTATATGATAAACAGAAATGGAAGTGTCGCATATATATACAATAGATGACCAAAATCTGATGATTTAGCTATATGTTTATAATGTGGATATGAAGTTAGTGTTTATTGACGATGAGTGTGTGTGATAAGGTATTACAGAATTAAATTCTATATCTAAATGTCTTTGTTGTTGCTTAGTCATTCAGTCATATCCAACTCTTTGAGACCCCATGGGGTCTTGCCAATATTAGACATAGGCTTTTCTTTGTAAAGATAATGAAATGCATTTCCATTTCCATTCACTTTACATAGCTGTATTCATATGTCTAAATATGAGCACATTACATGTTTACAAAGTTGATATGAATGAGTACATGCTATGCATAGATAGTCTCACTTGATTATTTATTTTTTGTATTGGATGAGATGTATACAATTGTTATCATTTTTTTTAAGGTTTTCTTGCAAGGCAAATGGGGTTAAGTGGCTTGCCCAAGACCACACAGCTAGGTAATTATTAAGTGTGTAAGACTAGATTTGAACTCAGATACTCCTGATTCCAGGGCTGGTGCTTTATCCACTGTGCCACCTAGCCGCCCCAATTGTCATCATTTTATAGACAGGCTAAGAAAAAAATCTTGCCTAGGGTCACAGCACAGAATTGATGAGGAAGACCTTTAAGAGTCCTTTCCTATTTTTCCAGAATGTTTGTAACTTAACCCTCTTCATGTTGCATCTGATGTAATGGCATTGTCCTTCTTTCTGGTTCTTTTTGTGACACTTCCAAAATTCCAACATTAATAATGTCTGTGATATCATCATTTTGTAGCTTGATTTTCTGCCTTCTCTGGCATCTTTAAAATCCCACCTTCTTCAAGAAGCTTTTGTAGTCTCTCATTCAGGAAGTTCTCTTGTATTTTATTATCTCTGATTTATTCTGTGTTTTGTACTTAGTGTTTGGGTTGTATCCCTGCCATTAATCTTTGAGTTCCGAAAGGGAGGAGGCTATTTATTCATTTCTCTTTTTTACAGTCCCCTGCCCTTAGAGCAGCGGTGCCAATGGACAATTGTCACTTAATGCTTACTGACCTTTTAAGTACAGTGTCAGATTGCCATTCTCTATTCCTTCCAGTTCCCTTCCTGTTTTTAAATTTGAACTACATTGAATTGAGAAGAACTTTCCTGAGGTTAGAAGGAAGTAGTAATGGAATCATTTTCAAGGAAGAAAATAGTCATATCTACCTAAACTATCTCCTTCCTTTTGCTAGGAGAAAAAATAGAAACCCAGATTTGAACTACACAGAATATTGAAAACTCCCATTTAGCTTTTTTGTTCTTTTTTTTTAGGTTTTGCAAGGCAATGGAGTTAAGTGGCTTGCCCAAGGCTACACAGCTAGGTAATTAAGTGTCTGGGCCTGGATTTGAACTCAGGTACTCCTGATGTCAGGGGAGGTACTCTATCCACTTTGTCACCTAGCCACCCCTTCACATTTCTTCTTTATTGTATCTCTAATGTGTTTTCATATCCTTTATCAATTTATATGTGAGCAGGCCATCACACACTACAGAGACAGAAAGACCATTGAAAGACCCTGCTCTAGGCTTTATAGAAATTATGGGCAAAGCAACTTTTCATCTCAGTCTGACCTCCACCTCTTCTAAACAAGAAGATGCTGCTTTATTTTCCTGACAGCCAGACTGTAAGGTATCACAAGTTTTAGTAGAGTATTGAACATTTGTTTAGGTTAGGCTTTAATGAAAAAAAAGTATAAGCATTGCCAAAAACAATAGTCACTGTATTTTTTCTTAAAACAATATTGTTTCAGTGTATACAGTATTATCTTGGTTCTGCTCATTTTGCTCTTCATGATTTTGTTCAAGTTTATCCATGTTTTTCTAAAATCTTCATGGTCACCATTATAGCACAGGAGTGTCCCATCTTATTCATATACCACAACTTGTTCAACCATTCCTCATTTGACAGGCATCCCTATGCTTTTCAGTTATTTGATTCCACAAGAGTTTTTTACCCCTTTTCCCTAATCATCTTAGGAAACAGACCTGACAGTATTGCTGCTGAGTCAAAGGATATAAGTAGTTTAATAAATCCTTGGAAATTACTCCAGATTACTCTTTCAGAATGGTTGGATTGGTTCACAGTTCCACCATAGTGAATTATTTTTTCCATTATTTGACATCCCCTGCACCATTTGTCCCTTTTCCCTTTCAGCATTTTAAGCAACACAATAGGTATACAATGACAGCTCAAGAGTGTTTTAATTTGCATTTCTCTAAGCAGTGAATGGAACATTTTTCATAAGACTATATAGTTTTTCAATATCTTATTGGAAATCAGCTTATTTCCACTGAGCATTTAATCCATTATAGAATGACTCCTTATAGAATTTATAAAGTTCTTTATTTCAGATGAGACCTTTTTCTGAGCAACTGCCAATGAATTTTCCCTCAACTTTCTGCTTTACTTCTGATCTTGAAATTATTTATCTGAAACCCATTTAATTTAATGTCATTGAAATTCATTCTACAACTTACATAGCTCCATCTCTTATAACTGCTGGTTAATATGTTCTGTGTCCTTCAAAGTTTCTTGTAATATCTCTCTTTATATTGAAGTCATGTATTCATTTTGATTTGATGTTGATAATGCTGTAAGATATTGGGAGCTTCAATGTGTTTGTTTTCCCAACACTACATACTATTGCAAGAATGGAAATAGGAAATAGGCAGGAGAAGTAAGAGACTGGTAAAGGGGCCCAGGAAAGTGGAAAGTAGAACCAGGAATGAGTAGGACAAGAAATGTGGTGGAAAGTTCTACCTAGACTGTTTTCTGAGATTCTCCCAGTGATAGTGGTTTCACAAACCTATCAAGTTTAATCGTTTAATAGCCAATGATTGCATTTAAACCTGATGGAACATAAGAAGAAAAACGAGGGCACAGGGATTGTGAAAGGGGCACCCAAAAGTTGGCCCTTCAAAAAAGGAAAACTGAATGAAAAATATTTAAATTATGAAATTATAGCAAATGTACCATAGGAACATTAGCAGTGACATGAGGAGAGTCTTACAAGGAAAGATATTCATAATTAGAAGAAAATAACCATCTCAATGATGAAGTATTTTGCAATAAAGAAAATAGAATATAAATTTCCTAAGGAAGAGAAAGGTCTAAGAACCAGTTTTGTGAATATAACCCTAAGTACCTTGGCCCCCCCACTGCCTTGGATGTTGGTGTGATACATCTTCCTATTGTCCCAGGGTTCTCCAGGGTTGTACTCAAATCCTATTGTTTCTGTACTATCTGCCATTGCTCCCTATCTTCACAATTCAGTTTCCTCAAGTTCTGGGCTTGTGTCTCCTACTCTCCAGTCCACTTAGCTTAAAAAAGTCTTGACTGCCAAGGTATGGAACCTATTGATACAAATATACTCTCCCAGTTTATGGAATCTCCATTCTACTTAGTTTTGGGTTCAAGGAGGGCTAGGGCTTAGGGTTTCCCTAACATGCCAGCTTACATTACCATCCTCTTGGAATCCTGGCTCCAAAGAGACCATGATTCCAATTCCTGAATCCAATGAGGATCCCCCTCAACTCCTGGAACAAAGGACAAAATACACATAATAGAAACCACTCATGGAGCTTAAAAGGGAGAGTGGGGAGAGAGACCCCCCCCTTTCCAACTCAGTTGATGGGGTTCATATTATGCATAAACTGCATGTCATCTTTTCCTTGTACAATCAGTCACAGGCTTGAGGATCCTGGAAAGCCAAAGATCAAAACAATCTGGATGTTTGAACAGTATACATGGATTCAGATACACAGTCAAAATAGTAGGGGTGAAGAAGCATGCCTCCCTGTTAGGTAAATTGGACATGCTAGAAAATACCTACAGAGGTCCTGCTGAAATGAATGTAGAACAATTTTTCAAAAACTGAAAAGCAATCATGTGAAAATATCAAAATATCAATGATAGAAATTTGAGTTTTTAATGAATAAATCTTAGAGTATGGGACAAGAAAACTGGGGATTTTTTGGTGGAGGAGGATAGGTAACTCTGCAGAATGGAAATTCTTTGAAATACTATTAGAACCAATGACAGAATTAGAATTGGGGGTGTGTGTGAGATATCGAACCTAGCTAGGTTCAATGAAAGAAGGAAAATTAACTGAATAAAGCAAAAAGAAAAGAATACCTGAGAACTGCAGAAAATATCAATGATATGAAGATGGAATAGAAATATAACACTGAAGGATGATAGAACTTCAATATTGCCTTGCATGTCAAATAATTATGTTAAATGTGTCAACCATCATTGATTAATAAATACAGAATCTTTCAACAATTAATTATGGCAAATTGGCCAGAAATATTAGGAAAAAATTCAGTTCCCTTGGGAAAGGATTGTGACATGAACCTTGAGTGACCTGTAAGAATTAGTCACCTGGGTTTCTCCATTTCTTCACTCAGTCACAAAGGTGATCTAAATGTGAATGAGGCCCAGGTGTCCTTATTTAAATAATTGGTTCCTGAAAGGAATGCCAATCGAGTGTAATAGGAAAATAATGTACTTGGCTGAAGGAAATTAAAGTTTGTGCTGTGGATTTTACAGAAAATAGCAAGCCAGTTTGGAAACATTCCATTGTTTGGCAGCATAGACCAGAGAGAAGTTCTACTGAGTCTCCTGAGAGGGCCCTATATTGATGTGGGTTTGAGTTTGTCTTTAACTCTCTCTCCCCAAAGGAAAAGGAATTTGTGAGGTTCAGAGATTCCAACAACTCAAACCTTCTCGACAATTCAGGAGTGTCCCCAGAACCACAGTGACTCCTGACAGCATCATCTTACTCATAATCAAAGATAATGCTGATTTACTGGGGGGAAAGACCACTTCAGGACTCCATGGGAAGATAAGGGGAAAGCCACAATTTACCTAAGGAGAAACACCTTGAGGACTCCAGAAAAATGATTTGGGGAGAAATCTGTGAGTTATCCCCCTAGTCCATATATGCACTCAGAACTTGTGATTAATTTCTCTTGACCTACACATGTGCCTGTGGAGAAAGTATACTATACCACCCTACAAGGTAATTATTTCTGGTTGAAAAACGTCTATGAGCTGATAATCATGGGAGTGGCACTATGATGAAGGCAAATAAACTCTCACACTCCAAAATCCCCTGCCACCTCCTCCTCCTCCTCCTTAAAAAATCCTGAGTGAAGGAGGAGCACTAAATTCTGGAGACTCAACCTGCCCCCACTGGAAGAGTGAGTCACAGAGTCCATGCTATAAAGAGTTTTGATTCAGTGTATATAAAGCTTCAAATATCAGAAGATTTTAAAAACTGTTCTAAAGGCCTTAAGGAGGCTTTCTTGACCAAGATAATAACCAAATCGATGATTTAGAAATATAGTTTGACTGCTGTGTGGAGAATAGATTGAGCAAAGAAGAGACTTCAGGTCAGAAAGCCAACTGGGAGATTATGGAAATAATTCTTGAAATTGTAGTGTTGAGATGAAAAGAATGCATGCCTGATGGTGGAGGCTCTATGCATCTAGGAAGCAAGAAACAGAACAGATACAGTTAAAACTGATAATTTCTGAAAACTGATTGGATTGGGAATGAGGACGAGGGGAAAGAATTATAACTAGGATTTAAGGAACTTGAGTGGCAGGAAAGTGGCAGGTTCTTTCAATACAAAAGTGGAAAAAAAGGTGAGAAGATTCAGGGAAGGTCCATATGAGTTCTGTTTTGGACATGATGAATATGCTGTTGGAAATTTCTAAGGGATGATTGGGAATACTGAATATAGAGAATCATTTAGGATCTATTGCTCCTAAGGCTTTAGGAGCCCTTCTTTATTGATGTGTCATAGCCTCCTTAGCAGGCCAGTAATACTCATCAACCCCATCTCAGAATCTTGTTTTTGTTTTTGCAAGGCAATAGGGTTAAGTGACTTTCCCAAGATCACACAGCTAGGTAATTATTAAGTGTCTGAGACCAGATTTAATTCAGATCCTCCTGTCTCTAGGGTCAGTGCTCTATCCACTGATTCACCTAGCTGCTCCAGAATCATATTTTAAGTGCATAAAATACATGGCATTAAAATTAGACAAGTGAAATAAGGTCTAAAACCCTGTTCCTAGTGTACTGAAGAGTTGAGTTCTAAACCAGACTAAGATACCCGAGTTTCTTCACCTGTAAAAGAAAGATAATAATGGAACTCAACTCCCTTGCTTATTATGAGACTCAAATGAAACCAAATCAATGTTAACTTTTATTATCAAAGTGATTTAGAAGACTTATAATATTAGAGAAATGCTACTTAATTGTTAATATTATATGAACATAGGATATATTAGTATTGTCTTACAGATGAGGAAACTGAGACTGGGAGGTTCAGTGAATTGTCCTGTGTTGTCCACCCAATGTCAGATGCAATGTGAACTTGAACTTCCTAAAGACACATCCAATATCTCACACCCCCAGCTAGGGTGTTTTGCTGACTTTTTTTAAGTGATAAGGGAATGTTTTCTTTGCTGGAATAAGCTTGGGCTCATAGAAGTAAAGTATCTTTTAGCAGCTTTGCTTTGAAGAATGGCATAGTCCTATGAGGAACCTTTTCCTCCCTTGCCTGAAGCAGATCCCTATACATCTTTCCCCTGAGACTAAGAATGTCCCTGCTAGCAGGCAGATGAGGCTCTCCAGGTGCCACATTCATCTCTATTTTACCTCTCATGATTCTGATGAATGAAAAATAAAATCATAATACATGCTTAGAGCTTGGGACAATGGTTCATGGGTTAGTGATACTTCTCTGCAGGACTGCCTTTGTCAAGGTATTTCAACCAAAATGCTGTCTCCAGGAGCTATCCAAAGCCCTCAGCTGTGTGTGGTTTCCACATTCCTAGCCCAATGGGGAAATTGCTTGTCTGCTTGTATTGATGCTTACTGACCCTTTGCTAAGGTAGGGCTCTGCCTCTAGGGTGGGATGTGAAGCTTCTCTGTTTTTTTGCAGCTGCTTTCCAAGATGTTTCTGGGACCTGCCCATTTTCAAGTTTTCCAAGGTGTTATGATCCAAGGAGTAATATTTCCTCCTCTCCTTCCCCTGGTCCTGCCACCCATGATTGTACCCTGGATCCCAGTTTGGGATAAGCCCCAGAGACCTGCTAAGAAAGAGACCCTGTAGTCTCCTAAAGTTGTTTGACCCCCTGATCATCTATAGGCTGATTATTCTTTCATCTCATGCTGCTGCTGTTCAGTGTGTCTCAAGGCTTGGTCCTGGCATGGTTAATGCCTCTCTGGTGCAATAGGCTTTCCTACCAACCTTCTAAGTTGTCTTAAGCAGGAAAATTGTTTCTTTCCATCTTTTTTGTTTGGTTATTTTTTGTTTGCAACACAATGGGGTTAAGTGACTTTCCTAAGGTCTCGTGCTAGGTAATTATTAAGTGTCTGAGGTCACATTTGAACTCAGATCCTGCTTACTCTAGAGCTGGTGCTCTATCTACTGTGCCACCTAGCTGACCCTTCACTCCATCGTTTTTTGCATTCAATCATTTTACAGTCATTATTAAAAGGTATTATTTAAAGGGAGAGCCCCAGGGAGTTCCCGCCTTTACTCTGCCATCTAGAAGCTAGATTTTCCAACTCTGATTCTCCATTCTAATTCCTACTGTGGATTGGTCTCTTTACCCAATGTGATTATTATTAAGGCAGGAAGATGACACAATGGGTAGTGCTCTGGGCAAGGTGTCAGGAAGGTCTGACACCTCAGCTTCTTCCTAGGTCACACTTCGTCTCTGTTTGCCTCAGTTTTCTCAACAGTAAAAAAGGAGAAAATAATAGCACCTTCACACGGTCATTGTGAGGATCAAACAAGACAATACTTTTAAAGTAGGGCAGTGCCTTCCTTCCCTCCTTTTGTCTTTTCTTCCTTCCTTTCTCCTTCTTTCTTGCTTTCATTTCTTTCCATTTTTCAAAATGTCTGATTTATGTTTTCTAGATGAATTGACTTGATTTGTTCCACATCTGAAATTACTGAAGTGGTAGAATTCTGATTCAGTTGTCTTCACTACCTATTGCTACCATATTCCTCTAATAAAGGGATGTGGCAGTTTTTCTCATTCATGTCAGTATTAATAGGGTTTTGTGACTTCAGGCAAAATAACTCTGGTGCTCCAATTCCCATGTTCTTGTATCTTGGCATTCAGTAATTGAAATATATTTTCTGTCTTTTAGCATTGTATCTCTGTGGTCATTTTTTCCTATCTCTATTTCCCTGGTATTCTGAGTCTCTGTTCTTTCCCTACTTCCACATTTTAGCTCTTTGTATTATTCTGGAAGGAGCATGAGTAAGACAATTATATCATTGGGATGTTGCAGTAGAAAAAAAGGTATTTGATTCAGAAAATCTGGGTGTAAGTCATATCTGTCTTTTATTCCCAGCATGATTTTGGACAAGAAAGTGAATATTTCTGACCCTCAGTTTGCTCTTGATGACCTCTGAAGTTCCTCCTATGATCATCATGTCCAATAACAAAATGTTACTGACTTCTGATAAATTGCTTTTGGAAATATCTTTAGCATTATTTAACACAATTCTTGACAATTATTATTAGGGACTAATATGTTGATGCACAAATATTTTTCAATCCTGAATGGAACAGAATTGGTTAAGCCTCATAAGTCAGTTGAACAAATCTTGCATCTTTCCATCTTCCAGATTTCTTTCATGGTAATAAGCCACAATTGATTCTGGTTTGGTTACTGTTTATGGTGTAAATGATATATAAAGTCTTTATCATTGAGATTGTTTTACTTCTTATGGATCCAGTCTCAATATGACACTGAATCTCTAGCTGATTCTAAATTGATGTGTGCCTTTTCATTGTATGTATATCCTTATAAATGGCCAATGCACAGGCACACATGGTCACTGAAATTTGTGGGGAAGTGTTTTAAAATTCAGCTCTATTCACATGTCTTATTTATGTCTTATTATAGTTCATTTAAATCCTCATTTAAAATCAGAATTTTAAATGAACTATAATAAATATATTATTGTCATTTCTGGTACTGGAGGATGTCTCTGGTCTAGGCGTTACGTAGAGGTGTATTGTGGAAACTCTAATTCTCATCTTAAATTTTAACTTTTGTATTCAATTGAATCTAATTTATAAGCTTTACTTGTGTGTCTCTGGACTGGGAGCAGAAGAGAAAGAGTCAAAGCAAGTTTCAGACATTTATTAACTGAGTGACTCTGCTGGGGTTCCCTTAACCCCAGCTCTCTAAGGTGGAGCTTACCTACTACTGATCAACCTTCTGGGCCTCCCAGGGCCTGTTGAAAAGCAACAGTCTTGAGTGAAGAGTCAAGGAAGACTGGAGACAAGGAGAGTCTATGTAAGCAGTCTTTATCGTGCCTCATAGCATCTACGCCTTGGTGCCTCTCTTCTCTCTCTTGTGTCCCTCCTATTATCCCCCTAAGTCGGCCTGTATCCTTGTGAATGGGAGTGAAAGGGCCAATCAAGGAGAGCCTTGCCAGCATGATCTGTATGAAGCCTAAACCAGCAACTCCTGGAATAGAAGGTCCCGGGAGCAACTCAAAACAGGCTTGGGACCCTCAGCATTCCCTTAATTCTTATAGTTCCAACTTTCCCTTTAGTCCCTCGGTCCCATGGGAACAAGCCCTGTACTTGACTTCAGCTCCCTTCATGACTCTGGGTGAGCCCTGGACTCTCCAACCTGTTTCCTCATCTGTAAAATGAGAGACAGTTGGGCAGTGACCAAGTTTTCTCTCTGATTCTGACAGATATTGAATGCTTCATTTTTGTATTGTTGGGGAAAGAGTTCTCATACAAAACAAAGATCTAAAGGAACTGTTGCTTTAGAAACTAGGGGAGGGGTTGAACCTTAATTTCTTGCTCTCCCCGCCTTTTGTGCATATCTCTGTTCCCCCTCAGTACATCCAACTCTTTGGGACTCTATGGGGCCATTCCTGGAATTTTCTTTGTAAAGATACTGGAGTGGATTGTCATTTTCTTCTGCATATATAGCTGAATACATATGTGTAAACATGAGTGCATATATGTTTACAATGATGATATGAATATGTTTTTGTGTATATATGCATATGTAGTCTCATTTCATTGTTCCTTTTGTATTACATTACTTGTCTATTATTATTCTCAACATGTGGTAGACAGGGCTAAGAAAAGTCAACTGTCTTCCCTAGGGTCATGGCCTAGAATGGAAGAGGAACACCTTTAAGAGTCTTCACACCCAACCCTTTGCTATTTTTCCAGAAGTTTCATCACTTCTTCATTTTATGAAGACAATCTTCCTGTTCCTTTTTGTGACATTTCCCATATCCCAAGCTTTATAATGTCTGCAGTACTATCACTTTCAAGCTTGAATTGCTGCCTTCTCTGGCTGCTTGAAAATACTACCTTCTGTTTTTTTGGTTTTTGTTTTTTGTTTTTTTAAATTGTTTTTTAAGTTTTTGCAAGGCAAATGGCGTTAAGTGGCTTGCCCAAGGCCACACAGCTAGGTAATTATTAAGTGTCTGAGGGCGGATTTGAACTCAGGTCCTCCTGACTCCAGGGCTGGTGCTCTATCCACTATGCCACCTAGCTGCCCCCCCAAATCCTACCTTCTGTAAGAAGTATTTGGAGTCTCTTTCAGGTAGTTCTTTCTCTATGATATTATCTGTGGTTTCTCTTCAGTTTTCTTCTTAATGTTTGGGTTGTGTGACTGCCATTAAACTCTGAGTTCCTTAAGGGAAAAAGCTGTTTCCCTTTCTTTCAGTCTCCTGCCCTTAGAGTGCAAAAGCACAGTAGTTTCTTAGGCAATGCTTATTGCCCTGACAAGTCCATGTTCTGAATGGTATTCACTATTTCTTCCACCTGCCTTGCAATGTTTTTTGCTTGAGAATAGCTTCTTTGCTTGAGTTAGAAGAAAAGTCCCAATGGAATCTATATCAGTAAAGAAATCAAAGAGCCATGTGCTTTTTCTCCTTCCTATTGCCAGGAATAAAATAAAACTCCAGGTGTTGACTTCCATTTATGCATTATTTGATCTCTAGAGAGATTTTCTTATTTGTACCAACTTACCTGTGAGCAGGCCATTAGATACCACAGAAATAGAAAGACATTTGAAAGACTCTGCTCCAGGCTTTATAGTAATTATGGGCAAAGCAATTTTTCATCTTAATCTGATTTTCATTTCTTCTCAACAAGAAGACACTTTGCAGACAGCCATGCCATAAGACTCTACAATTTTTAGTTGAATATTGAAAACTTATTTAGGCAAGGTTTTAATGATAAAAAAAAGAGTAAGCATCGTCAGAAAGAAATAGTAACTGCATTTGGTCCTTTACCTTTGGGATCATTAGCAATGGGATATTGTGGAGAGAACATTTCTCCATTCATCCTAAATGAATCGAGACCATTGCTCAAAATAATTATCATAAACAATCTCTTCTTCACTACTATCATCACTATCTTGCTTTTATCTACCACATTTCTGCTTGCATTTTTTGTTGTTGAAATTTTTTTTTCTGAGGAAAAATGATTGATACAAATACTTTTAGTCTGAAATTAGTAAAACAAGTCAGTTTTGGGGTGGCTGGGTTGCAAAGTGAATAGAACACCAGCCCTGGAGTCAGGAGTAGCTGAGTTCAAATGTGGCCTCAGACAGTTAATAATTACTTAGCTGTGTGGCCTTGGGCAGGCTACTTAACCCATTGCCTGGCAAAAACCTAAAAAAAGAAACCCAGTCAGTTTGCAATTTGCATCTATGTATTATTGTGTTCCTTCTTTAGATTAAGAATAGTTGTTTTAAATATGCAATGGGTGAGACTAGGTGGGCAAAAACCTGTGGTACAGCATTGTAGATAAATGCTGGATTCAGTGTTGGGAAGACAGATGGGTTTGATTTCTACCAACTGATGTCTGATAGCTGTGTGGTTATTGATAAACTTGTGGACAATCACAGATATTTAGGGTGAGAAGAGACCTCACCCATGATAGCATGGGATCAGAAGACTTCTGTTTTATTCTTGGTGTTTTTCCTGTAGTTTTTGGGCAGGAAACACCACATGGACTGCTCCTTCAGCCTTACTGAAGCCCCACTGGCTCTCAGGGAGGTGACCATCTTCCAGGTGAAGAAGTGGCCTATTGAGAAGGACTCGGCAAGGGTTTTACTAGCAATAGCTAAAAGAGAAATACCCCTGTGATTGTCAAGGATGTTCTATTCCCTTTATCTTCATGGAGATGGACGAGGGAGAGTTCTTGGGGGATAATTTCTTCATGCCATATAATCTGGAATAGTTCAGTCAGTTTTTGGATGAGCCATGTACCCCTCCCCCCACTTGTGGATCTGAGCAGGAATAGAATCAGTACCAGGTGCTTTACCTCTTGAAAGGAGCTTAATGGTATTCGAAATCTCTTCTTTAGTTGGAAGAACCTCATCAAATCTTAGACCAGAAAAACAATCTATTTTGTTTTTAATACTCTCTTTGTATCTATCTGAAAATATTGTGAGTATATTTAAATGATTATCTCTCTATATATGAATCTATACACAAGTCATTGAATCTCTTTCATCCTGGTTGCCTCAGCTATAAATTAAGTGTATTCAACTAGTCAATCTGTAAGGAGCCAGTGAGCTCTAAATTTCTATATTTCTATAATTTCTTGTTGGTCTAAAATTTGAATTTAAGTCAATCAGTTGTTGCCTTATCTTTGACAAATTCCCAATGGAGAAACCTGTTGATCCTGGGTAGAAATGACAACCTAGCCCATTGGAGGGATCATGATTTTAAAGAAATGAGGAGCCTTAAACTCTTTTTATTTGAATAAGCATTTCATAGATGATGAAATGATCCTAGGAAGGATATGGCAATATCAAGGCCATACAAGTTATGAAGTGAGGGTTTGAACCCAAATCCCATAGTTTTTGCATCTACAGCATTCTCATTTTCTCCACATGAAAACTATTTCTCAGACATTTGATCCAAACAACAATTTGGACCTATAATAATAACAACTAGCATTTTATAGCAGACCCGGAAACAGAAGCAGGCAGAGCCGGTAAGCAGGAGCCCCCAGGGCATGAGCCCATTGAGCTGAGGGAGGGGAGTGAAGGGAGACTGCAGAGCTCTGTCCTCTGCCTCTGGAACAGGACTCTGGGGCTCTGACCACATTCAGATCCTGATTGCAGTCTAGCCCCCCCCCCCCCACCTCAGCCCCGTGGCAGAGGGGGGCGCTTCTGGTCATTCACAGACCAGGAGGGAGGACAGAGCCTCACACACTGAGACCCTTGTGGAAGTGTCCCAAAACCAGGCCCAGGCTGGGAAAATGAGCAAGCAGAGAAATAAGAGAAAGACTATTGAGAAATATTTTGCAAATGAGCCCAAGAAGGATCAAAATACTGAGTCTGAAGATAAGGAAGCACAAGCTCCTGCATCTAAAGACTCCAAGAAAAACAGAAATTGGGCTCAGGCTATGATGGAGCTCAAGAAAGACTTTGAAAATCAAATGAGGGAGTTGGAAGAAAAACTGGGAAAAGAAATGAGAGAGATGCAGGAAAAACATGAAAATGAAGTCAGCAGCTTAGTCAAGGAAATCCAAAAGAAAAATGCTGAAGAAAATAGAATGCTAAAAACCAGTTTAGGTCAAATGGATAAAACAGTTCAAAAAGTTATTGAGGAGAAGAATGCCTTAAAAAGCAGAATTGGCCAGATGGAAAAAGAGATAAGAAAACTCTCTGAGGAGAACAAATCCTTCAGACAAAGAATAGAATTCAGGGAGATTGATGAATTTACCATAAATCAGAAATCAATAGTTCAAAACCAAAAAAATGAAAAATTAGAAGAAAATGTGAAATATCTCATTGAAAAAACAACTGATATGGAAAACAGACTTCGGAAAGATAATTTAAAAATTATTGGAATACCTGAAAGTCATGATCAGGAAAAGAGCCTTGACCTCATTTTCAAAGAATTACTACAGGAAAATTGCCCTGATATTCTAGAAGCAGAGGGCAAAATAGAAATGGAGAGAATCCCCCCATCCCCCCAAGAAAGAGATCCCAAACAACCAACCCCCAGGAATATTATAGCCAAGTTCCAGAACTCCCAAAGTCAAAGAGAAAATATTACAAGCAGCCAGAAGGACACAGTTCAAATATTGTGGAGCTGCAGTCAGGATCACACAGGACTTAGCAGCAACTACATTGGAAGTTCATAGGGCTTGGAATACAATATACCAGAAAGCAAAAGAACTTAGAATGCAGCCAAGAATGAACTACCCAGCAAGGCTGAATGTCCTCTTCCAGGGAAAAAGATGGACTTTCAGTGAACCAGGGGAATTTCAAATGTTCCTTTTGGAATGGCCAGAGCTGAACAGAAGGTTTGATCTTCAGATACAGGACTCAGGTGAAGCATGGAGATTGGAGGAGAGGGGGGAAATATGAGGGACTTAATGAGGATGAACTGCATGTATAGAAAAATGATACTGATAATATTCATATGAACCTTCTCAGTTAATAGAGCAGGTAGAGGGAGCTTTTATAGTTGGAGCACAGGAGAAAGCTGAATTAGAATATAAAATACGGTATAAAAATGGAGTCAATAGAAAAAAGGGAAATGGAATGGGAGAAAGAAAAAGGAGAGGGGGAATAGTCCAAGATATTTCACATAATAAGATTTTTTTTTAATTACAATGAGCTATTGCAATGATATGGAAGGGGGGAGGCAAGGGGGAATGAGGGAAACTTTGCTCTCATCAGAGATGGCTAGGAGAGGAAACAGCATATATACTCAATGGGGTATAGATATCTGGAGTAAGAAGGAGGGGGGGGGGATCAGGGGGAAGGGTTGGTGGAGATGTGAATAAAGAAGGAGAGGATGCACCATGGGGGGAGAGTGGTCAGATATAACACATTTTCTTTTTTACTTCTTGCAAGGGGCTGGGATTGGAAGGCCTGTCCAGGACCATAGGGCCAGGTGGATTCTGGGCCTAAGGGGTGGTATGGGGGCTCAGGGCTTCTTGGCCCCAGGACTAGGGATTTGTCTGTTGCACCACTCAGTGACCCTACAGCAGAGTC
Source organism: Macrotis lagotis (assembly GCF_037893015.1). Lineage (NCBI taxonomy): Eukaryota > Metazoa > Chordata > Mammalia > Peramelemorphia > Peramelidae > Macrotis > Macrotis lagotis. Next base: position 197,323,478 of record NC_133665.1, read on the forward strand.
AGAGTGAAAGGAGAGAGAAAATATAGTACATGGTAGTGGAAGAAATAAAAAAGGAGGGAGTTGCAATCAGCAATGGCAACGGAAAAATATGGAAGTAACTTTTGTGATGGACTTATCAGAAAAGACTGAAGCACATTTTTTGTTATTATTATTTGAGGGAGGGTGAAGGGCAAGTGGGGCTGGGTGGCCTGTCTGGGGCCACATAGCAGGGTGATCTTTGGGTGTCTGGGGCCAGATTTGGACCCAGGTGCTCCTGGCTCAAGGGCCAATGCTCTGTCTGCCACCCAGCCACCCCTACTATTATTACTATTTTATTTTATTTTGGGTCTTTTTTTTCTTCTTTTTGGTTTTTTGCAGGGCAGTGGAGATCGGGTGGCTTGCATGTCACATGGCTGGGTGACTGTTGGGTTTATGAGGCTGGATATGGACTCGGGTGCTCGTGGCTCCAGGGCTGGTGCTTCATCCATTGCGCCACCTAGTCATACCTACAATTATTACTATTATTTTTTTAATTTTAATTTTTTTTCTCTCCCCTTTACTTTTTTCGCCCAAGCAAGTCTATCTATATTCATGGGGGGAGGGGTATTTTGTTTACTTGTAAACAAGAATATTTTATTAATGTAAAAACATTTGTAAAAAATGAGAATAAAAAATAAATTAAGAGACAAAAAAATAATTCATTTGGCAGGTGATAATGTGCTCTCATTCTTGTTTGGTCATTAATTTCCCAGAGATCAGATAAAGTATATTTTTGTCTGTTACTTTTTCTATGGTTCACTCTTTATGTCTAAATTCTGTACCCATTTTGATCTTATTTTAGTATAGGATATGAGATGTAGATCTCTGCCCTGTTTTTGCCATACTATTTTCCAATTTTCTTAACAATTTTTTGTCAAATAGTGAGTTCTTCTCCTGGAGGCTGATGTCTTTGGCTTTGTCAAATAGTAGGTTGCTGTAGTCATTTACTGCAGTTTCTTTTGAATTTATCCTAATCCACTGTTCCATTCTTCTATTTCCTAACCAGTACCAGGCAGTTTTGATGACTATTGCTGTATAGTGTAGTTTTCAGATGTGGTAGAGCTAAGCCATCTTCCTTTACATTTTTTTTCCATCAGTTCTCTTGGCATTTTTGCCCTTTTGTTGCTCCAGATGGATTTTGTTACTACTTTTTTTTCTAGCTCTGTAAAGTACTTATTTGGTAGTTTTATTGGTATGTATGGCACTGAATAAGTAATTTAATTTGGTCAGAATTGTCATTTTTATTATATTAGTTTGACCTAACCAAATATAATATTTGTTGATGGTTTTAGATACTATTTATTATTTTAAGGAAAACTCCATTTATTCCTAAACATTCTAGTACTTTTAATAGGTATAGCTGTTGTATTTTCAAAGGCTTTTTCAGCATCCATTGAGATAATCAGATGATTTCTGTTGGTTTTACTATTGATATGTTTAATTATGTTGAGTGTTTCCTGAATGTTGAACCATCCCTCCCTGCCTACCTGGATAAATCCAACCTGATTTTGGTGTAACTTGCTGCTGTCTCACTGCTAAAATTTTAATTAAGAGTTTTCTGTCAGTACTCATTAGGGAGATTAGTCTATAACTTTGTCTGATTTTGGTTCTTCCTGGTTTAGTATCAGCACCATGTTGATGTCATAAAAAGAGTTTGGCGGAACTCTGTCTTCACTTTTGTGTGTCTTCACACAAAAGCCCTTTAGTAGGGGTTGAGTTTGCTTTAGGAGCATAATTTCTGGAATTAGGACTTCTGGATCCTCAGGAGCAATGGATAGAGTATTGGGTGACCCCGAGGTCATGACTTAAATGCTGTTTGTCTTAGTGTTCTCAATTGTAAAATAAAGATCATCAAAGCATCAATTTCACATATTAAATGAGATACTCATGTTAAATGTTCAGTGTCTGTCATATAGCAGTTTTTAGAAATGATTATTCTCTTCTATCCTCCTTTGCCCCATGCTGTTTAGGTCCCTTGTATATTTTTGAGTTGAGTTTTTAGAAGAATACTTACATAAGATGGTGAAAAGCTAAGGATTCACTGGCGGAGGGAATTTGGAAAAATCATGGAGGTCCAGGAGGATATACCTTTTAATTGTTAGGTGAAAAACTTTAGACATTGTTTCTAGAGTGAAGAAGCCAGGAGAATATGTGACACTAATTTTTTTTGTGGTTAAATAAGGTGTCATGTGGGAGAGGGGTTGACAATGTTTGAACTGAATGGACAAAAAAGAAACAATGGGCAAGCTGGAAAGAGTAAAATGTTATGAATTAAAAAAAACCCAAACTCAGCAACTCTTCCTTTCCTTTAGGAGGAGCGCTGCCTCAGCATCAATAGTTGATTCCTCCTCCCTAGAAAACTTTAAGGTGAGACAAGCACTTGTTTGTACTGTAGAACTGGATGCTCAGTTATTGGTTGGGCTAATGGAACCATGAGGGCTCTTTGAATTGTAACATTCTATGGCAGTTTGGTATCTGAGATCACCCAACTTTCTCAAACAACAGGATGGGCTTGTTAAAACCTTTTATACTAATCCAAAGGGGAGACATGTTCTTTGAACTCTCTATAACAAATCAGAGACTTTAGTAATTTCTGAGTGTTTATTAGTCCTTTACCTTAATCTCTGCTCCTCTTCCTTATTTCAAAGGTACATAAAATAAAAGATGGATTCAGAAGTTTCCCTCTTCAGTACAGTGGCATTCCTCCCAATTCACCATTATGGATCATGAGTATTGATCTGGGAGTTGTGCTGAGACCCAAAAGTGAGTTTTAGAAAAGCAGTAATGATATTATTATGCTTTGTCTGGGAGAAAAAGTTGGAGATGGGTCAGCATTAGAAGGAAGGCAGAAGGGGAGAAATAGAGAATGCAGTAGAATGAGGTGAAGGAGGTCTACTGGGTGTGTTAGAATGAAAGTGTCTAACTGAAGCTTGTGATAGGGAACAGAGAAGAAACATGGAGACATGATGAGAACTGAAGGACCAAAGAATCATCTGTCCAATGAAGTGCTGTTAGTGTAGCCACTGGCTACTTGTGTTCAGTTCTTCTTATGAGGAATCATTTATTCACACTCAGGAAAGCATGGATAGAAATAAAAAAATTATTAAAATGGTTACAAGACATAGGAAGGGCTAGGGAGAGAGAGCTATAGAGAGATGAAAGAACAGCTAAGCAGCCTTGACTGGGTCATGGTCAGAAAAGATTGTGGCCTTGAGCAAGGGGTCCAACCCAGATATTTATGCCTTGCCTCTCATCTAGAGGGCAAAAGGCAAATTCCCTTTCCCTATATTGGACCTGGAATTAGGTAGAGGTAAAGCCTAAGGAGATCAGGATACAAATCGAGAATGGAGAGGGTCTCCCCCCAAGCAGCTTTTAAGATTACAGTTGTTTCTGATGTAATCATAATTCTCTTCTTCTAGTCAATTTAGATCCCAACCGTCTCCACCCAAGTTATTTTCACAAATACTGTAATCCAAAGGGGAGGCTTGCTCTTTGAACTCTATATAACATATCTGAGACTTCAGAAATTTCTGAGTGTTTATTCTTCCTTTACCTTAATCCCTGCTCCTCTGCTTCATTTTAAAGGTGCATACAATGAAAGATGGATTCTAAGCTTCCCCCTTCAGTACAGTGGCATTCCTACCAATCCACCATTATGGATCATCATTATTGAGCTGGGAGTTGTGCTGAAACCCAAAAGTGAGTTCTGGAAAATCAGAAATGAGATTATTATGCTTTGGGAGAAAAATCTGGAGATGAGTCAGCATTAGAAGGAAGGCAGAAAGGGAGAAATAGGGAAACAATAGAATGAGGTGAAGGAGTTCCACTGGGTATGTTAGAATGAAAGTGTCAAACTGAAACATGTGATAGGGAACAGTGGGACAGAGAAGAAACACAGAAAGATGATGAGAACTGAAGGACCATTGAATCACACCTCCAGTGAATTGCTGTTAGGAGAATTTTTGTTTCTTTAATATGAATATTTTGTTTCCAATTGTATACAATAGTAGTTTCTACATATCTTTTTTGGTAATATTTTGAATTTTACAATATTTCCCCCAACCTCCCTTCCCTCCCGCTATCCCTCACAGAAGGCAGTCTGATAGTCTTTACATTGTTTCCATGCTATACATTCGTCAAAGTTGAATGTATTAAGAAAAATCACAAAAGGATTTTACTTTCAAAGCTCAATACAGGAGGAGACTAATGTTTATAACCCAAGAGTGTATGACTTTTCAATGGACCCTCTTTATTCCAATTACATTATTTTCTTCAGGCATAATCTGTGAACTGCTATAGCCTTATTTATTCTCATGTTGTAAGTTGCATTAGCTGCTTTGCTACACTCCTGTTTTAGGGATTCACTCGTTTATTTATACATTTTTTATTGTTTTCATGTTTGTTCCCTTGTTTTTCCAGTTATATGCAGAGATAATTTTCAACATCTTTTTGGTAGTAAACTTACTTTTCCAGGAACATACAAGGAGTCCTTTAAATTCAATTCATTTGCAGGGCATGGAACAGTTCTCTCTTGTTCATCTCTTTTTCTTTCTAGTCTGTTTCTGTCACTCCACATGCCTCAGTTGTTTAATAAGGTTGGAATTAATCTCACAGAATCTGTGCATTGGCTTGGGATTGTGGAAGGCCTTTATGATTTGGGAAGAGCTGTCCTGAGGTTTTAACAAGGAAAACAAGAAGACCTCATCCCTGGATTTCGTGGAGATTAGGGGGGGGAAATTGACTCCTCAGTCCTGAATTCTTTTATTACAAGAAAGAAAGTGAGAAATCTTAAATTCATCTGATTTGAATATACATTTCATAGATGATGAAATGACCCTAGGAAGGATGTGACAATGCCAAAGCCATACAAATTAGGGAAGGGAATGTAGGGAAGCTCATGTTTGAACCCCAATCCCAGACTCTTTTCATTTCACAGCACTCATATTATCACCTTGTGGAGCATTTATTTTCTCAAACATTTGGTCCAAATAATAGTTGAAAAGAAAAATCAAAGCTGTTATTATTAGTGTAGTAACTAGTAATAATAATAATAATAATAATAATGATATCAGTAATAAACTAGCATATAGCTCCTTAACGATTGAAAATTTCTTTAAAATGCTATCTTATGGTATCCTTACAGCAGCCCTCATGGGTACATGCCATTTTAATCTTCATTTTACAGATCAAGAAATTGCTCAGGGTCCCAGAGCTAGTTAGTAACTGAGATAGGATTTGAACTCAGACCTTCCTGACTCAAGCACTCTCCACTGGTTAAACATCTGGTTTCAATAAGGGTGAGACTATAGAAAAATAATAAAGAAGAGAATGATCATTTGTAGTTTTTTAAACTTTACAAAACGCTTTATATCTCATTTGTTCTTCACAAAAGTGGTTATTGCTATTGTCTGCATTTTATTTATACTGAGACTGATAGGGCGTACATGATGCACTCAAAGTCACATGACTAGTTCAAATGTGAAGTAGTCTTTGACTTCAGGGTTTCCTAGCTCCAGGATTGGTGTTCTACTACTGCTGCACGATGCCATCTCTAAGCACCTTTATACTCTTTGTCCTGCCTGACCTTTCCAAAGGATGATCTGAACTCCACAATGTCCAGTGTTTGAACTTTGATTTCATTCTTCTAATGGATTCAGAGAAAGTTCCTGTCTCTTCATTTGCAACAACTCACACAAAGTGTATATAAAATGACTGTCAGGTGAGAGGAGTAAAGCAGTAGTAATAAAGTCTTTTCTCTCCTAGTCTTCAAAAGACAACATAAATTCTTTGAGCTTGTTTATTTATTCATTACTTTATCCATTTATCAATTCAACCATCTATACCTCTATTCATTTTTCATTCATTCATTCCTTTGCTTTTCTTTATACATCTTTGCATTGATTTATTTAGCCATATAGAATGTAGTACCTGCCCTAGAAAGCACACAAATGAATATTCCAGGGCTACCAAAATTAAAAGATGCTATAATGATTCATTGGTTTTTACTTTCCCTTAATTTTTTTCATTTTGTTACAATAGCCTTATTATAATATAGTCAGCCTTAACTTAGAAAAATGGTGCTCTGACCTCTTTACTTAGCTCGAGTAGGTTTTATTAAGTTTCATGTACCCAGCAGAGAGAGTGAAAAATATTTTGTTTTACCCATTTGGGTATTACATAAGTCTGTGTTTTTTGTATTTATGGACAGAATGGCTGCTTCTGTCATAAAATCTGGCATAAAATCATCTTTCATTATCTTTACATTATGTTTTCCAGTATCAGAATAAGAAACCTACCTAATGTATAAAAACTATAAAGTCATAGTATAAAAAAATTCTGAGGACCATGTGGTGCTGTGCCACAAATCTAATGACACAAATCAAGAAAAACCCAATTTCAATCTTGATTGTTACAAAGTTTTAGCATAAAATTCTTTTAAAGAGTCCTTATTCATATTTTTATAAAAGAAAATTTACTATTGCTAGCCTATAAGAATAAAGCATACATAAAGGTGATTCTTTTTAAAGAAAACAGGATAACTAGGCATATAAACTAAGAAAAAACACAACATTTAAACAAAGGGAAAACTGTTTGATAAAAACATTTACCAACAATTTTTAAAAAATATAATCAAATCAAAAATATAATCCAGCATCATCAGTTTTATATAAATTTCAAGAGCAAAATAGAAACTACTCCAATAAAAATGGAAATACAACAAGAAATCCACTGGGGCCACTGGAAAGTCTAGCTAAAGTACTAATAAATACAGAAAATATGATATTAATAGTAAGTTTAATACAATGATGGCAAAACCAAAGGGAAGGTATAGATTCCATCACAGTCAACATAGTTTATCAATATTTTTGATGTATCAATAAGAAAATTCTAATGAATCAGAAAACAAATGAATTGTCCAGATTGTACATTTAAATTACAAATATTCAAAATATGTGCTCCAAATCAGTAACTTTATTATTATCAAAAACCTAATGAAAATTAAATAATCCTATTAAAATAATGGCAAAATGTATGACATATTTGAAAGCTATTATTTTGAGAAACAATATATACAAATGACTAGAAGATCACTTTACAGAAATTATAAAAATTGGGAATAATTGGATAGACATTCACTTCTGTGATTAGATATTATTAATGTAATACCTTTATGATTTTACATGAATTTACCAACAATCTTATGTCAATTAATATATTTTTCTTTTAAATAGTATCTCATTTTTTCCAATCACATGTTAAAATGGTTTTCAACATTAAATTTTTTAAGATTTTGAGTTCCTAATTTTTTTCTCTTTGACCACTCCTTCTTTATTCCTAAGACAGCAAGAAGTCTGATGTTGATTATATGTTTGCAATAATATTAATCATTCATCTTCCACATGTGAAAGAAGAATCAGAATGAAAGAGAAAAATTATGCTGATCTAACCCCCCCCCAATATAATGTAAAATAGGGGAATCTACTTGGCACAGTAGACAGAACATTGGCTTTGGAGTCAGGAGGAGTGAGTTCAAATCCATCATCAGACAGTTAATACTTACCTAACTGTGTGACCTTGGGCAAGTCACTTAACCCCATTGCCTTTCAAAAACAAAAACCAAAAAATTTCCAAAGTAAAGCAAACTAGTAGTCTTTGATCTGTGTTCAGACTCCATAATTCTTTCTCTGGAAATAACTAGCATTTTCTATCATGATTCTGTTGGAATTGTCTTAACTCATTGCGTAGTTGTGAAGAGTCAATCATAGTTCATCATTAAACAATGTAGTTGTTACTGAGTATAACGTTCTGTTCATTAATATTGTAATCAATTTGCTTGGATTCTGGAGAGTGGATGATGCTCTTGTGATTTCCCTGGCATCAATGGAGTGAAACGTCATGTCCTTGCTCCATGTTTTTTAACCTGATAGCTTCAGTCATGTTTTCAAATGCTTTCACTGAGGATGAACAAAAGGTCATCTGCTGCACTGTTGGTAAATTCTTCAACTTGACCAAAGTCAAGGCCAAAGTGGAGGGGGTGTTGCTTCATGATCTTCTGTTTGCAGAGGACTGTGCCCTCCATGCAGCCTCTGAATCTGAGATGCAACAAAACATGGATCGATTCTCAAGCCATTCATCTGGGGAACCAACTGTTACAGGACATAGGGAAGTGTTGAAAGCTGTGAGTAAGTTTCCTTACCTTGGCCATATCCTTTCCAGGGAGGTACACATTGATGATGAGGCTGAAACAAGTATTGCCTGAACTTGGCAGGATAAGAAAGCAGACACTGAGGTCCTTTCTGCAACTAAACTGCCAAGCATTCAAACCTTACTACAGAGAGCGCAACTGCAAGCACTGGCCACATTGGTAGAATGCCCAAATGTATGCTTTACCAATAAGACTATTTATTGGAGAACTCTCACAGGGCAAGTGCTCAGAAAAAATGATGCAGGGTCACCCTTAAGGTGTCTCTTTAAAACTATGTAATTGATTGTGTAGCCTGGGAGACACTGGCACAGGATCACCCAGCATGGAGTGCCCTTATCAGAGAGCATGAAAGGAAATGTGAGATATGTAGATGAAACATCCCAAGTGTTCACTTGGATTATTTGTGCCTGCCTTGTAGTACAGTGTTCTGAGTTCATATCCATCTGATAAGTAACAGTTGAACATTCTGTAATTTGTCTTTCACCTAGTGATGTCATTTTGGTCTAATTGTATTTTGAAGGACAGGAAGCATGTTATTATATTTTTATTCTATTCTATTTAACATTCTGTGGCTCATTGAACAGCTGAAGCACCATACGACTGCTTTTGTAATTGAATGAAAATGTTAGGGTGTAAATGTGCCTTCTATAGATTCATTGAAACCTTCTCCCAGGACAGTGAAACCTTCTTCTAGGACTGTCCTTTGGTAGAATGGATAGTGGGGATGACAGGCATTTCATCCTGTACCCACCTCATCCTGTTTTGCTCGATATGTATATTTAGAAAGTTGTTCATTGCATGAACTTGGAAATTAGGATTGGCCTATATAGCCATACCAGTGGCACCGATAGGCTGAAAAGTAGGTCATAGCTTGGGCATAGTTCCCAATTGCTCAACACAGAATGAGTAAATTCACAATTTCTCAAACAATGCATCAATGGTCCAATTTCCTACCATCCTTTCCCGTATTTGTCATTTTCTCCTTCTTTCCTATTAGCCATTCCATAAGAAAATCATAGCACCTCAGAATAGTTCCAAACTGCATTTCTCCCATCAAAAGTGTTGTAGGACATTTAAAAAATATTTAAATAGATTGTAATGATAATCTCATCTGAAAATTGTTTATATCTATTGATCATTGATCAATTGGGAAATGGCTCTAATGTTTTATAAATTTGACTCAGTTCTCAATGTCTGAGAAATGAAGTCTTTATCAGAAAAACTTGTTTCAATTTTTCCCATAGTTATTGCTAGCTGTATTCCCTTCCATCCTGTTCCCCCTCCCCCATTTGTTCTACTTTATCTGACTTTTCACCATGTCCCTCCTCAAAAGTATTACATAGAGAGGGACATCGAGATGTAATGACTTGAGAAATCAATGACCAGCTAATCACATATCCAATAAATTGCTGGTAGAATTTTCTTTTCAAAGTTCAGCACTGGAGGAGACTAATTTTTGTAGCCTAACAATATAGGATCCTTCTGTGTACTCTCTTTTTTCCCATTTAGTTTTCCCACCAGGAAACAAAACTATGGACTGTTGTGGCTAAATATTTTTCTACCTACCTTAAGTTCAAAGGTAGTATATTGAAGCACTTGCTTTGCTAGTTTTAGGGATGGGCTGCATTTATTTATAAACTTATTTTTTTGTTTGTTCACATCTTTATTCCTTAGTTTTTCTAGTCACATATAAAGATAATTTCCAAAGTATGTTATTTAATCATTTTTTTCAATTACATGAAAAGAAAAGCTTTAATATTCATTTATGTAAGATTTTTGAGTGGTACATTTTTCTTGCTCCCTTTTCTACCCCCTCCCCTTAAAGCAAGTTATAAAATTTATATATCTTTAACTATGTTAAAGTTATTTCCATATAAGTTGTTGTGAAAGAATCAGAACAAAAGGTAAATTACACAAGAAGAAATATAATATAAAACATCAGGCCTGCATCAGAGTCCTTTACTCTTAATCATTCATACTTTGTTTTTGCTATGATCTTCATCCTCAAGGATTCACTGAGATGAAGCCTGAACCTTTCCACCCAAAATGCTGGGGGCTACATATAAATCCCTGAATGGACACCTTTGGTGATCAGGAGAGAGATGAGAGTTGTCCTGGGGATGCCATTTTAGAGTGAAAAGCAAGGTATGATAGTTATTTTTTTTGGATAAAAATGAACATGTGGGAAGATTTGAAACAGGGTTATTGAAAGAAAAAGATTTGAAGACAGTAGAAGGGCCAAATCAAAAGCAATTGCAGAATTACAGAGGAGAGATGACCACTACTAGGTCAGGGTCTAATAGAGGTGTTATAAAAAGGAAAAGACCTATTTGTACAAAAATATTTGTAGCAGTTCTTGTAGTGGTGGCTAATATATGGGTTAGGCTAGAGCCATGCCCATGCATTGGGTGAATGACTGAACAAATAGCAGTGAATGTAATGGAATGTTATGGTATTAGAAATGACAAGCAGAAGATGATTTCAGGAAGACCTGGAGAGATTTAAAATGATAGAAATCTGAGTGAGCAGACTTAGGATAACATGGTAAATAGTAAGAGCAATATTGTACAATGATGAACTTGGAGGGACTTACATAGTTTCTACAAGACTACATCCTATCTGCTGGTTTGGGTTTCCTATTTCAAACTCTTTCTGAAGTTGAATTTACATAGCTCATTAGTCTACAGAGTTCCTTCAGCATGTTCTTACCTTTTTATTCCTTCATAGCACTGATGGTTGCCCCACAAGTGACTACTATCTGATAATTTCCATTCAGTTCTTCCAAAATATCTAATGGATTTGCTCCTTTTTCATTTGGTAGCACAGGGTATGCTCACATTCTAAGTTAGACCAAGCCTTTGGAATCAAACTATTTGGGTCTGAATCTTGTGCATTCTACGAGGACTAGGTGGACTTGTAATATACATTCTCTATATCCCATGACCCACTGATGTCCAATTTTCCAATTATGAGAAATGATGGAAGGGAAGCAGTGAGTTCCTGAGTAGAGTGGGATATAAGACCCAGGCATCCTAAGAGAAAGCATTGAACCTTGTGGTGAGGAGCTTAAGGGAGAGAAGGGACCAGGTCTCTAGTTTGAAGAGTCCTTGGTTTGGTGTTAGGGAGAATTTGAAAGAGATACTTGAGAGAGAGAGAGAATACCTCTGGATGAGGAAGAAACCTAAGAAGCCATGGTTTTCAGGGCTAGTTCATATGAGGAACCCATCCATGATGGATGGTAATCATTCTGATGAAGATGTCCATGCTTTAGAGGCCTTCAAGCTGAGTATGAGCAATAAGATAGGAGAAGCCCCCATTCTATGATGGGGGCCTGCTTTAAGACCATAATTGCTGTAGTAAACTGTTGTGGATCCTAGGGACCCAATGGCTAGTCCTCTAAGTTTAGACTCAGAACTCCTGAATACAGACTTAGAAACTGAGTGACTCTCAGTGACTTGAATGCTGCTTGCCTCAATGTAGTAAAATGAATCATAAAAGCAATGTTTTCACAGATTTTATGAGATGCTAATGTTAATGGACCAGAGTCTGTCATATAGGAGCTTTTAGAAATGCTTTTTCCCTTCCATATTCCTTTGACTCTTGTTTAGGCCCCTTGTCTGTAACTGAGTTGAATTTTTAGAAGAATATTTACAGAGGTAAATATTGAACAGGTAAAGAGTCACTGGAGTAAAATTGAAAAGAAATCAAGGAGCTCCATGAGGATGTACCATTTAATGATTAGGTAAAAGCACCTTTGACATTGAGTCTTGAGTGAAGGACAGTGACAGTTATTTTTATGTGGTTAGATAGGTTGTCATTTGGAGGAGGGTTTGGCAGAGTTTGAACCTAAAAGACAAAAGAGGAACAATAAAAATAGGCCACCTGCAATGAGTGAAGGTTTATGAAATAAAAAAACCCACTAAAATATTATTGCTTTCTTTTAGGAGGATGGGCTGCCTCAGGATGAATAGTTGATTCTTCCTCACAAGAAAACTTTTATGGAAAGATAATCACTAGTCTGTCTTATGTCACTGGGTTGTCAGTTATTGGTTGGGCTAAAGGAACACTGAGGGCTCTTTGAATTCTAACTGTTGATGACATCTTGGTTTCCTAGGTCACCAACTTTCTCAAACAAGAAGATGGGCCTGTTTAGGTCTTTCACTCTAATCTGAAGGGGAGACATGGTCTCGTGATTAAACCCAGTATAACATTATCAGAGACTTATGAAACTTCCAAGTCTTTACTCTCCCAATCACTTTACCTTAATCTTTGTGCCTTTTTTGCTTCAAAGGAACATAAAATGAAAAGATAGAAGTTGGGCTTTTGCCATTCATTAGGCTAGAATTCCCACCAGTCCACTATTATGGTTTATCAATATTGAACTGGGAGCAATGCTGAAGCCCACACGTGAGTTTTGGAACAGCAGAAATGGGGAAAGTATTAAGTACTGTACTTTCTCTGGGAGAAAAAAATGGTGATGGGTCAGCATTAGAAAAAAAGCAGACGGGGAGAAATAAGGAATGTAGTAGAATGAGCTCAGGGAACCAGAGTGGATTTATTAGAGATGAATGGAGAGTCTCAAAATGAAACAGGTACAAGGGAACAATGGGGAGTTGAAGGGACAAAGAGACCTGATGCCCTGAGAACTGTAGTACCAGGTGATCCCATCCAATGAATTGCTGCTAGGAGTATTTTCTTTTCAAAAACTAAATACTGGAGGAGCCTAATGTTTATAATTCAAATGTATAAGAATTTTCAAAGATTTCTCTGTCATATAATTATTTTTTCCACTCTCTAATCCAGGCACAAACTATGAACTAATGTTAAAATGGGCCACCTGCAAAGAGTAGAAGAAAATGAGGTTAAAAAAAGGAGACTCAAAAATTATTCCTTTCCTGGATTAGGATGATCTGCCTCAGGATACGTAGTTGAGTCCTCATCACTAGCAAACTTTACCCAAAGTGAAACAACTACTTGTTTGTATTGCAGGACTAGGTTTTTAGTTCTTGGTTGGACTAAAGGAGCATTTGGTCTCCTCAAATTTGTAATTCTATGATGCCTTGGTATCCTATGTCACCATAGTTGCTGTTGAGATCCTTTGCTGTCATCCGAAGGGGAGACATGCTCTCCTGTTGGAATCCTCTATAACATATTGGAGATTTTATACCATTTTGAGTCTTTTTTCTTACAATCCCTTTAACATACTCATTGCTACTCTGCTTTGTTTCAAATGCACATGTAATGACAGAAGAAAGTTGAGCTTCTGCCCTTCACTGGGCTGAAACCTGATGACCTGAGAAGTGAAGGAGCAGCAGATCACATGCTGGTAGGATGATTTTCTTTTCAAAGTTCAACACTGAAGGAGACCAAGTTTTATATCTGAACAGTATAAGACTCTTAGGTTTACCCACTTCCAATTATTTTTCCCACCTTATCTACTCCAGCTAAAAACCATGAAGCTCTATAAACAAATTAATTCTATTTAGGTTCCATTTAAATGTACTAGGTTACAGAAGCTCATTTTCTAGGCTCAACTTTTAGGAATGGGCTTCATAATTGTATACTTATTTTTTCTGCTTGTTTGTTCGTAACTTTATTTTTCCAAGTATGTATAGACATAATTTTAAACATTTATTTTACAATGTTTTTCTAATTACATTCAAAGTAAAATTTTAATAATCATTTTGTAATATTTTTGAGTTCACAATTTTCTCTCTATCTCCCTTCTCTTTTACTCTCCTTTACAGCAAAAATATAAATTGTATATGAATAATTAAAGTTATTACTGAATAAGTTGTGCTCTTAAATAAGAGTCAGAATAAAAGAGAAGATAACATCATGAGAAGAAAAATAATATAAAACCTATAACAACTTTTAAATTGTGAAGGTAGCATGCTTTGATCTGCATGGAGATTCCATCTTTCTCTGGATGTGGATGACATCACAAGTCTTTTAGAATTGCCTTTGCTTACTGCATTCATCAGAAGAGTTTAGTTTAACTAAGTTGATATTTACAGAGTGTTGTTATTGCTGTGTACAATATTGTCCTGTTTCTAGCAGTTCTTGTGTTGGTGGCTGATGTTTGGTTCTTAAAGGCATGCCCATCAATTGGGGGAATGGTTGAATAAAAAAGTGACATTTGAATATCATAGAATATTTTAGTATTAGCTATGACATGCAGAAGGTGATTTCAGGAAAACCTGGAGACTTTTAAAGTGAAGGAAATTTGCGTGAGCAAAACCAGAGGAACATTGCCATCCTTAAGAACAATAACATATGATGATTCTCTGGAAGTGACTTACCTGCTTTTTACCCATTTTACCATTTTTTAAATCTGCTGCTTAGGGTTTCCCATTTCCAAATCTTCATGAGTTTGAATTTACATGGCTTATTAGCCTACTAAGTTCCTTCAGCATAGTCTTATCTCAGTCTTCCTTCATAGATAGCACTTATGTTTACCCAGCAAGTTACTATTTTCTCCTCCTTCCCTTTCAATTCGGCCATAAAGTCTATTGGAATTGCTCCTTTATTATTCAGTAGCACAGGGCATATTTCACATTCCAGTTAAGAACATGACTAGGGAACAGAATGGTTTGGTTCTGCATCTTTTGTGTTCTAAGGGATCCAGATGGACTTATCCTATGATCCAGTGGTGTCAAGTTTTCCAATTATGAGAAATGGCGGAAGGGAAGCAGCGGGATTCTGAGTATAGGAGGATTTAAGACTAAGACTTCCTAAGAGAGAACATTGAACTAGGAGGTGAGGGGTTTAAGGAAGAGAAGGAACCAGGCCTGTACTTTGCTGAAATCTTGGTTTGTTGTTACCTTTGGTAGGGAGAGGTTCAAAGAGGATAGATACTTGAGAGAGAGAATACCTCTGGATGAGGAAGAAACCTAATAAGCCATGGTTTCAGGGCTAATTCATAAGAGGATACTATTCATGACAATCCTTCTGAGGAAGATCTAGATGCTTTAAAGGGTTTCAAACTCAGGATGAGTTAACGAGATATGACAGGCCCCAAATTTGATGATATTCATAGGGCTTGGTTTAGGAGCATAATTTCTGGAATAAGCTATTTCGGATGCTCAGGTCCCAGTGGCTAGAACTTTGGGTTTAGACAACTCTTGAAAACAGATTTAGATACCAAGTGACCCTGAGCAACTGACTAAAATGCAACTGGCCTCCAATTTTTCCATTGTAAAATGAAACATCAAAACCCTACTTTCACATATTTTATGAGATGCAAAATTTAAAATACCAGAGTCTACTATATAGCAACTTAGTGAAATGCTTATTCTTTTCCATGTTCCTTTGCCCCTTGATATTCAAACCCCTTTCATGTTATTGGGTTGAAATTTTAGATGAATATTTAGAAAAGGTAAAGACTAGCAGGAGGAGGAAAATTGAAAAGAAATTGAGGAGGTCCATGAGGATGTATTATTTAATGGGTAGGTGAAAGAACCTTTGACATGGAATCTTGAATGAAGAACCAGGAGAAGAGATGACAGTTACTTTTATGTGGTTAGAGAAGCTGTCATTTGGAGGAGTGTTTGACACATTTTGAAGCAATGGACAAAAGAGGAACATTACAAATAGGCAACCTGCAATGAGTAAAAGGTTATGAAATAAAAAAAAATACTCAAAAATTATTCCTTTCCTTTAGGAGGATGGTCTGCCTCAGGATGAATCGCTGATTCCTCTTCACTAAACTAAGGTGGAAAAAACTACTTGTTTGTATTATAGGACTCAGTTTTTAGTCATTGGTTGGACTAAAGGAACATTAGGTGTCCTCAATTTTTTTATTTCATGATGCTTTGGTAGCCTATGTCACCATAGGTGCTGTTGAGGTCCTTTCATGTCATCTGATGGGGACACATGCTCTCCTGTTGTAACCCTATATCACATAGGGAAGATTTTATACAATTTTGAGTCTTTTTTTCTTCCATTCCCTTTAATTTAGTCATTCCTACTCTTCTTTGACTCAAAGGTATATACAGTGAAAGAAGGAAGTTGAGCTTCTGCCCTTCAGAAGGACCCGCAGATCACATATCCAATGAATTGCTGGTAGGATGATTTTATTTTCAAAGTTATACACTGGAAGAGACTAAGTTTTATATCTGAACAGTAAAAGACTCTTCAGTCCAATTACATGCAAAGGAACATTTTAATAATCATTTTGTAAGATTTTTGAGTCCACTGTTTTCTTCCTCCCTCCTCTCTTACTCTCCTTTACAGCAAAAATATTTTACATGTAAATAATTAATTTAAACTTATTCCCAAAAAAAGTTATATTATGAAAGAAGAATCAGAACAAAAGGGAAGATAACACCATGACAAAAAATAATATGAAGCATACAACAAGTTTTTTAAATTTAAATTTATTTTTATTAAAGATATTATTTGAGTTTTACATTTTTCCCCCAGTCTTGCTTCCCTCCCCCCTCCCCCCCCCCACCGAATGCACTCTGTCAGTCTTTACTTTGTTTGCATGTTGTACCTTGATCCAAATTGGGTGTGATGAGAGAGAAATCATATCCTGAAAGAGTAGTCTAAGAGGTAACAAGATCAGACAATAAACTATCTGTTTTTTTTTTCTAAATTAAAGGGAATAGTCCTTGCACTTTGTTCA